>NC_136977.1:48209103-48346603 GCF_032717465.1 Coenobita brevimanus | reverse complement strand
AAAGTGATTAGTCACGAAAGAGAGAGAGAGAGAGAGAGAGAGAGAGAGAGAGAGAGAGAGAAGACAGTTAAGAAGACATGAAGTAGCAAATTGAAAAGCAAGAGGTAATCAATCCTAGACTATAAATCTTGCCTTTGGTACCTTCTTTAGGAGCCCAAGAAACGGAGAGTCAACCAAGATTCCTCCCTTATCCGAAAATCTACAGGAAAAGAAAAAGATAAAACAGCCAATCTATTATCACGCCACGGGGGGTTACGGAGGGTCTAGGGGACGTAGGAGGTCTCGTGGTTAGCTGTAGTCAATATCAGTTTAAACATAGGAGGCTACACTACGTCCCCTGCAGTGTTTAGGTGGCAGGAAAACTCACGTCCACCTCTTAATTCGAACCCTGCACACCTCACCTCTGGCCGGAGACGTCTACCAGCAATACCACGAAGGAAAAGATGGTCGGAAAATAATTATATTCTACCCCCTCTTAATCAGCAGTGGAAGCAACGTTAACTACCTCACGATGCTGGGTTGGGCTGGTGTCTTTCGTGATCGCCAGGGAGGTAAAACAAAATGCTTAACTTGGGAGCTGTAGTTTGGTGCCGACTGGGACAAAAGTGTTCTTAATGCTTTACTTCCTCTCCCTCTCACTTTCGTCTGCTGGCTGTTATTCCCAGGGTAAGAGAGGCTTGGGATGTGTCTCTGCCCATAGATGATCCTATTTGTACGATACCTCAGGGACAGAAAGTGACGGACTTAAGGAGGATGTCGAAGGAGTGGAATAGTTGGTGAATTTTTGTGCATGATTTTGTGTATGGCTGTATTTTGTCCAAGCGCATACTGAAAGTTAGTGTTGCGTTGCAGGCTTCCAAGTCGATTTTTTTTTTCTACTTGTTTACATCACTATTGGAGAAAAGTGTTTTGTTTCACTTGACTGTAAATGTTTGCCAGTACTTTTATAGCCGATTTCAACAGAGAACTTTGAATTGTCTGTCGTGAAATACATTTTAATTGTCATAAAATGTCCTTGGAAAATGTTACATAGCTCCGTGGATGCAGTTTACCTGTAAGTACCATCTGACAACTGAGCATATTTATTTTCTTTTAAACCTGGTCCTTATGTCTAGCTTGTTATCTAAGAAAATCTTCGAATAAACTTACCCCGTACCTCTTCCAAGTTCTCTCAGTTTAAATGTACTAATCAGCTGTTCTGGGTAAGAATAAATTTGAAAATGAATGGATCCTTTATAAAGCCCAGTTTTTGACACTCTTATCCGCCTCTATACGCTGATGACCTGAACAGTTTCTCTTTCATTAGCATTATTTTTGTTATTACTGCCTTTGTTTTTATTCTCAGATCGAATATTTTCATGATATAAGGGAGTCACTTATTCGGATGATAATTTATTTTTAGCCATTAAGATTAGTTACGTTGTTTGGGACCATCTCAATAGCCCATCATTATTCCTTTGACCTCTGCCTCATGGGTGTTTATAAGGTGTGTATCCACTCTAATACATTTTCTGTTTCAATATTAAGCCTGATTCATTGAAACAGAATTCATCATCCATATCAGATTTTAAGCTGATTAAAAAGAAGAGTCTTGTGGTACACGACTTTGGCCGCTTATCGAGTTTGCTCCTGTTCTTTTAATTACAAGTCGTTGAGTCTATCGAATCCATTATCAATCTACCGGGTAGAGAGAGATAAGGTAAAGGAGTAATCAGGTAAAATAAGTGGACAAGTAAATCAAGTGGAACAGTAGATCAGGGTACAGAGAGTGGAGGAGGTGGAGGCAAACACGTCGCTGGATTAAGATGGATGGGAGCTGGCCATCTGGGGCGAGAGAGGGCCATATTGAGGCGTCCTTTGTCCTGTTGGGCCACCGTGATTTGATGGCCATTGTCGTGGAGGTGAATAAAACAATGTGGTGGCTGCAGGTGTCGAATATTTTGCACACATTAGCATGCTGGTTATTTTTTAGGAATGGCGAATCTGAAAATACCAGTCGAAAATTACATGTCACTCTTCCGTCTTTTTTTTTTTTTTTTTTTTTTTTGTGGAATGTGTAAGGTTGCTAATGATGAACAGGACTTTCATGAATACAAAAAAAAAGAATGATTAATACTCAAGCTCCTATGACTCACTCTCAAATGGCCAAAATAGTACAGATGCTCTGACCATGTGACTGTCAGTTTGGAAGTAACATTCAAAATTTACAAGTTCATGTTAGGAGAAAATTTATGATTGATGATTATAAACGTAGACTTACAAGATTATTTAGAGGGAAAGTATAAACATGCATATAAGAGAGAGCTTTCAAGAAAATTCTAAGCAAAGGACAATCTTCCAAATGATAAATATGACGTCCAAGAATATACTGTACAAAAGGCAAACATATAATTGCATAACTAACACTGACTACCATCTTTACATTACTAGAGAGAGAGGGGGGGGGGAAGAGTGCTTATTTTCCGCGCGATTTGAGGTTGACTTTTGATTTTTTTTTATTAATTCTGTGAGTGACGTTATTTACCGCAGACGAAAGATAGCATAATGAAAAGAAAGAAAAAATGAAGACAGTGAAAGGAGAACACTGGAGAGATAATGAAAGATAGAGACAAAAATTACCAGATGAACTGAGGAAGCCATAACGCAACAGGTAATAGAAGAGTGACTTTTATGTTGATAAGCATAATGATAAGAGGTAAAAGCCAGTAAATGCTCTGTGTGAGCCCGTGACGAAAGAGCGAGCGTTTTTGTACACACTCCTATCATCATTATTTCAACTTGGCGAAAACTTTCAACATTTCTGGTGAGGAAGTTGAACAATAACAGAGGAATAATAAATGATCTAAAATATTTACTTTTCATTTTTTTTCCGTCACACACACACACACACACACACACACACACACACACACACACACACACACCGCTCGCTGGTGCAGTGGTAACGTTCTCGCGTGCCATCTGGTAGACGGGAGTCCGCGCCTCGCTCAGGTTGCGAAAAGTTTCACCGACGAAGTGGGTGGTTACTGTCCCCCTGGAGCAAGGGGACGTGTGTGTGTGTGTGTGTGTGTGTGTGTGTGTGTGTGTGTGTGTGTGTGTGTGTGTGTGTGTGTGTGTGTGTGTGTGTGTGTGTGTGTGTGTGTGTGTGTGTGTGTGTGTGTGTGTGTGTGTGTGTGTGTGTGTGTGTGTGTGTGTGTGTGTGTGTGTGTGTGTGTGTGTGAAGGTCACAGCCTTGCCCTTAGATCGGACTATATGAGCTCTCAGCTCCCTTCCGGGAGGGTAAAATGCTGACGATCACGACCATCAAGTGATCCTGACCGACCCGGTGAATTACACACACACACACACACACACACACACACACACACACACACACACACGCACGCACGCACGCGCGCGTAATATCCAATATTTAGTTGTATGAATTCAAGAAAACATAGTGTTACAACAGTAAATCGTTTTTAAATCGATTTCATAGTGGAGCATGTCTGTTGAATCCTTCGGTACATTTCCTTGGAGAGCTTGGATTGCAAGGGGTTTCTTTGGTTTCATGAGTAAATATACAGCTAAAAACTAAATATATTAAGTGTATCTACGACCTGCTGAAAGAATCTTTTCTCTATCTCACATAGTAGAAAGGCTATTAGCCTCTGAAAACCATTGCGGTAGGGCCGTGTCGAGTCGGGCCTGGCCGGGTAGTGTCAGGCCGCTCATTTCTCAGCTGAACGTAAACATCTCTTCGCTACGCTTGCTGGTAATAAATAAGAGAATCAAAAGGCAAGCGAAGAGATACAAAAGAACAATGTACGCGAGAGAAATGACAAGTGAAGAGATACAAAAGAACAATGTACGCGAGAGAAATGACAAGTGAAGAGATACAAAAGAACAATGTACGCGAGAGAAATGAGGGAAAGGGAGTACAAAAATGGAATTAAAGAGACGTTGCACAAATGGCACACAAAAGGGGAAAAAAAGAGAGGAAAACTGGGAGGCACGAGACACAGCACGTTCCCTGGGGCCTAGGAACGCTACGGCATTATGGTGGAGGGTACTCATTAACACCTTCAGGCCGAGGATAGCGTTTTTTGATGTACTGTAGCTATTTCCAGACGATTTCTCTCTCTCTCTCTCTCTCCCTCCCTCTCTCTCTCTCTCTCTCTCTCCCTCCCTCTCTCTCTCTCTCTCTCTCTCTCTCTCTCTCTCTCTCTCTCTTATAACTTAAGAGATTGTTCAAGCTGGAGAAATTATATATGGCATCACTTACCTCCCTTATTAATAGAGGTCCATCCTTACTTAAATAAAATTGTTTGGAGTAAGCAAAAAAAAGAAACAGATGATGTCAGGATAAAAGGTATAGTCTTAAGAAAGCAGGTGAAAGTATAAGCAAGACATATAGAAAACAAGTAGGTAAAATTGTAAGCGAATTAAGAAATAGGTAAGCAAGAGAAGACACGAAAAATATATAAAAAAATATGTTATAAGCGAGATCATTAGAGCATGAGGTAAATGGTAGAAAAAAGTATAATCAATGCGAAGAAAAAATAAATAGACGCTGAAGAAAGAAAAACAGATACTCGTAGAGCGAAAGAGAGGCGTGTGAGAAAGGTACGATAGATACATAAAAAGAGATAAAATGAAAGAAAGCCACAAAAAAATGGTACGAAAGATATATAAAACAAGATAAAGTGAAAGAAAGCTATAATGAATGAGAAAGGCATGGGATTATAGCAGGAGAAATATAGCAAGTGGCACAGGAAAAAAAAAAAAAAGTAAGAAAGAAAACGAGAAATTAAAACGATACAAAATATATACGTTAATTAAAACAAAAGGTAAATGAAGGAATTGTTGAAAAAACAGAAAAGGTAGAAGAAAGCGAGGAGAAATGTGAAAGGCAACGAGAAATACGACGCTGCCCGGGGCCTACTAACGGCTTAATGGTGGAAGGCAGTAATTAGGCGTTGCGTCATGCCCCTCATTGATCCCAGCCACAGACACCAACAGACGCACGTGCCGCCTTATATACGCAAATCCTCCGTCCACTCTTCATATACGCACCCTTTATATACGCAAAGTTGGCCAAGGGTTTGCGTAAGAATGTTTGTTTTCCTTTTTTTCTTTTACGGTGAAAGTAGGGTACAGTGACTGTGAGCATCTAAAGTGTTTCCTTATCATCATGTTTATTATCACTGTTATGCCTCCGCCCACCTATGATGGAGGAGGGATTAAATGATTGGTCTGTATGTCCGTGCGTTCGAGGGTTCGTGAATCCTTAACTCTGTTGTGGGCACGATATCTCCTAAACCCATCGACGGATTTCCACCAAACTCTAATTAGTGATGCAGTATGAGATGATGAACTGATTAGGTCAGCTAGGTCAGGGGATCACAGGCCAAGGTCATGTAGGGTCAACTTAGTTTTTCCACGTGGGCGCGATATCTCCTGAACCCCTCGGCGGATTTAGACCAAACTTTTATCAGTAATACAATCTGATGGGACGATGAACTGATTAGGTCAGCAAGGTCATGGAGGCTGTATGATGAGTTTGTGCGCAAGGCTTGGCGGAGGCATACCCAGTGACTCTTTGCGTCGACAGCTCGGGGCCAAAGCTGTCGGCATTTCAGTATACTGTCAATGTCTGTCATTATCATCATCATTATCGTCATCTACAGTACTTGAAAATCACAGTCATCGTCATTATCATTATCATCGTCGTCGTCGTCGTCGTCTTCGTCGTCGTTACTTAATAGTCCTTGTTCAAACAGGAAAGAAAATTTAAAACAAACCTCGTTAGACAGCAACGCGAGTAAGAGGTAAATGGACGGTATGTTAGACAAACAGACAGATAGATAGATACATTAACAAATAGAAGTACAAATAGATAAACAAATAGATACGTAGAATATAGACAGGCAAACAGACAGTAGATAAATAGGTAGACAGGCAAATAGAAAAAAACATTTACATAGCCAAACTGGTTCACCCCTCTCTCTGCCTCCTTATAATTGGCCGTGAGGTGGTTTGTGGTCAGGTTAACTCTCTCTCTTCTCTCTCCCCCCTGACACAATAAGATGTATATCCCCATAGCTCTTCTGTGTCAGCTCCTCTCTGCACCTACGCCCTTAATTCTTATCTTTCATCTCTCTCACCTCGTTTCGTTAATCGAGATCCAGGCTAGTAATCTCTCTCTCTCTCTCTCTCTCTCTCTCTCTCTCTCTCTCTCTCTCTCTCTCTCTCTCTCTCTCTCTCTCTCTCTCTCTCATTTATTTTACCGTTTTCTCTTTTTATTATTTTTACTGTAACCATAAAAATTGTAGTTACGGTTCCCCAGTTTTCCTACATCCTTTTCTTTTTTAATTCATATTTTCTTAATTTTTCTTCTTTCCCCCTCCGTCATTTTTAGTCTTAATTTTTGTTTTTATCTCATAATCTTCCACTCATCTCACTCCCTCATCTCACCCTCTCATCTCACTCACTCGTCTTTCCCCCCTCACCTCCCTTCTTCATCTTTTTCCCTCATCTCACTCCCTCATCTTCCCCCCCTCATCTCTTTCCTGATTACTGGGCTCACTTTCACTCACCCTTTATCACATCCTAATCTCACTCCCACATATAGTACACTCACTTCACTCTTATCCAGCTCCTTTCATCTCACCTCTTTATCTCGGCTCTTCATCTCACCACCTCATCTCATATACTGTGATATGTCTCCTGATAGCTTGTTTTTATCTCCACCGCTTTGCATCATGTATCCCCTCCCTTTCGTTTCTCCTCATTATCTCTCTTCTTCTCTCATCTCGTCTCACATCTCTCTTGATTCTGTAAACGATCAATCACTGTTTTCTCTCTCGTTTTATCTCACTCCCTCATCTCGTCCCCTCATCTCATCTCATCTCTCCTGGGCTCACGATCTATCACCATTCATTTCTGGCTCCTCATGTGTTCTGACAAGTGGCTCTATACATCACCCCCCATCTCTCTCTCTCTCTCTCTCTCTCATTTTTATTCACATCCACAGGTTCCTTGTCTATTTTGATTTATGTCTCCCTATTCTAATCTTTGGCACCACTTTTTTTTCTTTTCATTCATTTTCTGTTTTTTCCGTACGCGTTCAGCCGTTTGCCCCCTCATCCATCACGCCGATAGTCCACAACTTGAACGTAGAGAGAGAGAGAGAGAGAGAGAGAGAGAGAGAGAGAACGGGGGGAAGGAAAGGAAGAATGGCGGGGAGGGAAGGAAATAAGGAAAGGGGGAGAGAGAAAATGAGAAGAGAACTGGAAGAGAAAGGAAAGGAGGAGAAGGAGGGTGAAAAGAGGAGAATGGCATAAGTGGGAGAGAAAGAATAAGTGGAAAGAGGAAGGGAGAGGGAAGGAGAGTGGGAAAGAGAGGGAGGTTGAGGATAATAAGACTGGAAGAGAGGAATAGAAGAGAGGAAAGAATGAAGGAAAGGGAGAGGAAGAAAAATGGAGTGAGGGAGAAAGGGAGAGAGAAGAAAGGAATGAAATGGGAGGGAGAGGGAAAAAAATTGATGAGTGTACGAGTGAAACTTCAGGGAGAAAAGAGGTGTTTGGAGAGACAATGATGGAGAAAGAGTGGCAGGATTACAATATAATGAACGAGAGAGGAAGAAAGAGAAACCGTGTGTGTGTGTGTGTGTGTGTGTGTGTGTGTGTGTGTGTGTGTGTGTGTGTAATGGACAATAAGTAGACACAAACAACTTTTTCTTCCGCATTTCCTACCTGAAAGCTGTAGCAAATCGTTATCACTTACATTTCTCTCTCTTCCTCAGGTAAGCCAAGAAACAGCCCAGAATCTCCTTCCAGCCATTTCTTTGAAGAGGAGAGGAGGATGGAGACGACGCCCCCAGGAAAAACAACATTTTCTCCACTTTCACAGGTAAGTTACAAAAGAGCATTCAGATTTCCCTTGGTCATGAATTGCAAGTATTTTTCACCCTGTTTCAGCCCCGGAATCCCCCTTCCCTATGTAATGTCACATCAGACAACAAAACCTCCTAATATCATAAATTTGACTCCTATTTCATGCTGTTTCACAAACTGCACACTCATTTCAAGCCTATTTCACCCTATTCATAACTGTTTCACCTTATAACTGCCCAAGAATCCTTTCAAATTAGTATGAGCTTCACGACTGTACTCAACATATCACCCTGTTTCAGAGGTATTTCACCTTATTTTAGACGTATTTCACCTGATTATGGCCCAAGATTCCCCTCCAATCGTCATGAGGTTCACACCTATATCACCTTATCTTCCCTTACTTTAGCGAGAAATCCCCTGCTAATATGAACGTCACACCTTTGTTACACATATATCACCCAATTTCAGCCTCACCATCATGAACTGCAAACCGACTTCACCCTATTTCATCCTAATTCACACATAGTTAAGCACATATTGCACACATGTTAACACTTATTTAACGCATATTGAACCCCATTTCACCCTGTTTCCAAGCCACCACCTCGAACTCCGCCCCCATTTCACGTGCAGGTAAGAAGGGTAAAGGAAATTGAATCCCATTTCACCCTGTTTCCACGCCACACCTCGAACTCCGCCCCCATTTCACGTGCAGGTAAGAAGGGTAAAGGAAATTGAACCCCATTTCACCCTGTTTCCACGCCACCACCTCGAACTCCGCCCCCATTTCACGTGCAGGTAAGAAGGGGAAAGGCACGTGGACAGGAGGACGGGGTTATGATAACAGTCACGGCGGTGCGTCTGGGGGCCTTAGCGGAACGACTGGTTAGTTTGCCGTAGCCTGACCCATATCTCCACAGGGGGTCTGATGAGGGGAGAGGAGGTGATGGGTGAGGGGGGAGATAAGTGGGTGTTGGTGTGAGTGTGGGTGTGGGTGGCAAGGAGTTTGTAGTAGGTGTTGATGTGGATAGGAGTAAGGGCGAGAAGGTGATAGGTGAGGGGGAGATAAGTGGATGTGGGTGTGGGTGAGGGTGTAGGTGGGAGGGTGTTTGTAGTGGGCGTTGATGTGGGTAGGAGTAAGAGCGAGAAGGTGATGGTTGAGGGGGAGATAAATGGGTGTGGGTGTAGGTGGGTGGAATTTTGTGGGAGTAGACGGGGGGATGTTTTTAGTGGGCGTTAGTGTCGGTAGGAGTAAGAACGAGGAGGTGGGAAGGTATATAGGTGTAGGTGTGGCGGTGGGAGGGTGTGGGTGTAGGTGGGAAGGTGTTTTTAGTGGATGCTGACGTGGGTAGGAGTTGGGGTGTAGCATTGATATGGTAGTGGATGAGGGTGATGGTTTGGGTTGTGGGTGTGTAGGGGTGTGGTGTATGTGAGAGGTTTGTCTTAGTGAGAGTGGGTGTGTATGGGTGTGGATATAGATGGGGGGTTATTTTTAGTGAGTGTAGGTATAAATGGGAGATTGTTTTTGGTGGGTACGGGTTGAGTCTTGGATGTGGATGGATGTGGTTTTGAGTTATGGAGGTGGGAAGAAGCTAAATGATGAGAAATATTTAGTTAATTTTCCCATAGTCTATTATTGTCAAAGGCGTCTGGTAAAGGGTGAGGAGATGACGGGTGAGGGTTAGTGGGTGTGGCTGTGGGTGTGGGTGTGCAAGTGGATGAAGGAATGGGTAGGAGACTGGGTGGCGTGGGTATTCTGGTGGATGAAGGTGAATGTTGGTGAGTGGATATGGGTATGGGTGCAGGTGAGAGGATGTTTTTATTAGGATGTAGGTCTCAATGTGAGGTGTGGGTGTGAGGAGAAGTTAGTTGATGAGAAATATTAGTCAGTTTTGCCATAATCTGACTCATATCGTCGGAGTGGGGGTCTGGTTAGGGACGAGGTGATGGGTGAGGGTGAAATAGGGGGTATTGGTGTGGGAGTGTGTGGGTGTAAAGGAATGGGGGTGCATTGTGTAGGTGTGGTCGTGTGACTGTGTGTGTGAAAGTTATGTGATTTTGGGATGAATATGAAGGTAGGTGAGGGTGTGAGGGTGAGTTATGGAAGGATTTTTAGTGATGTGGGTGTTTGGGTGTGGGTGTGTGGGTGTGGGAAGCAGAGTGGGATATGGGAAGGAGTAAGATGATGGAAGACTTTTAGTGTGTGTAACGACATGCTAGTTAACTATATTCTGACCCGTATCACCAAGGGGGGTCTGGTGAGGGGCCGGATGATAAGGGAGGGGTGGGCGGTGTGAATGTGGGTGTGGGTGTGATGGGAGGGTGTTTTTTTGTGGGTGTGAGGAGGAGGGATGGGGATGTAGGTAGTGGGTGATGAGTGTAGCTGTGGTAGTAGGGATGCAGGTGTAAGGTTTGGTTGTGGTGTAAGTGGGGGTGTGGGGATGAGGGTGTAAGGGGGTGGGAAAGAGGTTGTGTGGTGAGATGAGATGATGAAGGAAGTTTGATAAAAGACTAGATGAGTAGTGGCTGTGGATGTGGGAAGTGGAGTAAGATGAAGGGAGATTTTTTATAGTGAATGTGTAACGACCTGTAATTTAGCCGTAATCAGATTCTTATCGTGGAGAGGAGTTTTGTGCGTGAGGAGCAAGGAGGTGATTTGGGAGGGAGGGAGAGGTTTGTCGGTGTGTTGGTGGTGAAGGGTTGCTTTCAGTGGATGTGTAGGTGAAAGGATTGGGGACAGTGTGAGTAGTAGACATGAAGTGAAGGCATGGTAGTGGGTGTATGGTGTAGAGGTGTGGGTGGGGTTGTGGGAGACGTCGTGAGAGGGGTGGGAAACAGGGTGGGTTGTGCTGAGGGGTGAGGTGTTGGGAGAGGGTTCATAGTGGGTGGGGGTTTGGTGGGAGGGTGGTTTTAGTGGGTGTGGGCGTGGGTAGTTGAGAAGGCCGTGCGGAGACGCGATCCGATGGTAGATTATAAGTGGGTGTGTAACGACAGGTTAGTTAGCCATATTCTGATCTACTTCACCGAGGGAGGTCAGGTAAGAGTCGACGTGATGGGGAAGTAATGGGGGAGATGGGGTGGGGGTGGGTGGAGAGGAGGAGGGCTGTTGGTGAGGGGTGGGTGATGAGAGGGTGTTGGTGTGGGTGTTGGTGTGGGCATTTTAGTAGGTGTTGGTGTAGGAGGTGGAGTAAGTGTGGCAAGGGGCAAGATGATGGAGGAGAGTTTTTGAATGGTTTTGAATGTGAGTTGTGTTGTGCGTGAGGTTTGGTTGTGGTGTACTGTAAGTCGTGGTTGTAAGCTGCGGTGCTGAATGTAAGTGTGTGAAACTGGAGGTGTGTTATGGGTTCAGGTAGTGGGTGTGGGTGTACTTATGGGTGTAGGTGTAAGTGAGGTTGTCAGTGTGAGTATAAGTGTCGGGTATGGGTGATGTATGTGGTTGTGTGTTGGATGTAGGGCTTAGACGTGTAGAGGTGGGTAAAGGTTGCTGTGGGTGTGGGCTCACAGGTGAAGTGTGTGTAGCGGGAAGTACCTGGGAAGAGCTTTTTGTGGGTGAGACTGTGAACTGTGAAGAGAGTTGAGTGCAGAGTGAAGGAATAAATGTGGGACGGTAGGTGTGAGAAGGCATGTGGGTTGTGGGAAGAATGAATGATGAAAGATTTTTTGGTGAGCCTTGGTGTGGGTTGTAGGTGTAGTGTGTGTGTGAAGATGCTGAAGCGAGTTTAGGTGTAGTGTTAGGTATGGGAAGAGGGATGGAATGCGGAAGTGGGCGAGGAAGGGTGAAAATAATCTTTCTGCACTGCCTGGGTAAATGGTATAGGTAGGTCTGAAGGTATGGAAAATTGGTATTGCTAGCATGTTTTGGTGTGTTGTAATTTATCCCATTAACTGCGTACAGATTAAGCCACTTGAATAAAATTTTGTGTGGATAGACAAAATAAAGCTTGAGCTCAGTCATCGCTGCGAGAGGGTTACAGAGATGGTATTTAACTAGCTTAGCACGGATTGTCTCAGCTGAATAAAATCGTCTGTAGGTATGCAGAATGGGAATACTCTCGTCTCATGTCGCAGCTGAAGGGTTAAGGCGTGGGCAGTCGTAGGTGAATTTCAAGAATATGCTGTGTTGGCAGAAATTGTGGGGTAACTTAAGTGGTTGACGAAAGGGGCAATGAACACACACGAAAGCTGTGGGTGGAAATTTATATCAGGTGTCAAGAAAGGAGTTACAAACATGGTGTGTGGGAGGAGTGTGTGTGTCGACGAGAAATGTCCAGTATGTGTGTGTGTGTGTGTGTGTGTGTGTGTGTGTGTGTGTGTGAGAGAGAGAGAGAGAGAGAGAGAGAGAGAGAGAGAAAGTGTGGAGAGAGTGTGTGTACTTGGGATGTATTGGAAAATGTTGGCTTGGAATGGAGGGAACTGAGATTGCGTACTTAACTTTGCACGTAGGAAATGTTGGTAAAAATAGGAGTGAAGGCAATGAATATGAAGTAAACAATGAGGGTTTTTGTATTTTGAGAGTTATGTATGTACTGTTTAGGGTGATGGACGAGAACAGAAAATGTAGAGTTGGAACAGGAGTGTAAGATTTTAATTATGAAGTGTTTCTAGCGAGTGTCGGGAGCGAAAGAGAGCGAAAAATGTGGGTATGGATTAAGGATGATAGGATTTATGCAGTGTGTATAGAGGGTGTTGGCACCGCAGGGTGTGGATATAAGGTAAGGATGGAAGGTTTAGTCGTAGGGTGAACAGACGGTGATGACAGAGGAAAGGGGAAGTGAGTTTGGACGGTAAGGAGTGGGGGTGAGTGGAAGATTTTGAATAGTGTGTGTGTGGTAGGAGGGACGGCCACCATTCCCTCACTCGATGTACTTGTAGTGTTGCTTCCAGGTGACTGTACTTGAGTGACAACAGATGGCTTCTTGTACTCCAGTAAACCATTACGCTGGGTGGCAACCATATAGCCAGCAAATGCACATCTGACAGTAGACCGTAGTAGGTTAAGGCGTTCCAACCAGATGTGGCTCATTAGGGTTCAATTACAAGTTAGGAGTTTGATCATCACTTAATGCCGCGCAGGTGTAGGTGACTGATGACTCTTACCATAATTATCTAGACGACCTAACCGCCTCAGGTCCCTACAATCCTACTGAGGCAATAGAGGGGAAGGTAATGGGCAGATGGATGAGGTACGGATAGAAAGCGTTAGCAGCGAAACAGGGCAGCAGGCGTGGATATGAAGCAAGAATGGAAGGTTATGAACGGTCAGTGTGGTCAGAGAGTGTGGGCAGGCGTGGATATGGAGCAAGAATGGAAGGTTATGAACGGTCAGTGTGGTCAGAGAGTGTGGGCATTTAGTATGGACCGAAGGTATGGGTGGTTACCATGGGTGATGGAAGTGAGCAAGAAGTTTAAGTGGGCCGGTTAAGTATGGGATTTAGGCAAGAGCTGCTGTTGCCGCCAGTTAGAGAAATGTGCCACAGTTAGATAAATGTGATAGTTAGATAAATGTGTTAGTGCTATATGAATGTGTATGTGTTAGATGAATGTGTTAGTGTTAGGTGAATGTGTTTAGTGTTAGATGAATGTACTACTCTTCGATAAATGTGCCACAATAAGTGCTGCATTCGGTTAGATAAGTTTTGTGGCCCTATTGATAGTTGTTGTAACCACTTAGATAGATAAGTGTTGTTTCTAGATAAGAGCTGTGTTCAGTTAGACAGGTGCTGCTTCTAGAAAGATAAACGTGCTGTGTCCAGATAAAGCTTTAGCCTCAGCTAGAGAAAAATAGAGGGTCTAGTCAGAAAAAAGGCTGCGTCAAGTTAGGTGAAAATGTTGCATGCAGCTCGCCAAAAATGACTCTCAAGTTAAATATGTGTTTTAAAAGTGTCTCAAGTTAAATAAGTGTTCCGTCCAGCTAAGTTCTCCGTCAAGTTAAATATGTGTTCCAGCCCGAGCAGTAAAAGTGTGGCGTCCAGGAAAGGGAAATGGTCAAGCGGAGTGTGAGAACCAGCATGACCGTAGTGACGAAACAGGAAACACACTCGTTATATTATTTTTTTGATATTTTGTTTGTACATATACCTTCAATCGAACAAAGACCAGACACCCTACAGTCAAACTCGAGTGAAAAATAATGCAAAAAAATACGGCAGAACAAAAAAGTCCACGTTAATATTTTACTACCATGGAGGAGACTTACCTAAAGTAAAAAAAAATGAGTTAAGACCCTTTCTGAACGCGGCCCCAGACTCCTCTCTCGTGCTCCCCGGTAGCTCTGTCACTGCCGCCCCTCTAATGGGGTGCTTTGTGGGGTGGAAGACAACTGACAATCGTCATGGTCGAGCCTGCCACAGACGTCGTAGGACACGCATGCTCATGAATCATATGCTGCATTTGTTTGTGTGCACTTGTGATAGGATTAATATCATTCCTACTTACAAAACCACTTACACTCTCCAATGAATACACACAGCAAGAGCTTATTCATTTGTATGAGTCATACAAAAAGGTAAAAATATTCTAATCTGGCAAGTCTAGCAACTAGTCAGCTCATTCATCCCTTATAATTTAATGTTTTCTATGTTAATTCTTTAGAAATGAGTAGATTTGTATCTCTTAATATATGGTTTCAATAAGGAAAGTCATATTTTCCTCCTCTGAGACGATTTACTAACTTAAATTTATTAATGCCTAAATTCGCCTTCAGTCAACGATTTCGACAAACCGTCCCAAATCCAGGAACGGTCAACAGTCATTTTTTGCCTGCTCGTGAGAGAGGTCGGAAGGCTGGACTGAAGTCGAGAGGACGCACGCTGAGAATCAGGATCGTACTGTTGTGTTCCCCTGTGCATTAATAGGGGTGGCCATCAATTTCCTCAGATTATGAATGATGAAATTACAAAATAAACAATTTGGATAATATAGTGTCATACAGTATGTATATATTTCTCAAAGTGGCTAATGAATCCAGAATAGAATATATTCTCTATAATAAGTATATATAGAAAACTATATATATATATATATATATATATATATAAATCTATATTTATATATATATATATATATATATATATATATATATATATATATATATGTGCTTTTCACTTTCACTCACAAAGTACACACTGCTTCCTAACCAGATGACTTAACACTCCCACACACACTTCATGACTGGTGTACTACAAAAAGACTCCGAATGGCCTCTTTTATGGTAGAACACAGTCATAACTCACACCTCACTATCAACAAC
Organism: Coenobita brevimanus; assembly: GCF_032717465.1. Taxonomy (NCBI): domain Eukaryota; kingdom Metazoa; phylum Arthropoda; class Malacostraca; order Decapoda; family Coenobitidae; genus Coenobita; species Coenobita brevimanus. The sequence goes on along the minus strand of NC_136977.1, from coordinate 48,331,477 downwards.
ATCCCTCTTGTCCCACATGCACACAATCTTTGGTGAAATGAAAGCACAGTAACAGAAGAATTTGGTAATATCTTGCAGCATAGAGCAGTTAGTTTTTTTTTTTTTTTTTTTTTTTATGCGAGGAAGAAGGAACCAAAGGCCATGGCCCGCAGTAACAGTTCCCTCCAAGAGAAAAACAAAATACAATAGAGAGCCAAATTCAAGATCCGATCATTTTGAGATGCCTGGACACACTGCGTTTGAAGGACTGGAGATCATAGGCAGCAGGAAATACAGACAGAGGGAGACAGTTCCAGAGTTGACCTGTTGCATAAATGAAAGACTGGGAGTAACGGTTAACTCTTGCATTAGAGAGTTGGACAGAAAAGGGATGAGAGTTTGCTGCCAGACGGGTGCTACGCGCCCGTCGTAGAGGTGGAGGAATGCAAGCAGACAGTTCAGAGGAGCAGTGACCATTAAAGTAGCGATAGAAAAGAGATAAAGTTAGAAGCTGATCTGTAAAAATATTTATCTAAGACAGCCTTTCTGAAATTATCTTGATGTCCTCAAATGTGAATATTACAAAATCTTGGGTGCGGCAATATTAGTAAACAAAAGCAGAGTCTATCTTGTCCCTGGGACTGTACCTTCAATGCGCATGCGCCACTTGGATATTTGGGATGTTACGAGCGTCGTACCGATTTTTTACTTACATTGGCTAGTAATCGACTTGAAGAGGGCAATTACAAAGTATTTCGTTCCAGCCAATAGTGAGTAATGTAACTCCACCTCTTTCAGTACAATAAAAGACTACTAATGCAAAATAAATGAGGATCTTGGAGTTCATTTGATGCTAATCTAGCTGGATAAATATTTTTTACGTATTACTATGAAAATAATAAGTAGTTTCCCTTCATTTCTTCTCAATTATTTGAGAAAAAAATAATTCCTCTACACATTACAAACATTAATTTGAATCATAAGTCCACACAAAGATATATTATTAATGATTCATGAGAGTGCGATTGTTCACTGTCAGTGGCAGGCTCGACCACTTCAATGGCGGCCCCAAAGCACCCCATTGTGGTGCCACCGTCCTGCCCACCAGTCCACCGCGGTAATTTTTAGGGCGTTCCAGCGGTCTCATTTTCGCCACGCCGCGGCCACACCAACCTGACAGGGCGCTGACGGATTACCACAGAATTGGTTACGGATGACAGTCTGCCGGTACCCTGACTCCTCCAGCCCCAGGTATTACACCTGAACTGGCGGAAATCTTTTAGTGATACCCAGAATAAAATTTTAAAAGATGTTCTCGGATCGGAAAGGATTAATGGATTTTTTCTGACCGTCCTGCCCGAACGATCTTATCTACTCTGAGTAATAGTTCTCGATGGCTAGAGTAGATAATTTGGACTCCTGGGGTAAATACTAAATAACAAAATAACCCCAGTTTTATTCTCTACTTCTTCGGTTGCGAAAATTAAGACTCGCGTTTTTTTGGGGTGATTTCCTCGTTAGATTTGCTTTTTTTTTTTTTTTTTTTTTATGCGAGGAAGAAGGAACCAAAGGCCATGGCCCGCAGTAACAGTTCCCTCCAAGAGAAAAACAAAATACAATAGAGAGCCAAATTCAAGATCCGATCATTTTGGGGAGGGATGGCTGGAATAGAATAGACTGTTGCTCTAATTTTCTCTGTCCCTATCTTTCTCTATCTGTGTCTCACTTTCTCTTCCTCTCTCCCTTTTCCTTACGCCATGTGGACTGTTTTAGTACCCTGCAGCGAGGCGTGTCCCCATCACACCCACCCGCTCCCTGATACCATTTATTTGATATTCATGGGGCACTGAGAGAGAGAGAGAGAGAGAGAGAGAGAGAGAGAGTGTGTGTGTGTGTGTGTGTGTGTGTGTGTGTGTGTGTGTGTGTGTGTGTGTGTCCATCTGAAGGCACATCCTTTGGTGTGGTGAGGGCGTGGAGGCTCCTTGGTACATTTTCTTTGAGGTTTGAAGCTCCTTTACCCCTTTTTTTGTGTAATAATAATACTCCCATATATGATATTTATGCGTTTAGGGGAAGATATTACTAATCTTGTGGGTTTCACTTCTTCAGCATTATGACGACTTTCACGTTTTACTCTCGCTATCACTAGACAATTTTATTCCGTTTGGGGACGACCTCTCGAAGTGAATGGTTTACGAGATCCCAGTTGCTTACCTCCTTCACTTCCAGAGGTCGTACCTAAGTTAAAGGAAGTCGTGCGGTGATAGGAAGAACAAAACACAAATGCCGTCATAATAATAAAGGAGGAAAGAGGTTCGCTGATTCCTCTTCCTTGATGGCTTGGTTCTGCATTGGACGCGATAATGTCCTTTTGAGGCCTATTCTCTTGAAGCTCCCTAACACCTCCTCCTCAGGGAGTTATTATGATTACTACCCCTTACTGTCCTCTTCAGTGTTGCTTAAATCATTCTATTATCACCATACTCGGCATATATAACGTACGAAGTGATATTAGTCTTCCGTATCCAAAACACAGTCTCTGAGGAAGATTTATTAGGGCACTTCCTTAACCGCCTTGAATACGAACTCTTGTGTACAAAAAATAACCAAATATCATGCAAGAGAGTACTTAAGGACACCCCGTTTTCTGGCCATATGGTTACAACCCAGCGTTGAAAATGGTTTCCTAGGTTACAGGAAATCATCTGACTAATCACTCACTGTAGAGCCACCTGAAGTTGAAAGAAGAGTAATAAATAGTGGGGAAGGCGGTGGCTCAATCGATAGAGAGGTGGCTTGCGGTCCTACCGGACCCAGGTTCAAATCTCCGCTGGGGCAGGAACCGGTTTAAGGATTTGAATTTCATTACGGCAGACTTTACTGATCTACCAGACGACCCGCCGACTTGTCGTAAAAATACCCCGCTAATACCAATACACCAGTCCTGTATGAGACAGCCCTAGCATGTATTCAATATGGACGGTGGGTGTTAGCGCCGAAGTGGTGACATGTAGAGGTGTAGGATATGTAGGAGGACTACTGGGCCTTGGGAGCAGGCTGAGAAGCCTATACCCAGAGTCGAGCACATAAAAAAAAAAAAAAAAAAAAAAAAAAGCGAGGATGGGAGAAACAAGAAGAGTGGAGAACAGACAAATAAAGAATGATAAACATGAAGCAAGAAGCCTCGGACTAGGACTGACCAAACGTTGACGACCAAGGACCGGACAAAGGACATTGCAATTGGAACTTGGAATGTAAGGGGAGCAAATGATGAGGTGAAAGAGAGAGAGATTGTCCAGGTGCTTGAGGATGCGAAAGTGGATGTATGTGGAATAACTGAAACAAAATGGAGAGGAGAAAGTGTGAGAGAATGGGAGTATGGATGGGGTATATGTGCAGGAGTAGGTGAGAATGAGAGGGCAAAGGAAGGAGTATGTATAGTTGTGAGTAAAAGATGGAAGAGGAGCATAAGACAGTATGGATCAGTTGGATCAAGGATTGTGTGGGTAAAGTTGAAAGTTGGAATACAAATGTGGGCGATTGTGTGTGTGTATGCGCCAACGCAAGATCGTGCCAGAAGAGTGAGAGAAGAGTTCTGGACAAATGTAGAAGTGTGCATGGAAAAGTTTGGAAGGAATGAGAGAGTGTTTTTGATTGGTGATATGAATGGTAAAGTAGGGAATGTGAAGGTGGATGGAATAGTTGGTGAGTGGGGTGTGCCTGCTGAGGTAGATGAGAATGGGAGTGCGTTAGTGGACATTTGTGCTGGGAGGGGGTTGGTGATAGCCAATACCCTCTTCAGGCATAAAATGATCCACAGGTATACATGGCGAGTGATGAGAAGGGTGGGTGGTGAACTGAGTGAAAGGAAGGCAATGATTGATTATGTGTGTGTGGATGAAAGGATGCGAAGATGTATATTGGATGCAAGAGTTTATAGAGGTTGGGGGAGTGGACTTTCTGACCACTACTTGGTGGTGGCCAGAATTAAAGTTCAAGTAAGATGGAGGAATAGAAGAAGGGAAAGACGAGAGGAAGGAGTAGTTGCAAGGAGAGTGGAAAGGTTACAAGAGGATGAGAAAAAGGCAGAGTATAAGAGAGAAGTAGAGGAAAGATTGGGCAAATATGAATTGGAGCAGATGGGGGACGTGGAAGGTGTGTGTAGAATATTTACAGAAGAAATATGTGCAGCATGTAATGTGGTGTGTGGAAGGAAGAGAAGACGGAGGGGGGTGCAAGGAACAGCGTGGTGGACTGAAGAGGTGAAACGGGCTGTGGCACAAAAGAAGAAAGCATACAATGAATGGATGAGAAATAGGGGCGTGGAAGAAGTTGAGAGGCGGAAGAGAGAGTTATATGTAGAAAGAAAAAGAGAGGTGAAAAGATTAGTAAGAGAGAGTAAGAAGAGAGTGGATGAGGAATTTGGAAGGAATTTGAGTGTAAAGTGGAGGGACTGTAAGAAAATGTTCTGGAAAGAGGTGAAAAGAGTAAGACAGGGTGGAAGTGAAGGTAGCAGGGGAGTGAAAGATAAAAATGGTAGATTACTAGTGGAGAAGGGAGAAAAAGTGAGCAGATGGAGAGAACACTTTAAGGAATTGTTGAACGTGGAGGATGGAAGTAATGCGAGTGTAAGTGGCTGGGGAATGGCTAGGAGAAGGAGGGAGGTGAGAGGACAGGAAGAAATCAGTAGGATAGAAGTTGTGGAAGCAATGAAGAAAGTTAAATCAGGGAAAGCCCCAGGAATTGATGGAGTGTGTGGTGAAATGCTGAAGCATGGGGGAGAGATAGTAGTAGAATGGATGTGGAAGATGTGCAGATAGGCCTGGGAGGAAGGTAGAGTCCCGGAGGATTGGAAGTCAGGTATAATTATTCCCTTGTACAAAGGAAAAGGGGAAAAAGAAGTGTGTGGTAATCACAGGGGCATTTGTCTTCTTAGTATAATAGGAAAAGTGTATGGTAGGATACTTATTGACAGAGTTAGAGAAAGAACAGAGAAATTAGTTGGAGAAGAACAGGGAGGCTTTAGGAAGGGAAGAGGTTGTGTAGATCAGATATTCATTCTCAGATCTTTAGTGGAAAAGTTTCTAGAGAAGGGAAAGAAGTTGTATGCGGCTTTCATGGATTTGGAGAAAGCATATGACAGGGTGGATAGACTAGGATTGTGGAAAGTGTTAAGAATATAAGGAGTAGATGGGAAGTTGTTGAATGCTGTGAAGAGTATGTACGATGGTGCGAAGGCTGCAGTGCGTGTGGATGGTGAACTAAGTGAATTTTTCTCTTTGAAAGGTGGGTTGAAACAGGGATGTGTCATGTCTCCATGGTTGTTCAATCTGTACATGGATGGGGTAATAAAAGAGGTACAAGGTAGGGTAGTGGATGTTGGAGTGGCCCTGGTGAGAGAGGATAGTGTTTGGAAACTCCCTGTACTGTTGTTTGCAGATGATACTGTGTTGTTGAGTGAAGACGAAGGGGAGCTGCAAGGCTTGGTGGATGAGTTTGAGAGAGTGTGTAAGAAACGGAATCTAAAGGTGAATGTAGGGAAGAGTAAAGTGATGGTCTTTGAGAGAGGTGAAGTCAGTGAATGTACAGAGAGGTTGGATGGTGAGGAATTGGAAAATGTGAGTACGTTTAAGTACTTGGGTAGTGTGATGAGTAAGGATGGAGGTTTGGAGGGTGAAGTGCTTGAAAGGGTACAGCAGGGAAGAAAGGTTGCTGGTTCTTTGAAAGCAGTGATAAGAAACAGGGAAGTGAGCATGGAAGTGAAAAAGTTACTACATGACAGTATTGTGATACCAACTCTAACGTACGGAAGTGAAGCTTGGACGTTGTTGGAAGGACACAAGTCAAGAGTGAGAGCCGTGGAAATGAGTTATTTAAGAGGAGCCTGTGGAGTCACATGGAGAGACAGGCTGACGAATGAGGATATAAAGGAGCATTGTGGTGCTGATGTGGATGTGATAGGAAGCGTTATGAGGAACACACTAAGGTGGTTTGGCCATGTGGAGAGGATGGAGGGTGAAAGACTGGCGAAGAGAGTGTATGTGAGTGAGGTGGAGGGGGAAAGAGGGAGGGGGAGGCCGAGGATGAGATGGAGAGATGGGGTGGAGAGGTATACGAGAGAGGGGGGTGTGAGTTGGGAGCATGGGAGTGAAATGGCGGGGGACAGGGCGACTTGGAGGCGATTTGTTTGTGGCCATCCCAAACGGGATTGAGGCGTCTGGCAATAGATAGATAGATAGAAGAAGTAGACAGCACTACATCAAGGAAGTGGATGATGGGCGCCCACACCTACCAGAAAATGATAGATGTAAATGGGTAAAATAAATCGCTGCCGAGGAAGATAGGAAGGGGTGAGGGGTACCAGGGAGCCTGCTAAGTCCACACAAATACGCAGCTACTAAGGAAGGGGGATGGGCAAACTAGGGAGCCTCCAAAGCCCACAAGAATACATGGCTACAAAAGAACCAGGGGTGGTGATGTCAGGGAGTCTCCTAACCCCACGATACGAAGGGTAATAAAGAAGAGAGGGGTGGAGCCTATCAGGGAACCTCCAAAGCCCACAACAATACACAGCAAGTGAAGGAAGAGGGGACGGTGATGTCAGCGAGCCCTCAAAGCCCTAAAGATTATACGGCTATTAAGGGACGGGGAGTGGCGGTGGTGGTGGTGGTGGTGGTGGTGCCAAGGAGCCTCCAAAGACCAGGTGAAAGTTATTTTAATGTTGCCATACCTTGCAACTGGAAAAATGCAACTCTGTAATGGTGACGACGGCTTGTGCATTTCTCAATCGTACTGTTGGAGTTCTTCATGCTGCTGGTGGCGGTGATGGTGTTTGTTTACAGGATGGTGCGGTGAGGCAACATGTCCTCGTCCACAGTGAAACAAAGCGGCAAATAAATAATTCCTAAAACCTGACATTAATCAGTTGAGTTTTCGCCGAAAACATTTAAGAAAAATATCGTATTGATTATAGTTTTTTTTTGTTACGTCTTTTCTCTGCTGTTTTTTTTATTTTTTTTTTCTTCAATATTCAAAGCTCGCAAGTGCAACATATAGCAAATGCTATCTCAGATGCTTATGCTTTCGACCTAACAAAGCCTCGACTTTGTTATGATGAACTGCTCCTTAAGTCTCACATTTCTGACTTTCACCTAACTATGATGTAGGTTTTATATGTACGGCCCCAGAAGAACATGTCTCTTTCCCCCTCCTCTCCACATCCTGCTCCTCCTCTTCCTTTTAATCATCTCCCTCCTGCTCTCTGTCCCCATCCTCCTCCTCCTCCTCCACTTTTTTCTCCTAATGCTCCCGCTGCCTGTCATCTTTGCCTCCTCCTCTTCTCCTCCGCCTCCTTTTCTTTCTGCTCCTCCTTTTCCTTCTCCTTCTCCTCCTCTTCCTCTTCCTCATCCTCATTCTTTTCCTTCTTCTCCTCCTCTTCCTCCTCCTCCTCGTCTTCCTCCTCCTTTTCCTTCTTCTTCTTCTTCTCCTTCTCCTCCTCCTCCTCCTCCTCCTCCTGGTCCTACTAGTGTGATGACCTGGCGTTGGTGCTTATCGGATGTGGATCGCCAGGAGGAAAGGCCCGCCCGAGTGCCGGCCACCTCAGTAATTGATCATGAAGAGTATCGGGGCGGGGATCTGAGCGGCTAAATGTCCGGCGATAACGGTGATGATAGGGATCCGGGCCGGCCTAGTGGACCCGGCGCCGCCTTGCCATCTCGTCAGGGCCATCACCTTAAAGGGCAGATTGATGCTGGGCGAACCAGATGTGCCTCTTAACTCCTAAAAGCTTATAAGAATTTTTCCTCAATCATCCAACTCTCACGCACTTTTTCATTTACAAGGCTGAAGAGTTTGTTTTAACTTCTTTAGGTAGATCATTTCTAATGTGTGGATTTTTTTTTTTTTGAGGGGGAGAGGGGGGGCGTTAGTTAATACAAGGCAAAAACGACGTTATTAAAAAGATTATTCAAGACTGCTTCTGGTCCTTGTATTGAGGAGAATACTGTAAGCTAAAAATAATAATGTGTGGAGTGCATCAGAATTCAATAAAAACATGTTAGGGAAGGGATCCAAGAGGTTGGTTCACACTCCTTTACAAAGAGGAGTTTTATATAGGCTTAAGGAAATCATTTGGTGTCAACGTGGATGATATTGGAAGGTCATTCCATTCCAGTTAGGGTCTCGTCAGGTTTTTCTTTGAACAGCTAACTGATAATGAGTTTCTGTGTAATCAGTGTTATTCAGTAATTACGCGGCTGTTGGGAGCTGTACGGGTCCGTAAAAAGACCTGTGGCATTTTATTATGGTTGTGCATGGGAGCGTAACGTTGATGAGTGACGCGTGACAGGATAAAGCGATCCGCGGGTACGTCACACACACAAAAGGGATCAGAAACTGGAGCCGAATTTAAAAACCTTTTTAAGCTTATCCCTTTCATTCCGGTGACGTCTTTCCTATTCAGTGCCTAACATTACCAGACGATCTTATTTGGCTTAAGGGAGACCGTCGAAATGGAGGAATTACATGTTGCCATCAGTAGCCCTTTTACCGTTAGAGATCTTCCGAAGTTGTGCACAAGATTGCTTACCTATACTTTCGTCCTCACTCATACACTTTCCAAATATATTACAGTGATATCAGAGTGACTGTAAAGTAAGAATATACGAGTGAGGTGGAGGGGAAGAGGGGAGGCGGAGACCAAGGATGAAATGGAGGATGGAGTGAAGAGATCTATGGGAGAAAGGGGGTGTGAGTTGGAGGGAAGGTTGCCAGATGGTGGAGGACGAAGTGTCTTGAAGGCGATTTGTTTGTGGCCACTTCTTACGGGATTAAGGTGTCTGACAATAGATAGATAGTTAGAAAATATACGAAAAGCAAGACTATTTCTGATAACAATGCACTGCTATAAAGATATTTTTTGCGTTAAGGGATTTACAGAATGTATAAAGACCTTCCCTAATATCTGGGCAGGCGTCCCGTAGCACAGGCCCTCCCTTTATCTCGCCTCGTTCCTTTGTCTCTGTCTCTCTGTCTCGCCCCCTGTTTGTTTATCTTCCCTTTGTGGTCTCCGTCTGGCCAGGTTTATCTCCTCCACGCCCTCACGCATCCTCCTCCACGCCCCTTTTGTCTGTGGGAGCGTACGCAGAAGTGACTGTGGCCTGAGTAAGCTATCAGATGCTCGGTACAGTCTTGCCCTTGTCCATAACCTGCATATCTATCTATCCATCTATCTGTCTATCTGTCTGTCTGCCTTTCAGTATCTATCAATCTATATCTATCTGTCTGTCTATCTATCTAATCAATCTGTCTATCTATCCATCTGTTTTTCTCATCTTTAGAATTCGTTCATCTTAATATGGCAGAGATATTCGTCCTTCAGCAGCTTATTTTCCGTTGCTCAGTGCCAGAAAAAGACACTGCTATGACTCTACATGCTGTATATAAAACTTCTCTGTGACTATAGTTCTTTCACCTAAACTTTGCCTAGGTTTTCATCTGTTTGTAGCCTATTTCCGTGGCTTAGTTGCAGAATAAAGCAATACTACGGCTCTACATCCTTTCCAGAGCACTTCTTCGTAACTAGCATCAAATTCTAGTGTTAATTCACTGTTGGAAATCAGTCTTTAAGATGGAGGGCTGGTAGTTCAATAGGCCAGGTGAAAGTGAAATGAGTATATCAGAAGCGCGGTACAGTCGTAAATGACGCTGTGCGATTTGTTCCTGGGTATGCGTGCAGTTCCGTAAATTGGCAGTAAGGGCCGGGACGAAATTCCGGATACATGATGTGACCTCGGCCTTATGTACTCGCAGATGGACGCTTCGTAACCAGCCAGACACGCTGGGAATGTGGTATGATAAGGCATTCTTCTGAGGGAGGCACCGAAGAATGTTGAGGTTGTGGAAAAATGTGTGGAGAGAGAGAGAGAGAGAGAGAGTGTGTGTGTGTATTATAAAAAGTATGACCAAATTGACAGAGAATAGAGGAAGTATACAGGATTAGCCAAAACGATGGAGTAACAGAGGGAACGTTTTAAAATAAGTCCTTCTTTGGTAGGAACTCCTAAAACTTCCATTATCCAAAAAATACTCAACACACCGAGCAAACTAACTCTCGAAAATTGTGTGTGTGTGTGTGTGTGTGTGTGTGTGTGTGTGTGTGTGTGTGTGTGTGTGTGTGTGTGTGTGTGTGTGTGTGTGTGTGTGTGTGTGTTTAAGAAAGCAGATATACACACAAGCTTTAACAATGCTGCCTAAAAACTGATGAATAATCTTTGTACACATGCTTTATAGATGCTGCTCTGATATATGTAATCTATGAGTACTAGCTGAAAGGAGGCTGCCCGAAACCTGATAAATGATTTCAAAGTACGCAGGCTGTAAGGATACTGCCCTAAAGAGTGAAAAATGTAATATCTGTGTACAAGCGATAATGATGTTTCTGTACAACTGATGCGTAAAATTCTTGTGTGTAGGCTTTAACTAATTCAAGGTGGTGATTTGAGTGATTGTACCACTCCAGATGATTTCTTAAGCTCAAAAGCGTCCTGTAGCTGTGCAAGTGATAATGGAATGTATATTTAACTCTCCCCCCCCCCAGCTTGAAAAATCTCTCCCATACCAAAGAATGTTGTCAAGATAGGGATAAGAATGAAATGTGAAATACTTAACCGAACTGAAAGGGTTACAGATGCTACCCATAAAATATCTGTCTAATTTTGCATTGTCTGGTTTCGCATTTTGTAAGACGTGATGTCAAAAGCTAAAATAGGTAAATGTGATCTCTTTCTGCAGTTTATAAGGGTGCTGGGTTTAAATTTGTATACATTATCTCCGTCTCGTGTTGTGGGTGGAGGGAGGTTACCACTTCCCTTATTCAGCTCACGTTGATGGGTTAGGTCTCATGTTCCACGATTTTGTGTAACTGGGCTTTGTTTTCCTTTGATAATGATGTAAATTTAGAGTATTATCACCGCTTAAACTATCTGATGACAAAAGTAGATGCCGAAAAAAGGCGACGTACAGTGAGCGGCAATAGTCGTGTCTTGAAATTTGGTGAAAACATAAGCAAACTGGCTAAACATCTGGTGCATTCCGCCGTCTGTCATACGGAAGGTGCATAATGTTTCACGAGTTACATTTAATCTTCGGACAAAACCGCGACACGACTATTGGCGCTTACTGTACATCCATTAACCTTTTGACTAGCACGTTTTTCCCTCGGCTGACCTAAATCGTCTGACTGCAGTGCGTGCAAAGCAACGAAAGTGTTTCTGTAGATAGTGTTAGCTCGCTGACTAATGGAATATCTCTCTCTCTTAGCTAAGCAATCTGTTTTGTCTTAATTTAATCTCTGGGTGAGTTTAGAGCATTGCAAGTGTTAAACTTTATGTTTATGTGAAAAGTCATGAACTTCGTATATCTAGCATTTAGGACTTCTGTTTATAGCTTCCCAAACAGAACAGATTTGGCTCAAGTTTGGCACGTAATACCTTGGGATAAAATAAGAAAGAAAAAAAAAGCTGATACACCTCACAGGTTAGTTTAAGCCCGACAAGGACGTACCCAAGGGACGGGACAAAGGGGCAGAGTCCCCTCTCCCTCCTTCAGGCCACCCAATGCAGTGAATAGATCGGACTCAAATTTAGCAGGTAAACACTTAGAGGTAATGGTATGCATAGAGGGTAAGTTGCGACCCCCAGCGGTGTGTTTAGGGAGGCGTCGCTTTTCTTTAAACCTTATTTTCTATTCTTGCCAAAACAATGGTCGATTTATATTGAAATTTGACAGATGGAAGATTTTAGACATTGGACTGAATACAGGTTAGCCTTTAACCTCTTTTGAGGGAGTGGCCTTGGAGTCAGTAGCTGCACCGGCCAAAAGGTCGTAGCTCAGCAATTAATCTGATACCGAGAGAAAAGGTAATCAAGGTACGGCAGCCTGGATAGACGTAATCACCAGCACTACCCTTGTGCCAGGCAATACTGAACAACATACAAGCTTTGCCTTAGACTCATGGCCTCTTATTTTGTGGGCTGCGCAGGCCCCTTAGCACCCGTAACGAAGCGATTTAGTTTGCATATTACATGTTAATATTCTCTTCTGTGCCTTTCATCGTCTTCTACTGCCGACGTACTTTGCATAGACAACATGGAAAAGAATTCTAACATGCTTTACTTAGGAAAAAGAAAGAAAAAAAAAGTCCAAGGAAGAGGTAGTAAGGATTCTAGCATGCTGTTACGGTCCATGAGGCTACTTGGGCTGAACTGAATACATCTATTAAAACAAAACCTAGGAATGTAGACACAGAAATAGGATGTCATTTACCGTGATTCAGTCAATGGAGGACGGCTTTCCACTCTACACCCCAGATTTCACTGCTGGCGAGGAGAGCAGTAAGCATGAAAACATAGCTAGTCTTCTATTTTCGTATCCATTACTCATGCTTCAATCACAAACACAAATAATGTATATAACCCTTCCACTCTCACATGTACCACTTTCGATACTCTTTACCACTTCGTACTTTACAAGTTAATTCTGGCTATCTCCCTCCCTGTGCAAAGTCAGATACTGCAGTGGACCTCAGAGAGACCGACACAGATAAAGACAAAATATTAATCTGATATGGAACCATGATTTACAAAGGACTGTTACCAAATGGACTGCTTGCTCTGTGGTCATTCTGGGACTAACGTACAGCTTCGGACATAAATATCGATCCACTTCGTTACGATAAACAATGCGACAGCGAGCGATTATTTTTGAAACCAAGGGATACTGTTGTGTGGTTTTGGTGTGGCCTGACTAACTTTTCAGACTATTATGTTGGATTTTTATAACAGTTCGATCAATCTTCCATGGCCGTGAGCCATCTGAGTGTGCCTTGCTCATTACGGAGGTTATTCTCTCGGGCATGGAAGCATACATTCCTTTCTCATATCCTTTGACTAACGCAAGAAAGCCTTGGTTTAATCACGCTTGTTCTAATGCTGTCCGCAACAAGGAGAAGGCCTACAAAAGGTACCGGAGCCAACCCACCCCTGAATCACATAATCTTTACGTTTCTGCCCGGAATCGTGCTAAGTCTGTTCTTCGCTCTACTAAAAATAATTTCATCCATACTAAATGCTCTCAACTCTCCAACTCGAATTCTTCCCGCTCCTTCTGGCACCTTGCCAAAAATCTTTCTAACAACTTTACCTCATCATCCTTCCCTCCTCTTTTCTACTCTGATGGTTCTGTAGCTATTTCTTCTACTGATAAAGCAGATCTCTTCGCACAGACTTTCTCCTCCAATTCCACCTTAGACGATTCCGGTGCTGTTCCTCCATCACTTCCCCCCTCTGACTTCCTCATGGCTGACATTAAAATTTCTTCAGTTGATGTATTTTCTGCCATTACTGGCCTCAGTACTAACAAGGCATATGGGCCTGATGGGGTCCCTCCTGTTGTTCTCAAAAACTGTGCTTCTGTGCTTACACCCTGCCTAGGCAAACTATTTCGCCTTTGTCTGTCAACTTGTACCTTTCCTTCTTGCTGGAAGTTTGCTCTCATTCAGCCAGTCCCAAAGAAGGGTGACCACTCCCAACCCTCCAACTATCGTCCAATTGCTTTAACGTCCTGTATTTCAAAAGTTTTCGAGTCAATTCTTAATAGAAAAATTTTAAGGCATCTTTCCTATTACAACCTTCTTTCCGATCGTCAGTATGGGTTCCGTCAGGGACGCTCCACTGGCGATCTTCTCACCTACCTTTCAGACTCCTGGTCATCCTCCTTTCGGGACTTTGGCGAAAGCTTTGCCATTGCACTTGACATCTCAAAGGCTTTCGATCGAGTCTGGCATAAATCTTTAATTTCCAAACTGCCCTCCTACGGTTTCTATCCTTCTATCTGTGCCTTCATCGCTAGCTTCCTTTCTGGTCGTTCTATAGCTGCTGTCGTAGACGGCCATCGTTCTTCTCCTAGATCTATCAACAGTGGTGTTCCTCAGGGCTCTGTCCTATCACCAACTCTCTTCCTTTTATTCATCAATGATCTTCTAAGCTGTACATCTAACCCTATCCACTCATACGCTGATGACTCCACCCTTCACCTTTCCATTCGGTTCCCGCAACGCCCATCTCAACAGTTACTTCAAGAAACAAGGGATGAGGCTATGGCACACCTAATGTCTGACTTGGCTCATATCTCTGACTGGGGTAAAAATAATATGGTTGTCTTTAATGCTTCTAAGACTCAGTTCTTACACCTATCAACCCGACAAAATCTTCCACAGGTATACCCACTAATGTTTAATAATATTCAGATTAATCCTGCATCATCCTTGAACATGACTGGGGTTTCATTTACTCGGGACTTATCTTGGAAAGATCATATTACATCTCTTGTAAAATCTGCTTCCAAGAGATTGGGTGTGCTAAGCCGACTCCTCTCTTTCTTTACCCCTGAACAATTGTTGACTCTATACAGAAGTTTTATCCGCCCCTGTGTGGAGTACAACTCTCATGTGTGGGGAGGCTCCCCACATACAGCTCTTCTCAATAGGGTGGAGTCAAAGGCTTTTCGTCTCATTAACTCTCCTCCTCTTACTGACTCCCTTCAACCTCTGTCTCTTCGTCGCACTGTTGCATCTTTATCTCTTTTCTATCGCTACTTTAATGGTCACTGCTCCTCTGAACTGTCTGCTTGCATTCCTCCACCTCTACGACGGGCGCGTAGCACCCGTCTGGCAGCAAACTCTCATCCCTTTTCTGTCCAACTCTCTAATGCAAGAGTTAACCGTTACTCCCAGTCTTTCATTTATGCAACAGGTCAGCTCTGGAACTGTCTCCCTCTGTCTGTATTTCCTTCTGCCTATGATCTCCAGTCTTTCAAACGTAGTGTGTCCAGGCATCTCAAAATGATCGGATCTTGAATTTGGCTCTCTATTGTATTTTGTTTTTCTCTTGGAGGGAACTGTTACTGCGGGCTCATGCCTTTGGTTCCTTCTTCCTTGCATTAAAAAAAAAAAAAAAAAAAAATCAGTAGAATTATATTACTGTCCACAACCTTATAGTTAACGAATAGTGCATTGAAGTTCCCTCTGTACTCTCCGTTTTGAGAATAAATATGAAGAATTTTGAAGCAATCACGTAGGAACTATTTTGATTACCGTAAATGATATTTTACTATCTTACTCCTTAATGTAAAATAATTCAGCAACATCCTGAACAATCATTTACTCGGGATTACCATACACATTGAAACATAAATGAAAAATATCGTTCAGTTTCACAGTCGTAGAACATAGGATCTTGATAATTTCTTGGTAGACTGTATATCCATCAGTTATAAAATATTGTGCACC
The DNA here is from genome assembly GCF_032717465.1 of Coenobita brevimanus. NCBI lineage: Eukaryota > Metazoa > Arthropoda > Malacostraca > Decapoda > Coenobitidae > Coenobita > Coenobita brevimanus. The sequence goes on along the minus strand of NC_136977.1, from coordinate 48,316,152 downwards.
AAGGAAACAGTGTATATGTTATTTGTATCCTATCACGCTTTGCATATTAATAAAAAAAAGATATTATGAAGAGCAGTAGGCAAGGGTGGTTAGACGAATGGATAGCGAGACAGTGATTGAATTATTGGATCTGACACCCATCCACAACACCTTATCGATGAGTGACAGCGCAGTCCATCACGGCAGCACACGAGTATTATGCCTACGTCTGTTTATGGCGAGCTGCGTAACTGAGCTCGTCACAGTGAAGGGTCTCGGCATGTAAATCACTGAGATGAAGGACGCGATGCTGCATAGTTCTAATGCCTCCCACAAATATCACTTTACTCTTATCCCTTTACTACGAGCTATCACCAGGAACGTCACCCTGAAGGGATCTTGACATGTAAAATCACTGGGATGAAATTAATGCCCACCTCACATACCTCACACAAGTATCACACTGTTTGTCCCTTCATTAGCAAAGCTGTCAGTAAGCTCGTCAAAACGAAGGGTGTCGGCAGAGCAAGTCACTGAGATGAAAGGCCCATAAAATACACACTTCTGAAACGCCTAAAAAATAAACCAAGAAGGGAAGTAAAGAAAGAATAATAAATAAAATAAAATCATCATAAAAATTAAATAAAGATTTATCCCTTCACTACGAGAGTTTTTGCCTAAGCTAAATAAAGTCGTCAGGTGGTAGTAAAGTTAAGCCAGTAAAAGAAGTCACGAGATTCAAGGAGTGAGGAGATATTCGTGAATATCCTGGAAGATTCACGTGAACTACGAGTATATTGCTTTGACTGTAACTTGGTTTAAAATTGTCATCTCTCCATCTTGATTGCTGAGTTGTAAGAGTAGATTAACGCTGAAACATACTACTAGTCACGAAGAAGTGCTATGGTAAGGGTCATATTGTCTTTTTCCTCCACAGACCTATGTAATATAAACTGCAAAACCACGAATATCCGGGCCAGGCTAAGATAAAAAAAAAAAATACAGTCGAACAATTCTGAGACTTTCACGTAATATTATAAAAAAAATTTGTCCGCTTCCATAGAAAATATTACTAGGTTTCAAAAGTCATTGTTCACTGTATCGTTATTTATCGTTCTCAGCTGTACCCACACTGTGCAGCGTTAACAATGCCTTCAGTGCCTCTGTCAGCCACTTTGTACAAGAATGGGTGACCTAAATTGGTAATGGAAGTGAGACAGTGGGGCCCAACAAATATCACATTCCCTCGCCACCCCAGAGGTCACTGTGATTCTCTTAGTGGTGTTGGGATGCCGTGATAGGAGATCTGAATCCTTCTCAAACAGCGGAATGTCGGATTAGATGCCTTTTCGAACTTTTTGGATTTCGTAGGAAATTGTCACGTGAATAAAGGTCTATTGTGTGTGTGTGTGTGTGTGTGTGTGTGTGTGTGTGTGTGTGTGTGTAAAATACGAGTGTGTAAACGGGTATATGTGTGTGAACAAGGAAGGAGTGCCGTTCTACTAAGTATTGTACACACTCCAGTATGTGAGTTTGCGTATGAGAGCTTATCAACCGTTTTCTTTGCCACATATAGAGTGCTGTGGGAGAGATCTTTGTTTTCGGGACATACCAAGAGAAGAATCCTCCTCCCTCATTTTTGTTTCTCCGAAGTTACGAGACTGCTTGTACCTTACCTGGTGAGAAGAAGGGCTACCACGTTCCTCTCCCGAATCTAGCAGGGAATTGTATAACTTCCACTCCTACGTATTTTAATGACCTTATATGACACTCTGAATATACATTGATAGCATTCCTTCGTCCTTAGTCACAAAAATCTTTTCTCACTCCCCTTTAGTACACACTTCCACACCTCCACCTGACCTACACCCAGGCCACTCAGGTACACGTGGGTAGAAAAATAACACAGGTAAGAAATCGGGGAGAGTGTTGGTCTCTTGGTGCATCTTCAAACAACACCTTAGTTCTCTTTTTGTTTTTTTTCTTTTATAAATCACCACCAAAAGAACTGATTTAAGACTGGGAAAAAAAAAAAAAAAACAATGTTGCTTCCTACTTGACTCTGCTTGCTTGTCAGTTCCTTGAGTCTGTATATAATTTCATATTCCACTTCTCTGTAGCAATATTTCGCTTAATGTAAGACTCTCTCGATAGACAGGTAGATAGATAGATAGATAAAGCAAGGAAAAAGAAGACAGAAGAAAGTATGAAAGATGAATGATAAGCAGAGTAAATGTATAATAAATTGTAATGAAAGAAATATCAAGAAAAAAAAAGTGTGATAGAAGAACTACAGCTGTGACTGGGGACAAATCCAAGTAGGATAAAAAGAAAAAAAAAAGAGAAAAGGAAAATAAAAGAAAAAGAATTATGTAAAGATAGCAACTAATTAAAACGAGGTATATGAGAGAAATTTGATGAATGACAAGAGAGCAATAACAGGCAGGACAAAGATGCAAAACAATGGCAGATAATGGGAAAGATAAGCGTAGATGGAATAATGGATATAATAAGGAAGAGACTGATAAAAGGTAAGACTAGAGGGCAGAAAATTAAGTTCATGATTTAGCCAGCACAATTATGCAGGGGGTGTGAACTTGGTGAATAGACGCCATCTTTGATTTGAGGTGGTGGTGGGGTGTGGGAAGAGGGAGTGGGAGAGGGAGAGGAGGGTAGAGGGGGTTAGGGAGGGGGGGGGAAAGGGAGTGAGGGAGAGAGGGTAGACGTATACATAATCCGGCCTCTCTCATTACTTCCCTTCCTTTTCCTTATTTCTCTCCTTTTTTTTTCTTTATTTTCTCCATCATATTTTGCTGTCCGGCCTGCTCACTCTCCCCTTTCCTCTCTTCTTGTACCTTCTTTCTCTTCCTCTTGCTTCATTTTCACTCTGTCTCTTCCTTTCTCTCCTTTTCCCTATTTCTTCCTTCTCATCCTCTTTTTACTCCTATTTTTCCCTTCTTTCTCCTCTCTTCTTTCACTTTCAGTTTCACCTTTGGCCTTTCTCTTGCTTCTTTTTCACTTTCTTCCTCTTTCTCTTCTCTTCTATATTCCTTCCGTCTCTTCCTTTTTTTTCTTTCCTCCCTTCTTGCCCGCCCTTTTCTCTATCTCTCTCCTCCACTTCTTACCTCTTTCATATCTTTATTTCTCTCCCTTTCTTTCATCTCCCACTTTCCTCCTATTCTATTCCCTCATCTCCTTCCTTTCTCTTGAATCTGTATCTCTTCCTTCCCCCCCCCTCTCTCTCTCTCTCTCTCTCTCTCTTTCGTCACCCCAACCTTCTTCTTTCCTCCTATCCATTCCCCTCATTTCGTTTCTTCTCTTCACTATATTCCTCTTCCCCCTTTCTTTCTCCCTTCTTCTCTTCCTTACATCTGCCCCCCATCTAGTCCTGCCTTCCTCTCTTCCCTCTCCTTATTTTCATATCATTTCCTCCTTTTCCCCCCCCCACCTTCTTCCCTCAGGTCTCCCCGTCCCCAAAGACACAATCAATATCCAATTAAGCTAATCCAGGCTGTTATTCTTGATGCGACGAGACACAGTGGCTTTTCTCAGAACCAACACGCAGGATGGTGGCAGGGGGGCAGAGGGGGCAGAGGAGGGAGGCAAGGGGGGCAGGAGAAGGGGAAGAGAGCACGAAGCAGCAGGATGTGAAGAAAGGGACAGGAGGGGTGACGGAGGGTGCCGGAGAGTCAAAGGGGCAGGAGTGGGCATTGGTAACTGGGGGGTAAGGGAGGGGGTAGGGGTAGGAAGGGGCAGGGGAGAGGGCTGAGGTAGCAGGGGGGTAGGGGAGGGGGCAGGACTGATAGGAGTGGCATTCAGACGCTTATCACAGGTATATACAGGCTTTATCGGGACTATATACGTTTGGGAGAGACACTGGCTGGAGAATGAAGCCTAGTGCTGTGAGTTAGTCGGGTGTAATCATGAAGGTTAGATTTAGTGGGAAATGAAGGAATTTATTAGTTTTTTTTTTTTTTTTTTTTTTACCATTGCACGTTTTGCTAAACAAATCGTGTGCTACTTGTTTTTCTTAACACATATTTATCTAACTAGATTAAGTAACTTTGCAAATATATTTATAAATGAGGAAGAAATATTAAAGATCACTTTCATTTTGATGTTCCTCTTCTTTCCCCTCCTTTTCCTCCACTTCTATATCATCATCATCATTATCATCATCATCGATTTCTCAGACTACATCAAAGCTGGGAGTGGTCTTGGGAGAAAAGTCAGCACGCCATTTTGACCTTGCCAACTTCATTTTTACTTTTACCCATCTCCTTTAATCACTTTTCTTCCCGACCCTTCAGAGAGCCAGGGTTTCATTCACTTTAACGAAATCATCTAGTAAAAAACAGAATATATTGCTTAGGTTGTTGCCGGCCCTCTGACTGGTTAACTTCTCCTCCATTAGTATACCACTGCAGCTGCCTTTCCCATACCATAAGCGGTCTCCCTCTCCCACAGCTGTTCGGCCCTTCACTTTCAGATGCTTTCCTCGGTACCTTGTCTTCATGAATTTTTTATGTATAATTTCAGCACATATTTTTCTTTATCAATTCAGTCACATCACAACGTACTCCTCTTGTTTTCTTACATATCTGGGCATCTCACAGCTTATTCCTCTGTTTCTCTATTCTGTTATAATACATTAATTTACAGCAGTTATAAATTAAGGAGTGGTATTGTTCATTTCATGCATGATAATCAGCAATGAGAGTTCTTATCATTCATTCCCTGATTTATCATGCAATCTCCCTTTTGAGAATACCTTTCTCCTTATCTCTCCTCCCCTCCCTTTCCCCTTTCTCCTCCCGCTCCCCTCCTCTCCCCTCTGCTTGCGTCAGGGCGGGTGGTCAGGTCGGGTGTGTCAGAGATAAAATTCCACTCATATGACAAACATTACCCTCATCACACTGATATTGTTTTGTCTATGCATATCTGAGGAATATAAAGATAAAAGGAACCCCCAGTTCCAGGAAGATTTATTTTGACTTCCTAGATAATCTTATGATACTTATAATACTTTCCAGGCTACATCCATATTTCAGCGGCTATCCTTGTGCTATTGATGTTTCTCTGTCCTTGGATATCCAAGCACCGTGAAGGAAAAAAAATGAAAACTCCAATTCCTGACAATCATTTTTACAACTTGTGAGCTGAATGATACTGTCTGGTGGTGGAAAGAATTAATTAATAAATCCAACAAGTTACTGAGCGAATTAAAATTGAGTCTTACTCGTAAATGAGCTTTTTTTTTTTTTCTTGTATCTGGTGTTTCTGAGGAAATGATGAATGTGATAGGAAGTTGCTTTATAAGAGGAGGTCAAGCATCGTTAAGAGGACGAAACGCCTTCCATTAACGAGAAGCGGGTTTCCTGTAGCGAGCAGAATTTAATGTATTAGATGAATTCACTATGCTTGTAGTGTACTTGTCTTATCTCCAATCTCTCTGTCTGTCTCTGTCTGTCAATCTATCTACGTTTTAGTAAGTAAAGAAGACATAAGAAATTAACCATTGCTTAGAGTTTACGAGGCTGAAAATGAGTATATCCGTGCTTGCATCTGCTGCTCCTTCGAGGTGAGGTGATGGGTGTTGAAGCAGAGGAGGGAATACACTCTGCAAAGACGGACGTTGCATGAGAGGTGGTGTTGGTGGTGAGAGGAATAAATTAACAGTTTTTACCTAATAGCATGATGTGTGTGCGTGTGTATGAGGAGGTAGGGAAGCGTTAAAAAAATAATAAGAACAAGAACGAACACACAAAAAACGGATGGAAGGATTTTATATATATATATATATATATATATATATATATATATATATATATATATATATATATATATATATATATAGCAGCTGTGGCTCAGTGGGTTAGAGCTCTCCGCTCTGACCGAAGGGTCGGAGGATCGAATCCACCCAACGGTCATTGGTAGACATCAGGAAGGGCATCCGGGCATAAAATGCTACACGCTCCAGTCCAAAATTCCTCTACCCAGGGGCAACGCCTTAGCTCTTCCGGGATACCTGGCGTAAAACCAAATTATATATATATATATATATATATATATATATATATATATATATATATATATATATATATATATATATATATATATATATATATATATATATATATATATATAAGCCTGAGATACCTTACTTCCTTGCACCTGAAACCGTATATGAAATCCGTGCCCACTGTGGTACGAAACGATATAAAATGAAATACACTGCCTCTCCTCAATATTACTGAAGGGTTAGTCCATCAGGGTCTCATTAGAAAAAAAAAATCTTACCAAATTAAACAATCTTACTTATTTACAACTTGGACTTACCGATAACCCTGTCCATTTTCAGCTGCTAACCCTGTCTATTCTCAGCTGCTCACCACCTATTGAGTCTGCGCTTCCTTCTAATTCCTCATCTCAGCATTGGCCCCCCATCTATGCACCAGACAGCATCGGATTGCTTGACGAACTCATTAGTCACAGTTACTAGTATTCAGGTGGAAGGAATGGGAGCGGCGGGGGTCAGGAGTTGAGGGTGGAGGTGGGTGGGATAGAATTGGGTGTGGAGGTGGGTTGGATAGAATTGGGTGTGGAGCTGGGTGGGATGGGATTGGGTGTGGAGATGGGTGGGTGGGTGGGATGGGATGCCAAGGAGTTGTGAGGATAGATAGGAGGGGTAGGTGTGGGGGAAGCGGTAAGGGGAGGGAAGGAAGGGAAGGTTTGGGGAGGATGGTGTTGAGGTGTGATGGGTAAGGAAGGCAAGTCTTATTACTGTGACCCCCAGACAGTTTTACTCAGCTAAGAGAAACCCATCCCAACCAGTGAGTTAATTCCTGAAAAAAAAAAAAAAAATCTCTCCCTATAGTTTTGCCTTACTGTTCCAACTAACGGTAGACGATTCTTGCTTTAACCTTTTTCGTCTCGTTTAACTCTTAAGAAAAGCCCCCTTCTTGTGGCTTTCCTGTTTTATTAAAGCTAATTTCAAACAATTATTTTTTTATATATCTTTTTCATGGCTTGGGGCTGTTCAATCCGCCGGGCATTTTCTTGGGTGATGGGGTAATTTGACGCTAATATGAGGCCGCGTTAGGTACGATTGTCGCAAACTCGTTGTAGTCTACATGATTACAAGTTGAAGAAAGTGTATTGATTTCCTTTCTCTCCTTCTCGATCTCGTTCTTGTTTTTGCTCTCTCTCTCTCTCTCTCTCTCTCTCTCTCTCTCTTATCTACCAAATATTAGTCTATCGGCCTTGATTTCTTTTTTTCCTTTTTTTTTTGAACTGATACTGCTTTATGTATCATTATCACAACATTCCCACCTAAAAAAATAAATGGGGACACAGCCTCATAAATCCACCAGGTCCCGTAATAAAAATCCCTGTGCGTTCCCATCAAAAATCCCTTCTCAAATTAACCGTGCGAGTAACCTCAGGCCCGACTGACAAAGAACGCCACACCTACTCTTAATATATAGATAGGTTTACTAATATCAGTCATTAACCTGAGAGCGTTTAATCACGAGGGGGGCTACTTCTTCAATTTCGCGGCTCCATCTAGGCTTTCATTCGGTTTAGTTAGGGTACCTGGATTTGTATATATCAAGGATCTTAAGAAATTTTTACGATAACATAATCTCCAGGGCATTATCTGAACTAACTTTTTTTTTTCGCTTTTTATCATACTAATACTCACTCCAGTTTGGTTGTGAAGTGCTGGGAAATAGTATGAATGAAAATATACCGTAAGTGTAAACAAGGAATATTTTACAGCGAGTCCTAGTAACCTTACATGTTGCCCTTTTCAGTGTCCATTTTCGCTGTTATTTCAATGTTAAATTGTAGAAATATTACCACTTATACCTGTTGTTTCATTTTACCTTTAAAGATGCCTGGTCACATTTCCTCGAAGCTCCAGTACCAGTTTTACGGAAAGAATTGTAAAGCTTTAGAACACATTCTTGGCACATGAGGATTTACTGGAAGGAAAGTTTGTAAATATGACGCCAGTTGTACACCACGGTATTGACTAAGAGTGGTGGGTCTCAGTGGCTCGTGATTGAGGTCGTTGTTAGGTCAGGTCAGGTTAGATTTAGTCAGGTTAGGTTAGGATAAATTGGGCCAGCTTATGTCAGGGTAGATTAGGTTAGGTCAGCTTAGGTTAGGTCAGCTTAGGTTAGGCCAGGTCAGAAGAGGTTAGGTTATACGAGGTTAAGGTGAATTAAGTTAAAGGTAAAGAAGGTTGTATATAAGGCTTCCAGTCCACCAGGCCATTAGCAACGAATTGTGGTTCTAGGGTGCTCGTTAATCGGGACATTGTTCGGTGGAGGTGTGAGGCACCTGGAGACTCGTTATCATCTGATTTACGGGCACAAATTACTGGTTTTCAATGGCCTGAGGGGGGACTCATGCTAAAGTCGGTGGCTAGACTTTGGTTCACTGGTAGCACGTCACCCCATGCCAGGCGTAACACCCTAGCATCTATGCTAGGGTGTTACGTGGAAGGGTATGGTCAGGCAAGAGGTCATTTTTATCCTGCGTATATGAACTGAGTAACCTATCTTGCCTTCAGTAGTAATAGTAATGAAATCGTACTAGCATGGTGTTAGGGGGTATGCCATGAGATGATATGGTGTTAGGTGAAATGGTATTAGGTGGTATGGTATTGGTATTGTATTCGCTGGACGACTGGTAAGCCTAACCCAGCACATCATGGAAATTCGTGTTATTGTACTGGATGACAGTGTATCAGATGGTATGGTATTGGGTGGAATAGTGTCAGGTGGTATGGTATTAAACAGCATGATATAAGGTACTTTGGTATTGAATGGTATGGTATTATGTGGTCTGATATTGAAGTGTATGGTAATAGGTTGTGTGGTATCAAATGGTATGGTATTATGTGGTTTGGTATTGGAGTGTATGGTAATAGGTTGTGTGGTATCGGTTGGTATGGTATCAGGTGGTATTGCATCAGACACTAATATTAGGTGACATAACATTAACATTAACACCAACAGCCCCACTCTCTCTCTCTCTCTCTCTCTCTCTCTCTCTGCTTAATTAATTGCCTATACCATGTGTCCGAAACGAATCGCACTTCCACGAAAAAAAAAAAAAAGTTCAGTGATTATACACATCTATGCATAAATTTCCACGAAGCGGGCACTTACGGAACAATAAGTTCTATGGGCAAAGTACTTTGGGATTTACGATGCTACGGTGAATATTAAACTCCTCTAGTACGATGACATCTTAAATCTTATCCTTGCTGCCCTCAGACGATTTCATTCATCCTTAAGGCGTCCTGTCTTAGTGAAGATACAGGCTATAATTAACCTCTCCAATTCGAAAAAGTCTTATAAAAATCTAAATAAAAATTGTTTGGTAGTAGCTGAAATAAAATACATAAATACGTCATCGTAGTGAAGGGGTACAAAGGAAAACACAAAGGAAAGTACAAAGGAGAGCAAACACTACCTGGCCCATCGTTCCTTTCGAGGCTGTTATAACTAATGTAACTATTCTCTCCGTTAAAGACAAGAATAGGCAAGCAGGGAGGAGAAGATGCTAGTCTCTGTGGGCCGTATTCTCACTGGCTCTATATATTTCGTAATACATCATCCTTAGCGATTTATTCTGCAAATTACGCCGTAATAATCGTATAGTCTGTTACTGATACACGTACGTCAGTATTTAAATTCTATAGATAAAATACAAGTGAATATGTACCTTCAGACAACAGCAAGGAAGAGGCATAACGAAATTCTTTATAGCAACAAGAATACAATTGTGTGGGCTAGGAGATTCCGTGGCATCCGTTTCGTAGCGATTTATTTTGCTTATTGCACCCTCATGTTAGCTGTTATTTTACTCATTTAGTTCTAATACGACATAGTTTGAATAAAAAAACGTGGTGAGGTAACAATGCACACAATAAATCGCTAAGGAACATATACTACGGAATCTCCACAGGCACTCAGGACACATATCTGCGTCTCGAGGTTCGTCTGGGTGGAAGTATGTTGATAAATATTGCTTGAAAAATGACGAGTATTCTTCTTTGTCACCTTATCAGGGCGGATCCTTCTACTCCTTCCCCACCACTACTTTCTCCTCAACCCCCTTCAATACCAAGATTTTTTTTTTTTTTTTTACTTTTTTTGAGGGGGTAATCGGTTTAGGAAGCTCCTAACACCTCTTCCTTAGCGATTTACTTTTGGGTATGGCTGGTTAATATAATTTTGTATGTTATTTCTGAAGTTTTGTGATGTTAGAATGGTTTAAACAACACAGAAGAGGACAGTAACGAGTAACAGTCAAAATAAATCAGTTAAGGTGTAACAAGCAAAGTAGATCACTTAGAAACAGGTGTTAGTGAGTTTCCATACAGAATACCGGCCATAGTGTATGAATTAAAAGAATCTTAATTACTCATTTCGCTACACATCGCCTTCTTAAAGTTAATTATTGCTTATTCATGACTACTCAATCCACCTCAAGATCTCTCGTACTGAAGAGGGTAGAAAAGTTAGAATATCCATTAATTCTTTCACTACTAATATACTTTTTTAGTTCTCTCTTTTTTTTTTTCAATTTAGTTTTCCATACGATTTTATTCAGCTTAGGAAAATTTCGGACTTGATGTTTTAAAAAATCTGTCCCATTAGCATTTTTTTTTTTTTTCATATGATGTCTTTTCGGTTTTTCTGTAGCTGCCGGGAGATTTTTTTTCTTTTTCATCTCTACAGTGACCCCTCGTAGTGAAGAGGCAAACCACTCTGAGTTATCGTCATTACTTATTTTTTCTTTTTTGGTTTTGCTAAGGATGATCTTCAGTTCAGGAGAGGCTTTAGGTATTCAAGAGCGCACACACACACACACACACACACACACGTACGTCATGGGACTAAAATGGTTAAGGTTTCATAGAGTAGAAGGCTTTAAGCTGTCCATAGGCTGATGGATACGCCTAAGACAGAATGTATCCAGAGCTGGACAGAGTTATGGACATTTTATTCATGGCCTCAACATGTCTTAATGAATAAAATTATCTCATTTTTTTTTATACATCCCTGGGTGTAGGATAGAAAGTCTGCTACATACTAGTATATATTGCCCTAATCAGCGCACAGACAAACAAGGAAATATATTCACTCATACACCCAGACACTCACTGACGCACTCACTCAAAAATCATAATACGCAACTTTTATTCACGTAAAGCTGTCTTGGCTTCCCTTCCTTCGCAGTCTAAATCCATCCAAGATAATTCAGCAAAGGCTAATGAATGGCACGTCAAAATAGCTGCACCAGATTTCTCCAAATTTACCGCACAGTCGGAATGCAAGACTTTCTGACTGGCCTTTTCCTCCCTCCGGTATGGTCTGAATTAACTAATAAGAATGTGGAAGTAATTGGCTGGCACTAAGTAGTAGTAGTACTAGTAGTAGTAGTAGTAGTGGTGGTGGTGGTGGTGGTGGTAGTTGTAATAGTAGTGGTAGTGGTAGATGAAGTTGTAGTAGTGGTAGTAGAAACAATAATAGTAGTAGTAGTTGTAGTGGTAGTAGTAGTAGCAGAAACATCAGGCTCATCTGAACCTGAACCTAGTGGAATGCAGGCTGAAGGTGCCCTCTTCTCTCAGGCCACCACCTTCCTTTCGGGGCTTAATGACAAATATAAAAATCAGATGAGTAGCAGTAAGCAATTTTACTCAGTTTACGAGAGACCTTTCGAACTGGAGAGGCTAAACGGGGACCACATTAACCCCGTCACTATATCAGCTGCCTTCCATAAACAAAAATCACAGTTTGAATTCCCGTAATCTTAGAGAAAGGGGTAATATAGAGGTAGTTTACATTAATGGCATGCAAGAAAATTAGCCTTCCATATACAGAAATAGGCTGGAAAGCAATGAGGAGTTGGACAGTGAAGTAATGAGGCAAAAATACATCAGGAAAGAGGTTGTAAGATGTCACCGAGTAATGGTAACTGTTTCTCTCCTCGGTTACTTAAGCTGTGAAGTTGCATATATATTTTGACCACAGCGATTACTCTATGTCCTAACTGGTAATTATGTAGATTTTGTTGAAGTGCTGCATGTCCAGGAATATGGATTTTGTTGCTCAAGAGGGTCATGTGCGGGGTATCAGAAAAGTCACTGTGCAGGAGAGACACAGCAACACCTCATACTGGCATATTACATACTGTCACACTTCACACTGCCACACCCAAAACCCATGGCCCATGTTACTTTGCCGCATCTCACACTGTCAAACATAAAATGCCACACCTCACACTGTCCCACCGCTCACATTGTTACACCACACACACTCACACACCTGACACACAACCATTATTCACAGTGTCATATCTCGCACCACCATACACAAACACTGTTAACATTGCCACACTTTCAGCTGGTTCAACACACACACACACACACACACACACACACACACACACACACACACACACATGAAGTCAAATCTCACACTGCCACACATCTCGCCTCCTACCTCGCATACTTTCTAACATCCATTATCAGTTGCTTGTTATTTTAGGGGAGGGGAGGGAAGGGAAGGGGAGGGGAGGGAAGGGAAGGGAAGGGAAGGGAAGGGGAGGGAAGGGAAGGGAAGGGAAGGGAAGGGGAGGGAAGGGGAGGGGAGGGACGTCAGGTCTTTACTTTCAGGCCCAGATCTGCAGTATTCATCATCATCATCATCATCACCGTCATCGTATCGTCGTCATCGTCATAATCATCGTCAGCAAAAATACCACTATCATCACCATCACCATCATCATTATCGTCATCATAACTTTCACAGTTACTTTTACCGTCATCATCATCATCATCATCGTCATAGTACTCCCCCTCCCCCTCCTCCCCCTGTTCACGCTCATCACATAATCTTCAGCAGTAATAATGAATTCACTGTACCAACGAATGTTCACGGTGGGTTCATCACAGATAATTGTACCCTTTCAGAACCCCATACGAATTATGAGATACCCCATTCCCTCACTAGAACCCATAACCTTAACATTCTGAACCCCCAACTAGAACCCATAACCTTAACATTTTGAACCCCCCACTTGAACCCAGAACATTAACATTTTGAACCCCCCACTAGAATCCAGAACTTAAACGTTTTGAACCCCCCACTAGAACCCAGAACTTAAACATTTCGAACCCTCCACTAGAACCCATGACCTAAACATTTTGAACCCCCTACTAGAACCCATAATCTAAACATTTTAAACCCCCCATTAGAACCCATAACCTTATCATTTTGAACCCCCCACTAGAACCCAGAACTTAAACATTTTGAACCCCCCACTAGAACCCAAAACTTAAACGTTTTGAACCCCCCACTAGAACCCATAACCTAAACATTTTGAATCCCCCACTAGAACCCATAATCTAAAGATTTTGAACCCCCCATTAGAACCCATAACCTTAACATTTTGAAACCCCCACAAGAACCCATAACCTAAACATTTTGAAACCCCCACTAGAACCCATAACCTTAATATTTTAAACCCCCCACTAGAACCCATAACCTAAACATTTTGAACCCCAAACTAGAACTCACAACCTAAACATTTTGAACCCCCCATTAAAACCCATAACCTAAACATTTTGAACCCCAAACTAGAACTCATAACCTAAACATTTTGAACCCCCCATTAAAACCCATAACCTAAACATTTTGAACCCCCCATTAAAACCCATAACCTAAACATTTTGAACTCCCCACGAGAATCCATAACCCAAACACTTTGAACCCCCACTAGAACCCATAACCTAAACATATTGAACCCCCCCATTATAACCCAGAACTTAAACATATTGAACCCTCCCACTAGAACCCAGAACCTAAGCATAGAGGACTACAATTTGAACCTCCGGTGAGACCCCTTTCCAGTCGAATAATATAATCTTAAGAGTTTAAAGAACCCTGTCATAGTAGTGGAAGAATGGACGGAAGCCTTTTGAACCCTCCTGTAAACTGGCTCTTTGTTGATAACTAAAAAGAAAATTAGAAGGGGTTCATGGGGACTATTGAACCCTTTCACTACGAGAGGTTCTTTCTAAGCTAATAAATCCGTCTGAGAGTAGCTACAGTGAAATGATTAAGAATCTCTCTCTCTCTCTCTCTCTCTCTCTCTCTCTCTCTCTGTCTCTGTCTCTCTCTCTCTCTTTTTCCACCTTTCACCGTCACAGGCCCGTACTAGACTGAAACAAATCATCAAAGAAGAGCCAAAATAAAACACACCAAGAGTCAGCCGCCAAAAAGGAGAGAGAGAGAGAGAGAGAGAGAGAGAGAGAGAGAGAGAGAGAGAGAGGCGCATAGTAAAAAAAAAATCCTTAGTATATGAAAAAGATTGGTTGGCTCAAAAGACTCACTTGTATATAGAAAACGGAGCTTATTCAGGGGGAACATCAATATTGTAATGTTATGCTAAATCAGATATGGTATACAGTAGTTGCAATCTCGGGGTGTAACTTATCGGTGATATCTAGTAACGGGCATCAGGAAAAGGATTATATTTCTAGTATCGAGGGTCTGTGTTGCCTTGTGGTTTGCTCTTTACTTGGTACGGGATTCAGTTGAAGGAGAGAGAGAGAGAGAGAGAGAGAGAGAACATATCCATTACTTGGGAAAGTGTCTACCTAGATTTGTGCAGCATTTTTTTTTTTTTATTGCCTTTGATAAAATCTTCCGTCCTTAAAAAGAAAGAAAATGATAGAAATGAAAAAGAAAATTCCAAGCTTGTCTGTCTCCTGGGAAAATGCTAAGAGATGTAGTTCGCATCTTAATACCTGCCACTGCATTGATTACGTCCTGCGGCGATAGATATAAAGGAAGAAAAGTGATAATCATCTCCGCTACCTGAGAAAATGTTAACCTTATATTTGCTACTTAGTTCCCTCCTGATCAGTAACATCCCCCGCCGGCAGAAGAAAGAAGAAGAAGAAGAGGACGAGGAGAAGGAGAAGGAAGAAGAAGAAGAAGAAAAAAAAAAAGAAGGACGAGGAGAAGAAGAAAAAGAAGGATGAGAAGAAGAAGAAGACGAAGAGGGAGAGGAAGAGGAACAAGAAGAAAACGAAGGAAGAAGAAGAAGACGAAGAAGATAAAAAAAAAACAAGAAGAAAAGAAAACCGTACGTTCTTGGCCCGGGAGTGTGCTATGCGAGATTTTTTCTCTACAGAAAAAAAAAAAAAAAAAAAGAGGGCCTTGCTATGATTTGCATTTTGAAACAGTCCTGTTTTCTAAGTGGCACGGGTGACTTCGTAGTTCCTTTTTGTTGGCGATTTATTTTTCGTATTACACCTTCATATCCTCTTCTGCGTTTTTTACGTATTTTTAGAATCGACATAGTTTGCTTTCATAAATGCATGAAGTGTGAAAGAGATAACAGGCAAAATAAATCGCTGAGAAAGGGGAGTTACGTAATCTCCCGAAGTTACTTGAAATACTGCCTTGTAATAGTGCATAGAGCTTTTGACCCTTCAGTTCAAGGACGTAATATCTCGAATTCTTGTTGCTACGAAGATATTTATCTCAGGAGAAAACCCTACTGTGAAAAAAAAAAAAAGTATTAAAAGATGTACCAAACTCCTCCACTCTCTCTCTCTCTCTCTCTCTCTCTCTCTCTCTCTCTCTCTCTCTCTCTCTCTCTCTCTCTCTCGGGGGCACGGTGGCTCAGTGGTAGAGCATCGGAGTCGTGATCGGAGGATTGCGAGTTCGAGCGTCGCCCAGGACTGCCGTGCCGGGAGTGGTAGCGCGCTCCTGTAACCTAGTAGGGCTATATGGCCATAGTTGCCTAGCTCGGGGATTAAATCTCTCTCTCTCTCTCTCTCTCTCTCTCTCTCTCTTTTAATGCAAGGAAGAGGGAACCAGAAGCCAGAAGCCAGCCACAGTGTTCCCTCCAGGAAAAAACAAAACAAGATAACTAGAGTCAAATTAAAGCTCCGTTCATTTATCTTCTTTTTGCTAAATAAATCGTGTGAAGATAGCGAGAATAAATTGTACGTGACGTCCTCAGGCTGAAGAAATTGGAACATTGTGCTCTGTTTACTTGTTTCAGTAATCGTATGTTAAATTCTTGCATCCCACTCATTGAAAGGTGCCTATAAATCAGTCATGTAATAAGATAGCCTGAGAGAGAGAGAAAGAGAGAGAGAGAGAGAGAGAGAGAGAGAGAGAGAGAGAGAGAGAGAGAGAGAGAGAGAGCATTTTGGATTCACGTTACAGAGTGATCGTGTTGGTATGAGGGGTGTGAGGGGTAGTATGAGAGGTACGAAGGGTGGTATGATGAATGGTGTGAGAATGAGAAGTGGTGTGAGGGATGGTGTGGGAAGTGTGTGAGGGGGAGTGAGAGGCCATGACGGCAGAATAGCAGACAGCCGGCCAAGAGAGGGGGTGAGACCGTGAGAGGAGCAGGGGGGGGGGGTGGCGGCGTGTACAGGGTCTTACAAGTCCTGATAAACCTCTAGATAAAAAAATAAAAATACAAAAAAAGTACAAGCCTGAAGAAGTATTGTACCTAGTCTCCCCTAATCACTCTCCGTTTTCTATAAGACGTGTTAAGATCAAGTAAACTTCGAGTCAAATGGTACGCACACTTCCACCAACATTCTGAGTCACCCTGTATACAAAATGTCTGATAGTTGACGATCGAATTTAATAAATATTTTCGTAATGTAGGCGCGGGAAAGTAACAGTGGTGTCGAAAGAATAAGAAAATAAAAACACACACACACACAAAAAAAAGATACCTTCCTGATGAAAGCCGAGACGAACCGGAATACGACACCTAATGTGATACTATGTTCGGTACAGAGGGGGATCCGGCACTAGGAATTTTATTATTGCCTCGTCTTCTATACTTTCTCTCGTTTCAGAAGACGGTGATGTGTGAAACCGTTATTGTGGACGCTGTGAGAAGGGAATAACGGAAGGAGACGTTGTAATTGCAGATCCAACCGTTATTTAATGAAGAACCTTATGACTGAACAAGATTTCATATTTTCAAATCCATGCCTGAAAGAATGAACATTAAGATAATCATTTCTGTAACGGTATAATGGGAAATGTGGTTTTAACGCTGCGAAGAATATACAAATCCTCCACTGTTTTCGTAAATCCAAGCGTAAATGAACGGTTATTGAGGTAAATTATTTCTTGTCCATAACGGCACAATTTATTGTGTATTACGGATGTTGTAAAAACCAAGTAACCGGGGGGAAAAATCACCATGTCCTATTTATACCGTCCCGGATTTTTACTTACTGTCCTGGTGAGATCTGTCTACAGGTCTTATGGCAGAATTTCCATACGCGGTGCTGTAGCTTCATAGGATTACTACTTACTGTCCTGTTGAGATCTCACTGCAAGTCTTACGGCAGAAATTCCATATTCCTGCATAGGATCTTTATTTACTGTCCTTTTGAAGTCTCTCTACTCGTCTTGGATATAACAGATCCTTATAAACTCTCTCTCTCTCTCTCTCTCTCTCTCTCTCTCTCTCTCTCTCTCTCTCTCTCTCTCTCTCTCTCTCTCTCTCTCTCTCTCTCTCTTATCGTGGGTAAGATACGTGTAAGTGAAAGTGATTGCTTAAAGCATAAGTGATTAATATCTTCTTTTTGTAAGTCTTGATAATGAGTAACTTCTGTGTTGCTGCCAATTCTTCTTTTCTTATCCCCCATACCATCTCTTAGTGCTTGGTAAAATGCTTCATTATTAGAAACAGCAGACTCGACACAACGAAACTCCTGGGGTCGAGGTGTAGTTAGATTGAGTTTATTTTTATTCTTTTTTTTAACATTCCTTACTCCATATCCCAATTCAGTACAAGGTATCCATCTTCGCGTGAGGCCGCTACTTACTTATTCTCTACAAGGGGCTATTCCTACGCTGAATACACTCATTAGTCGATTATACAGCTCAGGCTCGAAATTCATCATTCCCTGTGACCTTGATCTTTTATATTCTGAGAAGAAAATGCGTAGGTTAAGTCATGGGCTACCACTGTACACCTGCAGTAGATTTGGTTACTATCATCATTAATTCCTTCCCAGAAGATGGCATGAGATATAACTAACATAAGCAAGCCATATGCAGGTAAACACAGGCAAGGGAGAGGTAGATGAGAGGATCCTACACCCACAAGACTATTTCCCCTCCTTGTAGCGTACCTGAAAAGAGTATAAATCATCACACTAAACGTCAGGTGGGGTAACCTTAGGCACACCCCGGCCAGCGTTACCTGCCGGGGGAGGCTAATGGATTCCCTGTTTTTGTTCGCAGATAAATGCCAGGACCATCATCGTATATTTATGAGGAGGGATGCTCAGGAGGGAGTGTGCTGTGTGAGGGTTCAGGTGGTAGCCAGCTGGTGTTAAGGTTTAGCCAGCTGGAGTTAAGGTTTTTTCCTCGGTGATATGGGTCGTAGGCTATTTTTAGTGGATTTTTCATTTCATAACACCTTAGATGTTTATTTTGCTCGTTCCTCCGCATTTCGCTCGGGTGTGTTATTGATGAAAACTATACCGATATTAGTGTGATATGTACGCGAGAGTACGTTAAGGCGTTATATGCAAAATGAACCGCACAGGAAGAGGTGTTAAGATGCCTCCCTTGCCACTTAGAATACGGCCATAAGACTCACGCTTTTCACTGACCGTACAGGTAAGAGTACCCGATCGTGTCAGGTTTTGTTAAGAAAAGTAAAAGTGTACTGGTTAGGGGTCATTTTGTTACACACACACACACACACACACACACACACACACACACACACACACACACACACACACACACACACACACACACACACACAAATTTCTTGAGTAGTAGGGAATTAACTATACCCAGGAACTAGTTAAGAATCTTAATATTACACATTAACATTCACACTTTTCTCCTACCCGTAAGAATTGAGTACCCATTCATACCAAGTTTCATTGGGGCAGCTTCAAAAGGTATACCCTACAATTAATTACTACCCTTACCAATATTATATATCATCACTGTAACTCCTTCTCCTAAGTTCCATTACTTCTCTCAACACACTAATTTCTTCTTCTTCATGATCTTCATCATCATCATCATCATCATCACCATCACCATCATCATCATCATCATCATCATCATCATCATCATCTTCTTCTTCTTCTTCTTCTTCTTCTTCTTTATCGTCTTCTTCTTCTTCTGCATCATCATCATCTTCAAATTACTTCGCGCAGAACAGATTTGATATGTTTTAGGGATGACCTCTTGTGAGAAGGTGATCAATGAATCCTTTATCGAAACCCCTCCAGCTCGTAACATCTCCTCCAAAGTGAATAACATCAAAGTAATTATCAACGAGCTATGTGAAAAAATAAGCAGGTGAGGAAGAGATGCTGGGGAGCTGTGTAGAGCCATAAGATTACATTGCTTTATTTTTGTCAAGAAGGATGTATGACTTGCTCAGCGTTATCCTCCCGATCGCCCCGCCTTTTCAACTGACATCATTGTGGTTTTTATCAACATCAACCATTACTCACCGTGGCCACAACAGCAGCAGGGAGGAGAATGTGACATAAATTTCCCCTGTTCGTGATAACAGAGTGGGAGTAAAGATAAGAGGTCAGGGCAGGGCAGATCAGGGTAATTTAGCACCATATTCTCATCGTCGTTGGAGGTTCGCCAGCAATTCTTCCTCTGCAGTTTGTTTGTCTCTTGCAGCCTAATATTTTCTTATTTAATTTATATTATTCCTATACATCAGTATACAGTAGTTTGCGTAAGTGTCATAGAAGAGAATATCAGTGTGTCATATGCTGAAATAAACTGGTAAGGAAGAGCGGTTACAAACCCTCCTTTCCCCACGAGAGTATGACCTCTTGTGATCATAGAATTCTTAGATCTAGTTTATTTACAAACTTCCTCCCATCAGGTCACTTCTCAAAACTAAAAGATTCATACCCAAACCTTTTCGTATCTAATGAATCTTTCCACACTTACCCCAGTTCACCTCGCAAAAGATAAATTCTTCAGGTCTTACTCATCCCCCAGAATTCGCACCCATCAAGTCTAAATCACACACATAACATTCATCCCCTATTTCTTCGGACCTAATGAGCGGTTCCACACGGAGCCAAGTTCACCGATGATCCTCTTCTCCAAGATTTCTATTGATTTCTTTAAATCTTGCTCCTACTTACTAATTGGCGCTCTTCATTTTTTTTTCACACCTTAAATATTTGTCCCCAAACTTTAAGAATATTTCACACAAGCAACACCTTTCGTCCTACCAACTCGCCCCTTTCAAGTTACTTCATATTCTTAAAATGGCTTGTCCCCAACCTCTTCATACCCACTGAATCGTCACACACGGATCCCATTTCACCTCTTGTTCTTTCTCACTCAAGATCTAAAGAATTCTTCAACTCTTGCTCGTATCTACTGACTCGTCCCCATCAGGTCAGCCTAGACTCATATCTCAGCTGTCGTGTCATCTCTCGTTCTTGACTGGACCACTTTCGTACCTTACCTACATATTTGTCCCGCGTCGTCTCTCGTCCCCTCACACCAGCTAAAGTTCGTCCATCTCAACTTGACGGAGAATTTCGTCACTCTGCAGCCTATTTTCCGTAGCTCATTGGCAGAATAAGACAATACTATGGCTCTAAATTCTCTCCATAGTACTCCTTCATGATTGGCACCATATCCCAGTGCCAATTTCTTGTTACAGATCGGCAGTTCAAATAGGGAGATGGCAATGTAAGGCAAAGTTAAAGTGGAGCAATGTAACTCGTCCCCATCAGCCCGCCTCTCGAACCTCCAGACTCTTATTTCACGGTACGGGGGTCAGCAGATCAGCGAGCCTGTGTAGCGACGTCCTTCTCTTTCACTCTTGTACACTCGGAGTCAAAAGTCTAGTGGCAATAACAGGTAAACGAGGGCCAGGCACCAGCAGAGCTTATGGCTTTTGGTGTCGAGTTACCAAATGAAAGGAGGGAGGGCGAGAGAGAGAGAAAAAAAAAATGGCTTGATCCCGACGGTACATTCTTCACATTCCATTCCTGATGCTGTAACTCGGGTGCCACGATGCAGGACTGATCAGAGCTGGTTCAGACGTGCAGTAAAGTAACCCATTTGGAGGTACATAAAGCGGCCTATTTGAAGTTACCTAAAGCGGCATATTTGAAGTTTGTGATACGACATTTAAGATTTGGATACCCTACTTATATTTCATGCATATTAGCTTCGGCATAAAGTGTACTAATGAAGCTTAAGATTAGTTACATTAAGCTTTAAATATACTTACTAAATACTGTTATGCAGTAAAAATAGTTAAGATATTCACTCTATTATGTTCGCTTAAGTTACTCATGAAACAGGTTAAGGTGGATTAGAGAGTTCATAGAATGGATTAATGTAGGTTAAGTTGATTAGAAGTACTGAAGAGTAGATTAGATGAAGTGGGAAGATGGTGGAGTAAAGGGTTGGAGGTGGAAAAGGAGGGGAGGGTAGAAATCGGTAGGGCAGGGAGGAAGATGAGTGGAGCAGTGTGTGCTGGGGAGTGGAAGAGATTGGATAGGAGAAATGGAGCAAAAAGGAGAGTAGAGCAGTGGAAAGGTGAAGAGGTGGAACAGAAAAGAGGGAGGAGGGAAAAGAGATAGGAAGTGAGATATGTATGTGTTGGGGAGGGGAGGATGATTAAACAGGGGGAGAATGGACCAGAGGGATAGAGGTGTGTGAATTGGTAGGTGGAGTGGCGGGGAGAGGGAGAGGAATCCGGAGAGAGACAGGGGGAATGATCGTAAGAGGGGGACCCACCCAATCTTAAACCCACACAATGGCATCTGCAGCCTCAGAGTTATGGCCACCTGTATAAGTACTCACAAAGGATCTTAAGTAATTCTCAAGACATCATATTCTCTTTAAGGTAGATAGTACCATGTATTTTTTTCCTTCATTATATTTTAAACCTCAGTATTTACTCTGGTTTACTCGTGGAGTGTTTGGTATTTACAGTATTGGCGGAAAGATTATTATTATTATTATTATTATTATTATTATATTTATTATTAGTTTTATTATTATTATTATTATTATTATTATTATTATTATTATTGTTGTTGTTGTTGTTGTTGTTGTTGTTATTATTATTATTATTATTATTATTATTATTATTATTATTATTATTATTATTATTATTACTATTATTACAGTATTTGCACTATAGGCATTAGGCAATGCATTAAACATCTTATGCTCAAGTAAGTTTTGCTGTGAAGTGTCTTTCAGCTGCATAAGTGAAGATAAGAACATACACTAACGATCTCATACGCATCTTAAGAAGGAAAAGTTTTATGAATACTCCTATCTTTCTTCTCTCTTCCCCTCTCCCCTTCCCCCGCCTTCTATAATCTAAATAAATGATATCACAGGGAGGTGCTTCTGATGCGTTGGTTCTCTATACGTTGGGTTATTTATGAGTGTTCTGGAGCTGCCGTGGATCATAGTGAATTATGTAAACATTGTGCGAAGGGGTGGAATGGAGCTTGAATTTATCTGTCTATCCTAGTAAGAAAGAGAGAGAGAGACAGACAGAGACTTACTTCTGTGTATGGATGTTATGTATATTCTGTGTTAATGATATATCGGGTAGTTTACGTATAAAGATTAAATGTAGTGTTGTTATTAACGATGATTCAGGAGCTGCAATAGGTCACAGTGAAATATACAATCATTGTGGTGTAAGATGGAAGGGAACTTAATCTTACCTCCCTTCTCCCCCCCCCCCCAAAAAAAAAGGAAGAAAAGAAAACAAAGTAAACATCAGAGGGTCGCATTTTCTTCGACTTAGAAAACACCCTAACAGTTTTTCCACACTGATTTATTTTTTATTATTATTACATACACCAATTGATTCTGCTTTATTTTATATTCATTACATGTTTTATTATCGACTCACAGTTTGAATTCATTTTTTGCGTGTTAATCCAGAATATCATGAGTTAAAACCTGCTGTACCCTAAGTCGCTGAGAAATTTATAATCAGATTGCTTTCTCTAATTGGGCTTTACTTATGAATACACCTGGATAAATAAATAAATAAAATAAAATAGGCATAGGTACGTATGCACAAGGGATTAGCAGGCTTCTTAACACCCCATCCTCAGCGATTTATTATAGAAGTTACAGTGATATATTTCCCTGGATGTTGCTTTTTATTTATGTGGACCGAATTAACGTACTTTAAAGCGTCAGATGGAGAAATTTGCTGTTAGGAGAGAGAGAGAGAGAGAGAGAGAGAGAAGCCTCCTTGTTTGACACTGTTTTGTATATTATTTATCTCTTTAATTACAGACTTTTGTATGATTTACTAAGCCACATACAGAAACCATCAGGTAACAAAAGGTGCAAGGTATCTCCCAGAGATAATATTTATGTGTTGCTGCTATCTTTATAACATCGACACTGTATATATTAGAGTGTCATATTCATTTAAAGTAAAAAGAAAATGGTATGGAAGATAGTGAAGCCTCCCCAATGTATGACGGTAGGATCTGTGAAAACGAGGTCACATCTTCCTCCCATACAGCTGTTTTATAATTTACTGTGACCTCTTGCGGCCACCAAATCATTAAAAGTGGAATTATTTGTAGCTTGTTTATGCAGATTAGGTCGCCATTTAAAAGACAGATAACATACATGAAGCTAGTTAACTGTGACATGAGAAAGAAATCGATATTGAAAGAGGTGCCAGGAGTTCCCAAGGCCTAGAAAGTCTGTCTTTGAAATAGAAAACAAACATACATAGGAATATAAAGTGTAACATGCAGAGTAAGTCGCTTATGAGAAAGCTGCCAAGGAATCCCCTACGTGCCCCCCAAAACGCCACTTGAAATTAAGTTGATATGAATTACATGTAAGGATTTTTTAAAGTGTGACATGATAAAATAAATGGCTAAGGATGAGATGCCAAAAGGAATCTAAGCCCAGGGGAATACAACCCCCTTAAGTTGTTATTCATGTTCTTTTCGATTTATGTATTTATTCATTTACTTCTGTAGAGTTTGATAACCTATGTGTGTTAAAAACCAACTTTGAATTCTGTTTTAGCTGACGTCATTGAATTAATTGAGACAAGAGGAATCCAGGGAAGCGAGAAGGGTTAAAGTATCCCATTAATGTCGTAGGCAGAGAATTATGAACTTTGTATTTGATTCGTTAGCGTCATGAGGTCTTATCCAGGTCATAGATGCACCAATACACAGGAGACGGAGAATATGCCACCATTCTCCTCTGACGTAATTATTATTTTATTTCTGCTACTTCTAGACGATTTTATTCAAATTATTAGAGAAATACTGAACTGGAGGGGTTAGATATAGATTTCATTAACTCCCTCAATACAAGAGGTCTCCCTCAAGCTGAATAAAATCGTCCCAGAGAAGTAAGAATAAATCAATAAAGCACCGACACCGGATTTAGGAGTTTCAATGCTTTACTCTGCGACACGTTTCATTCTCTATAACACCAGACGATTTCTTTCAGCCTAGGAAAGACGCGTCGAGCAGGAATGGTCAGACACATCTTTCAGTAACTCTAAAAAGCGTCTCCCTGAGCTGAATCGTCTGGCGGTAACGAAAACATGTCAGAAAAAAAAAAAACGCTAATGGTGCTGCCGTCGGCAATGCTTCCGCTACGTCTGCCCCGAAGTTGAATGTAATGGAAAAAAAGTGATTGAGTGGAAGGGATTGCCACATTGAACAGTGAGGGAAAGAAAGTTGGTCTGCTGTTCCACTACATCTACCTTATATCTCAGGGATATTCGTCACCTTCCTTCCAGGCGCGTCCCACGAATATCATATATGGGCAGAGAAACATACCTTTGTCAGCCAAGAAATATTCGCTAGCAGAGGATGGCGAGAAATAAAAACGATGAAATATTCGGCAGAGGAGCATACCGAGAAATCTCCCAGCCCTGGAATATTCACCGACAGAGATTAGTGTGAAGTATTAGAGGTGAAATATTAGGCAGAGAAATTTAGAAAAATATACCAAACCTTTCTCTGTTTATGAAGGTTCACAAGGAGAGGACAGTGAGAATGAGAGGAGGTGAAATATTAGCGAGAAACAGAAGACGAAATTTTATCCCCCCCTGAATATACTCTTCACACTGGCCTGTTGGGGTTCCTCCGTCATCGTCATTAATCAAGTACACTGCCAATAGATGAAAATTGCCGTGACTGTTAATAGATGCAAACTATGTCGCTAATAAGGTTGATTGAAGCATTTGTCATTATTACAGTTAATGTATGGAAATTGTGTGACCATTACGTTATTACATAAATGTCACTATTACGGGAAGCAGGTCCTTCTACGTCGGTATTGCAGTTAATTGATGGAAACTGTGTCCCTCTTACATAAATTTATGCACATTATGTCGCTGTTAACTACATCTCTCATATGGTGTTTTATTCATATCGGCCACTTACAATATCAGAGGTCATTTAAGTAAGAGGTCATTAAGTAAGAGGTCATGTAAGTAAGAGATTATTTAAGTAAGAGGTCATGTAAGTAAGAGGTCATTTAAGTAAGAGGTCATGTAAGTAAGAGTTTAATTTTTATCACGCGGATATTAGCAAGTAGAAAATATATACACTTTCCTGGACTACCACTCCTATCAAAGTTCTTGCAAATACCCGCAGCTTTGATAAAAAATATTAAGGCGAATATTTGCACTACAACGGTAAGCATGACAACCAGCCAAGTAATTCATTTTCCCGCCTGTCTCCTTCCTGACATCTTGATCAAATATAATAAAGTGATGGTTGAAATACACACACTATAATTTTCAACTCTCTTAGCCTTTCAGAGAGCAGATACTTACTCGGGTATTTTATTCTTGTTTTTGAAATTCACCTTTATTAAACAGATGGAAATTCTTAAACACCACAGTGGGTTGGAACTTATCTCGATTTTTTTCACTGGATGACAAGTTTCTTCCTATTTTTTTTTTTTTAATTATGAATACAACTAGACGATTTTATTCGACTTGCGAGTGGCTTCCCTTACCCTTAAGAACTGAAGAATCTCAAGTAATTCTTCCAAGGTGTGAGAAGACATAACTTTTTCTCTCCAGGGGGAGGATTCGTAACCAAGGGGGCGATTCAACCTCTGCCACAAAACACACACACACACACACACACACACACACACACACACACACACACACACACACACACACACATGATCACCCGCCCCCCCCACACACCCCTGTTTTTGCACCCACACCTGTCGTACAACACTCGCTCCTCAGGTGGGTGTGTGGGCATGGAATACTTCATGCCCTGATACACAGCTGGGGGCGGGGGAAGGTATACCAAGAACCAAATCAGATATGAGAGGTACACCTGTTGCCATCACTATACCCTGTTCACTTCATCTTGTCTATATTTCAGAGGTACATTTTTTGCGGGACCTATAAGCTTTCATTTTATATTGGCCGCCGAATGCTTGATGCTCCACTTCTCAGCTTAGGTCATAGAAAGTCGCTGGGAAA
Organism: Coenobita brevimanus; assembly: GCF_032717465.1. Classification (NCBI taxonomy): domain Eukaryota; kingdom Metazoa; phylum Arthropoda; class Malacostraca; order Decapoda; family Coenobitidae; genus Coenobita; species Coenobita brevimanus. The sequence continues at coordinate 48,289,590 of NC_136977.1, read as the reverse complement.
TTATGAGATGTATTTGTCTTATGGTCACTATACTGTCTATTTAATCTTGGTCTAAAATTGCCATCTCCTGTAAGCCACTGTTGTAGTCCACTTTGTCTTGGCCTAAAATTCTCATCTCTCTGGCTTGAATGCTGAGTTGTAAATTGGGATTAACACTGGAATTCGATGCTAGTAGAGAGAGAGAGAGAGAGAGAGAAACACAACCCAGTCTCTCAGTAATACATAGGACAAGGTAAGTGAGCACGAGCCATCATCGAAGCGGACGTGGATGTACACCCCACCACCAGTATGCGGCACACGTCCAAGTGGAAATAAACTCGTCTTCCTTTGAGTATCCTCCCTCCTTCCCCCTCCCTTCCCCCTACCTTTCAACCCCTCCCTTCCCCCTACCTTTCAACCCCTCCCTTCCAGCTGTAGGTGTGATAGAGGGGCTTTCGAAACGTCACTTCTAAGCTGTATAAAATCGTCAGGCAGTAGTCAAGGTAAAATACGTGATTACCTGTCGTCTGAATTATTAGATCGGTGGTTGATTTTGACACTATAGAGGCGAATAAAATTGTCTGATGAGAGAGAGAGAGAGAGAGAGAGAGAGAGAGAGAGAGAGAGTTCAGGTGGAAGGAAAGTGAAGAGAATGAATCAGATAGCAGAGACGAAAACAGTGAGAGAAGAATAGATGAAGAAAAAGGCAAATTAAGATGAAAGTGGAGAAAACGAAGGAAGAAAGGTCAGTATATGAATGAAGTGGAAATTTATATGAGAAAAGAAAATGAAAAAATAACTGAAATATTTAAGAGTATGAAGAAAATTACTAGTGGAGAAAGGAGAAAAAGTGAGCAAATGGAGAGAACACTTTAAGGAATTGCTGAACATAGAGGGTGGAAGTAATGCGAGTATAAGTGGCTGGGGAATGGTTGGGAGAAGAAGGGAGGTCAGAAGACAGGAAGAAATCAGTAGGATAGAAGTTGTGGAAGCAATGAAGAAAGTTAAATCGGGGAAAGCCCCTGGAATTGATGGAGTGTGTGGTGAAATGCTGAAGCATGGGGGAGAGATAGTAGTTGAATGGATGTGGAAGATGTGCAGATTGGCCTGGGAGGAAGGTAGAGTCCCGGAGGATTGGAAGTCAGGTATAATTATTCCCTTGTACAAGGGGGAAGGGGAAAAAGAAGTGTGCGGTAATCATCGGGGCATATGTCTTCTTAGTATAATAGGAAAAGTGTATGGTAGGATACTTATTGACAGAGTTAGAGAAAGAACAGAGGAATTAGTTGGAGAGAACAGGGAGGCTTTAGGAAGGGAAGAGGTTGTGTAGATCAGATATTCATTCTTAGATCTATAGTGGAAAGGTTTCTAGAGAAGGGAAAGAAGTTGTATGCGGCTTTCATGGATTTGGAGAAAGCATATGACAGGGTCGATGGACAAGGATTGTGGAAAGTATTAAGAATATATGGAGTAGATGGGAAGTTGTTGAATGCTGTGAAGAGTATGTATGATGGTGCTAAGGCTGCAGTGCGTGTGGATTGTGAACTGAGTGAATTTTTCTCTTTGAAGGTTGGGTTGAAACAGGGATGTGTCATGTCTCCATGGTTGTTCAATCTGTACATGGATGGGGTAATAAAAGAGGTACAAGGTAGGGTAGTGGATGTTGGAGTGGCCCTGGTGAGAGAGGGTAGTGATTGGAAACTTCCTGTACTGTTGTTTGCAGATGATACTGTGTTGTTGAGTGAAGACGAAGGGGAGCTGCAAGGCTTGGTGGATGAGTTTGGGAGAGTGTGTAAGAAACGGAATCTAAAGGTGAATGTAGGGAAGAGTCAAGTGATGGTCTTTGAGAGAGGTGAAGTCAGTGAATGTACGGCGAGGTTAAATGGTGAGGAATTGGAAAGTGTGAGTACGTTTAAGTACTTGGGTAGTGTGATGAGTAAGGATGGAGGTTTGGGGGGTGAAGTGCTTGAAAGGGTACAGCAGGGAAGACATGTTGTTGGTTCCTTGAAAGCAGTGATAAGAAACAGGGAACTGAGCATGGAAGTGAAAAAATTACTACATGACAGTATTGTAATACCGCCTCTAACGTATGGAAGTGAAGCTTGGACGTTGTTGGGAGGACACACGTCAAGAGTGAGAGCAGTGGAAATTAGTTATTTAAGAGGAGTCTGTGGAGTCACATGGAGAGACAGGCTGACAAATAAGGATATAAAGGAGCGTTGTGGTGTGGATGTGGATGTGATAGGAAGCGTTAGGAGGAATACACTGAGGTGGTTTGGCCATGTGGAGAGGATGGAGGGTGAAAGACTGACGAAGAGAGTGTATGTGAGTGAGGGAGGGGGAGAGGGAGGGGGAGGACGAGGATGAGATGAAGGGATGGGGTGGAGAGGTATATGAAAGAGGGGTGTGTGAGTTGGGAGCAGGACAGTGAAATGGCGGAGGACAGGGCGACGTGGAGGCGATTTATTTGTGGCCACCCCAACGGGATTGAGGCGTCCGGCAATAGATAGATAAATAGACGGAAGAATATCTGGACAGAGAAAGAAAGAAGAGAGAGATAAAGATGTAGAAACATTAAGAAAGCAGGAAACACTGAACTAAATCCGTGAGAGAAGAAGGGGTGAAAGAAAGATAAAGAGAAAAAAAAAGAGAGAGTGAGAAAGGGAAAGAGAAAGTGGGGTAGGCTAGAAGAGGAACTAATAAAAGTGGATGATCAGGTACGAACACCTTATAAGTGACTGCATCTCTTCACCTTTTTTTTTTTTTTTTTTTTTTCACAGGTGAGCAATCAGAAACGGATGGGTTCAAAACAGAGTATAGGAACATATTAACCATCGTGTTTATTTGACGTCCGCTAATTCCGGGCGATATTAAAAGTATAATTGATGAGGGGATGGTTGTAGGGACCATTTCAACAGAGTTTATAATGATTGCCGTAATGCTACTATGGTTTTTCCTTGTGTTGTGGCATAAACTAACTTATTGATTACGGTGGAAAGCAGAGGAGACGGTGATGATGATGATGATGATGATGATGATGATCGTGGTGGTGGTGGTAAAGGTAATGGTGATGGTGATGAGGTTGGAGATCATGAAAGCAATGATGATGATGAAGAAAAAATAAGTAGTGATGACGACTATGATGTTGTTGATGATGATGATGATAATGATGATGATGGTGATGTTGATGATGATGATGATGAAGATAATGATGATGATGATAATGATGATGTTGATGCTGACGTGAACCTGCATGCAACTGACAGGTATGCAAATTACTACAAAGACAGGGATGGCAGGAATAAGAGATACCAACATTGTATACGCATACCTAAGTGCACACACACACACACACACACACACACACACACACACACACACACACACACACACACACACACACACACACACACACACACACACACACACACACACACACACACACACACACCAGTACCTTCCCAGCCCATAATCATTTTCAGATCCACACTCGCATCCATATTCATACTCTTACACCCACACCTACACCCACCGTCATCCACCCACACCCACACCTACACACCCACCCACACCACAAGTCCCAAGTCAGTTCCCATGAGTCAAGCAGGAGTGATCAGAGCCTCAGATGCTACACAGCGACAAACTCACAAAACAGGGCATCATAAGAACTGGCATACTTTCTCCTCCACTTTTACTCCAGATCTGACAGGGTGGAGAGATTGCTGCTTGTCCACTGCTGGGAACTTGAGGGTGGAGGACCGTGGGAATAGAGAATTGCTTGTGGAGTGCTACTGGTGTGGGTGGCGTGATTTTTAGTTACTGGTGTAGGTGGCGTGATTTTTAGCTACTGGTGTGGGTGGCTTGATTTTTAGTTAGTGGTATGGGTGGCTTCATTTTTAGTTACTGGTGTGGGTGGCTTGATTTTTTAGTTGCTGCTATGGGTGGCTTGATTTTTAGTTAGTGGTATGGGTGGCTTCATTTTTAGATACTGGTGTGGGTGGCTTGATTTTTAGTTGCTGCTATGGGTGGCTTGATTTTTTAGTTACTGGTGTGAGTGGCTTGATTTTTTAGTTACTGGTGTGGGTGGCTTGAGTTTTAGTTACTGGTGTAGGTGGTTTTTAGTTACTGGTGTAAGTGGCTTGAATTTTGGTTACTGGTGTGGGTGGCTTGATTTTTTATTTACAGGTGTAGGTGGCTTGATTTTTAGTTACTGGTGTAGGTAGTTTTTAGTTACTGGTGTAAATGGCTTGATTTTTAGTTACTGATGTGTGTGCCTTATTTTTAGTTACTGGTGTGGGTGCCTTAATTTTTAGTCACTGGTGTGGGTGACTTAAATCTTAGTTACTGGTGTAGGTGGATTGATTTTTAGTTACTGGTGTAAGTGGCTTGATTTTTGGTTACTGGTGTGGGTGGCTGATTTTTAGTCACAGGTATGGGTGGCTTGATTTTTAGTTTTTAGTTATTGGTGTGGGTGGCTTGATTTGTAGTTACTTGTGTAGGTGGCTTGATTTTTAGATACTGGTGTGGGTGGCTTGATTTTTAGTTACTTGTGTAGGTGGCTTGATTATTAGTCACTGGTGTGGGTGGCGTGATTTTTAGTCACAGGTTTAGGTGGCTTGATTTTTAGTCACTGGTGTGGGTGGCTTGATTTTTAGTTACTGGTTTGGGTTGCTTGAGTTTTAGTCACGGGTGTGGGTGGCTTGATTTTTAGTCACTGGTGTGTGTGGCTTGATTTTTAGTCACTGGTTTGGGTTGCTTAGGTTTTAGTCACTGGTGTGGGTGGCGTGATTTTTAGTCACCGGTGTGGGTGGGTTGAGTTGTAGCTACTGGTGAGGGTGGCTTGAGTTTTAGTTACTTGAGTAGGTGGCTTGATTTTTAGTCACTGGTATGGGTGGTGTGATTGTTAGATGTTTGAATAATAGTGAGGATGTGAAAGTTCTTGATCATACTGAGGACTTGAAAGTAATTCTGTTGTCAAGAATTACTGGGGACCGTGGGAATGGAGAATCGCATGTGAGATGCCGCTGGGTTGGGTGACTTGACGTTTATTGGTTTATTTGTTTAATTTTGATATTGAGGGTTTGAATATTTGGTACTGCTGAAAGTGTAAAGGTATTAGGATTACTAAGAACTGTAATGAACCGTAGGAGAAAAAATAATTAGGGCTGTTGGATTTGATGGCGTGATTTTGAGTTACTTCAATATTACTATAAGATTAAAAGTTTTAGTAGGAGAGGGTTTGAAAGTAATTGGACTGATAGGAATTGTTATAGATCATGGGAGTGAATAAATGATTGGAGCTATAAGGAGAGGTTGAGTGGTTCTGAGTTAATAATTGAGAGACTCGGAAGCTTTAATAATGATAAGGGACTGAGAGTTTATGAGTTATCAAGAAGTATAGACCGTGGGAATGTGGGAAATATTTTGGGGGGCAGTTGAACTGTATGGCATGGTTTTTCAGTTCTTTTGATAATAATGAGGATATGAAAGTTCCATTAATTGGCAAGAGATTGGAGATATCTGGATTATTACCTGTCCCCTCCCCGGAGGGACTCAAGGACGGGTATTGTTTGGATTCAGTTTGTCTGTTTGTCTGTCTGTCTGTCTGTCTGTCTGTCTGTTAACAACTTTACGCGAAAACTACATGTGCGATTTTGACTAAAATTACAGGGGTGATGGGCTATGACCCTCTGGTCACCTGAATAAATTCTGGGCCAAATTGGGCCCAGGCCCAGGCAGTAGGGTCCCAAAATATGAATTAAAAAAAAAAAAAAGATACGGGTAAAAAATCATATTCTTGCTATAATTCCTTTCAAATTCGTCATATAAACATGAAACCAAAACCTAAATGTGCATCTTTCAAATCTGCATCCTATGAAATGCCTCATTACATCAGAGGGGGGGGGGGTTCACGACCCAGTTAGCGGTCGGGGGGTCAGTGTCAGGTAGGTCAGGCCCAAAATTTCAAATGGACATAAAATCCTCAATTTTCACCCTATTTACTCCAAATCTGATAAGTGACATCTGTTGTGTTTATACATCAGCATTAAAATGGCTGACGGGGACGGGCTTGTTATGCCTTGGCACCGTTTCTTGTTAAGACTTATTTTGGATTGTGGGAATGGATGAATTATGTGGAGTGCTACTGGGTTGGGCTGGATAGTTTTGGGTTGTTTTGATAACAATGAGGGACTGAGGACATTAGTATTGTTAAAGCTATTGCTAAAAATTGTTGCTTTTATTATCGAGGTTAGTGGAATAGAGGAATATATTAAGCTGCTGGATTGACTTATCGTTTTGAATTGACGTGATGATACTGGAGGATTGAAAGTTATGATAATGCTGAGGGACCGAAACTATTTTGAGTAATAAGATTATATACAGACCGTGGAAATGGAAAAATGGCCGGGGTGCCACTGGATTGGGTGGTGTGGTTTTATTTTTTATTTATTTTATTTTTTTATGTGTCCGACTCTGGGCAAAGGCTTCAGGGCCTATATCTCGGGGACAGTAGCTTATCCCAAGGCCCAGTAGTCCTCTTACACCTCCACATGTCACCACTTCGGCGCTAACACCCACCTTCCATATCGAATACATGCTAGGGCTGTCTCATACAGGACTGGTGTATTGGTATTAGCAGGCGTATTTTTACGACATGAGGGAGGGAAAACATTTGAATGATTAAGAATTATTGTTTGACAGTAGAAATGAAGAAACGGTTTTGGCTGTTGGGTTGATGATGATGGTTTCGAGTTGCTCTGAAAAGACTGAATGACTGAAGTGTTTGCTGGAGGTGCATTATTTATGAACGGTGAGAATGGAGAAATTTCCAAGACTACTGCATAATGTGTGTTTGGTTGGGTGGTGGTTTGAAATATTTTGGTAAATTAGCAGTATCGAAAAAGACTGTTTATTTTTCAGTAGTTAGAATATGTTATTTCTATGAGCAGTGGGATTAGATTGATGTGTCGGGCTACTGGACTGGTTAGGAAGGCTTTGAGTTACACTGACAATATTGCGAGACTGAAAGTCTATTTGTATTTACTATTTGTTTGTCTGCCTGTTTAGAGGCCTGAACCTCTCTCTCTCTCTCTCTCTCTCTCTCTCTCTCTCTCTCTCTCTCAAACCACTCAGTACAGGCAGGAATTAAGAAAAGAGCAAATATCCCACTCTTCTAACACAGTTGGACGTTGCCATATTCCACTATTTTCACTCGCTTTTTGTGGGATTATTTTTTACGATGTGTTTTGGGACGAGGTTGTTTGATCTTGGTTTCTTGGGATTTTTTTTGTGGGATGGATTTTGGGATGTTGCTATCGCGTTCTGTAAGCTTATTGGGATGGTTTGCAAGTGCCAGGGTGCGGTGATAGATAAATGAACTTTCTTTTTTTCGTTTTTTCCGTGGGAAGTCGGGTTAGGATAATGATGATGGTGATGATAATGATGATGATGCTAACGATGAAGATGATCGTGGTGGCTGTAATTTTTTTTTTTTTTTTTTCATGGGAAGTCGAGTTAGGATTATGATGATGATGATGATGATGATGATGAAGGTGGTTATGGGGATGACGATGATGATGGTGGTGTTATGGGAATGATGATGATGGTGGTGGTGGTTATGGGAATGAGGATGATGATGTTGGTGGTTATGGGGATGATGATGATGATGATAATGGTGATGATGAATGAAATGTCTATTAGTTCCTTGTATTGCTTATGTGGCTCACGCTTTTAACGTCTTTCAGTACGAATAATCTTAAGAGCAAATTAAAACTGCCTTACATTAGCCAGAAAAATTAAAAACAAAAATACATTCTCGGACACAAGAACGTGACTAAATCGTGAAGGCATCCTGGATTAGTAAAATGTGGTGATTAACTGTGGTTTTTACGGGCATTTGTGAAATCATTTTACCGGTAGAAATGGAGCTAGATTCATCTTTAAAATAATTTGCTGTGAACTGTGATAACAGAATACATTTCGATGGGTGCTCACATAACTAGAAATGTTCGGGTACTGTATGTGAAGGGGGAGACTTCAGCCATCACGCCATACAGGTTACTCCACAATGAACGAGAAGCCACATGGTATACAAGCCACATTTCATGCAATTGGTGGTTACCTTTCTAATTAAATAAAGGTAAGTCTGATAGTTTAGTGAGTTAAGGCGCAGGATTCAGATGGGGTCAATACGGCCATAAGATCATCCCTTAGTGATGCTAAGGTTCATGGCTCACCTAATGCCACTCACGATGTTGTAACTGGTCACTCGCCTTCAGAGTCTGGCATAAATATTCTAACCCAAGGTGTCTATTTTCTTGATGCGGCAGCCCAGGAGTGAAAGATGGATGATAAACGATGAAATTTAGGAAACAAACTCAAGATATCGAACGTTATTCTGGCGGAGGCGAGGACTTTTGCAAATGATTAGTTTGTCGATGTTTTGTATCAGTAGTGGTGACATTCTCTCTGATTACGTGTGAGCGAGGCGAGGGACTTCTTGCGGTCAGACTGGCGGGAATAACAGATTCAGGTAATGGATGCTGCCAGTCACACGTAACTGTCAATGTGAAAGCATTTGATCCCCGGTTTGTTTTTCAAAGTTACACCACTTTACCCCAGCAATACGAAAACTTTCCTTTTTTTTCCTACAAGACGATTATATTAAGCTTTGAAGAAAACCCTCGTAATGAAAAAATGCATTCGACATTCATCTCATCAGCACGGTCACGTGTTCCTTAAGTTCCTTCAGGTTACGTGCAGACGATTATATTAATCCTATTACTCTGGTAGACCTTTTAGTTGGAAAGGTTAGACTCAGCCTTCAATAACGCCTTCGCTGAAACGCCTCCCCAGGACTGAATAAAATCGTCTGGTGGAACAGGGATAATGAACAGATTAAGTCTCTAGATATAAGGGGTTCTAAATTAGGCGAGGGTTTTATTACTGAAGGAGTTATATCCATTAGCTTTAGCAGAACGATGGCATCTTTTCCCTCAAATCATTCTACCTACCTACATACATACGATTTTCTTAAACTTATGAGCGAACCCTCGTGGTGAAGAGGTTTGAAGCAGTTACCATTAACCCTTTCAGCGCGATGACGTCATGTATTATTTCCTCTACTGCCAAGCGATTCTATTCTGGTTTGTAGAGGTCAGCGAAGTGGTCAGAGGCAATCACCAATGTCCCCAGCAATATCATGACGTCATTTTGGTTACTCTTGGTACCGCCTGACGTTTTTATTCTTCTTTATTGAGACACATGTTGATGGTATTTCTTTATTGAGACACATGTTGATGGTATTTTATTTTCTATTTTCGCCACCACCAGAGAGAGAGAGAGAGAGAGAGAGAGAGAGAGAGAGAGAGAGCAGTAATGAAGAGATCAGAAACAAACTCCATGAAACCACTGCTGACACGAAAAGCATGAAATTAATAAACTCGTCTAAAAACACTTCACTTGGAGTGAGTGGAATTACCACCTTCTTTACAATACTAACTACCGTTAGACATGTATTCGGCTTGGAGGAGGGCAGTGGCAGTGAAGGGCAGTGGCAATTAGAGGGTTAATGATATTGGTGAAGTATGGCAGTGTCGGCTGAATACCAAGGCTGCAGAGAGAGAGAGAGAGAGAGAGAGAGAGAGAGAGAGAGAGAGAGAGAGAGATACATGGTTATGAATATTGTTACGGAATAGAGAAAGATAATGTACACTTTAAGTGAAAATACTAAAAATCACTACTGTCCCGTAAAGTTCCAGGTTCAAAACAAAAGAGTTAGGTAAAATTACAAGTTAAAGTTTAATGCTCAAACTAACAACAAAACATTCAGGACTCATAAGGATAATGTAATGGCAAAAAACAGGTTAAATATATAGTTAACTGCAATAGCCTCTATTAACACGAAATTAGCATGAGTAAATTTATCTAAGTCAGCCCTGATAAAATGAAATACCAGATAATACTCAGTGAATGCAAGATATATTATTACAGATACAAAATATTATTAATAAGGGCTGACACCCAAAACACATGAATCACAAAAACCTTACTAGGCCTAAGAATTAACCTTATGCTACACAGTACAAGAAAAAATGCAACAACAATTATACTCAAATTACACAGCTGCTAGATGGTTGGAGACTTCCTGAGCACTCACAATAATAATAACTGTACAGGGGAGGACAGAGATGTGAACAAAATGAGGAGTAGATCTAAGTGGCAATAATGCAGAGACTGAGCTCATTATATAGGGGCCGGCAGAGCTTGATACAACTTGTAAGAAGGACGCGCAAATGAAGCCAGAGGGGACAAAGAGTTGACACTCCTGCTCTGAACAACAGAAAGAACGACTTACTCTACTATAAGGGAGGAGGGGGGGAGTGAGGTAGAACACGCTCGTGATCAAACATGCAGCATACTGTACGTCAGAATTACACAAAGGGTAATGAAATCATAGGCTATGTAACACCTCCCCACAAAGAAAAAGAAATTTACAAAGGAAATTTCTTATTATTCTAAAACAATCTTTCTAAAGTCTAGATAAGCAATCTGCAATAACATTTTCCTTTCCCTTGACATGTTGTATGTCTAATGAATACTCATGAAGAAGTAGACTCCATCTTGTCAATCTCTGATTTTTATCTTTAAACTTACTAAGGAATTTCAGTGGGTTATGATCGGTATAAATGACTATGGGGTCAAAACCAGAACACAAATAAAATGAAAAATGCCATAAACCCAAAATCAAGGCCAAAAGCTCTTTCTCAATAGTTGAGTAGTTCTTTTGAGGTGGAGTGAACTTCTTACTGTAATAAGATACAGGATGTTCAATACCCTGATCATCCTCTTGCAGCAAAACAGCCCCAGCTCCTGTTTCACTTGCGTCAACAGCCATCTTAAAAGGCTTAGCAAAATTTGGAGTAGCGAGCACTGGCTGACTTAATAGGATAGCTTTAAGTTTGCTGAAAGAGGATTCACAGTTATCGGTCAAGACAAATTTAACTCCCTTTTTCAGTAGGTCTGTAAGTGGTGATACAAGAATTGAAAAGTTAAGAACAAATCTCCTGTAATAACCTACCATTCCCAAAAATCTTTGTAGCTCTTTCCTGCTTTTAGGTCTGGGAAGATCACTTATAACCTGAACCTTAGCTCCTGGTGGCGCAACATGTCCATCACCAATTACGCACCCAAGGTACTGAACTTCAGCTTGACCAAACTCACACTTTGATAAATTAGCTACAAGATTAGCCTGAACCAAACGCTCAAGAAATTTACTGACATGGCATAGGTGATCTTTCCAGTTGTCACTGAAGATTAATACATCATCAATATAAACAACACACCCTGCCAAACCCTCTGTTACAACATTCATGAGCTTCTGAAATGTGGCTGGTGCATTCTTCATACCATATGGCATTACAGAACATGCAAAAGTCTTTCCTAGTGTTACAAAACATGAGATCTCCCTAGCATGTTCAGTCATAGGTACTTGCCAGTATCCCTTTAACAAATCAAACTTACTTATGTACCTAGCCTTTCCGATCTTGTGTATGCAATCCTCCACACGAGGGAGAGGGTAAGTGTCTGTTTTGGTTATCTGATTAACACGTCTGTAGTCGATGCAAAGCCGCTGTGACCCACCTGGCTTAGGGACTAGAGTGACAGGAGAACTCCACTTGCTCTGACAGGGCTCAATCATCTTGTGGTCCAACAGGTAGCCAAGCTCCTTCTCGATGAGAGGAACTTTCATTGGGTTCACATGGTAAGGAGGCAATTTAATTGGCTTTGCGTCTCCAACATCGACATCATGCATCAACACAGTGGTTCTTCCTGGAGTAGCACGGAACACTTGCGGGTACTCCTGCAGTAATGCCGAAAACTCCTGCCTTTCCTCGGGAGCTAGATGAGAAAGCTTAGTCTGGAGATCATTCATGATATCAGGATTCTTTCCCAAACTATCACTCAGGCTCATGCTGCATGGGAGAGCTTCACTTGCAGACTCGGGTGGAACAGCTACAGTGCAGACTGGGTTATTTTCGTCCCGCCTGTGATATAACTTTAGCATGTTGATGTGACAAAGTTGCTTGTTCTTTCTACGATCTGGTGTGGCGATGATATAGTTGACATCACTGAGTTTCTTCTCCACGAAATAAGGACCACTAAACTTGGCTTGAAGAGGTTGCCCATGCACCGGTAGCAGAATCAAAACCTGATCTCCTGGCTGAAAGTGGCGTAACCTGGACTTCTTATCATACCAAATCTTCATCTTCTCCTGAGCAGCTCCTAAATTCTCTCTCGCCAGCTGTAAAGCAGTGGACAGCCGTTCTTTGAACTTCATCACATACTCCAGCAGGTTGACGTCATCTTCCTCCGACAGCCAGCATTCCTTGAGTAACTTAAGGGGTCCTCTTACTTCATGGCCAAACAGTAGTTCAAAAGGTGAGAAGCCCAGTGATTCATTTGGAGATTCTCTTGCGGCAAATACAACGAATGGAAGACCTTTATCCCAGTCTTTCTGATGTTCCAAACAGTATTTCTTGAGCATCGATTTGAGTGTTTGATGATATCTCTCCAGCGCTCCTTGGGTCTGGGGATGGTAAGCTGAAGACGTGATCTGGGTGATGCCCAACTCTTTCAGAGACTGCTTGAAAACATTTGACATGAAATTACTTCCCCGGTCTGACTGTACCTCCTTGGGCAGACCAAACTTTGTGAAGAACCCTAGCATTTCCTTAACCACGTTCTTTGCTGAGATATTTCTAAGTGGAATGGCTTCAGGATAACGAGTAGCCATATCAATCAGGGTCAACACATAAGAAAATCCTGAAGAAGTCTTAGGAAGAGGGCCCACAATATCCACCAACACACGGGTGAATGGCGCCTCAAAAGGAGGAATGGGAACTAGAGGTACAACCTTTTCCGTCTGATTACACTTCCCCACAACTTGACAGGTGTGACAAGACTTACAATACCAGGAAACATCCCTGAAGATACCTGGCCAGTAGAAGTGTTTCAAAATGCGTGCCACAGTCTTCCTTACTCCAAGGTGTCCTGCCAAACAGGAATCGTGAGCCACTCTAATGATATCCTGCCTACAAACACGAGGGATGACAACTTGATGTACAACCTCCCATTCACAGTCGGCTGATGCTGTTGGGGGTCTCCACTTCCTCATAAGTACTCCTGACTTTATATAATGACAAGTAGAAGCACCAGCTGACTCTTCCTCACTGCAAGCAGAGTTAGCTAGACCTTTCAACTCAGGGTCAGCAACCTGCAACTCAACCAACTCTTGACGAGACAAATTATCAACACTACGGGGTACTGCCTCATCTTGAGTGGTCCAAATTAGCAAGAAAAGTGTCAGCTAGGATAACATCATCATCATCATTATCCTCTAAGTCACCAGTAACTTTAGACTTAGCCCTAGTGACAGCACATGCAGGGAACACATCAGGGGCATCACAATCCTGGGCCGCAGCCACTGGCTCACTAGACAACTGAGGAGCTGGACACACTTGACTTCCACCAATATCATTTCCAAGTAAGAAAGTTACACCTGACATTGGGAGTGTCTCAACCAACCCAACCATAACAGAACCATTAACAAAACCAGACTCTAAATTCACTCTGCACAGAGGGACAGAGAAGTAATTATTCCCTACACCTTGTAAGATTACAGTTTCATCAGAGGAATTAACATTAGAGCCTAGAACACTGGTCAGCATAAGGGATTGGCAAGCACCTGTATCACGATATATTTTAACTGATTTCCTGTCATTACTGTCCAGAGGACTGACAAAACCTTCAGACAGGAAATTAGCACATGAACTCTTGAGAGTGTCACCCACATCACTGCTCAAAAGAGGAGCTCCATCATGAGAATTTAAGTTACCCCTCAAAGCAGGTTCAGTTAACTCAGTTAAAGAAATCTGGGAACTCTCAAGGGTGGACACTAGACCAATTGACTGAATATTTAAAGACTCCTTTTTGTTCACATCACACTGTCTCCTGAAACATTTCTCCGTAGTATGACCAAGCTTACTACAATAAGTACATTTACTTTTCTGAAATCTAGAGGTGGAGCTGGTATTTACTTCCTGAGAAACATCATCTTTATTATCTTTCCTGTTACCTGTACTCTGAGTAGAGGCAACGTACTTACTCTCAGCTTTCCCTTTTTCTTTAGAATATCTCTTGTGAGTGAGAACATATTCATCAGCTAAAACTGCAGCATCAGACAAATTATCTATTCTTTTCTCATCAAGATATAGGCTTACATCTCTATAAATACACCTTTTGAAGTCCTCCAGCAAAATCATCTGCTTAAATTTGTCAATATCAGAATCCACATTCTTAGAATTTAACCACTGCTCTAACAGATCTTCTTTGATTTTTGCATACTCAACATGGGATTGCTTATCTTGCTTGTAAGTTGTCCTAAATTTTACTCTATAAGCTTCAGGAACAAGCTCATAGGCCTTAAGAATCAAGCTCTTAACTACATCATAATTATCAGATTGATCCTGAGGCAAAGATGCATAAGTTACTTGAGCTTTACCGGTGAGAACAGTTTGAAGGAGTACTGGCCAATACTTTTTGGGCCAATTAAAACCTGTAGCTACCCTCTCAAACAACTGAAAATACTTTGTTAATTCAGATTCATTAAAAGGAGGGACAAGTTTAACATTTTTAGCCACATCAAAATCATCAGAGCTAGATGATCCAGTTCCACCTTGTTTCATGCGATACTCATGGTCTGCCTGAATCCTGGCAATTTCAACTTGTGCCTCAGCCTCCTTAGAACGGGCCTGAAATTCAGCCTCCTTAGCACGAGACTCCGCCTCCTTAGCCTGAGCCTCCTGCAGGGCTAGCTGTAACTTAGCTAATTCAATCTGCGTTTGCTCATTTGGAGGAGTTACATTAAACAAGCTTTCATTAATCATGTCAACAATTTGATCTTTAGAATGATGAGAGCAAACAGCAATTCCCAATTGTTGAGCAACAAGCTTAAGTTCATTCTTTGTTCTGTTTTCTACATCACACACTGTTTGCACATTTGACAAAAAATCTTTGGCTTCATCAAGCGTAGTAATAGTAGACATCATGAATAAATCACGGTCACAAAATATCAAGCAATATCCTTATGATAATATCCTGAATATCCTGGCGAGGTCGCCAAATTTATGTTACGGAATAGAGAAAGATAATGTACACTTTAAGTGAAAACACTAAAAATCACTACTGTCCCGTAAAGTTCCAGGTTCAAAACAAAAGAGTTAGGTAAAATTACAAGTTAAAGTTTAATGCTCAAACTAACAACAAAACATTCAGGACTCATAAGGATAATGTAATGGCAAAAAACAGGTTATATATATAGTTAACTGCAATAGCCTCTATTAACACGAAATTAGCATGAGTAAATTTATCTAAGTCGGCCCTGATAAAATGAAATACCAGATAATACTCAGTGAATGCGAGATATATTATTACAGATACAAAATATTATTAATAAGGGCTGACACCCAAAACACATGAATCACAAAAACCTTACTAGGCCTAAGAATTAACCTTATGCTACACAGTACAAGAAAAAATGCAACAACACTTATACTCAAATTACACAGCTGCTAGATGGTTGGAGACTTCCTGAGCACTCACAATAATAATAACTGT
Source organism: Coenobita brevimanus (assembly GCF_032717465.1). NCBI lineage: Eukaryota > Metazoa > Arthropoda > Malacostraca > Decapoda > Coenobitidae > Coenobita > Coenobita brevimanus. The sequence continues at coordinate 48,273,933 of NC_136977.1, read as the reverse complement.
ACAGGGGAGGACAGAGATGTGAACAAAATGAGGAGTAGATCTAAGTGGCAATAATGCAGAGACTGAGCTCATTATATAGGGGCCGGCAGAGCTTGATACAACTTGTAAGAAGGACGCACAAATGAAACCAGAGGGGACAAAGAGTTGACACTCCTGCTCTGAACAACAGAAAGAACGACTTACTCTACTATAAGGGAGGAGGGGGGGAGTGAGGTAGAACACGCTCGTGATCAAACATGCAGCATACTGTACGTCAGAATTACACAAAGGATAATGAAATCATAGGCTATGTAACAATATGCATATAGACAAACAAGGTACACACACCCTTGTTAGTGACCACGGTGCATCTGAACCTTATGCAGGCAAAAATACACACACACACACACACACACACACACACACACACACACACACACACACACACACACATGGCTGGCAAGGTAGTCTGCTGCTCGAAAGAACATGAGGTCTATCTCAGTTTGGGGCAGGGAACAGTTTAATAATTTCAGCATCATTAAGCAGACTTCACTGATCTGCAATAAATACCTGTCAACGAATCATTAAAACCGCCCCACTAATACCAGTACACCAGCCCTGAATGAGACAGCCCTGGTATGCAGAGAATATGGACGCTGAATATTAGCATCGGAGTGGTGGCATGTGAAGGAGGGTGACATGTATGACGGTTTTTGGGCCATAGGGAACGGGCCATCAAGTCTGTGCTTAAATTCAGGCACATTGAAAAAAAAAAAAAAAAAAAAAAAGACAGGGATGAGGAAGAGAAGAAAAAATGTGTAGGGTTGGATGAGAGGAGGTGGCCGGACAACAGAGATCGAGCATCGGTGTCGGATAGACGGGGAGGTGTATCGTATATGCATTACAGATGGGCGGTGTAAGTCAGAAGCTTGGTTTAAACTACGGCTTTCTCTAAGAAGAAGTAAGAGAATTATCATGCGACGCTGTCATATATCTTCATCAGCAGGTAGAGCGAGAGAGAGAGAGAGAGAGAGAGAATGGACAACCCAGCGCATCTCCTCAATCATCCCATCCTGGTGCAACCAATCCTCTTACAACCCCTGCTCTTGCATCCCATCCTCTTGCACCCCATCCTCTTGCACCCCATCCTCTTGCACCCCATCCTCTTGCACCCCATCCTCTTGCACCCCATCCTCCTGCAACCCATCCTCTTGCACCCCATCCTCTTGCACCCCATCCTCTTGCACCCCATCCTCTTGCACCCCATCCTCCTGCAACCCATCCTCTTGCAACCCATCCTCTTGCACCCCATCCTCCTGCAACCCATTTTCTTGCACCCCTTCATCTTGCAACCCATCCTCTTGCAACCCATCCTCATGCAACCCATCCTCTTGCAACCCATCCTCTTGCAACCCATCCTCTTGCAACCCATCCTCTTGCAACCCTTCCTCATGCAACCCATCCTCTTGCAACCCATCCACTTGCAACCCTTCCTCATGCAACCCATCCTCTTGCAACCCTTCCTCATGCAACCCTTCCTCATGCAACCCATCCTCTTGCAACCCATCCTCTTGCAACCCATCCTCTTGCAACCCATCCTCTTGCAACCCTTCCTCATGCAACATTTCCTCTTGATTTACGGTGACTAACACATCGTTCCATGAGAACTCCAGAAAGGACCTCTGACCTTCCCCTGTGATCTCGTTTGACCCATGCTCTGTAAGAGGCGTAGTAAATCTCAGGGCCAGAAATCAATGGGATGTATGACCATTTTTAGCTTTGGGGATCTGAGGAAGTGTTTATAAATGATCTTAAATATTTTTCTGGATAAATAAGTCTTCGAAAGATCTAATCACCATAGATCATTTTGTTTTTCGTATTTTTATATTTTTTTGTTTTTGTTTTTTGTCATTTTAATACTCACATTCTTTAGACTATGAAGTAATTAGTAGTTGTGTGAATGAAGACTAAAGCATATTTACAAACAGTCTTATGCACCACTTAAGCTTAGAAGAGTTTATGAATACTGCCCCTGACCCTGTGCTCTTGACCTGTTTTTGACTTAAGTGCTCTCGTTTCGTCTGTGGGCTTGATACGTGCTGTGTATGGGTGGATGTTTATTTGGTGATAATGTAATGCGATTTGTGTGTGTGTGTGTGTGTGTGTTGAATTCATTATCTGCCATTTACTGTTGTCATTATCGTTTTATTATTAGTATTACTATCATGTTATTATTATCATCATTATTATTATTATTATTATTATTATTATTATTATCATCATCATCATCATCATCATCATCATATATGTCTTGTTTAATAATAGGTAAAAATCTGCTGTTGAGGAATAGGTGTGGTTGCGTAAAGAAACAGCTCTACGTAGATGAGTTTGAAGGTGGAGGGGAAAGTGAAAGGTCGAGGTGGATGTGGATGGATGTGATAAATCAGGATGAAAAAAATATATATATATATATATATATAGATATATATAAATATATATATATATATATATATATATATATATATATATATATATATATATATATATATATATATATATATATATATATATATATATATATATATATATATATAAACGAGACGGGGAAATTGGTGAGGTTAAGAAATTGACAAGGGATCTACATGTGTTATTTAAGTATGTATGAGAAGCACATAGTCAACGAAAGTAGGGTGATGATGATGATGACGATGATGATGATTTGACCTATGATGGCGATGATGATGATAATGACAGCAATGACAGTGATAACAATAATGATGATTAAAGTAATGAGACTGATGATGATTATGGTTTTGACGATGATTGTAAGATTTCGTATTTCTAGCCACTTGAAGCTATGAGTTTCGATTGAGTGGTTTTGGGCAATTTGGTTATCTAGCAGTGGTAAGGGCGGGGGGAGGGCAGAATCATTATGCCAAATACTCCTTCTTTTATCTCCCTAAGTAAAGCAAGAGGTTATTCAAGGTGGCTCAGCCTACACGAAAGGGAGACAGATGATTTTGTTCAGGAGGGACCTCAGGTAATAAAGGACTAATTACAGGTGAAAACTAACCCCTTCGGCTCAAGAAGTCTCCCCCAAGCTGAATAAAATCGTCAGGAGGGGGCAAGAATAATATGAAAAAAGATGAGCCCCGAATCAGTGGGTTAGGTCGAATATTCCCTTATTCGTCTACGTGAAAAATGGAGAAGAAGAGGTTATATTAGGTGAGTCAGCCTGTAAGAAAGGAACACGTTGCTTATTTTGCTCTCTCAGGCTCCTATGACTCACTCTCGGATGAATAAAATCGTCTGGCGTTAGCTGGGAGAGGGAGAGCATCATTAGGCCAAAAATTCCCTGTTTTATCTCCCTAAGTAAAGGACAAGAGGTTACATTAGGTCAGTCAGCCAACACAGAAGGAAAATACAAGTAATTTCACACTTCCAGGCTCCCATGACTTAGTATCGGATGAATAAAATCGTCTGGTGGTAGCAAGAATTTAAAGACAATGAAGACGTCATCGACATGAAAGGACTAAGTTAAAGAGCTGTAATTTTTGTCTTAATTTTTTTGCTCTGAGAAATGACAGCTTCAACTTATCTTTATTACATGATCATAGTTGTTCCCTACTTTCCTCGTAACTTATTCTCTCTCTCTCTCTCACACACACACACACACACACACACACACACACACACACACACACACACACACACACACACACACACACACACACGAGTAAACCAGTCTAATCGTTTTATGTAAGCCTGGAGCCCGTGTCTTACTGTTTGAACCCCAGCCTATCCTTTAACCCAACCAGTCTTGAACGAGGGTTGAGGGGGAGAGGGATAGTGGTGAGAGGTGAGAGAAAATGATGAGGGGAGTGTGGGGTGAGGGATGGGAAGGTGGTGAGAGGTGATAGGTGATGAGGTGTGGGGTGAGGTAAGGGAGGATGAGGGAAGTGAAGGATGGGGGATGAAATAAGGTGAAAGGAGGAATGGGGTAGAAGCTGACGTGGAGCGAGAGGGTGAGGGTGAGCTTGGTGGGTAGGGGTTAGAGGTGCAAGGGAAAGAGGAAGTTGGGCTGGGGATGGGAGGGAGAGGAGAGAAAGGCGAGGAGGAGGGAAGGAAGGAGGGGACTTACTTCAAGGGAGGAAGGAGGAGAGAGAAAAACAAGTGTAGGGAGGAAGGAGGAGAGAGAAAAACCAAAGTGTAGGGAGAAAGGAGAGAGAATGGCAAGGTGATGATAAGTGAGAGGGAAAGACAAGCCAGTTGACGAGGAAGATTAGATGAAATGGAAAGGCTCAAGTTTAGATCAGAGGAAAAATAGAAGTATTGTTTAAAGAGTGGTAACAGAGAATAGATGAGGCAGCAAAAAGTGAAGAAAGGATGAAAACAGGAAATTAGAAGAGTAGGCAAGGAGTGATACTAAGGGAAACATTTCATCCTAGACGATATACAATTTTCATACTCTACCTTCATATTGTCTTAATTGTCTTTGTATTATCGGCATCGGTAAAATACAAAACGATATCAAGGGGTATTAGATAAGATGCAAGAGGTAAATCCCTTCATTGCTACCCCTTCCGAGGATTTTAAGACAGATCTCTAGGTATGAAGGGTTACTGAAGGCTATTATCTAATTCCGGTTGGAAAACACTCACTCGAAACTGAAGAGACTCGATTGGTTGTGAGAGTAAAAGATATTTAACAAGTCGTTGGATAGCACAGGGACTGACGAGGGAACATGATGGTTGAATCTGAGGTTAATGCAGTAAAGAGGGACATGAAGACGAAAGGGAAGCTGAAGGAAGAATAACAACGCTGTCACACTCGGCAGTTCTTCCTTCTAACACTATCCTGTAATGTGTGTGTGTGTGTGTGTGTGTGTGTGTGTGTGTGTGTGTGTGTGTGTGTGTGTGTGTGTGTGTGTGTGTTTGTATGTGTTTGTATGTGTGTGTGTGTGTGTGTGTGTGTGTGTGTGTGTGTGTGTGTGTGTGTGTGTGTTTGTTTGTATGTGTGTGTGTGTGTGTGTGTGTGTGTGTGTGTGTGTGTGTGTGTGTGTGTGTGTGTGTGTGTGTGTGTGTGTGTGTGTGTGTGAGAGAGTTGAATGCGACTATTGCCCTCTTAACGTACTGAATTAATGATCCATTCCTACTTCCATCAAATTTTCTAAAAATTATTATTGTTTTAACGAAGTTAATTTTCTGTCAAGTTAGAGGTCAGAGGCTTCATAGAAAACGGGAAACCTCAGGCTATTTGGTGCAAATGGCTGAAGATAAATAAAAAAAAAAAATTAACTTATATAATCCATATTACCATTTTTTGTCTAGTACCCAATGTTCCAGAGTATTATTAATATTTTTTTGGCCGAAGTGAAAGGACTTAATGTTATGGATTGTCAAAAACAATATATATTCTACAAATGAGTTTGTTTACACCTGGTGAGTGTCGACGGGAGAAGTGAACGCGTGGCTGACCCAGGATGATCACAATTATTCGCCTGTTGGAACGACACATATCGAAAGAATAGAAAATCTTCCAACTCTTTGGGATGGAGCTCTTCCCAGTTTTTCGCAGAGGAAAGAAAGAGAATTGTATCCCACAAGCACTCACTGAAATGCCTGCAGCAAAACAATCTTACCCTCAACCTGATGCATGGTATGTCAGTAATTTTTGTTTTATTAAGTTTAATTTTAGTTCTGTTCCCTCGCTTAATTCACAGGCATTCTACAGTATATTTAAGGCGGGGAGATTGACCAGGGAGCAATGTAGGATATTTTTTTTCGCCTTAAACGCGCGATAAAATGGTGTACGGAACTAGATGGGGAAGCAGCAGTAAAAAGCGAAGCATTTACATTAAGACGGAAAAATTATAAAGAAGAAATTATAAAGAAGTCTGTGGTGCTGGAATCTCTCTCTCTCTCTCTCTCTCTCTCGTTAGCTGAAATAAGATCGTCTGGAGATAGCAAAATCCTAATAACAGAACAAGATATGTACAACTCAAACCCCCTTATTATTGTGACCGTATTACACCACAAATCCGGGCCGTATTGTGGAATGTCCCCATTAATTTTCAGGGTTGTAGGTCAGGGGTGAAGGTCAGGATGGTAGTGGGAGATTTGCACTGCTTCTTGTTTCAGATCTGGGCTTGCAATACTCAGAAATGGGAAAATGAATGTAGTGTAGTTGCATCGTTTAGTTATTGTAATAATACTTTGAATATACATACCGTAATTATTGTATAGAGGATTGTTTTAATTTTAATTTGTTTTGATAATATTGTAATACCGGTTCATTATTAGGGACGAAGATGAGTATAATGCAGAACCTTGCTTAAGTACTATATTATTTGTTTTTTTATTTTTAGCAACAAAACGCTGCCATTCTTTTTTTGTACATTATCATAACCATCCTGACCCTTTCCCCCCACTTAAAGTAAATTTGAATTGGTCACTTGAATAGACCTAATTTCTGACTAGTTTGTGACGTAGAGGGTGATAATAATAATAAAGAATACAGAAGCACTGAATCAACAGTGAAAGTCAGAGTGGTAGCTCTGTGTTGTCCCTTGTTGCAGGCCTGGGATTGCAATACACTAAGTAGAAAGTAAAAAAGTAGATATTGTTGAAAGGCAGTAGTAAGGTTTGTAGTATTTGCATCATTTCTCTTACCGCAGTACTCGTGTGTGTGTGTGTGTGTGTGTGTGTGTGTGTGTGTGTGTGTGTGTGTGTTAAGTAGCCGCGATAAAAAACTGCAATACCTCTTTAATTACGAATACAAATCCTACTTGTTTTCATGGTTTACGATGATTTCATCATCATTATTAAGTACGTTTATAATTTTTTGTTCTTTCTTTTCTTCTTTGAGGGGCCGGTACCATAAGAAATCCACAATTTTTACTGAGATCCATAAAAATTCCTTGTTACAGTATTCGGTAACAACTGCATACCGTACATGTTTTTAAGTTGATTAATATTAGAGGAATCCGGAATACCATAAATAGAATAATGAATGTTCAGAATCCAAGAATATAATAAATCAGAGGAGAAGGTCAGTATGAAGCGTGAGATCTGGGCAGAGAGATAATGGCTGAGTAAATTTTCCCTTAGTTACTCTCATAGGTTAAATTTTGTTTGCAGAGAGGTTTTTTCCACTCAGGTTTTGCTCACTTCCGGATTCCTAAATGAAGAAAAAAAGTCGTATACTAAGACATGGGTACTCACATTTTATACTTACAACTGTAGAGGATGAAAATACAATCGTCAGCGCTGAATGAAATTGTCAGTTTGGTAAAATGTGGCCGAAATTTGTGGCATTAACTTGCTTACTAAAAGGGTAAGGAGTGATGTATGTGTGTGTGTGTGTGTGTGTGTGTGTGTGTGTGTGTGTGTGTGTGTGTGTGTGTGTGTGTGTGTGTGTGTGTGTGTGTTAAAGGTTACCGTGGTACAGTACGTAATGTGGGTGAGTGTATGCACAAATGAAGGAAAATAGTGTAAGTGGATATGTACTCGTATTTATTCGTGTGTGTGTGTGTGTGTGTGTGTATTTATGTGCATGTTCGTCTACGTGTCTGAGCCTCATGTACACTTATCTCCCCTGCTGTGTCATGCATGAATATTCCTGCTCAGTGTAACACCTTTTCCTTCCTCCCCTCCTCTCCTCCCTCCCTTCCTTCCATTCCTTTACCTTTCCTCACCCTTGCTCTTCCTCCTCTCTCCCACTCCTTTCCTCTCCCTCCTTTCCTTCCTCCCTTCCCTCCTTTTCCCAACTAATTTTTCTCTCTCCTCCCATTCCCACCCCTCTCCTTCCTCTCCCCTCCCCCCTCCCTCCCCCTCCTATCTCCCTGTCCCTCAAACATCAGCTTCTCTCTCTCTCTCTCTCTCTCTCTCTCTCTCTCTCTCTCTCTCTCTCTCTCTCTCTCTCACGTGACCTGCTCTTCTCCCTCCCACGCCCCGCTCCCTCACTCTTAAAGCCAGACCAAGAGAACGAGTTACGCATATTCCGCCCTTCCTTACCCTCGGGCTCTTGGATATTCGAATGTGTGTGTGTGTGTGTGTGTGTGTGTGTGTGTGTGTGTGTGTGTGTGTGTGTGTTTACCTCACCACACACATCAACCACACCACCACCTTCATGATACAGTAGCTGCCTCTCCCCACTCACTCGCCGCCTCTCAGATAAACAACGCACCAGCAGAATTTAGATAGATAGATAGATAGATATTGATAGATAGATATAGATAAATACACACAAATAAGAGGAATATAAAAAAAATACTTGTATTTCGTGTTTTGCTCCATTTGAGTGACCGTCTAATTCTACCTATTGCATTAACGTTACCATTCGATCCAGGAACTGAAAGGTGAACACGGTGTATATATATATATATATATATATATATATATAGATAGATAGACAGATAGATAGATATAGATATAGATATAGATATAGATATATAGATATATAGATAAATATATATATATATATATATATATATATATATATATATATATATATATATATATATATATATAGTGAGTCAGCATCTTCTCCACGTTTTCCCTATTATTCGGATCCGGATTGGTCTCTTTTTATTTTCTATACATAATTAACACGTACATACAAAAACGAACCATTTTTTTCCTCTCGTTCTCTGATATCAAAATTGCCCACAAGAAAAAGCCGTGGTTTTTCTCTCTATTATATGTGTTGGTCATTGCCTTTGTTTTCTTCTGGTCCACTTTCTTGCGTCTCAAAGTACACTCTCAGGCACTTCATAATCTAGATGGTTGAAATCTGCAGACAGTAATGATCAGGTGCTTCAGGAGAAATAGCCTCTTATCATTATTGGTTTATTATCACTGTCTGCTTTTTTTTTTTTTATCAAGGGGTTATCTCACTTTATTGTTATTATCATTATCATCATCATCATCATTAGTAGTAGTAGTAGTAGTACAGGTAGTAGTAGTAGTAGTAGTAGTTATATTTTATTTATATATTTATTTTGGCTAAAGCTGAGTAGTGACTAAGTGTCTTTTCTCATATCACATAATGTTATTTCTAAGGAGCGTAAGGCAGGTGGTATATTAAACGTAACAAAAACTTCTATTTTCAATTTTTTTAGGCATTATTTTTTTCCCTTTCAAATTAATCTTTTCCAGGCGATTTGCTCATCAAAATCATATGTTTTAATGTAGTGTTTTTTTTTTAAATCTCTTTCTTTGCTTTTTTTCTCGATATTTTCTGTCATACCCCTTTCGGTATGGCGACGAGGTTTAGGGGTGTTTTTTTCTGGCTAGTAGGAAGAGATTTTAGAGGTAATTTTGGAAGCGTGAGTTCTTTATGGTTCTGTAGTACATTTCTTTGGTGCTAGACAGATTTCTCTCTCTCTCAGACACACATACACACACACACACACACACACACACACACATTCACGCCCACTGTATGCGTACAGAATCGGATTCATATTAACGCAGGATTCTGTCTAACGCCTCTTCCATTGCTACATGTTCTGCATAATACACCTTTAAAAATCGAAATATACTGCATAGAAGAGGTTTTAGAGAGAGAGAGAGAGAGAGAGAGAGAGAGAGAGACTTCTTGGACCAACGAGAACCCGGACCACAAGCACACAGGACTCACGAACCCGGGACCCCCTCTCCTGGTCTCACACAGGCAGGTGGATAATTGATTGCTGGTGCCCTTTATCACGCTGTCTGTGACTACCCGCTTGCACCACAAAGGAGACAGAATCACTGCCTTCCAGCACACCAGACAGCCTCTCCATCCGGCCATACTACCGTCCTATTTAACAGCCGAGTCAAAAACCATTCAACCAGACAGGCAAACACAACCATGAAGTCATATATCCAACCATTCTCTCATCCAACCATTCAACCGACTATCCACTAAATAAACTGTTACTTACCATTCATCTTGCGTCTAACCACACAACCATCTCACCTGATAACCTACTAGCCCTCTCATCCAACCATTCAGCCAGCTATTCAACCAAGCTATCATTCTGCCATATTAAACTACCCTCCACTGACCGTTCATCGAGCTGGCTAACTTCCATACGAGTAAGCTTCATTGCCATTCGACCAAATAAAGTAACCATCCAGCCATGAACCAGTCCAGCTCCACGATTATCCAACCCCTCATCCAACCAGTCAACCAGCCAGCCGACCATACTATCATTCAGCCATACAGACTCTCAGCCACGCATTCAAGTGCTCAACCAGTCACCCAACCACATAGCCATCAGACCAACTATGACCAGTCTCTCATCCAACCCTCCATTGGAATTAAAACTCACAACCAGCCAACCATTGATACATCAAGTCAGAGTCTTCTTTTCAAATTATATCTTCTACGTAGTCAGCCCACTTATTTGTCCATCCATCCATCCAATCATCCATTCAGTCAGTCAGCCAGCCAGGTAGTAGGAGATAATGCGTGAATAATCAAACAACCGTGCAAACTTTAAGCCATCCATCCAGCCAACCATCCCATCAGTCCACTCATTCATTTAGTATACCATCCTGTTACTCATTCATCCATCCATCCATCCAAGCATTCATCCACCCAATTATATATCCGTCCACACACACACACACACACACACACACACACACACACACACACACACACACACTCGAATATCCAAGAGCCAGAGGGTAAGGAAGGGCGAAACATGCATAACTCGTTCTCTTGGTCTGGCTAAGTCTCTGAGGGAGCGGGGCGTGGCAGGGAGAAGAGCAGAGCACGTGAGAGAGAGAGAGAGAGAATGCTCCATAAAGCTCTTCTAAACAGGCTGGAGTCATTAATTTTCGTCTTAATTTGTCCGCTTTTCCTCACTGACCTCCTTCAGTTACTCTTGGCCGCAGTGTTGGATCACTGTCTCTTTATAATTACCTCTACACATGGCAATTTCCTCTCGACCCTCTCCTTGCATGCCTTCCCCATTACTGCGGGCACGCAGCATCAGTCTGTTCATCTACTCTCACTCCCTTTCTCCCACATCCTCACGCTCCCTTGCTTTACCACACTTTCTTTAAATTTCTCTCCTTACTGTCTTTATACCTCTTAGCACTCTCTATTGCTCTCCCTCTCTTTTTCTCACATCCTTTCTTTAATTAACCTCTCACAGACTCTCCTTAAACTTTTCTTTTTCACTTCTTCGCCGCTTTCTCTTATTTGTCTCTCATTTTCAGTATTATCTTTCTCTTACCCATTTTTATTATTCTTTTCACTCTTTCTGTATTTTTTCTCTAACTTTATCTAATGTCCTCTCACACTTTTCTAACGTGGCATTGTATGGAAGGGCCACAGTGATTTGAAATGATGTCTTGGAAATCAGTCTCTCTCTCTCTCTCTCTCTCTTTTTTTTTTTTTAACTTTATTCAGATTTTTGTACATGGGTTGTAGACAGCGGTGCTAAAAACTTCAGTAATTATACTGAGAGTTATCTTTAGCTAACGATATTATGAAAGTATATATTTAATTTACAATTAGTGATTAGTTTATTATTACAGTATTTAGATAATTATCGATAATAATTGTGTATTTTGAGTTTACTATTATAAGTGCTGTATATATTAGGAATAGCTAAGGTATACTTTGATATTACTATCTATATATACACAGATATATTATATTGCTTGATTTTGGAGCCATTGGTTGATGTGAAGCTTGAACAGGTGCAGGGTAGTTGACTGGTGAATATCTGTCAGGCACACCATGCAGTTCCAGAGGCAACCGAAGTGGGGCAGGAATGACCTGAGGTATTGCTCCGTCCTGGCAAAGGGGACAGTCACTTGGTGTTCTATGTTGTGGGATTCCTGTGTGTCGTATGCAGGCCCACGGGTTGGAGGGAGACGGAGTGGTGCCAAATGGGGAGACTGCTGCTTCTGTATTTTGTACATTACACGAAGGCCACCCGCGTTTTGTCGTGTCTGTAGTGGCTGGAGAACAGTTCTTGGATGTGACTTCAGTTGGATTAACCTTTCTGCTCGATTCTGAACTTGGTCCAGCAGCCTGAGATAAGAGGGTGGACAGGATGACCAGGTCAGTGGGGCGTAATCCATAAGACTGCGAACTTGTGCTTTATATAGTATTTCTATTCCCCGATCGTAGAGCAGATTGGCTATTCGCCGAATGCAGCCTAATTTCCAGGCAACATTTTTTGCTAGGCGTTTGATATGGCTTGTGAATGTAAGGCTGCTGTTGAATTCCACCCTAGAGATGGCAATATGAAGTGGGAGTGTTCTGTTGTCAATTTGGATGTTAGAAAGGGGAGCGTCAGCAGGATCTAGTCTCCGAGAAATTAACATGGCCTGGGTTTTCTCAGGAGCAAAGGTAACTTGCCAACGTTTCCCCCAGGACACAATGCTCTGCAGGGACTGATTTATGTGTGCTATGGTGACCTGGCGATCACGTCTGTCACAAGTGAATGTTAGAGTGCAGTCATCTGCGTATGCTTGTGCTTCAGGGATAAGCTGTAGTATGTCATTGAAATAAACGTTCCACAGGATTGGCCCAAGGACACTGCCCTGCGGCACACTGGCATCGACTGGAAGTTCGCGGGAAGTGTGACGATTTACCACCACAGGTAGGGTTCTGGCGTTAAGGTAGTCGTGTAGCAAGTGAAGTAAATGACCACTGATCCCCAGACTTTTCAGTTTGGTGATGAGGCCCTGGTGCCACACCCTGTTGAAGGCATCAGCAATGTCCATTGCAATGACGATTGTGTCCATTCCAGTATCCAGTGACTGGTTCCATTTAGTAGATTGGAGTAGAAGAAGATCAACAGCAGATCTGCCTTCCCTGAAGCCAAACTGTTTGTTTGCTGAGTAGATGATATTCTTCTAGGAATGTTGTTAGTTTATTTGCTATTAGGGCCTCAAGTATTTTTCCTGGGATAGAGAGAAGGGATATTGGCCTGTAGTTCTGAGCGTCTGTTTTTTTCCTCTTTTTGTGCACTGCTACAACTCGCTTCCACATTTTTGGCCACGTGTGTGAATTTAGGCATTTCTGGAATATTGTAGTCAGAGGTACTGCAAGCTGGGTGGCACAGTTTCTTAAGATGTGTGGACTGATGTTGTCAGGCCCCACAGCTTTGTTAAGGTTCAACTGGAGAATTGTTGTCTAACATTTTCTGTGGTGATGGTGATGTTTCCCAGTGATGCTCTTGTACGTAACGGGATTGTTGGAGGAGAGCGGTCTGGGTCAGGTACTCTCACCTTGTTAGAGAAGTGGACTGCCAGGAGTTGGGCTTTGTCCTTGTTGCGTGTGGCTACACTTCCATCTGGATGTATGAGTAGAGGAATGCAGTCATCGCGTGTGAAGCCTTGTTGGTGTTTGATGCAACTCCACCAGCATTTGTTGCCAGCTGAATGGTCAGTTAGTTTTGTTTGAAGGCTTCCTTTCCAACGTTGGATTGCCTGTTTCTGCACTCGTTCCATATTCTTACACTCTGCCTTGTGTCTTAGCTTATTTCTTCTTGATGGATGTGCTAGGTATTGTTGCCATGTCCTGCTTTTTTGATCAGCTGCAACTCTGCAGTTATACCCGAACCAAGGCTGGTCTCCTGGCTTGGATGTGTATCTCTGGCAGGGAATATACCGCTCTTGGAGGGACAGGAGTAGTTCAGTAAAGATCTCAACTTGTGTGTCTACATTACCGGTAAGCAAGATATCCCATTCGATGTTATCCAGCTCATTCCGTAGACCATCCCAGTCTCCCCTGTTCCATAGCCAGTTGGTACGGGTTATGTTTTCATCTTGGTCAGCTGCCACCTGAACTGTAGTGTGGATGGGGAAGTGGTCTGATGATCCCACATTTCCCAAAGGATGGCAGGAAATCACGCTGTCAGGCAGGTCACTAATTACTGGGTCAAGGGAGGATCCAGATATGTGTGTTGGGAAGTCAACAAAATTTGTGAGGCCGTGTACGGTGAGTAACTCAGTAAATTGTCTCGCCACGAGATGTTGATTAAAGTCACCAATCAGGACGGTGTGCTTGCAGGAATGTTGGAGGAGTATAGTATCCAGATGGGTTTGGAGGAAGACTATTGGCTCGCACCACCACTGTGGTCGGTAACAGACACACAGTAAGACGGATTCACGGTTGCGAGTCCATGATCTGAAGAACATTAACACCAGGTGATCAGGCATATTCACTTCAAGGGGTTGGACAGTTAAACCTTTACTGAAGCAGACTGCAACACCACCGAACGTACCTTGAGCTCGATCACGTCGGTGCCACCTTGAATAGCCTTTAATAAGTCCAAAATTTTCTGAAATTGAAGGATTTAGGAATGTTTCGACAGTGGCAACTATTTCTGGGTTATGGGGAATTATAAAGCTATGAACCAGGTCACCAATGTTGGTTTGTAAACCCCGAAGATTGGCAGAGATGATGGTTGGCCTATCTTGCTTGTTGGTGGCTGACATGGTTCCAGGAGATACGTGCATCATTGGGGTGGCTGGCATATGTGGTGGAAGGCTTTACTTGATGGGGGGTCCAGTCAGTAGTATGAGGTGAGGGAGCAACTATTTTGTTCAGTGTTTGAATGAGGAGTAGATTGTTCTTCTTTTGTTCAACAGACAGTCTCTCAAAGAACTTTTCCTGTCTCTCGTGGTTTAGTCGAGTGCGACAATCTTGAAATGTGTGGCCTCGACGATGGCAGAAGTCACAGGTGGTCCTTTTGAGGCATGTGTCAGTAGTGTGACCCCTTCTTAGGCAAAACTGGCAGTACAGGCCTTGTGAATTGGTGTAGGTCCAGTTGGGTGGGGATGAGTTCTTTGGGTGATGCGGGGGTTAAATTTTCGTTTCTGAGAGTTTTTCGGTTGGAAAGTTTGGTTAGGTGTTTCTGTTTGCTGACCAGCAGAAGTGCAATGAATTCGTAGCTGATTGCTGTGTTCTGGCTTGGCTGTTAGTTGTCCCGTCAGTGTATGTGAGAATCTCGACTGAGTGCACTGTTCTGGGCAGGCTGATCGTTCAGTGGGTGTGGTCTCATTCAGGTTTACAGTTTCAGTCAGTGTGGTAGTGGAATGACTCAGGTGGTTGGCAACTCTTGTATGCTGGCCTACATTTGAAGTAGGTGGGCTCATCTCACTCCCTGTTGGTGATTCTTCTGGGCGGTTTGTTTGCGAGGTCAAGAACTGGGGGGTGTTTTTTGTGCCAGAGGTGGACTGTTGGAGTGGGCGTGGCTTGCCTAAAGTCCACCAGGTCCTGGATACGTGACTCTTATCGAGATGGGTTTTCCACTCACTGCCAATTCTATTGGCACGGGCACTGGCAGCAATTGACCTGACTTCCAGTTCGTCTAAGCTAGATTTTGTGGATGTAATGTTGTCAATGAAATCAAGGATGGTCACCACTGCATCTCTTTTCACTGCTGAATCACTAGATGCAGTTTGGAAGAAGCCCAGAAGATTTTTTTTCCTACCAAGCTCGTTTTTCAACCGACGTATGATTGCGACGAGTTCTTTCGGGTCTAGCTGAAGTAGCTCGTTGTCTTCTATTTCCTCCTGAGTCAGGGTAGAATCATCTAGTACGTTTTTCTGTTGTTGGGTATTTGGTGGAGTGGATACAAATGTAACAGGGTGTGTGATTCCTGCCAGCACACGAAGATCAGAAACTTGGGTGCAGGAAAAAGATTGATCTCCACCCAGACAGGCTTGGTGGCAGAGGTTAGGGCAATTTTCAGGGATGCAATTGACAAAGGAAGGGTCCTTGTCAACTTTGCCACAAACACTGCACCACTGTCGCGGGTTGAATATTCCTGAGATCCCAGGGGGCAGGGAAATTAACTGGTGTTGGTAAAATCCTGGCATATCTTGCAGGTGTATTGGGCAGATAGCTTGATTCCCTGAGGTGGTGGAGGTGATGCAGGTGAGGCTGTGTTACGAATCAATTCGCGACATTTCCCTTTTGTGAGAAGCCACGAACTATTAGTGGAAAACTCACTGTGTATCGCTCAGTTAACCGTTTCTCTCTCCATTTCGGAGTATACTTTTCAAAACATTCGTCACTTTCAAAAGTGACCGATTTAATGCACGTCACTAAGTGCTCTACTGAGCGATACTATTGTTCTTTATTGTTCGCCCCTGCTTGCCTCAACCGTTAGCCACGCCTTCTTCCGGTGGCTTGTGCGTCCTGCCTATACATCATTTGAATTCAGTCGAGTGTTTGCTGTGACGGAGAGAGGTCCTGTGCTCCAGAAGTGAGAGTAGAGAGAGGTCAGCTAGTATATACCTAGACTCCGCTTGACACAGCCCCCAGACTCCCATCCTAGATTTGGGTGATACACAGCATTCATCGACCAGTATTTCATTTTTGTATTATCCTAGGTTTAAGAGCTTAGTTAAGGTGTTTTTCCTAGGCGTAAGAATTTAGCTCGTGTGTGAGTGAGTGAGTGCGGTCTCATTGATTTGATTTGAAATGTAACGTTAAATTTATTTTTGTAATCAATAAATTTAACAGTTCTTTTTCTTGAGCTTAATGTAAAGTAAAATCTTGTTTCATTTCTCCAAATTAAGCTTATTCTCCACATAGCTCCTAGCTTGCATAGACGTTTTACTATTCATAACTGGTACTTAGACCAGTCGTGTTGTATTAACTTAAAATCCGTTGTGCCATAGGAGTTAAGCATCAGCAAGGACCTGATTATTATTATTAGTATTAGTTATTTATTGTCAGGGGTGAAGTAACTTTCTCCAGAAGCTAACAGTACAGTAATTCAGCAATTGTGAGTAATTAGTCTCTGCTATGTACTGTTGAGAAAGTTTATAAATTCTCGTTCTTAGAGAATCGTAGCAAGTCAGCGTAAAGTAATCGTTGCTTGATGTAGCAAGACAATCATTGTCTCTGCTCTTTAAAATTATTGAATATTAATATCAATTAAAAAATATTTAAGCATTTAATTTTAAAAACACCGTGATATTATAAAAACCCCGTGACAGGCTGGATGCTGGGGCGGTGGTGGTGGTGGTGGTGGCGAGTTGTTGCGGTGAGGCAGGAGCTGGGGCGTCTCTCCCAGCTGCTACCCCTTCTCGCTTCCGCCATTGTCTCCGGGTGATCCGAATTTTGGATTCCTTATATTTGTCTGCGCTATCCATGTCGCTCAAAATAAGTCTTATTATTCACAGAGATTATCCAGACGCCACATATGCCTCCATTTTCACTCCATTATGCACAGTTCCTTTATAAATGTCCGTAAGTGATGTTGCGAGATTTTAAATCTTCTCCAACGGTCGGTTGCACGGGGATGATTCAAAACTTTACACAAAGTTTTTACGTTGTTTTCACTTTTAATATGGTCTTTCCACTTCCACTCGGCGTCGCCGTATTCCAAAATATATTGTCTATCACTGCTTATCGTTATACTTGCGCGGAATACAGAATAGGGAGATAACTGGCGAATATTTGTCCTCAAAACAGACGACGTGTCACCCGGTCGCAGGTCTCTCTCTCTCTCTCTCTCTCTCTCTCTCTCTCTCTCTCTCTCTCTCTCTCTCTCTCTCTCTCTCTCAGTTATTATTAACACGGGAGTTCGTGTTTTTCGTGGATATTAAAAGTGATCAGTCACGAAAGAGAGAGAGAGAGAGAGAGAGAGAGAGAGAGAGCACAGTTAAGAAGACAGGAAGTAGCAAATTGAAAAACAATAGGTAATCAATCCCAGACTACAAATCTTGCCTTTGGTAGGCTACCTTTTTTAGAAGTCCAAGAATCGGAGAGTCAACCAAGATTCCTCCCTCATCCGAAAATCTATAGGAAAAAAAAAAAAGATGAAACAGCCAATCTTTTATCACGCCACTGGGGGTTACGGAGGGTCTAGGGGGGCATGGGAGGCCTATAAGTTTGATGTAGTGAAGATCAGTATAACCATAGGAGGCTACCCTACGTCCATTGCAATATTTAGGTGGAAAACTCACTACCACCTCTTAACCCTTACACCTTCGAACCCTGCACACCTTACCTTTGACCGGAAACCTCTACCAACAATGCCATGAAGGAAAAGATGATCGGAAAATAATTATATTCTACCCCCTCTTAATCAGCAGTGGAAGCAATATTAACTACCTCACGATGCTGGGTTGGGCTGGTGTCTTTCGTGATCGCCAGGGAGGAAAAACAAAATGCTTAACTTGGGAGCTGTTGTTGGTACTGGCTGGGACAAAAGTATTCTTAATGCTTTACCTCCCTTCCCTCTCACTTTCGTCTGCTGGCTATTTTTCCTAGGTTGAAAGAGGCTTGGGTTGTGTCTCTGCCCATAGATGATCCTATTTGTACTGTACGATGCCCCACGGACAGAAAGTGACGGACGTGCTCGAAGTAAGAAGTAGGAGTGGAAAAGTCAGTGAGTTTTTGTGCATGATTTTGAGCATGGTTGTAGTTTGTCCAAGCGCATATTCAAAATTAGTGTTGCGTCCCAGGCTGCCAAGTCGTAAAGATTTTTTTTCTACTTGTTTATAACACTACTGGAGAAAAGTGTTTTGCTTCAGTTGACTGGAAATGTTCTCCAATAATTTTATAGCCAATTTCATCGGTGTACGTTGAACTGTCTGTCGTGAAGTACATTTTAAATATAATAAAATGTCCTTGGAAAATGTTACATAGCTCCGTGGATGCAGGTTCTTTGTAAGTACCATCTGACAACTGAACATATTTATTTTCTTTTCAACCTGGTTCTTGTGTTTAGCTTGTTACTCTAGGAAAACCTTCGAATAATCCTTCCCCGTTCCTCTTCCAAGTTCGCTCAGTGTAGACATTCTAAACAGCTGCTCAGGGTTAGAATGATATTATCAAATTTGGAATGAATGGATCCTTTATAAAGAGAGCCCACTTTTTGGTACTCTCATCCGCCTCTATACACTGGTGGCCTGAACAATTCTTTTTCATTAGCATTATTTTTGTTATTACTTCCTTCGTTTTTATTCTCAGGTCGAATATTTTTATGATATAAGGGACTCACTTTTTCGGATAATAATTAAAATTTTTAACCATCAAGATTAGTTACCTTGTTTGGGACCATCTAAATAGCCCATTGTGAATTCTTTGACCTCTGACTCATGGGGCTTTATAAGGTGTGCATCCACTCTAATACATTTTCCCTTTCAATATTAAGCTTGATTTCTTGAAGCAGAATCCATCATCCATATCAAATTTTAAGCCAATTAAAAAAAAAAAAAAAAGACACATGGTACACGACTTTGGCCGCTTATCGAGTTTGATCCTGTTCCTTTAATTACAAGTCGTTGTTTGAGTCTATCGAATCCATTATCGGTCTACCGGAGAGAGAGAGAGATAGATAGATAGATAGATAGAGAGAGAGAGAGAGAGAGAGAGAGAGGTATGGGGCGAAAGTGAATGTACAATGAGGAAGAGAGGCAAGGGGTGAGAATGATGGTGGGTATAAGTGTGCTTGAGTGTGTGCAGAAGCGACGAGTGTGTGTGTGTGTGTGTGTGTGTGTGTGTGTAGAAGTGAGTGAATATAGACTAGCGTGTGAGTGCGTGCGTGACCGTGTGTGTGCCTAAGGTGAAAATAAGCTCCCCTTTGACGAGTAAGGGAACAAGGCAGTGCATTGCCAAGCGCAATACTAGGCACCCACACTCCATGCTCTCCACTAGGGTCTGCTGTGCTGAAAAACCCACAATACTGCCTTTTTAAACTCTCTCTCTCTCTCTCTCTCTCTCTCTCTCTCTCTCTCTCTCTCTCTCTCTCTCTCTCTCTCTCTCTCTCTCTCTCTCTCTCTCAGAATACCATGTTGCACCACATCAACGTGAGAGCAACACCTGTGCTCATTATATGTTAAAGATTTTTTTTCCAGAGTTACGAGAAGAGGGGGGCTAAGGGAGGTTGAAATGGGGGGCAAGGGGGTGGAAATGGGAGAGGAGGGGCGTTAGGGGTTGTAATGGTGTGATTGGACAAGGTAGTGGGGAAGGGGGAGAGGGAGGGGGAGAGGATGAGGAAGGGAGAGAGGGAGGGGGGAGAGAAAATGGCTATACGATACGATGTGAGGTAATGTAATGCAGTGATTGGACAAAGCGGTGGAGAGAGAGAGAGAGAGAGAGAGAGAGAGAGAGAGAGAGGAGAGTAATTCACCGGGTCGATCAGGAACACTTGATGGTCGTGATCGTCAGCTTTACTCTCCAGGAAGGGAGCTGAGAGCTCATATATTCCGATCTAAGGGCAAGGCTGTGACCTTCACACACACGCACACACCCGTCCCCTTGCTCAAGCCGGAAAGTAACCACCCACATCGTCAATGAAATTTTTCCCAACCTGAGCGAGGCTCGAACTCCCGACTACCAGATGGCAAGCAAGAACGTTACCACTGAGCCAGGGATCGGTGTGTGTGTGTGTGTGTGTGTGTGTGTGTGTGTGTGTGTGTGTGTGTGTGTGTGTGTGTGTGTTTCTTTGTTTCCTGCATCACATTCAACACATAGATTAGATAGTCCCTTTCCTAAACCCCCATCTTTCACGCACCGTACACCTTTACATGCCATCACTTTGGCACTAGTAACGAACCCTCCATACTGAAACATTATTCGGATACCTTATTCTGCAATATTTTCCTTAATAAAATACCGATGCGTTATTTGAAAGATTAGTCAAGAATTTAAACAAAACTAAAATTCTATAACTTTCCCCTCCCCAGCTGGTCATCAAACTTTCATTCCACGATCGTTGGTCTCCTCTGCTATAGTTCTTTCACGTCAAACTGGCCCAGATTTTCGTCCTATTTCAACTTATATCATGTAGCTCAGTGGTAGAAAAAGACAGTGCTGCGGTTCTACATCCCTTCCAAAGCGCTTCTTCGTGACTAGCATTATATTCTAGTGTTAAATCTGTTGCTACATCTCAGCAGTCAAGATGGAAATATGGCAGTTGTAGGCCAAGTTAAGGTGAAAGGAGTATAGTGTTCAAATAATGGAATTCTTTTATCATGCTATTTTTTCACGTCACTTGCATTAATAAACATCCAGCACTCCCCTTACCCATCGTCATCACCTGTGTGTGTGTGTGTATGTGTGTGTGTGTGTGGCAGAACCTGCATGTGCGTGAAGGTTTATGAATGCGTGACTAAATGCGTGCGTTGAATGCGTGTTAGAATTTGCGTGGGCGTGAAGATGAATACATAAGTGCGTACGTTGTATGTCAGAATTTGCGTGTGCGTGTCTATGCATGCGTGAATAAGTGCGTGTGGTGTGAGTGTGAGCCGAGCCAGTAACCAGGGCGAACCTGCAAGAGGCCACCTGACCCCTGAGCGATACCAGATGGAGATAAGACGAGGCGGTGAGAGAGAGAGAGAGAGAGAGAGAGAGGCTTAACTTCTCTCTATTGCATGCCTCTCCCCAATCTCATCACAACTATAATGAGTTAGATTCTTCAGCCGGTCAGAGTCCTGGACAATGTATGTTTTTCCCTTGTCCCCGTTTACGAAGCAGTACAATTAGGGACCTGGATGTAAAATAGATTACTCCGGGTCTTATTCTAGGGGAAGGGTGGAACTTAGCATAAATTTACTGTCTGTCTAAATGAGCTTCGTATAGGAAGTAATATCGCCTCTCTCTCTCTCTCTCTCTCTCTCTCTCTCTCTCTCTCTCTCTCTCTCTCTCTCTCTCTCTCTCAACAATGCAGGGTGTGGTTTTGTTTGCTAAATGAACTTATATCCTCACCTTTTCTCACCTGTCGGCTTCACGTCTTGCCTCGTTACGATACCACTGAGTCTTATCCGGATCTCTCTCTGTCTCTCTCTCTCTCTCTCTCTCTCTCTCTCTCTCTCTCTCTCTCTCTCTCTCTCTCTCTTCCCTTCTCCGTGTCTCCAGTACTCATTATGTGTTCCTCTCAGTAATCGTGGTATTTTTCTTACTTTTTCCTGCCGTCATCTATTTCGGAGGGAGAAGTTGGTGAGAGAGAGCCTTCGTAGCTTATTTTCTTGCACATGTAGGTTTGATCTCTTGCTCAAGTAGTTTATCCCTTCAGACAAGCTCATTATGCTTAGTTATCTCCTGTGTACTCTCTCTCTCTCTCTCTCTCTCTCTCTCTCACACACACACACACACACACACAAACTTGACCCCTTATCTCTTATCTCTTTAACCTGACCCTCTCACTCCTGCCTTATCAGATGTATATACACCTGATTATAATTCATTTAGGTAAGTTTCCTCCCACAACACTTTCATTTCTGCGATCACCTTGAGTTTGTGGGATTGTTTGGACTTGTTTGGGGATTGTTTGGACTTGTTTGGGGATTGTTTGGACTTGTTTGTTGATTGTTTGGACTTGTTTGTTGATTGTTTGGACTTGTTTGGGGATTGTTTGGACTTGTTCGGGGATTGTTTGGACTTGTTTGTGGGATTGTTTGGACTTGTTCGGGGATTGTTTGGACTTGTTTGTGGGATTGTTTGGACTTGTTTGTGGGATTGTTTGGACTTGTTTGTGGGATTGTTTGGACTTGTTTGTGGGATTGTTTGGACTTGTTTGTGGGATTGTTTGGACTTGTTCGGGGATTGTTTGGACTTGTTTGGTGATTGTTTGGACTTGTTCGGGGATTGTTTGGACTTGTTCGGGGATTGTTTGGACTTGTTTGAGGATTGTTTGGACTTGTTTGGAGGTTATTTGGTCTTGTTTGGGGATTGCTTTTCGAGACTGTGATTTGTTTTGGTTAAGTTTTCATTCGTTATTATTATTTTTTTTTTTTCTCATGATTGTGGTGCGTCTGGATTCTGCCAAACTTTATTGATAGTGGGAATTATGGATGATGATGATGATGATGATGATGATGATAGGGGTGAAGATGATAGTATGATGATGATGATGATGATGATGACTGAAGTAGTTTTTATGATGATGATGACGAAGACAAGTATTTTTGATGATGATGATGATGTACCAGAATTTGGCTCATTAATCTCTGCTCTAAGATTTAGCTATATATGGCATCCGATTCGTTTAAAATAGCTAATGTGATAGTATTTCTGTTGGTTTATATTTTTCATCCAGGTCACTATCCTATCAATGGTTTACCTGTGTTTGCTAATAGCGACAATTCTGATAGTGGGAAATTTGATGGGTGTGATTAAAACCCGTATTGTCGTCGGTTGAATAAGCCCATAAACACCTATTCCTAAGCGGTTTATTTTACTTTTTACACGGTACTCTCGGCTTTGTTACGTACATAATTCTAATATCGCCATACCCTTCACGATCAATGTACAGAATTACAGTATATTAACTAACCGTGTCGAAAAACAAATCGGTAAGGAAAAGGTGTTAGGGACCTTTCATAATAGACAAGAATATGACCCCAAGCTTTTTTTTTCTTGTTATTGCTTTGTGTCATCTCCTGCCTGTTGATTTGGACCTAGAGATGAAATAACCTCTTCAATTTCCATGATATTTTTTTCCTTTTCATTGAGACTATTTTATTCAGTTTTGTTGTTCCTTCCAGAGGTCTTTTTTTTTTTTTTTTTTCCAGTAGAGGGAGACTTAGTGTACTGAAAGGTAAATTTAGCTGTGAACTTAGAGCTGCCTCGATCGCTGCATTTGAATTGTTTGAATATAGGCAACAGAGACCTTAATAATCTTCCCCATGATTAAACAGTGTCAGGTCCACGTCCATAGTTGGGTACGGGTTAAGTAATCTTTTACACACACACACACACACACACACACACACACACACACACACACACACACACACACACACACACACACACTCGTTTATATCTCTCCCTCTGCTATCTATCTGTCTATTTATCTGTATGTGTTTATGTATAGATAGATATAGAAAGACAGACAGATAGATAGATATAATATTCGGTGTACATTTTAACTATTTTAATTACATCCAGACAAATTTATTCGGCCAGAGGGTTCACTCGTACCAGAGGAGTATATTTAGCTCTGCCCTGACCAGTCTCATTATGCGTGTCTACCATGATTGATTTACCTTGTCTATGTTCGTCCTAGATTTCACAGAGGTATTCTAGGTGTGTGTGTGTGTGTGTGTGTGTGTGTGTGTGTGTGTGTGTGTGTGATTTTACAGACTGATGGTGAACCCCGAACTGGAAATTATTATTGCTTTTGTTTTTGTTTTTGTTGTTCTGTACCATTGTACCATGATGAGATTTTGGGAAGTTTTATTCATGCTGTCTCCAGACGATTTTATTTATTATTATTACTTTTTTTTTTTATTCCTGTGGTTAGATATAGCTTTCATGGCAGGTGATGTTTCCAAAGTTGAAGGAAATTGTCTAGAAGTAACAAGAATAAGTAAGTTAGCAAGAATAAATAAGAATGAATAAGAGTTAGCCAGAATAAACAAGACTGAATAAGAATAAATAAGTTAGTAATAATAAAGTTAACAAGAATAATGAGTTAGCAAGAATATATAAGAGTAAATAAGAGTTAGCAAGAATAAACAAGAATGAATAGGAATGAATAAGAGTTAGCAGAAATAAAAAAAGATAAATAATAAAAATTGGCAAGAATAAACAAAAATAAATAAGAATAAACAACAATTAATAAGACGTCATCGTATCAAAGGGGTTAATTTGTGAGGAATTTTTATCGTGTATTTACCTTTTTTTTTTTTTCCTTACCTTTTCACTAGGATTTTATGTATACTTTATTCTTGCATATCCCAGACGATTTTGCTCTGGTTAGGAGAGATTTTTCGAACTGGGGGGGTTACATAGAGCCTCCATTAACCCCTTTAGGGCTGGAGATCTTTCCTTAGGTGAATAAAATTGTCTGGAGATGGCAGGATGAAATTATAAATCGTTGCAGTGAAGGAGATTTTTTTTTAAAAACTCATTTTGTGATTGATTTAGCTTTCATGTAAATCCTTTCACGAGGATGACGCCAATTTTTTGGCATATTCTTCCTGTGTCCAGACGATTTTAATAAGCTTAGGAGAGACTAAAGAACTGGAGGGGTTAAGTATAGCCTTCATTAAGCTCTTCGTTATTAGGGAGTTGTTCATAGATAAAATAATCGACCAGAGGCAAGAACAAAAAAAAAAGAAAAAGATCACCATTCTAAAGATCTTATTTGAGGACTTTATTTTGTCTGCATTTATTTTCCTTCGTGTGGGATTTTTTCTGGCCTGTTTTTGTTTTGTTTTGATTTGTGTGTATCTAATTCTGTTTGCTTATTTTTTGTTTTGTTAATTAATGTGGACTGTTCGTGTTGTCATGTGCACTTGTTTCTTTATTGATTAAGGGTCCTTTATTTTATGCTTGCGTGCTTTTGTTTTTGTTTTTCTCTCTATAATTGGGATAGTGTTCATTCTGTGTATACTTACATTTCCATTTAAAGCGGTCCGTGCTCAGCGCTCTCGTTTCTTATCTCTTCACCTCCAGTCCTTGCTGCTGTCTCTCCTGCCCCCTCACTTCCCCCCACCTCCCTACCTTATCCTCCCTTCAACCCCACCTCCCTACCTCACCCTCCCTTCACTCCTACATCCCCTCCTCACTCTTCCCCCTCTCCCTCTGGCTCTTTCTCACTTCTCGCTTCCCTCATCCCCATTTTCTCCCTTCATCCTCACCCTCATCCCCCCCCCCCACTCTCCCTTACCTCTTGTCTTTCATTCCTCATATTTCCCTTCCTCCCTCATACATTTACACTGTCACCTTTCCATACCTCTTTCACGCCTCATGCTCCTCTTAAACACCTTTTCCCTCACTCTAGCTCTCCCCCACTCCCTGATATCCTCTTTCTCTGCTACTTAAACTTCTAAACATTATTTTGTTTTCCCTGATATCCTCTTTCTCTGCTACTTAAACTTCTAAACATTATCTTGTTCTCTCACCTTTCTTTCTACCCTCTCTCACCTCCTTCATTCCTTCCTCATCTCCTTCCCATGTCCCTCACCTCTGTCCCTCCCTCCCTCATCTCCTCCCTACCTCCCTCACCTCTCTCCTCCCTCCCTCACCTCCTTCCTCCCTCCCTTACCTCCATCCTCCCTCCCTCACCTTCTTTCTCTCTCCTATGCTCTCACTCATCTCATTCCTCCCTCCCTCACCCCCTTACCTCCCTTGATACCTTACTCCCTCTCACCATCTGCCTCCTTCACCTACTCCCTCCCTCACCCCGCTTGCTTCCCTCACTCCCTGCCTCTGTCATCTGTATCCATTCACTCTTACCTTCGTCACCCTCCTTTCCCCTCCCTATCTCCTTCACCCCCCCCTCTCTATTCCCATCCCCCATTCCCTCTCTTGGCCCCCCGTCGGTCCCAAACAACAAGGTCCTTGACTGACACTAACCTCTGCTTGTGCCAGATTTAGGTAGGGTCAGACAATTACCTGTCAGCGCTGCCCGGTGTGCTGATACCTGATGCCGCCCAGTGCCTTTACCTGCCCCCGCCTTGCCCCCCCCCACCCCAACCTGCCCCCTGTTTTGCTATACCTTACCTTGCCTTTCTTTGCCATACATTGCCTTGCCTTACTGTGCTATTTCATGCCCTTCCTTAATGCGTTATGCCCTGCCCTGCCTTGCCTTGTCTTGCCTTGCCCTTCTCGGTCTGCCTTGCCATGCCTTGTTTTGCCCTCCGTTGCCATACTTTATTTTGCCTGCCATGCTCTGTCCTGTGTTGCCTTGCCTTGCCTTATTGCCTTACCTTGTCTTGTCTTGTGTACTCCTGTCTTGTCCTGACCTGCATTCTCCTGCCCTGCTCTGCCCTTCCCTTGCCTTGCCTACCCTGCCTTTCCCGTGTTCTACCTTGCCCGACTCCTTCCGTTCCTGTTATGCCTCTTTTGCTATCACATCTTTCGCCTTGACTGGTCCTATCATAATCATGTCCTTCCCTGCCATCGCCATCCTCTTCTTAACCCCTTCGCTAAGAGCTGAATAGAATCGTCTGGCATGGGATCG
The DNA here is from genome assembly GCF_032717465.1 of Coenobita brevimanus. Classification (NCBI taxonomy): domain Eukaryota; kingdom Metazoa; phylum Arthropoda; class Malacostraca; order Decapoda; family Coenobitidae; genus Coenobita; species Coenobita brevimanus. Next base: position 48,247,061 of record NC_136977.1, on the reverse strand, counting down.
AACATGAAGAATACGAGACATCATGCTGGAGAGGTTAATTTTGACGGATTAAGACTTACATGTCCTAGATCCTTCATGACATTATCCTATTCTACCCTACCATGCCTTCCCCTGTCACTTTCTACCTTGCCACGCTTCCCTTGTCACGCGAAATACTGCATGACCCTACCCTTCCCTCTCTACCCTATCTTGCACCGTTTATCACTACCCTGTCTAAGTAACCCACATGGCATTACTGTATCGTACCTTATGCCACCTTATTCATCCCTACATAACCCTGCTCTACCCTACATTCCACCGCCTTAGCCCTCCCTGCCTGACTAAACTACAAGACCCCACCCTACCCTACCCTACCCTACGCTACCCTGCCTTTCTTCTCTTTGCCTCTCTTTCTCAGCCCTGCCCATCCAACCCTGTCTTTGACCCGCTATCTCTGGCTGCTCTCCCCCACGTTAAGCTCAAAACTCGACCTGCCGTGCCCTCCCCCAAACATGTCCTGCCTTAAACCTGCCTTGCCCTGCCCTGCCCTGTCCTCCCACAAACCTGCTTGACCCTGCCCTGCCCTGGTATGTCCTCCCTGCTCCAGTTCGCGTCAGACTTTAATTTGCGCTTGTAGTTTTCTCGGCTTGTCAGGAGGGGTGTGTTTACTGTCTGGTTATTGGTACTTGAGGCTGTTTAATGAAGCAGATGGGATTTTTCTGGCCTTAGGTTCGCAGTTTCTTTCAGCAGCTTTAACCTTCCGAGTGTCTGTGGTCACTCCTAAGCTGAATTAACTCTCTCACTGTCGAACCATCTCTAGGATTCTTTTCCTAATGATGTCAGTTTTAATTAACTAAGAGGGAAATGTACTAACTAGAGAGAATTAATACTGTCACCATTAACATTTCCTCGTTGGCCTCTTGTGTATTTTATTCCAGTTAACGCCAGACGATTTTATTCAGGTGAGAGGGAGATGTAGCAGCCTGAGAAATCTAAATCGTCCACTGCTCTCCATGTTTAACCTATCTGTGTGGTTGGTGGTTAGTGAAAGGATTTGTCGAGTTCGTTCAGACCTTTAAGAGACAATGCTATCAACTGAACCGACTGAATAAAATTACGTAACGATTTGCTAATTTAGTTGGTGGTTACTGAAAGTGTTAAATATTTTCTTTGGCTGTACTTCTTGTTTATTACATTTACATGGACAGTAAAACGTCATCATCGTCTTCATCATCATCATCATCGTCATCGTCATCGTCATTGTCGTCATCGTCATTGTCCTCGTCCTCGTCCTCCTCCTCCTCCTCATCATCATCATCATCATCATCATCATCATCATCATCATCATCATCATCATCATCAATCATTTCCTCAGCATTGTAAATAAGGTAGATAGATTCCACAAACAGGAAAAGGAAAGCAAGCCAAACAGCATAGGGGATTGGAAGGACGAGGGGGAGAGAGAGACCGAGAACGAGATGAAAGAGTAAAGCAGAAGAGTGCATGAGGTAAGGCGACTTGGACTGCCAGAAGAGAAGAACTGAAGGGGATTATTGAAGTCTTAAGCACTTTTATCATCCTGGGTGAAGAAGGGAACTAGGAGTCTGGCGACAGATAGATAGCTAGATAGATATAAACTGATGGGTAGATAGATGAAGAGGTTGTTCACCGTGGAAGCTTTAGGAAGAAGTAGAAAAGACAGCTAGAAGATAGGAGAAGAGAGAAATGAATAATAACTTTAACTCCCTGAAATCCTAACTTGGGCGAACTACGGGTCGAGAAAATAACAGTAAGTCTTAAACCAGCCTTAGATAACTTTTTGATATACAGTAGAGCAGTCGGAAAGGAGCACTGAGAGAGAGAGAGAGAGAGAGAGAGAGAGAGAGAGAGAGAGAGAGAGAGAGAGAGAGAGAGGGAAGACTAGACGTATATGCCTATCATTATTTTTTACAGATCTCACATAGGGCCTACTGCAGTTTTTGTGGATGTTGTCAAAGATGATGATGATCATGAGTTAAGGGTGATGATGATGATGATGATGATTTTGAGGATGATGATAGTGCTGACTGTGGTGGTGATGATGGTGATGACAGTATAGGAGATAATGAAGACAGCGATAGTGATAATAACGATATTAATTCTCGTGTTGATATCAAAGATGCTAATGATACCTACCTCGATATTAACCCTCCCCACTCATTCTCTCTCTCTCTCTCTCTCTCTCTCTCTCTCTCTCTCTCTCTCTCTCTCTCTCTCTTTGCTGAATAAAATCGTCTGGCGTTAGTGAGAATACAGTAGTATTAATAAAGACGTCGTCGTACTGAAGGGGTGGCTGCGGACGATGATAAGGACCTAAAAAAAAAAATGAACAAGGAATCTGGGTTGATGTTTTTGTGAAGTTGATGATGATGATGGAACGATATCTTGGCCACGGGGTTCTTACCTGTTCGTGCCGGAGCGTAGCGTAGGAGAGAGAGAGAGAGAGAGAAAGAGATGGGTTAATGCTAAGGTTTTCGGTAGCTTGGTAAGTGGGGCTGAGTGAGGGAAACGGCCAATCAGTCAAGCATTTACATTTTTTCAGCAGCGTGTGTTTTTATGCTAACCCAGGCCTGTTTGGGGACCCAGTGTTGCCAGACCGAAGCACAACTACCGCTAAACTTACTCTCTTAGCGCCTTTACCCAGAGCACGCCATCTTCTTTAGTCGTTTTCTATTCACCTTAAGATTATATTATTTAATTTTGTATACACTTCTCGATCTGGAGGGGCTGAATGTAGCTTTCACAAACTCTTCGATCAGTAGGGCTGGTTATCTTATTAATAAGTTCCCCAACACCTTTTCTTAAGTGATTCATTTTGCTTATTACACCTTATTGTCCTCTCCTGTGTTATATAAATCCTTCATACATCGCCATACCCATCATGAATAACTTACAAAAGGAAAGTCAGCCATATCCAAAAGTAAATAACAAAGGAAAAGGTGCTAGGGAGCTTTTATACCTGGCGAGAATACAGGGGCAGGGCTTTCTCCTATGCTGAATAAAATCGTCTGTCAATAGCAAGAATACCGGGTGATTTAAAAGCCAGGTTACATAGATATACTGTATTACGTAACGGTACAGGGAAGTAGTCACACCGCAATGTTCGATATTTTATGCAGATATTCCTTCCATCAACCTAATATTTTCTGTGCGTCGTGAGGTCTGCAGTGTCAGTGGCTGCCGTGATTCCCTCCTTCCTGTGTAACCTGACTTTTGATTCCCCTGTATAATGACTAGATACGTTGTCGAAGTGAAAGAAGTAATTTGTTTGAACAGTGGGAAGCATACCTTGAAAATCGCTTTAAAAATTATACTAAAATTGCTAGAATATTACTAAAATTGGACTTTGATCTCTTAAAAGCTGTTGCTAGATCTTGGTCAGGGTTCCTAACTATTCCTCGCTAAACTGAAGCGCATATTACTCGATCTGGCTTCAAACTCGCTAAACTGGCAACGCTACTTGACCCCCAGTGGCTTCCTTCCTGTCAGCAACAATATACTTAATATCAGGTTTCCAAGGATGCTTTTTCTCTCTGGGTTCTCTTTACTGGTCTTACTCATGTCTTAATATCTCCTCTTGTCAGTATTCCTTGGTGGTTATCAGTGTGCTAGTTACGCATCGGGAACCTTATCGCTAAATAGTCTTGGTTTTTAACACTGTGGCTTGTTTTTTGAAGTCTGGTTTCTCATGGACGTGCCCTCATTAATATTCCACTTTTATTTTACGAAAGTTTTATTATCCACACGCCTATTTATTTTTATCATTCTTCTTAAATATAATTATTGTTACGTCCCCTTGCTGATATTTTAGTATTTTAGACGCTTAGTTTTACACATATTATATCGTTTTTTTCCTCTTCTTTGGTACAGATTTTCTTCGTATATTTCCACCTGTCTGGTGTTTCAAAACTTTTCTTAAATTTCAGCAAAACTTTCCCTTACCAATATCGGTACAGATTTTTGGTTTTATTTTTGTCTATTTATATCCCTACCTTTTTTCCAATAAAATTGTTGTGCCAAGAATTGTTTCAGTGAAAATCATGTCTCCTTTGTTATATACCCTACCTTTATTACTTATCAATACGTTCCATTATTAATATTATTATAGATTTACCCTGGCTTCTCTACACATCAGGATTTTAAGTGTATCTGAATTTTTGGGTGCGAATATTATCAGTATTGTTGCATCTGTCTCCCTTATCATCAATGCTGTTCTTATGCTTCATCAGTAAATCCATTTATAAATATTTTTCAGATTTACAGTAATTCTGTTTTCTGTATTTATCCGTAGTTTTTTTTTTGGGGGGGTGGGGGGAAGGGGGGTTGAATGTTTGAAGGTCTTGGTTACGAATATATACAAGACATATGGACGTGTCTGTGTTGTTACAAAGCCTTATCTTATTCTTCCTTAATTGTCCTCCAAACTACAAGTAACTTAATTTTTTTCTGTAATATTTAATGTGTCTTTTTGCGCGTGATAAATGTATAAGTATCTTGCCACATTATTTTTTTTAATTTATCAGAATTTGACGTGTGGCCCTGCAATCCGATAAGAGTGTGTCCGTGGTCCCATGTTAAAAAATAAGGAATAATGTTATGTCTTAGCCCCTCTGTGATCGTGAAGATTTATATGTATTAGTTATTGATGAGATCGAGGGATGGAGTTCAGAAGTATATGAGGGAGGGGGGTGTAAGTTAGGGGGGGGGAGGGCAGCGAAATGGCAGGGGACAGGGCGACATGGAGGCGATTTGTCTCTGGCCATCCCTTACGGGATTAAGGTGTCTGGCAATAGATAGATAGATAAAAATACAGACATTTAGTTAAACCCTTTCACTACGAGGAAAGTAATCAAGGGCGTGGCCAGAGGGGAATGTGTACCAAGGCCCGCCAAACCAGGAATATGATCCAAAAATATAATTCACTTATAATAATCTACTTACAAGACAAAGTACTTAAACTAGTCACAGTTCTGCCTCATCATCTGACGTGTGTGTGTGTGTGTGTGTGTGTGTGTGTGTGTGTGTGTGTGTGTGTGTGTGTGTGTGTGTGTGTGTGTGTAAAGCTTAGGATAGAAACTATTATGATGTATGAAGCTGACCTACCGTAAATTACCTTTGAAATTTTTGACTAAGCTTCTCAAGCGTTATTGTATCCTTGCTCTCATTCCCCCGCCCCCAGTCCTTTCACATGCCTTTCACCCCCCCCCCCGTCTCTCTCTCTCTCTCTCTCTCTCCTTAAACTTGTCACATTGTTTCATTATCTTTTCTTTTTTTTCGCTGTTCTTCTCTTGTATATCCGCCTCCCTCTGTTCTCATATTTTCCTGTCTCCATTTCTGCCGTTCTCTCTCCCTGTCTATTTCTTCTATCTATTCTTTTGTACCCTATCTATCCTGTTTTCTTTCTATGTATCTTGTTGCCCTGTCCACCCTGCTTTCTATCTCCATGTCCATCTTACCTATCCCTGTCAATATCTATCTCATTAGCCTTATAACTACATCCTCTCTCTCTCTCTCTTTCTCTCTCTCTGCTTGTGTCTCTGTCTGTCTGCTTGTCTGTCTGTCTCTATGTATCTCTATGTTTCATCTATGTATGTATGTATCCACCTATCTGACTGTCTGTTTATCCCTATCTGTTTATCTATAAGTCTAATCCCATCTTTATATCTATCTGTCTAATCTAACTTTCATTTTCCTTGCCTCTCTGCCTGTCATCTACTTCTTCACCCTGTCTAACTGTTGTTTGTCTTCCTGCATGTCTTCCTCATTACCTGCCTACCTGTGTGTCTTTTTTTTTTTTTTTTTTTTTTTTTTACCCTGTGTCTGTCTCTGCTGTCTGTTTTTTTTTTTCTTTTTCCTTGCTCACCCATCTTCATACCGCCCTGCCTCTCTCCGTCATTCTATTCGCTCAGTCCACTTATCTCTCTGTCTAAATGTCTGCCTCATCATCTTCCTCTCCGTCTCTTCACCCCTCTGCTGGCCCGTCCATCTGCCATCTGCTTGTCTGCTTAGCGCCATGTCTGCTTGTTTTCCGGCTTGTTTATCGCTCTGCCTTTCTAATGCCCTCCTCTTATGCCCACTCATTTTCCTGTCGCCCTCTCTTCTTGCCTCTCCTCTTGTCATCCTGCCTCCCTCTTTTCCTACCCATTTTCCCTTCTACTCTCCTACCCATGCCTCTTCCTCACTATCGTCCTTATTTTATGCTTACCTACACTCTGACCTACCTACCCACCCATCATCCTCAGTTCTCCCTGTTCTGTTGCCTATTTGCCCTCATGTGGTGGTGGCTCAATCGGTAGAAAGGTGGCCTGCGGTCCTACCGGACCCAGGTTCAAATCCCCACTGGGGCATTGATCAGTTGAAGGATTTGAATTTCATAAAAATAGACTTTCGTCATCTACCAGAAGACCCGCCGACATGTAGAAATACCCCCGCTGATACCAATACACCAGTCCTGTATGAGACAGCCCTAGCATGTATTCAGTATGGACGGTGGGTGTTAGCGCCGAAGTGGTGACATGTAGAGGTGTATGGTATGTAGGAGGACTACTGGGCCTTGGGAGCAGGCTGTGAAACCTATGCCCAGAGTCAGACACATAAAAAAAATAAAATGTTCTCTTGCCTACATACCTTCATAATTCTTCCTCTCGCCTCCCTACCTCTCTTTCTCCTTATTCACCCTACTTCCTACTTCTCCCCATCCAACCTGTCTTTATTTTCCTGTCCGTGCCTTTGCCTCATTACCTATCTCCTTCTGTCTCTTAGCCCCTTGTTGGCCTGTCCCTCTGCCTTGGCCTGTCTGCTTAATGCCATGCTTGGCTTTCACCACCTAGATCTGCTTTGGTATAGTGAGAAGCAGACAGTCCGGTTCTAATATTCCCTTTAGACCTACCTGCCTTCCTGACTAGTTTTTTCTAGCCCTTTCTCCCTCTCGTTTCTTCCTGTCTTTCTTTTTTCCCTTTATACATGCCTGCATCACTATCTTTCTCTGTATTTTTTTTTTCTGTCTACCCATCTTTTTGCTTACCTGTCTTACCTGCCTGCCTATTTTTGTACCTTCCTACCTACTCATCTTCTATCATTATCTCTTCACGTACCTCCTTACTTATCATTCATCCCCTCAACCAATTTTCTTACCTTACTACCAATCCACCTTCCTTTCAACTTTTCAATCTACCCAGCTTCCATTACCTCTGCTTATCCACAACTCTGCCCAATTACCCTCCTGCCCTCGTGTCTTTCAACCTGTCTGTCTATTTTCCCGTCTATTCCCCCCCCCCTTCCTACTTACCTACTTCTTTTTCCCGTCTATCTCTGTCTCGTTATCTTGGCCTCCTTCCCCATCTTCTAACCCTCTGCTGACCTGTCACTGTGCATCTACTTGTCTGTCTGTCTGTCGTACTGTCTATATCCATATTCTTACCATCTTTTCGATTCTTATTCCTGTCTTCCTACTTAATCATCTTACCGTCTACCTGTCCTGCTGTCTTCCAGTCTTTCTCTGCCTACCTCTTTTCCTGTCTGCCTGCCTTCCCATCTCCCTTCCTGCCCATTTTCCTACCTCTTTTCCTACTCACCTCCCTGCCTCTCTGTTTCCTTATCCTCCTACCTTCCTCCCTCTCCCCACTTAGCTTATCTTAATTTTCCTGCTTGTGTTTCTGCCTCAGTATCTGCTTTCCCCTGTCTGCTAGTCCCCTGCCGACCTGTCTCTCTGCCTCTGCCTGTCTGCTTAACGCCATGGCTGCCTGTCACCACTTAGGCCTGCTTTAGTACACTGGCAAGCAGAGACTCAACAATTACTGTGTGGTCAGGTCTTTTGTCTGCCTGGTTAAATATGGAAAGTGTTTGTGTTAAGATTATGATGAAAGTGCTGATAGTGATGATGATGATGATGATGATGTAGTAGAAAAGATATAATATCAAAATGATAATGCTAATAGTAAAAATAATGTTAATGTTCATGGTGATATTCGTGATGATAATAATGATAATGCTAATAATAAAAATAATGTTAAAGTTTATAATAATAATAATAATAATAATATTATGATGATGATTATTATTATTATTATTATTGTTATTATTATTATTATTATTATTATTATTATTATTATTACGGTATTGTTATTGTTATTTTATTATTATTATTACTATTATTATTATTATTATTGTTATTATTATTTCTTATCAGAAATAGCATTAATAAGTTCATCACTACCACCCCATTCATAATCAAGTGTTGGTGTACAGTAATGAGGGTGTAGGTAAGGCAAGTAAGGTTAGAGTAATGATGCGGCCAGGTAAAAGCCAGGTAATGAGTAACCTACCTAGTCTCACCTGCCTGTCTGCCTGCTCGGGGGTACATTGTAAGGAATGGCTGTCTTATCCTCTTACTTTACTTATTTTACACTCGTACATGTCTTACTTTTTCTGCTTCTTCTCTTGGTATTCTTTCATCTCTTCTTCCTCATATTTCCCTTCACCCACCTTCACCTCTTCTTCTTCCTTCACCTATCCTTTCTTACTCTTCCCTCTCATCTTCCATCATTAAATATACCCCTCTTCCTTAGCCTTATTCTAACTTTCACCCACCCCTCATCCCTCTTCCTCTTCTTTTATTATCGCTTTCATTCTACTTTTTCGCCCATTTTCTTGTCATACTTTTTCCTCTTGATACTCCTTACGCATTAAACTTCCTTATTAATTTTGCACCTCTTTGTCTTTCATCCCACCATCACACAAATATTTTTCCTCCTCTTCTTCCTCCTCTTCCTCTTCCTTCTTAAGCTGAATAGAGCGGTTGTAATCAAGACGGTAACCTCTCTCCTCTCCTCTCTTCCTCTCCTCTCCCGTATCCTTTTATTTTTATTTTTCCTTTCCATTATTTTCCTGGTGACCTCTCTTCTTTACTCTTTTCTCTTTTCCTCTCCTCTCCTCTTTCCCTTCACATTTTTTTTTTTCAGTTACTTTCCTCACAATCACCCACTAAATTATTTTCTAGCGACCTCTCTTCTTTATTCTTTTCTCTTTTCCTCTCCTCTCCTCTTTTCCTTCACCTTTTTTTTTTTTTTTTTTCAGTTACTTTCCCCACAGTCACCCACTAACACCTCTCTCCCCTCTCACATCAAGCCCAAGCCCTCATTGACAAGGAATCCGGTATTTGCACAAGAGCGGAATGACTGGATACTCCCCAGTCACACCACCACCCCTCTCACACCACCTCCCCTCCGCCACCACTCTCCTTCTCACACTACCATCCATCTCACCACCACCCCACTCACACCACCATCCTCACACCACCATCCTCACACCACCATCCATCTCACACCACCACCCCACTCACACCACCACCCCTCTCACACCACCTCCCTCTCACACCACCATCCTTCTCACACCACCATTCGTCTCACACCACCTCCCATACCACACCACCTCTCTTTTCCTCCCACCCAGATGACTTGCCCACCGCTGTCTTCACTGTACATTTAAATTAGGAACTTTCTCGACTGATTTTGACACATTATGTATTTGTGTGTGTGTGTGTGTGTGTGTGTGTGTGTGTGTGTGTTTTGAGCACGGTCCCTCTTCTCTGCAGAATGACAAGCTCTTAGCCCTCACCCATCATTTAAGTTTAGCTATATGTTTTAATTTCCTGTTACTTTCGCCTGTATTGTTGAGATTCAATTACGATAGATGACTGGGGCAAGGAGCATTTTGTGGATCTGGAATTCATTACAGGTCGTATTTAATTTTCCATAAGACCCACTAGTAAATAATCCACCCTAGTTATTTCATGCTTTTATTTATTTATTTATTTAAAGCCAAATGCCAGCATCGTGAACTTATGGAAAAAATAGGATATGGATTCTTGTTCCTTTCCTTAGTAAGTAAAAATGAAGAAGAGTAAAAGAAAAGCAGGAAGGGAAGGAGGATCTAATGTTAGTCTCTTTGGAAAGTTAGAATATATATATATATATATATATATATATATATATATATATATATATATATATATATATATATATATATATATATATATTGTTACGGAACAGAGAAAGATAACGTACACTTTAAGTGAGAATGCTAAGAGTCACTACTGTCCCGTAAAGTTCCAGGTTCAAAACAAAAGAGTTAGGTAAAATTACAAGTTAAAGTTTAATGCACAAACTAACAACAAAACATTCAGAACTCATAAGGATAATGTAATGGCAAATAAACAGGTTAAATATATGGTTAACTGCAATAGCCTCTATTAACACGAAATTAGCAAGAGTAAATTTATCTAAGTCAGCCCTGATAAAATGAGATACCAGATAATACTCAGTGAATGCCAGATATATTATTACAGATACAAACTATTATCAAAAATGACTGACATAAAACCCAACATCAATCACAAACCTCACTAGGCCTAAGAATCAACCTTATGCTACACAGTACAAGAAAAAATGCAATAACACTTATACTCAAATTACACACAGCTGCTAGATGTTTGGAGATTTCTTGAGCACTCACAATAATAATATCTGTACAGGGGAGGACAGAGATGTGAACAAAATGAGGAGCAGATCTAAGTGGCCATGATGCAGAGACTGAGCTCATTATATAGGGGCCAGGAGAGCTTGATACAACTTGTAAGAAGGACGCGCAAATGAAGCCATGGGGACAAAAAGCTGAAAATCCCGCTCTGAATAACAGAGAGAACGACTTACTCTACTATAACGGTAGAAGGGGGGGACTGAGGCAGAACACGCTCGTGATCAAACATGCAGCAACTGTGCGTTAAAATTACACAAAGGTTGATGAAATTATAGGCTATGTAACACCTCCCCACAAAGAAAAAAGAAATTTACAAAGGAAATTTCTTATTACTCTAAAACAATCTGTATATGGCATTACAGAACATGCAAAAGTCCTTCCCAGGGCCACAAAACATGAGATCCCCCCAGCACGTTCAGCCATAGGTACCCGCCAGCATCCCTTTAACAAATCAAACTTACTTATGTACCTAGCCTTTCCGATCTTGTCCATGCAATCTTCCACACGAGGGAGAGGGTAAGTGTCTGCTTTGGTTATCTGACCAACACGTCTGTAGTCAATGCAAAGCCTCTGCGACCCACCTGGCTCAGGGACCAGAGTGACAGGAGAACTCCACTCGCTCTGACAGGGCTCAATCATCTTGTGGTCCAACAGGTAGCCAAGCTCCTTCTGGATGAGAGGAACTTTCACTGGGTTCACACGGTAAGGAGGCAATTTAATTGGCTTTGCATCTCCAACATCGACATCATGCATCAACACTGGTTCTTCCTGGAGTGGCACGGAACACTTGCAGGCACCCCCGCAGTAATGCCGAAAACTCCTGCCTTTCCTTGGGAGGTAGATGAGAAAGCTTAGTCTGGAGATCATTCATGATATCAGGATTCTTCCCCAAACTATCACTCAGGCTCATACTGCATGGGAGAGCTTCACTTGCAGACTCGGGTGGAACAGCTACAGTGCAGACTGGATTATTTTCGTCCCGCCTGTGATATAACTTTAGCATGTTGATGTGACATAGTTGCTTGCTCTTTCTACGATCTGGTGTGGCGATGACATAGTTGACATCACTGAGTTTCTTCTCCACGAAATAAGGGCCACTAAACTTGGCTTGAAGAGGTTGCCCATGAACTGGTAGCAGAATCAAAACCTGATCTCCTGGCTGAAAGTGGCGCAACCTGGACTTCTTATCATACCAAGTCTTCATCTTCTCCTGAGCAGCTCCTAAATTCTCTCTCGCCAGCTGTAAAGCAGTGGACAGCCGTTCTTTGAACTTCATCACATACTCCAGCAGGTTGACGTCATCTTCCTCCGACAGCCAGCATTCCTTGAGTAACTTAAGGGGTCCTCTTACTTCATGGCCAAACAGTAGTTCAAAAGGTGAGAAGCCCAGTGATTCATTTGGAGATTCTCTTGCAGCAAACACAACGAATGGAAGACCTTTATCCCAGTCTTTCTGATGTTCCAAACAGTATTTCTTGAGCATCGATTTGAGTGTTTGATGATATCTCTCCAACGCTCCTTGGGTCTGGGGATGGTAAGCTGAAGACGTGATCTGGGTGATGCCCAACTCTTTCAGAGACTGCTTGAAAACATTTGACATGAAATTACTTCCCCGGTCTGACTGTACCTCCTTGGGCAGACCAAACTTCGTGAAGAACCCTAGCATTTCCTTAACCACGTTCTTTGCTGAGATGTTTCTAAGTGGAATGGCTTCAGGATAACGAGTAGCCATATCAATCATGGTCAACACATAAGAAAATCCTGAAGAAGTCTTAGGAAGAGGGCCCACAATATCCACCAACACACGGGTGAAAGGCGCCTCAAAAGGAGGAATGGGAACTAGAGGTGCAACCTTTTCGGTCTGATTAAACTTCCCCACAACTTGACAGGTGTGACAAGACTTACAATACCAGGAAACATCCCTGAAGATACCTGGCCAGTAGAAGTGTTTCAAAATGCGTGCCACAGTCTTCCTCACTCCAAGGTGTCCTGCCAAATTGGAATCATGAGCCACTCTAATGATATCCTGCCTACAAACACGAGGGATGACAACTTGATGTACAACCTCCCATTCACAGTCGGCTGATGCTGTTGGGGGTCTCCACTTCCTCATAAGTACTCCTGACTTTATATAATAACAAGTAGAAGCACCGGCTGACTCTTCTTCACTGTAAGCAGAGTTAGCTAGACCTTTCAACTCAGGGTCAGCAACCTGCAACTCAACCAACTCTTGACGAGACAAATTATCAACACTACGGGGTACTGCCTCATCTGGTGAGTGGTCCAAATTAGCAAGAAAAGTGTCAGCTAGGATAACATCATCATCATCATTATCCTCTAAATCACCAGTAACTTTAGACTTAGCCCTAGTGACAGCACATGCTGGGAACACATCAGGGACATCACAATCCTGGGCCGCAGCCACTGGCTCACTAGACAACTGAGGAGCTGGACACACTTGACTTCCACCAATATCATTTCCAAGTAAGAAAGTTACACCTGACATTGGGAGTGTCTCAACCAACCCAACCATAACGGAACCATTAACAAAACCAGACTCTAAATTCACTCTGCACAGAGGGACAGAGAATTAATTATTCCCTACACCTTGTAAGATTACAGTTTCATCAGAGGAATTAACATTAGAGCCTAGAACACTGGTCAGCATAAGGGATTGGCAAGCACCTGTATCACGATATATTTGAACTGATTTCCTGTCATTACTGTCCAGAGGACTGACAAAACCATCAGACAGGAAATTAGCACATGAACTCTTGAGAGTGTCACCCACGTTACTGCTCAAAAGAGGAGCTCCATCATGAGAATTTAAGTTACCCCTCAAAGCAGGTTCAGTTAACTCAGTTAAAGAATTCTGGGAACTCTCAAGAGTGGACACTAGACCAATTGACTGAATATTTAAAGACTCCTTTTTGTTCACATCACGCTGTCTCCTGAAACATCTCTCCGTAGTATGACCAAGCTTACTACAATAAGTACATTTACTTTTCTGAAATCTAGAGGTGAAGCTGGTATTTACTTCCTGAGAAACATCATCTTTATTCTCTTTCCTGTTACCTGTACTCTGAGTAGAGGCAACGTACTTACTCTCAGCTTTCCCTTTTTCTCTAGAATATCTCTTGTGAGTGAGAACATACTCATCAGCTAAAACTGCAGCATCAGACAAATTATCTATTCTTTTCTCATCAAGATATAGGCTTACATCTTTATAAATACACCTTTTGAAGTCCTCCAGCAAAATCATCTGCTTAAATTTGTCAAAATCAGAATCCACATTCTTAGAATTTAACCACTGCTCTAACAGATCTTCTTTGATTTTTGCATACTCAACATGGGATTGCTTATCTTGCTTGTAAGTTGTCCTAAATTTTACTCTATAGGCTTCAGGAACAAGCTCATAGGCCTTAAGAATCAAGCTCTTAACTACATCATAATTATCAGATTGATCCTGAGGCAAAGATGCATAAGTTACTTGAGCTTTACCGGTGAGAACAGTTTGAAGGAGTACTGGCCAATTCTGTTTGGGCCAATTAAAACCTGTAGCTACCCTCTCAAACAACTGAAAATACTTTGTTAAATCAGATTCATTAAAAGGAGGGACAAGTTTAACATTTTTAGCCACATCAAAATCATCAGAGCTAGATGATCCAGTTCCACCTTGTTTCATGCGATACTCATGGTCTGCCTGAATCCTAGCAATTTCAACTTGTGCCTCAGCCTCCTTAGAACGGGCCTCCGCCTCCTTAGCACGAGACTCCGCCTCCTTAGCCTGAGCTTCCTGCAGGGCTAGCTGTAACTTAGCTAATTCAATCTGCGTTTGCTCATTTGGAGGAGTTACATTAAACAAGCTTTCATTAATCATGTCAACAATCTGATCTTTAGAATGATGAGAGCGAACAACAATTCCCAATTGTTGAGCAACAAGCTTAAGTTCATTCTTTGTTCTGTTTTCTACATCACACACTGTTTACACATTTGACAAAAAATCTTTGGCTTCATCAAGTGTAGTAATAGTAGACATAATTAATAAGTAACAGTCACAAAATATCAAGCAATATCCTTATGATAATATCCTGAATATCCTGATATGAGGTCGCCAAATTTATGTTACGGAACAGAGAAAGATAACGTACACTTTAAGTGAGAATGCTAAGAGTCACTACTGTCCCGTAAAGTTCCAGGTTCAAAACAAAAGAGTTAGGTAAAATTACAAGTTAAAGTTTAATGCACAAACTAACAACAAAACATTCAGAACTCATAAGGATAATGTAATGGCATATAAACAGGTTAAATATATGGTTAACTGCAATAGCCTCTATTAACACGAAATTAGCAAGAGTAAATTTATCTAAGTCAGCCCTGATAAAATGAGATACCAGATAATACTCAGTGAATGCCAGATATATTATTACAGATACAAACTATTATCAAAAATGACTGACATAAAACCCAACATCAATCACAAACCTCACTAGGCCTAAGAATCAACCTTATGCTACACAGTACAAGAAAAAATGCAATAACACTTATACTCAAATTACACACAGCTGCTAGATGTTTGGAGATTTCTTGAGCACTCACAATAATAATATCTGTACAGGGGAGGACAGAGATGTGAACAAAATGAGGAGCAGATCTAAGTGGCCATGATGCAGAGACTGAGCTCATTATATAGGGGCCAGGAGAGCTTGATACAACTTGTAAGAAGGACGCGCAAATGAAGCCATGGGGACAAAAAGCTGAAAATCCCGCTCTGAATAACAGAGAGAACGACTTACTCTACTATAACGGTAGAAGGGGGGGACTGAGGCAGAACACGCTCGTGATCAAACATGCAGCAACTGTGCGTTAAAATTACACAAAGGTTGATGAAATTATAGGCTATGTAACACCTCCCCACAAAGAAAAAAGAAATTTACAAAGGAAATTTCTTATTACTCTAAAACAATCTGTATATGGCATTACAGAACATGCAAAAGTCCTTCCCAGGGCCACAAAACATGAGATCCCCCAGCACGTTCAGCCATAGGTACCCGCCAGCATCCCTTTAACAAATCAAACTTACTTATGTACCTAGCCTTTCCGATCTTGTCCATGCAATCTTCCACACGAGGGAGAGGGTAAGTGTCTGCTTTGGTTATCTGACCAACACGTCTGTAGTCAATGCAAAGCCTCTGCGACCCACCTGGCTCAGGGACCAGAGTGACAGGAGAACTCCACTCGCTCTGACAGGGCTCAATCATCTTGTGGTCCAACAGGTAGCCAAGCTCCTTCTGGATGAGAGGAACTTTCACTGGGTTCACACGGTAAGGAGGCAATTTAATTGGCTTTGCATCTCCAACATCGACATCATGCATCAACACTGGTTCTTCCTGGAGTGGCACGGAACACTTGCGGGCACCCCCGCAGTAATGCCGAAAACTCCTGCCTTTCCTTGGGAGGTAGATGAGAAAGCTTAGTCTGGAGATCATTCATGATATCAGGATTCTTCCCCAAACTATCACTCAGGCTCATACTGCATGGGAGAGCTTCACTTGCAGACTCGGGTGGAACAGCTACAGTGCAGACTGGATTATTTTCGTCCCGCCTGTGATATAACTTTAGCATGTTGATGTGACATAGTTGCTTGTTCTTTCTACGATCTGGTGTGGCGATGACATAGTTGACATCACTGAGTTTCTTCTCCACGAAATAAGGGCCACTAAACTTGGCTTGAAGAGGTTGCCCATGAACTGGTAGCAGAATCAAAACCTGATCTCCTGGCTGAAAGTGGCGCAACCTGGACTTCTTATCATACCAAGTCTTCATCTTCTCCTGAGCAGCTCCTAAATTCTCTCTCGCCAGCTGTAAAGCAGTGGACAGCCGTTCTTTGAACTTCATCACATACTCCAGCAGGTTGACGTCATCTTCCTCCGACAGCCAGCATTCCTTGAGTAACTTAAGGGGTCCTCTCACTTCATGGCCAAACAGTAGTTCAAAAGGTGAGAAGCCCAGTGATTCATTTGGAGATTCTCTTGCAGCAAACACAACGAATGGAAGACCTTTATCCCAGTCTTTCTGATGTTCCAAACAGTATTTCTTGAGCATCGATTTGAGTGTTTAATGATATCTCTCCAACGCTCCTTGGGTCTGGGGATGGTAAGCTGAAGACGTGATCTGGGTGATGCCCAACTCTTTCAGAGACTGCTTGAAAACATTTGACATGAAATTACTTCCCCGGTCTGACTGTACCTCCTTGGGCAGACCAAACTTCGTGAAGAACCCTAGCATTTCCTTAACCACGTTCTTTGCTGAGATGTTTCTAAGTGGAATGGCTTCAGGATAACGAGTAGCCATATCAATCATGGTCAACACATAAGAAAATCCTGAAGAAGTCTTAGGAAGAGGGCCCACAATATCCACCAACACACGGGTGAAAGGCGCCTCAAAAGGAGGAATGGGAACTAGAGGTGCAACCTTTTCGGTCTGATTACACTTCCCCACAACTTGACAGGTGTGACAAGACTTACAATACCAGGAAACATCCCTGAAGATACCTGGCCAGTAGAAGTGTTTCAAAATGCGTGCCACAGTCTTCCTCACTCCAAGGTGTCCTGCCAAATTGGAATCATGAGCCACTCTAATGATATCCTGCCTACAAACACGAGGGATGACAACTTGATGTACAACCTCCCATTCACAGTCGGCTGATGCTGTTGGGGGTCTCCACTTCCTCATAAGTACTCCTGACTTTATATAATAACAAGTAGAAGCACCGGCTGACTCTTCTTCACTGTAAGCAGAGTTAGCTAGACCTTTCAACTCAGGGTCAGCAACCTGCAACTCAACCAACTCTTGACGAGACAAATTATCAACACTACGGGGTACTGCCTCATCTGGTGAGTGGTCCAAATTAGCAAGAAAAGTGTCAGCTAGGATAACATCATCATCATCATTATCCTCTAAATCACCAGTAACTTTAGACTTAGCCCTAGTGACAGCACATGCTGGGAACACATCAGGGACATCACAATCCTGGGCCGCAGCCACTGGCTCACTAGACAACTGAGGAGCTGGACACACTTGACTTCCACCAATATCATTTCCAAGTAAGAAAGTTACACCTGACATTGGGAGTGTCTCAACCAACCCAACCATAACGGAACCATTAACAAAACCAGACTCTAAATTCACTCTGCACAGAGGGACAGAGAATTAATTATTCCCTACACCTTGTAAGATTACAGTTTCATCAGAGGAATTAACATTAGAGCCTAGAACACTGGTCAGCATAAGGGATTGGCAAGCACCTGTATCACGATATATTTGAACTGATTTCCTGTCATTACTGTCCAGAGGACTGACAAAACCATCAGACAGGAAATTAGCACATGAACTCTTGAGAGTGTCACCCACGTTACTGCTCAAAAGAGGAGCTCCATCATGAGAATTTAAGTTACCCCTCAAAGCAGGTTCAGTTAACTCAGTTAAAGAATTCTGGGAACTCTCAAGAGTGGACACTAGACCAATTGACTGAATATTTAAAGACTCCTTTTTGTTCACATCACGCTGTCTCCTGAAACATCTCTCCGTAGTATGACCAAGCTTACTACAATAAGTACATTTACTTTTCTGAAATCTAGAGGTGAAGCTGGTATTTACTTCCTGAGAAACATCATCTTTATTCTCTTTCCTGTTACCCGTACTCTGAGTAGAGGCAACGTACTTACTCTCAGCTTTCCCTTTTTCTCTAGAATATCTCTTGTGAGTGAGAACATACTCATCAGCTAAAACTGCAGCATCAGACAAATTATCTATTCTTTTCTCATCAAGATATAGGCTTACATCTTTATAAATACACCTTTTGAAGTCCTCCAGCAAAATCATCTGCTTAAATTTGTCAAAATCAGAATCCACATTCTTAGAATTTAACCACTGCTCTAACAGATCTTCTTTGATTTTTGCATACTCAACATGGGATTGCTTATCTTGCTTGTAAGTTGTCCTAAATTTTACTCTATAGGCTTCAGGAACAAGCTCATAGGCCTTAAGAATCAAGCTCTTAACTACATCATAATTATCAGATTGATCCTGAGGCAAAGATGCATAAGTTACTTGAGCTTTACCGGTGAGAACAGTTTGAAGGAGTACTGGCCAATTCTGTTTGGGCCAATTAAAACCTGTAGCTACCCTCTCAAACAACTGAAAATACTTTGTTAAATCAGATTCATTAAAAGGAGGGACAAGTTTAACATTTTTAGCCACATCAAAATCATCAGAGCTAGATGATCCAGTTCCACCTTGTTTCATGCGATACTCATGGTCTGCCTGAATCCTAGCAATTTCAACTTGTGCCTCAGCCTCCTTAGAACGGGCCTCCGCCTCCTTAGCACGAGACTCCGCCTCCTTAGCCTGAGCTTCCTGCAGGGCTAGCTGTAACTTAGCTAATTCAATCTGCGTTTGCTCATTTGGAGGAGTTACATTAAACAAGCTTTCATTAATCATGTCAACAATCTGATCTTTAGAATGATGAGAGCGAACAACAATTCCCAATTGTTGAGCAACAAGCTTAAGTTCATTCTTTGTTCTGTTTTCTACATCACACACTGTTTACACATTTGACAAAAAATCTTTGGCTTCATCAAGTGTAGTAATAGTAGACATAATTAATAAGTAACAGTCACAAAATATCAAGCAATATCCTTATGATAATATCCTGAATATCCTGATATGAGGTCGCCAAATTTATGTTACGGAACAGAGAAAGATAACGTACACTTTAAGTGAGAATACTAAGAGTCACTACTGTCCCGTAAAGTTCCAGGTTCAAAACAAAAGAGTTAGGTAAAAGTACAAGTTAAAGTTTAATGCACAAACTAACAACAAAACATTCAGAACTCATAAGGATAATGTAATGGCATATAAACAGGTTAAATATATGGTTAACTGCAATAGCCTCTATTAACACGAAATTAGCAAGAGTAAATTTATCTAAGTCAGCCCTGATAAAATGAGATACCAGATAATACTCAGTGAATGCCAGATATATTATTACAGATACAAACTATTATCAAAAATAACTGACATAAAACCCAACATCAATCACAAACCTCACTAGGCCTAAGAATCAACCTTATGCTACACAGTACAAGAAAAAATGCAATAACACTTATACTCAAATTACACACAGCTGCTAGATGTTTGGAGATTTCTTGAGCACTCACAATAATAATATCTGTACAGGGGAGGACAGAGATGTGAACAAAATGAGGAGCAGATCTAAGTGGCCATGATGCAGAGACTGAGCTCATTATATAGGGGCCAGGAGAGCTTGATACAACTTGTAAGAAGGACGCACAAATGAAGCCATGGGGACAAAAAGCTGAAAATCCCGCTCTGAATAACAGAGAGAACGACTTACTCTACTATAACGGTAGAAGGGGGGGACTGAGGCAGAACACGCTCGTGATCAAACATGCAGCAACTGTGCGTTAAAATTACACAAAGGTTGATGAAATTATAGGCTATGTAACACCTCCCCACAAAGAAAAAAGAAATTTACAAAGGAAATTTCTTATTACTCTAAAACAATCTGTATATGGCATTACAGAACATGCAAAAGTCCTTCCCAGGGCCACAAAACATGAGATCCCCCCAGCACGTTCAGCCATAGGTACCCGCCAGCATCCCTTTAACAAATCAAACTTACTTATGTACCTAGCCTTTCCGATCTTGTCCATGCAATCTTCCACACGAGGGAGAGGGTAAGTGTCTGCTTTGGTTATCTGACCAACACGTCTGTAGTCAATGCAAAGCCTCTGCGACCCACCTGGCTCAGGGACCAGAGTGACAGGAGAACTCCACTCGCTCTGACAGGGCTCAATCATCTTGTGGTCCAACAGGTAGCCAAGCTCCTTCTGGATGAGAGGAACTTTCACTGGGTTCACACGGTAAGGAGGCAATTTAATTGGCTTTGCGTCTCCAACATCGACATCATGCATCAACACTGGTTCTTCCTGGAGTGGCACGGAACACTTGCGGGCACCCCCGCAGTAATGCCGAAAACTCCTGCCTTTCCTTGGGAGGTAGATGAGAAAGCTTAGTCTGGAGATCATTCATGATATCAGGATTCTTCCCCAAACTATCACTCAGGCTCATACTGCATGGGAGAGCTTCACTTGCAGACTCGGGTGGAACAGCTACAGTGCAGACTGGATTATTTTCGTCCCGCCTGTGATATAACTTTAGCATGTTGATGTGACATAGTTGCTTGCTCTTTCTACGATCTGGTGTGGCGATGACATAGTTGACATCACTGAGTTTCTTCTCCACGAAATAAGGGCCACTAAACTTGGCTTGAAGAGGTTGCCCATGAACTGGTAGCAGAATCAAAACCTGATCTCCTGGCTGAAAGTGGCGCAACCTGGACTTCTTATCATACCAAGTCTTCATCTTCTCCTGAGCAGCTCCTAAATTCTCTCTCGCCAGCTGTAAAGCAGTGGACAGCCGTTCTTTGAACTTCATCACATACTCCAGCAGGTTGACGTCATCTTCCTCCGACAGCCAGCATTCCTTGAGTAACTTAAGGGGTCCTCTCACTTCATGGCCAAACAGTAGTTCAAAAGGTGAGAAGCCCAGTGATTCATTTGGAGATTCTCTTGCAGCAAACACAACGAATGGAAGACCTTTATCCCAGTCTTTCTGATGTTCCAAACAGTATTTCTTGAGCATCGATTTGAGTGTTTGATGATATATCTCCAACGCTCCTTGGGTCTGGGGATGGTAAGCTGAAGACGTGATCTGGGTGATGCCCAACTCTTTCAGAGACTGCTTGAAAACATTTGACATGAAATTACTTCCCCGGTCTGACTGTACCTCCTTGGGC
Organism: Coenobita brevimanus; assembly: GCF_032717465.1. Classification (NCBI taxonomy): domain Eukaryota; kingdom Metazoa; phylum Arthropoda; class Malacostraca; order Decapoda; family Coenobitidae; genus Coenobita; species Coenobita brevimanus. The sequence continues at coordinate 48,225,625 of NC_136977.1, read as the reverse complement.
AAACCAAACTTCGTGAAGAACCCTAGCATTTCCTTAACCACGTTCTTTGCTGAGATGTTTCTAAGTGGAATGGCTTCAGGATAACGAGTAGCCATATCAATCATGGTCAACACATAAGAAAATCCTGAAGAAGTCTTAGGAAGAGGGCCCACAATATCCACCAACACACGGGTGAAAGGCGCCTCAAAAGGAGGAATGGGAACTAGAGGTGCAACCTTTTCGGTCTGATTACACTTCCCCACAACTTGACAGGTGTGACAAGACTTACAATACCAGGAAACATCCCTGAAGATACCTGGCCAGTAGAAGTGTTTCAAAATGCGTGCCACAGTCTTCCTCACTCCAAGGTGTCCTGCCAAATTGGAATCATGAGCCACTCTAATGATATCCTGCCTACAAACACGAGGGATGACAACTTGATGTACAACCTCCCATTCACAGTCGGCTGATGCTGTTGGGGGTCTCCACTTCCTCATAAGTACTCCTGACTTTATATAATAACAAGTAGAAGCACCGGCTGACTCTTCTTCACTGTAAGCAGAGTTAGCTAGACCTTTCAACTCAGGGTCAGCAACCTGCAACTCAACCAACTCTTGACGAGACAAATTATCAACACTACGGGGTACTGCCTCATCTGGTGAGTGGTCCAAATTAGCAAGAAAAGTGTCAGCTAGGATAACATCATCATCATCATTATCCTCTAAATCACCAGTAACTTTAGACTTAGCCCTAGTGACAGCACATGCTGGGAACACATCAGGGACATCACAATCCTGGGCCGCAGCCACTGGCTCACTAGACAACTGAGGAGCTGGACACACTTGACTTCCACCAATATCATTTCCAAGTAAAGAAAGTTACACCTGACATTGGGAGTGTCTCCAACCAACCCAACCATAACGGAACCATTAACAAAACCAGACTCTAAATTCACTCTGCACAGAGGGACAGAGAAGTAATTATTCCCTACACCTTGTAAGATTACAGTTTCATCAGAGGAATTAACATTAGAGCCTAGAACACTGGTCAGCATAAGGGATTGGCAAGCACCTGTATCACGATATATTTGAACTGATTTCCTGTCATTACTGTCCAGAGGACTGACAAAACCATCAGACAGGAAATTAGCACATGAACTCTTGAGAGTGTCACCCACGTTACTGCTCAAAAGAGGAGCTCCATCATGAGAATTTAAGTTACCCCTCAAAGCAGGTTCAGTTAACTCAGTTAAAGAATTCTGGGAACTCTCAAGAGTGGACACTAGACCAATTGACTGAATATTTAAAGACTCCTTTTTGTTCACATCACGCTGTCTCCTGAAACATCTCTCCGTAGTATGACCAAGCTTACTACAATAAGTACATTTACTTTTCTGAAATCTAGAGGTGAAGCTGGTATTTACTTCCTGAGAAACATCATCTTTATTCTCTTTCCTGTTACCTGTACTCTGAGTAGAGGCAACGTACTTACTCTCAGCTTTCCCTTTTTCTCTAGAATATCTCTTGTGAGTGAGAACATACTCATCAGCTAAAACTGCAGCATCAGACAAATTATCTATTCTTTTCTCATCAAGATATAGGCTTACATCTTTATAAATACACCTTTTGAAGTCCTCCAGCAAAATCATCTGCTTAAATTTGTCAAAATCAGAATCCACATTCTTAGAATTTAACCACTGCTCTAACAGATCTTCTTTGATTTTTGCATACTCAACATGGGATTGCTTATCTTGCTTGTAAGTTGTCCTAAATTTTACTCTATAGGCTTCAGGAACAAGCTCATAGGCCTTAAGAATCAAGCTCTTAACTACATCATAATTATCAGATTGATCCTGAGGCAAAGATGCATAAGTTACTTGAGCTTTACCGGTGAGAACAGTTTGAAGGAGTACTGGCCAATTCTGTTTGGGCCAATTAAAACCTGTAGCTACCCTCTCAAACAACTGAAAATACTTTGTTAAATCAGATTCATTAAAAGGAGGGACAAGTTTAACATTTTTAGCCACATCAAAATCATCAGAGCTAGATGATCCAGTTCCACCTTGTTTCATGCGATACTCATGGTCTGCCTGAATCCTAGCAATTTCAACTTGTGCCTCAGCCTCCTTAGAACGGGCCTCCGCCTCCTTAGCACGAGACTCCGCCTCCTTAGCCTGAGCTTCCTGCAGGGCTAGCTGTAACTTAGCTAATTCAATCTGCGTTTGCTCATTTGGAGGAGTTACATTAAACAAGCTTTCATTAATCATGTCAACAATCTGATCTTTAGAATGATGAGAGCGAACAACAATTCCCAATTGTTGAGCAACAAGCTTAAGTTCATTCTTTGTTCTGTTTTCTACATCACACACTGTTTACACATTTGACAAAAAATCTTTGGCTTCATCAAGTGTAGTAATAGTAGACATAATTAATAAGTAACAGTCACAAAATATCAAGCAATATCCTTATGATAATATCCTGAATATCCTGATATGAGGTCGCCAAATTTATGTTACGGAACAGAGAAAGATAACGTACACTTTAAGTGAGAATACTAAGAGTCACTACTGTCCCGTAAAGTTCCAGGTTCAAAACAAAAGAGTTAGGTAAAAGTACAAGTTAAAGTTTAATGCACAAACTAACAACAAAACATTCAGAACTCATAAGGATAATGTAATGGCATATAAACAGGTTAAATATATGGTTAACTGCAATAGCCTCTATTAACACGAAATTAGCAAGAGTAAATTTATCTAAGTCAGCCCTGATAAAATGAGATACCAGATAATACTCAGTGAATGCCAGATATATTATTACAGATACAAACTATTATCAAAAATAACTGACATAAAACCCAACATCAATCACAAACCTCACTAGGCCTAAGAATCAACCTTATGCTACACAGTACAAGAAAAAATGCAATAACACTTATACTCAAATTACACACAGCTGCTAGATGTTTGGAGATTTCTTGAGCACTCACAATAATAATATCTGTACAGGGGAGGACAGAGATGTGAACAAAATGAGGAGCAGATCTAAGTGGCCATGATGCAGAGACTGAGCTCATTATATAGGGGCCAGGAGAGCTTGATACAACTTGTAAGAAGGACGCACAAATGAAGCCATGGGGACAAAAAGCTGAAAATCCCGCTCTGAATAACAGAGAGAACGACTTACTCTACTATAACGGTAGAAGAGGGGGACTGAGGCAGAACACGCTCGTGATCAAACATGCAGCAACTGTGCGTTAAAATTACACAAAGGTTGATGAAATTATAGGCTATGTAACACCTCCCCACAAAGAAAAAAGAAATTTACAAAGGAAATTTCTTATTACTCTAAAACAATCTGTATATGGCATTACAGAACATGCAAAAGTCCTTCCCAGGGCCACAAAACATGAGATCCCCCCAGCACGTTCAGCCATAGGTACCCGCCAGCATCCCTTTAACAAATCAAACTTACTTATGTACCTAGCCTTTCCGATCTTGTCCATGCAATCTTCCACACGAGGGAGAGGGTAAGTGTCTGCTTTGGTTAGCTGACCAACACGTCTGTAGTCAATGCAAAGCCTCTGCAACCCACCTGGCTCAGGGACCAGAGTGACAGGAGAACTCCACTCGCTCTGACAGGGCTCAATCATCTTGTGGTCCAACAGGTAGCCAAGCTCCTTCTGGATGAGAGGAACTTTCACTGGGTTCACACGGTAAGGAGGCAATTTAATTGGCTTTGCGTCTCCAACATCGACATCATGCATCAACACTGGTTCTTCCTGGAGTGGCACGGAACACTTGCGGGCACCCCCGCAGTAATGCCGAAAACTCCTGCCTTTCCTTGGGAGGTAGATGAGAAAGCTTAGTCTGGAGATCATTCATGATATCAGGATTCTTCCCCAAACTATCACTCAGGCTCATACTGCATGGGAGAGCTTCACTTGCAGACTCGGGTGGAACAGCTACAGTGCAGACTGGATTATTTTCGTCCCGCCTGTGATATAACTTTAGCATGTTGATGTGACATAGTTGCTTGCTCTTTCTACGATCTGGTGTGGCGATGACATAGTTGACATCACTGAGTTTCTTCTCCACGAAATAAGGGCCACTAAACTTGGCTTGAAGAGGTTGCCCATGAACTGGTAGCAGAATCAAAACCTGATCTCCTGGCTGAAAGTGGCGCAACCTGGACTTCTTATCATACCAAGTCTTCATCTTCTCCTGAGCAGCTCCTAAATTCTCTCTCGCCAGCTGTAAAGCAGTGGACAGCCGTTCTTTGAACTTCATCACATACTCCAGCAGGTTGACGTCATCTTCCTCCGACAGCCAGCATTCCTTGAGTAACTTAAGGGGTCCTCTCACTTCATGGCCAAACAGTAGTTCAAAAGGTGAGAAGCCCAGTGATTCATTTGGAGATTCTCTTGCAGCAAACACAACGAATGGAAGACCTTTATCCCAGTCTTTCTGATGTTCCAAACAGTATTTCTTGAGCATCGATTTGAGTGTTTGATGATATATCTCCAACGCTCCTTGGGTCTGGGGATGGTAAGCTGAAGACGTGATCTGGGTGATGCCCAACTCTTTCAGAGACTGCTTGAAAACATTTGACATGAAATTACTTCCCGGTCTGACTGTACCTCCTTGGGCAAACCAAACTTCGTGAAGAACCCTAGCATTTCCTTAACCACGTTCTTTGCTGAGATGTTTCTAAGTGGAATGGCTTCAGGATAACGAGTAGCCATATCAATCATGGTCAACACATAAGAAAATCCTGAAGAAGTCTTAGGAAGAGGGCCCACAATATCCACCAACACACGGGTGAAAGGCGCCTCAAAAGGAGGAATGGGAACTAGAGGTGCAACCTTTTCGGTCTGATTACACTTCCCCACAACTTGACAGGTGTGACAAGACTTACAATACCAGGAAACATCCCTGAAGATACCTGGCCAGTAGAAGTGTTTCAAAATGCGTGCCACAGTCTTCCTCACTCCAAGGTGTCCTGCCAAATTGGAATCATGAGCCACTCTAATGATATCCTGCCTACAAACACGAGGGATGACAACTTGATGTACAACCTCCCATTCACAGTCGGCTGATGCTGTTGGGGGTCTCCACTTCCTCATAAGTACTCCTGACTTTATATAATAACAAGTAGAAGCACCGGCTGACTCTTCTTCACTGTAAGCAGAGTTAGCTAGACCTTTCAACTCAGGGTCAGCAACCTGCAACTCAACCAACTCTTGACGAGACAAATTATCAACACTACGGGGTACTGCCTCATCTGGTGAGTGGTCCAAATTAGCAAGAAAAGTGTCAGCTAGGATAACATCATCATCATCATTATCCTCTAAATCACCAGTAACTTTAGACTTAGCCCTAGTGACAGCACATGCTGGGAACACATCAGGGACATCACAATCCTGGGCCGCAGCCACTGGCTCACTAGACAACTGAGGAGCTGGACACACTTGACTTCCACCAATATCATTTCCAAGTAAGAAAGTTACACCTGACATTGGGAGTGTCTCAACCAACCCAACCATAACGGAACCATTAACAAAACCAGACTCTAAATTCACTCTGCACAGAGGGACAGAGAAGTAATTATTCCCTACACCTTGTAAGATTACAGTTTCATCAGAGGAATTAACATTAGAGCCTAGAACACTGGTCAGCATAAGGGATTGGCAAGCACCTGTATCACGATATATTTGAACTGATTTCCTGTCATTACTGTCCAGAGGACTGACAAAACCATCAGACAGGAAATTAGCACATGAACTCTTGAGAGTGTCACCCACGTTACTGCTCAAAAGAGGAGCTCCATCATGAGAATTTAAGTTACCCCTCAAAGCAGGTTCAGTTAACTCAGTTAAAGAATTCTGGGAACTCTCAAGAGTGGACACTAGACCAATTGACTGAATATTTAAAGACTCCTTTTTGTTCACATCACGCTGTCTCCTGAAACATCTCTCCGTAGTATGACCAAGCTTACTACAATAAGTACATTTACTTTTCTGAAATCTAGAGGTGAAGCTGGTATTTACTTCCTGAGAAACATCATCTTTATTCTCTTTCCTGTTACCTGTACTCTGAGTAGAGGCAACGTACTTACTCTCAGCTTTCCCTTTTTCTCTAGAATATCTCTTGTGAGTGAGAACATACTCATCAGCTAAAACTGCAGCATCAGACAAATTATCTATTCTTTTCTCATCAAGATATAGGCTTACATCTTTATAAATACACCTTTTGAAGTCCTCCAGCAAAATCATCTGCTTAAATTTGTCAAAATCAGAATCCACATTCTTAGAATTTAACCACTGCTCTAACAGATCTTCTTTGATTTTTGCATACTCAACATGGGATTGCTTATCTTGCTTGTAAGTTGTCCTAAATTTTACTCTATAGGCTTCAGGAACAAGCTCATAGGCCTTAAGAATCAAGCTCTTAACTACATCATAATTATCAGATTGATCCTGAGGCAAAGATGCATAAGTTACTTGAGCTTTACCGGTGAGAACAGTTTGAAGGAGTACTGGCCAATTCTGTTTGGGCCAATTAAAACCTGTAGCTACCCTCTCAAACAACTGAAAATACTTTGTTAAATCAGATTCATTAAAAGGAGGGACAAGTTTAACATTTTTAGCCACATCAAAATCATCAGAGCTAGATGATCCAGTTCCACCTTGTTTCATGCGATACTCATGGTCTGCCTGAATCCTAGCAATTTCAACTTGTGCCTCAGCCTCCTTAGAACGGGCCTCCGCCTCCTTAGCACGAGACTCCGCCTCCTTAGCCTGAGCTTCCTGCAGGGCTAGCTGTAACTTAGCTAATTCAATCTGCGTTTGCTCATTTGGAGGAGTTACATTAAACAAGCTTTCATTAATCATGTCAACAATCTGATCTTTAGAATGATGAGAGCGAACAACAATTCCCAATTGTTGAGCAACAAGCTTAAGTTCATTCTTTGTTCTGTTTTCTACATCACACACTGTTTACACATTTGACAAAAAATCTTTGGCTTCATCAAGTGTAGTAATAGTAGACATAATTAATAAGTAACAGTCACAAAATATCAAGCAATATCCTTATGATAATATCCTGAATATCCTGATATGAGGTCGCCAAATTTATGTTACGGAACAGAGAAAGATAACGTACACTTTAAGTGAGAATGCTAAGAGTCACTACTGTCCCGTAAAGTTCCAGGTTCAAAACAAAAGAGTTAGGTAAAAGTACAAGTTAAAGTTTAATGCACAAACTAACAACAAAACATTCAGAACTCATAAGGATAATGTAATGGCATATAAACAGGTTAAATATATGGTTAACTGCAATAGCCTCTATTAACACAGAAATTAGCAAGAGTAAATTTATCTAAGTCAGCCCTGATAAAATGAGATACCAGATAATACTCAGTGAATGCCAGATATATTATTACAGATACAAACTATTATCAAAAATGACTGACATAAAACCCAACATCAATCACAAACCTCACTAGGCCTAAGAATCAACCTTATGCTACACAGTACAAGAAAAAATGCAATAACACTTATACTCAAATTACACACAGCTGCTAGATGTTTGGAGATTTCTTGAGCACTCACAATAATAATATCTGTACAGGGGAGGACAGAGATGTGAACAAAATGAGGAGCAGATCTAAGTGGCCATGATGCAGAGACTGAGCTCATTATATAGGGGCCAGGAGAGCTTGATACAACTTGTAAGAAGGACGCGCAAATGAAGCCATGGGGACAAAAAGCTGAAAATCCCGCTCTGAATAACAGAGAGAACGACTTACTCTACTATAACGGTAGAAGGGGGGGACTGAGGCAGAACACGCTCGTGATCAAACATGCAGCAACTGTGCGTTAAAATTACACAAAGGTTGATGAAATTATAGGCTATGTAACACCTCCCCACAAAGAAAAAAGAAATTTACAAAGGAAATTTCTTATTACTCTAAAACAATCTGTATATGGCATTACAGAACATGCAAAAGTCCTTCCCAGGGCCACAAAACATGAGATCCCCCAGCACGTTCAGCCATAGGTACCCGCCAGCATCCCTTTAACAAATCAAACTTACTTATGTACCTAGCCTTTCCGATCTTGTCCATGCAATCTTCCACACGAGGGAGAGGGTAAGTGTCTGCTTTGGTTATCTGACCAACACGTCTGTAGTCAATGCAAAGCCTCTGCGACCCACCTGGCTCAGGGACCAGAGTGACAGGAGAACTCCACTCGCTCTGACAGGGCTCAATCATCTTGTGGTCCAACAGGTAGCCAAGCTCCTTCTGGATGAGAGGAACTTTCACTGGGTTCACACGGTAAGGAGGCAATTTAATTGGCTTTGCATCTCCAACATCGACATCATGCATCAACACTGGTTCTTCCCTGGAGTGGCACGGAACACTTGCGGGCACCCCGCAGTAATGCCGAAAACTCCTGCCTTTCCTTGGGAGGTAGATGAGAAAGCTTAGTCTGGAGATCATTCATGATATCAGGATTCTTCCCCAAACTATCACTCAGGCTCATACTGCATGGGAGAGCTTCACTTGCAGACTCGGGTGGAACAGCTACAGTGCAGACTGGATTATTTTCGTCCCGCCTGTGATATAACTTTAGCATGTTGATGTGACATAGTTGCTTGCTCTTTCTACGATCTGGTGTGGCGATGACATAGTTGACATCACTGAGTTTCTTCTCCACGAAATAAGGGCCACTAAACTTGGCTTGAAGAGGTTGCCCATGAACTGGTAGCAGAATCAAAACCTGATCTCCTGGCTGAAAGTGGCGCAACCTGGACTTCTTATCATACCAAGTCTTCATCTTCTCCTGAGCAGCTCCTAAATTCTCTCTCGCCAGCTGTAAAGCAGTGGACAGCCGTTCTTTGAACTTCATCACATACTCCAGCAGGTTGACGTCATCTTCCTCCGACAGCCAGCATTCCTTGAGTAACTTAAGGGGTCCTCTTACTTCATGGCCAAACAGTAGTTCAAAAGGTGAGAAGCCCAGTGATTCATTTGGAGATTCTCTTGCAGCAAACACAACGAATGGAAGACCTTTATCCCAGTCTTTCTGATGTTCCAAACAGTATTTCTTGAGCATCGATTTGAGTGTTTAATGATATCTCTCCAACGCTCCTTGGGTCTGGGGATGGTAAGCTGAAGACGTGATCTGGGTGATGCCCAACTCTTTCAGAGACTGCTTGAAAACATTTGACATGAAATTACTTCCCGGTCTGACTGTACCTCCTTGGGCAGACCAAACTTCGTGAAGAACCCTAGCATTTCCTTAACCACGTTCTTTGCTGAGATGTTTCTAAGTGGAATGGCTTCAGGATAACGAGTAGCCATATCAATCATGGTCAACACATAAGAAAATCCTGAAGAAGTCTTAGGAAGAGGGCCCACAATATCCACCAACACACGGGTGAAAGGCGCCTCAAAAGGAGGAATGGGAACTAGAGGTGCAACCTTTTTCGGTCTGATTACACTTCCCCACAACTTGACAGGTGTGACAAGACTTACAATACCAGGAAACATCCCTGAAGATACCTGGCCAGTAGAAGTGTTTCAAAATGCGTGCCACAGTCTTCCTCACTCCAAGGTGTCCTGCCAAATTGGAATCATGAGCCACTCTAATGATATCCTGCCTACAAACACGAGGGATGACAACTTGATGTACAACCTCCCATTCACAGTCGGCTGATGCTGTTGGGGGTCTCCACTTCCTCATAAGTACTCCTGACTTTATATAATAACAAGTAGAAGCACCGGCTGACTCTTCTTCACTGTAAGCAGAGTTAGCTAGACCTTTCAACTCAGGGTCAGCAACCTGCAACTCAACCAACTCTTGACGAGACAAATTATCAACACTACGGGGTACTGCCTCATCTGGTGAGTGGTCCAAATTAGCAAGAAAAGTGTCAGCTAGGATAACATCATCATCATCATTATCCTCTAAATCACCAGTAACTTTAGACTTAGCCCTAGTGACAGCACATGCTGGGAACACATCAGGGACATCACAATCCTGGGCCGCAGCCACTGGCTCACTAGACAACTGAGGAGCTGGACACACTTGACTTCCACCAATATCATTTCCAAGTAAGAAAGTTACACCTGACATTGGGAGTGTCTCAACCAACCCAACCATAACGGAACCATTAACAAAACCAGACTCTAAATTCACTCTGCACAGAGGGACAGAGAAGTAATTATTCCCTACACCTTGTAAGATTACAGTTTCATCAGAGGAATTAACATTAGAGCCTAGAACACTGGTCAGCATAAGGGATTGGCAAGCACCTGTATCACGATATATTTGAACTGATTTCCTGTCATTACCTGTCCAGAGGACTGACAAAACCATCAGACAGGAAATTAGCACATGAACTCTTGAGAGTGTCACCCACGTTACTGCTCAAAAGAGGAGCTCCATCATGAGAATTTAAGTTACCCCTCAAAGCAGGTTCAGTTAACTCAGTTAAAGAATTCTGGGAACTCTCAAGAGTGGACACTAGACCAATTGACTGAATATTTAAAGACTCCTTTTTGTTCACATCACGCTGTCTCCTGAAACATCTCTCCGTAGTATGACCAAGCTTACTACAATAAGTACATTTACTTTTCTGAAATCTAGAGGTGAAGCTGGTATTTACTTCCTGAGAAACATCATCTTTATTCTCTTTCCTGTTACCTGTACTCTGAGTAGAGGCAACGTTACTTACTCTCAGCTTTCCCTTTTTCTCTAGAATATCTCTTGTGAGTGAGAACATACTCATCAGCTAAAACTGCAGCATCAGACAAATTATCTATTCTTTTCTCATCAAGATATAGGCTTACATCTTTATAAATACACCTTTTGGAGTCCTCCAGCAAAATCATCTGCTTAAATCTGTCAAAATCAGAATCCACATTCTTAGAATTTAACCACTGCTCTAACAGATCTTCTTTGATTTTTGCATACTCAACATGGGATTGCTTATCTTGCTTGTAAGTTGTCCTAAATTTTACTCTATAGGCTTCAGGAACAAGCTCATAGGCCTTAAGAATCAAGCTCTTAACTACATCATAATTATCAGATTGATCCTGAGGCAAAGATGCATAAGTTACTTGAGCTTTACCGGTGAGAACAGTTTGAAGGAGTACTGGCCAATTCTGTTTGGGCCAATTAAAACCTGTAGCTACCCTCTCAAACAACTGAAAATACTTTGTTAAATCAGATTCATTAAAAGGAGGGACAAGTTTAACATTTTTAGCCACATCAAAATCATCAGAGCTAGATGATCCAGTTCCACCTTGTTTCATGCGATACTCATGGTCTGCCTGAATCCTAGCAATTTCAACTTGTGCCTCAGCCTCCTTAGAACGGGCCTCCGCCTCCTTAGCACGAGACTCCGCCTCCTTAGCCTGAGCTTCCTGCAGGGCTAGCTGTAACTTAGCTAATTCAATCTGCGTTTGCTCATTTGGAGGAGTTACATTAAACAAGCTTTCATTAATCATGTCAACAATCTGATCTTTAGAATGATGAGAGCGAACAACAATTCCCAATTGTTGAGCAACAAGCTTAAGTTCATTCTTTGTTCTGTTTTCTACATCACACACTGTTTACACATTTGACAAAAAATCTTTGGCTTCATCAAGTGTAGTAATAGTAGACATAATTAATAAGTAACAGTCACAAAATATCAAGCAATATCCTTATGATAATATCCTGAATATCCTGATATGAGGTCGCCAAATTTATGTTACGGAACAGAGAAAGATAACGTACACTTTAAGTGAGAATGCTAAGAGTCACTACTGTCCCGTAAAGTTCCAGGTTCAAAACAAAAGAGTTAGGTAAAAGTACAAGTTAAAGTTTAATGCACAAACTAACAACAAAACATTCAGAACTCATAAGGATAATGTAATGGCATATAAACAGGTTAAATATATGGTTAACTGCAATAGCCTCTATTAACACGAAATTAGCAAGAGTAAATTTATCTAAGTCAGCCCTGATAAAATGAGATACCAGATAATACTCAGTGAATGCCAGATATATTATTACAGATACAAACTATTATCAAAAATGACTGACATAAAACCCAACATCAATCACAAACCTCACTAGGCCTAAGAATCAACCTTATGCTACACAGTACAAGAAAAAATGCAATAACACTTATACTCAAATTACACACAGCTGCTAGATGTTTGGAGATTTCTTGAGCACTCACAATAATAATATCTGTACAGGGGAGGACAGAGATGTGAACAAAATGAGGAGCAGATCTAAGTGGCCATGATGCAGAGACTGAGCTCATTATATAGGGGCCAGGAGAGCTTGATACAACTTGTAAGAAGGACGCGCAAATGAAGCCATGGGGACAAAAGCTGAAAATCCCGCTCTGAATAACAGAGAGAACGACTTACTCTACTATAACGGTAGAAGGGGGGGACTGAGGCAGAACACGCTCGTGATCAAACATGCAGCAACTGTGCGTTAAAATTACACAAAGGTTGATGAAATTATAGGCTATGTAACACCTCCCCACAAAGAAAAAAGAAATTTACAAAGGAAATTTCTTATTACTCTAAAACAATCTGTATATGGCATTACAGAACATGCAAAAGTCCTTCCCAGGGCCACAAAACATGAGATCCCACCAGCACGTTCAGCCATAGGTACCCGCCAGCATCCCTTTAACAAATCAAACTTACTTATGTACCTAGCCTTTCCGATCTTGTCCATGCAATCTTCCACACGAGGGAGAGGGTAAGTGTCTGCTTTGGTTATCTGACCAACACGTCTGTAGTCAATGCAAAGCCTCTGCGACCCACCTGGCTCAGGGACCAGAGTGACAGGAGAACTCCACTCGCTCTGACAGGGCTCAATCATCTTGTGGTCCAACAGGTAGCCAAGCTCCTTCTGGATGAGAGGAACTTTCACTGGGTTCACACGGTAAGGAGGCAATTTAATTGGCTTTGCATCTCCAACATCGACATCATGCATCAACACTGGTTCTTCCTGGAGTGGCACGGAACACTTGCGGGCACCCCAGCAGTAATGCCGAAAACTCCTGCCTTTTCCTTGGGAGGTAGATGAAAGCTTAGTCTGGAGATCATTCATGATATCAGGATTCTTCCCCAAACTATCACTCAGGCTCATACTGCATGGGAGAGCTTCACTTGCAGACTTCGGGTGGAACAGCCACAGTGCAGACTGGATTATTTTCGTCCCGCCTGTGATATAACTTTAGCATGTTGATGTGACATAGTTGCTTGCTCTTTTTCTACGATCTGGTGTGGCGATGACATAGTTGACATCACTGAGTTTCTTCTCCACGAAATAAGGGCCACTAAACTTGGCTTGAAGAACGGTTGCCCATGAGACGCTGGTAGCAGAATCAAAACTCTGATCTCCTGGCTGAAAAGTGGCGCAACCTGGACTTCTTATCATACCAAGTCTTCATCTTCTCCTGAGCAGCTCCTAAATTCTCTCTCGCCAGCTGTAAAGCAGTGGACAGCCATAGTTCTTTCGAACTTCACTCACATACTCCAGCAGGTTGACGTCCATCTTCACTCCGACAGCCCAGCATTCCTTGAGTAACTTAAGGGGTCCTCTTACTTCATGGCCAAACAGTAGTTCAAAAAGGTAGAGAAGCCCAGTGATTCATTTGGAGATTCTCTTGCAGCTTAAACACAACGAATGGGAAGACCTTTATCCCAGTCTTTCTGATGTTCCAAACAGTATTTCTTGGAGCATCGATTTGAGAGTGTTTAATGATATCTCTCCAACGCTCCTTGGGTCTGGGGATAAGGTAAGCTGAAGACGTGATCTGGGTGATGCCCAACTCTTTCAGAGAACTGCTTGAAAACATTTGACATGAAATTACTTCCCCGGTCCTGACTGTACCTCCTTGGGCAGACCAAACTTCGTGAAGAACCCTAGCATTTCCCTTAACCACGTTCTTTGCTGAGATGTTTCTAAGTGGAATGGCTTCAGGATAACGAGTAGCCATATCAATCATGGTCAACACATAAGAAAAATCCTGAAGAAGTCTTAGGAAGAGGGCCCACAATATCCACCAACACACGGGTGAAAGGCATGCCTCAAAAGGAGGAATGGGGAATGACTAGAGGTGCAACCTTTGTGCCGGTCTGATTACACTTCCCCACAACTTGACAGGTGTGGACAAGACTTCACAATACCAGGAAACATCCCTGAAGATACCTGGCCAGTAGAAGTGTTTCAAAATGCGTTGCCATCTCAGATCTTCCCTCACCTCCTTAAGGTGTCCTGCCAAATTGGAATCATGAGGGCCACTCTAATGATATCCTGCCTACAAACACGAGGGATGACAACTTGATGTACAACCTCCCATTCACAGTCGGCTTGATGCTGTTGGGGGTCTCACTTCCTCATAAGTACTCCTGACTTTATATAATAACTAAGTCAGAAGTAACACCGGCTGATCTCTTCTTCACTGTAAAGCAGAGTTAGCTAGACCTTTCAACTCAGGGGTCAGCAACTACCTGCAACTCAACCAATCTCTTGACGAGACAAATTATCAACACTACGGGGTACTGCACTCATCCTGGTGAGTGGTCCAAATTAGCAAGAAAAGTGTCAGCTAGGATAACATCATCATCATCATTATACTCTAAATCACCAGTAACTTTAGACTTAGCCCTAGTGACAGCACATGCTGGGAACACATCAGGGACATCACAATCCTGGGCCGCAGCCATGGCTCACTAGACAACTGAGGAGCTGGACACACTTGACTTCCACCAATATCATTTCCAAGTAAGAAAGTTACACCTGACATGTGGGAGTGTCTCAACCAACCCAACTCATAACGGAACCATTAACTAAACCAGACTCTATATTCACTCTGCACAGAGGGATTGAGAAGTTATTATTCCCTACTCCTTTTAAGATTACAGTTTCATCAGAATGCTTTAACATTAGAGCCTAGAACACTGGTCAGCATAAAGGGATTGGCAAGCACCTGTGTATCACGATATATTTGGAACTGATTTCCCTGTCATTACTGTCCAGAGGACTGACCAGGAAACCATCAGACAGGAAATTAGCACATGTGAACTCTTGAGAGTGTCACCCACGTTACTGCTCAAAAGAGGAGCTCCATCATGAGAATTTAAGTTACCCCTCAAAGCAGGTCTTCAGTTAACTCAGTTAAAGAATTCTGGGAACTCTCAAGAGTGGACACTAGACCAATTGACTGAATATTTAAAGACTCCTTTTTGTTCACATCACGCTGTCTCCTGAAACATCTCTCCAGTAGTATGACCAAGCTTTACTAGCAATAAAGTACATTTACTTTTCTGAAATCTAGAGGTGAAGCTGGTATTTACTTCCTGAGAAACATCATCTTTATTCTCTTTCCTGTTACCTGTACTCTGAGTAGAGGCAACGTACTTTACTCTCTAGCTTTCCCTTTTTCTCTAGAATATCTCTTGTGAGTGAGAACATACTCATCAGCTAAAACTGCAGCATCAGACAAATTATCTATTCTTTTCTCATCAAGATATAGGCTTACATGCTTTATAAATACACCTTTTGAAGTTCACTCCAGCAAAATCCATCTGCTTAAATTTGTCAAAATCAGAATCCACATTCTTAGAATTTTAATCCACTGCTCTAACAGATCTTCTTTGATTTTTGCATACTCAACATGGGATTGCTTATCTTGCTTGTAAGTTGTCCTAAATTTTACTCTATAGGCTTCAGGAACAAGCTCATAGGCCTTAAGAATCAAGCTCTTAACTACATCATAATTATCAGATTGATCCTGAGGCAAAGATGCATAAGTTACTTGAGCTTTACCGGTGAGAACAGTTTGAAGGAGTACTGGCCAATTCTGTTTGGGCCAATTAAAACCTGTAGCTACCCTCTCTCAAACAACTGAAAATACTCTTTGTTAAATCAGATTCATTAAAAGGAGGGACAAGTTTAACATTTTTAGCCACATCAAAAATCATCAGAGCTAGATGATCCAGTTCCACCTTGTTTCATGCGATACTCATGGTCTGCCTGAATCCTAGGCAATTTCAACTTGTGCCTCAGCCTCCTTAGAACGGGCCTCCGCCTCCTTAGCACGAGAAGCTCTGCGCCTCCTTAGCCTGAGCTTCCTGCAGGGCTTCAGCTGCAACTTAGCTAATTCAAGTCTGCGTTTGCCACCATTTGGAGGAGTTACATTAAACAAGCTTTCATTAATCATGTCCAACAATCTGATCTTTAGAATGATGAGAGCGAACAACAATTCCAATTGTTGAAAGGCAACAAGCTTAAGTTCATTCTTTGTTCTGTTTTCTACATCACACACCCTGTTTACACATTTGACAAAAAAATCTTTGGCTTCATCAAGTGTAGTAATAGTAGACATAATTAATAAGTAACAGTCAAGCAAAATATCAAGCAATATCCTTATGATAATATCCTGAATATCCTGATATGAGGTCGCCAAATTTATGTTACGGAACATGAGAAAGATAACGTACACTTTAAGTGAGAATGCTAA
>NC_136977.1:48186472-48209003 GCF_032717465.1 Coenobita brevimanus | reverse complement strand
CGACCTGTCTGCCTTAAATTGAATAAACTCGTCTGGAGATGGAAAGAATATTATTTACAACACGTCATCGTAGTGAAGTGGTTGAAAGAGAGCAAGTTCGTTATAGCCAGTTCGGACGAGACATACCGAAGTTATGAATTCGTCCTTGCCCAACGACAGAGATGATCAATAGACTGAAGTGGCGTGAGGGATGCGTCTTGTAGCACACCAGGTAGACTCATTTCCACTAGGTGTAGTCGTAGTAGTAGTGATAGTGGTGGTAGTAGTTGTAGTAGTAGTAGCAGTAGTAGTAGTAGCAGTAGTAGTAGTAGCAGTAGTAGTAGTATTAATAGTAATGGTGGTAGTAGTAGTAGTAGTAGTAGTAGTAGTAGAAGTAATGGTAGTAGTAGTAGTAGTAGTAGTAGTAGTAGAAGTAATGGTAGTAGTAGTAGTTGTAGTAGTAGTAATAGTAGTAGGTCACTCTCGAGGAAGTGTGCCATCCGTAAAGCAATAGTATCGTTACCCTCACCCTAATTTATATTCTGGATCGCGGGACGAAGAGCGTTTTACCCAACACTTTTTTTCTGGGGGGGGTGGAGGGGGAATTTAATGATGATAATGATGATGATGATGATGATTTTTTTAATGACTGTATTACTGCAACTCTTACCTGTCAGGCTGTTTCCTTGTGGCAAGTAAAATCATGTGGCGTTACGAGAATAAAATACATGGCCAGCTGGTAAGACGTCAGCCGTCGTTATTACTCAGAACTGAAGACATACCAAAGCATGTAGAAAGTCAGCCACAGCCATTTTCATCGACCCCGTTAGAATGAATAATAATAATAGTTGTTTTGTTGGGTGTACAGTTTAAAAAATACCTTTATCACTAGGATCGATGACACTGGCACTGAATGTTTTTCCTTTATTTCAGTATGTCTGTCAATTCTGAGTAACCATTAGCAGGCTCCATTTTATCTTTCTTTTAATTAACAGCATAATAGAGAATAAAAACATTTTCACTGAAAGAAACATAGGACATTGTACTTTAAACAGCTGTATTTCGTTTTGTTTCGGAATGCAGACGAGTCAGAAAGTAATGATGAAATATTTATCTTGTGTTTCTGAATGTAAACTACAGAGAATTACGTTACTCATTCCTTTCACAGTGTACATAACCTCTTAAGAATTCTTCGTGTTGTCTTCAGAATGTAAGACCACAGAGAACTAATAATTACCGTACCTTCTTTTTCGAGACTGTACATACATGCAGGTTGGGCTTGAGTCAGTGGAAGGGAGGGAGGCTTGGGGGGCGGCATTGTGTGGTCTCCCCTCCCTTGCACTGCCTCCCGTTTTCTGTTGGGGAATTAGTTGGGGAATTAGTGAGACATGCACAGTCGTCGGAGGCTTTGTTGAAGGTTCCTTGTTCCCTAACCTTCCCTACCCCCCTACTTTCCGACACATATTCATAGCAGAACTTAAGCAATTTTTTTTTAAAACAGTTCTCCATTGCAGTCAGTCATGGTCTTACTTAATTTTGTTTAGTCTTTTTTTTTTTTTCCACGTTATTCACACTAGTTTGGTCGTGTGTATTTATGCAACTTTACCGAGCTGTGATAAAAGCATAAAAGATATTATACGCAGCTTAAGTACAAGAAATTTTATGAATACGTCCCCTAGGGTTGGGCTGGGTCAGATCACTACCACAATATGCTGGGTCAGTTTGATAGAGAAGGGCAACATTGCAGCACTGCATTCGTTATCTTGCTTGAACCGCCAGGGGAGCCCAGTGGTAGTACAAGATGTATTTTTACAGAAATTGTCTGTAATTTAATGTTCTATTTTTCTTCTTAATTTTGGGCTTACTTAAAGGTTTCCTCTCGCCTAAATCCAGTCCTCTGTTGCATGGTAAAATAAAATAGCTAACTGATGCCCTGTACTTTAAAGAGTAAATTTCCTTACTACTCTGCACTAAAATTTTGCACAGGTAAGATCTTCAGGTGTTTACTCAGATAATTAAAACCTTGAGGTATTTGCTCTAAGTCGTTTTATTTTACGCATCCGATTCTGGACATAGACCAGACCTAAGTGCATTCATAAGAGCAAAGGTGAAGCTGTTGCAAAGGTACCGGATCCTCCCTCTGTCTACACCATTCTTTTTAACTGCAATTGTACTCCGTTGCTGGAAATGACCTGGTTGCAGTGGGCGAGTAGTTAATTTATCACGTCTGCTCCTTATACACGCTCCGGTTATCGAAACAATCACCGCCAAATGAAACTTTGAACTGCGAATTCCCTCTCTATACTTGAAGACAGTTTTATCAATCGAAGAACAGTCGGGGTCAGAAGTACGTGTGCACTTAGGGTATGTCTGGCGCTCTCCTCCCTGACGCCTCATATCAGTGGGGACCATCTATGGGCAGAGAAACTAACCAAGTCACTACTGGATTAGATATTTTAGCCAGCAGAGGAACGTGAGGAATAGAAGAGTTGAAATATAAGGCCAACATTTCTCCCCGTCTGTATATACCAAGGTTGACTGTTTCTTTTCCTGAGCACAGAAGTTATTTAGCTTTACATATCACTTTTGCTTTGGGTGTGACTGATCAAAGTAGATTTTAACTTTTCACCAGGAAATGATTTTCCTCAGGTGATTGCAATCGTGTGGCGTATGACTGATAAGAAAAATGTATGAGAGACGCCATTGTATTGCATGAGTTAACGGAACCTGATCTTATCATGTAATAATAGTCCCCTCACAGCAGCCGAATTAGATCGTCTGACGTTAGAGAGAGAGAGACAGAGACAGAGAGACAGACAGACAGACAGACAGAGACAGACAGACAGACAGACAGAGACAGACAGACAGACAGACAGACAAACAGAGGAGGCATATGAAAAGATGTCCTTATTCTGAGTTAGACATAGTTCTTAACCCACTCACTATAATTTATTACCACTGAGCAAAATAATATCTTCCGGAGATAGCCAGAACAAACCAATACAGACATCATATACAGGGAGAAGAAATACGGAATTGCATGTCGGTTTCTGTCTGCCCGCTGTTCTGCTTTTGTTCTCAGTTCATTCCTTGTTGAACATTTACCGCTCTCGACAGGTGGCCGTGGCGGGGCGAACAGGTGTGTGAGTACTAATGTTCAGTTACCTGCCCTGAACATCATGTGGGAGGGAGGGAGAGAGGCAGGGTGTAAAGCGAGAGAGGGAGGAGGGAAGGGAGGTAGGGAAGGTGGGTTTTGAAAGAAAGAGGGAGAGGGAGGGAGGGGGTAGAGAGAGAGGGAGGTACAGAAAGTCTGTATTATTGTTGTGCTGGTGAGAGTACCATATGGAAGTGTGTGTGTGTGTGTGTGTGTGTGTGTGAAGAACACTCTTGTTTTGTAGTTATTTCAGTGTCTGAGGAACTGGGTCATATCCTTGACAGATTGTTCATGTGTGTGCGTGTTTGTGTGTGTGTGTGTGTGTGTGTGTGTGTGTGTGTGTGTGTGTGTGTGTGTGTGTGTGTGTGTGTGTGTGTGTGTGTTTGTGTGTGTGTGTGTGTGTGTGTGTGTGTGTGTGTGTGTGTGTGTGTGTATGTGTGTGTGTGTGTGTGTGTGTGTGTGAGAGAGAGAGAGAGATTGTTTGTAAGTTTACACGTATAGTTGCTCCGAATTTACATGTGTAAGCCCACCTTTTGAATATTCATGTTCGAATCTTTAGGTGGGAATATAGGTCGAGATGAGATGCTGCTGCTGATGTTGTTGTTGTTGTTGTTGTTGTTGTTGTTGTTGTTGTTGTTGTTGCTGCTGCTACTGTTGCTGCTGCTTCTGCTGCTGCTGCTGATGATGATGGTGATGATGATGGTAATGAAGAATATACACCTGTAAACTCATATATCCATCAATATTTGTATCTGTATCAGTCCTTATCAGATCCAGTGCAGGACTCAGGATATTCCACAGGAGAAGTAATAAATGGGCTTTGACTCTTCTCCATGTTGATAAAGTTTGAATGGGAAGGTGTGTCAGAGGGTGGTGGATGTGAAAGTGTGGTGTTGTTATGGCTGTGTGTGTGTGTGTGTGTGTGTGTGTGTGTGTGTGTAAGTGTCGGTAGAACAGACAGAGTGCAAATATCTGTGTGCCACATGATAGAATGTACAGTACATAACTAACAGCACCCACTTCAGATATCTTCCACGGCTGGGTTTCGAGCATTAGACACGAGGCTTACGTATCGAGAGACAGCACACTAGCCTGCAAGTCACCGGAACATCAGGACGTAAACATATGCACCCTAATGAACTAAATAAACGTATCAGTCACCTCGCTCAGTCCCACACATCTCCACCTTTCTCCCCACGACCAGCCACTTGCATCTAGACACAGTACGAAAACCAGCTGTCGACTGAGGGGACTGGGGCTACAGCGAGGAAGAAACTATTTTAAGGACATGAATTCAGTCCTTTGAATGCTCAGTGGCAGGGTGGTGTGTGGATCAGCGTGCCGGAGAAAGGTGAGAAGTGTAACAAGGTGGAGGTTTTATTCTTTTGTATCTGCCTCTGGACATAGAAGTTAGCAAGCACGTTGACGAGGTGTAAGAGGATATTAAAGTAGTCCTTTAGAATGCTGAGTGGTATGATGGTGTGAGATAAGAGAAAGGAAGTAGCTTTTCATTCTTTAACCCCTGAATTAGGTTACATATTATATTGGTTTATTCTTACCACCTGCAGACTGTTTTATTCGTCTTAGAAGACACATGTGAAATGAAGAGGTCACCAAAAGCTGCATTTAACACCTCCAGTTCAAACGGCTTCTCCAGGGCTTTATAGAAAATCGTCAGGTGGTGGCAAGAGTATTCACTGACTCCTTGAGAATGTTGAATGGCAGGATGATGTGGGGATGGGCGTGGCGGGGAAAGGTGTGAGCTATTTATGTATCTGACTCTGGACACAAGACAGAAAACCTGTTTTTCCGAGGTTAAATAGATCCACCTATGACGCACTAGGAGAGACTTATCCGCATCTGCCTTCAGTGTCATTTTTTTCCTTTTTTAATACATCGGACATTGGACATTGATTGAAAGCCTTCGTTCCCGAGGGTCAAGGACGATAATTCACATAGAACACGCCTGACTGATGGTTCATTCCTCAATAGTGCTCAGTTTCCAGCATTTCTTTTTTCCAGTTGATTCTTTATTTTCATCATCATCATCATCATCATCATCATCATAACCATCCGGATATATTTTCCTGCATGAAGACAGAGTAGGGTGTCTTAGAAACCACCGTTCTCAACCCTAAGATGATAAATTCTCCCTCCAAAGACCTGCCAATCATCTAATAAAAATCTCCGCCGCAATCTGAGGGATCCGAACCTAACCCAGGCGTACATTAGAGATCAGAGGCGTTGTATTAGTAGCCGGGGCCGACCGCAAATGTGCAAGAGTTCAATATGATGCCTGGGTAGTGTAAATTCAATTAGTGTTCTCTTCGGCTGTGCTGGGCCCCGCAAGTTAGAGTCGTAGGTTTGGAGGAGGCAAGAGGGGAACTATACTCAGTTATTTATTTATTTATTTTTTTTATTGAGGTGGGCTACACTTGATAGGTTGGTGTCGAGTGGCTGAATACAACATGTCCGAATAACATTTACTAACCTTGAATTTCCCAATCAGATATATGTTGTCAAATAATAATAAAGAAGATTATGAAGTAATGTTGTATTCAGCCAATCATCATAATCTGTCAGAAGTGCATCTTCGCCTCGATAAAAAAAAAACTGAGTATAGGGGAATAGGGAAGGGGGCGGTGGGAGGGGGAAGGGGGTCTGCAAGGAGAGGGGAGGAAGGGAGGCATGGGGACAAGAGGAAGAGGGGGAAAGGGCAAGGGTGAAGGAGGGAGCGACAGAGGGAAGGGTGGCTGCAGGGAGAAAGAGAAAGGATAATTTCGGGGTAACGGGGGCAAGGGGACAGGAAGAAGGGGGAGGGGGCAAGGGAGAAGCAACGGAGAGGGAGGAGGGAGGATGCTTCAAAGGTGCTGTTCACGGAGGTAGCCATTTTTTTGCTAGGCACCTGGAGTCCTATTTATAAACTCTCATAGCTTAAATCGTGTGCAAGATTCTTTTTTATACACTTGCTTTCAGTCACACAACTTCTAGAATATTTCACAATCAAATGAGAGTGAAAACCGGTGTTGAATTACGAGAAACGACACGACCTCTGAGTTAACTTTAATGGAGAACCGTTTATCATCCAAATTGTTCAGGATCCTTCATAAACACCGTCAGAGGAGTTGCGAGGTGAACTTTGCTCCCGGTTGGCCCGTCACTGAATACTTAATATATGCCCGGGGTGGAATGGGATTGCATGATATCTATTTGCACTTTCATATGCTTAAAATTGCCTAATGATACACTTTGCGGTAGGTCATAAGAGGGATTACGAGTTGCTTGGTAGGTGGTTAGAGTCTTCTTTGCCTCCCCTCCTCCCTTTTTCCCCCAGCGGTAATCCTCGATGGTATAATCAGCGTCAGGGGATATAACATCAGAAGATCCCTGATTCCGTTTAAATACTGTAGCCAGCGAGACGAGGCGAAGTGGGGTGGCCACATACCTACCTGACCCGGAAGTAGCTCTCAGACTCACACATTTCCTGCCCTCGCCCCTCGCTTCACCTGACGCCACCTCGCCTTACCCCACCCCACTTCACTTCACCTCGTCTTACCCCGCCTTACCTAGCTCCACCTTGTCCTGTCTCTCCGCACCTCACTCCCACCTCTCGCCCCATGTGATATCTTTAAAGTCCTACTGTAGGGGTTCACCTTGACGTGGTGGTGGGGCTTGAAGCATGGTTGGCAGTGCCACCTACTTGGGAGGGCAAGCCTTCCTTTGTAGGGTTTGTGGCATTTGTCAGCCTTGTGGACCAAGCACCCCCTACATCACTATGGTAGAGGAGGCCTGCTGGTGATGTCAGTCCCTGCCCATTTGCCATCTAGGGCGGGACTGTTGCCTCCCCACGCGTTTGCCGTGCGTGGCGTCCCGTAATGCTGGGAGACGGGAGTCTCTGGAGAGGTTGAGAGGTGATGCTGCATGGTGGCCCTGCAGCTAGCAATACACCTCTTTGGTCCCTTATTCTGGCTTGACGGGTGGCCTGGTTGGGCCCGACCAGGTCAATCGGCTGGTCACTGGCTAGCCATCCAGGCTGTGATCACCTAGTGGCTTTAGGGTCAAGCGGGCACTGGGGGACCTGGTGGCTCCTATCGTCCTGGAGTCACCCTTGTCCAAGAGGTCCCTTGGTGGTTACCTGCGTATGCACCCACTACCTCTGGGGTCGCCAGTGGTGCTTTCCCTGGCATATGGCCTCCCCTTGTTGGGCTCCATGGTGGGTGGAGGGGTGGGGGAATGAAGGTGGTTTATTTTGAATATGGCCTCATTATAAATCTTTTACAGCTGACGACCCTGGTTCCGTCCCTGACCATCCATTATGATCTCCCTCCTGTGTGCCTCCTGTGCCTCTGGCTGGTGAGGCCCTGTATTGCCACCCTGGAACCATAATTTCCTGGTTCCAGTGGTTTACAGTCAGTGGCCACTACAAAGAAGAGCCAGCAACAGACAGCATATTGTGGACATGCCTGTGAGGTCCCTGCCAGGTGTCTTTGAGAGGGTTGATTTAGCAAGGTACTACACCGTTCGTACTTTGGATGGTCAGCCTATTGGTAATCTGGACATATTTACTATTCATCGGCGCATTGTGTCAATCTGTGGGGAGGGAGCCAGAAGATCTCACCCTCAGTGGGGATGGTAGCCTTCTAGTCGGAGGTTACATCCCCTGAGGAGGGTTTCCCGGCTGGCTGCCCAGTGTAAGGACCTCGGATGCACTGTTCACTTGTGTTCCCCATGCCTTTTTTAATCATAGTCGAGGTGTTGTTTTCTCCAAAAGACTTACTCCGATACAGTGAAGAAGAAGCTGCTTGAAGAACTCCAGGTCCACTATTATGGGCGGTTAAAGTGGAAAGGTTTCAGAAGAAGGTTAGATGAGTGTTCTTACCCCAACTCCATCCCTTGTTGCTGACGTTCGGACTGTACTGTTCTGCCTTCATCCATCAAGGTGGCTTGGTTGTCCCTTAGGGTCAAATCGCTTTGTCCCAAATCCACGACGCTGCTACCACTGTCAGATGTACGCAGGCATGTTGGGCGAGCCTGTCGTCGTTTGCAACAGGAGCCTCCCAGTGGTGTGTGTGTCAGTTGTGGAGCATCCACTCATGCAGTGACATGAGGACTGTCCTGGACCTGTTTGTTGCTTCTGCACTGTATGGCGAGGCACATCCTGCTTCATCTAAAGACTGTGCCCGGTTTTGCTTGGAGAAAGAGATTCCTCCTCATCCGTAATCGGGATAAAATAAGCTTTTCCTGAGGCCAGGAGTAGAGCCATGTCATCTGTTTTCCGTAACGGAGTGTCTTATGCATCCAGTTTTGTCCGGTCATAGCCGTCCTCATCGTCCTAGTCCAGCAGCAGACTCGAAGTTCCTCCTGTTGTTTCAGCTCCTATGCCTTCATCTGTCCGATCCCATGCCAGTGCAACACATCTCCCGCACTTCGCGTGATTTGCCGCTTACAGTTCCAGAGACTCGACCTTTACATCTATGAAGTATCCCCTAGTAGTCATGGTGCACATTCTTCATTTGCTAAACGTCATCGTGGTTCCTCAGAGTCTTTGAGTCTTGAAGATCACTCCAAGCAAGGTGTCAGTCGTGGAGTCCACATCCTCTGTAGTTAGGTCCATCTGTGCAACAGCCCTCGGACCCTGCTTCTGGGTCTTCGGGGGGCTTCTGGGGTGTCAGGTCAGTCTGGCACCTCTTCCTCCGAGGAATCGGATGTTCCTCCTCTGGTTACCTCTGGAGGATCCTGTCCTGCCCTCCACGTTTGGAGGCCCAGGACCCCAATCCCTCCTGCTCGACCTCTTGGTCTCACTGGGGGCCCCGGGCAGGAGTTCGGAGATAGCTCTTCCTCTCCTGCTGGGCAGCGACGGAGTGCTCCTGTGAAGTCTCCCAACACTTCGCAGACCCCAGGCCCTCTTTCCTAGCCATGCCTGCTGCTGCTGCCGCTGCTGTGGCAAGCCCCTTAGTGGGCAGTATCCGCATTCCCAAGAAGATTGTCTCCCCAGCGTCGCTCAGTGGTTTCCACTAAGCTATGACCTCTTTTCTTTTTGTGTATATAGTTCCTCCATTTTAATATTTTTTTTAGTATTTTTTTTTATGGTTTTCTGTTTGTCCACTCTCCCTGCCCCTTTTTTCCAATAGTTTTTATTATGGCTAATATTATTCAATGGAACTGCCGTTGGGAATTTACGAGAGCCAACTGGGGAGGAACTCCGTTGGCTTCTGGCTGAGTCATTCACCTGTGTTGTGTTTGTCTTTCACAAGAGACAATGGTTGGTGATGCTGCGCCTCCCAGTCCACCTGGTTACCAGGTTTTTTATTCAGATCCTCTTCCTGGACAGGGTTATGGTGGGGGTGTGTGACTATTCTAGTATGCAGTGAACATGTACCTTTCACTGCTGTGAATCTTAACACTCCACTGCAGGCTGTTGCTCTCAGATTTTCCTTCCCTGTCGTTATACTGTGTGCTCTTTGTACCTCCCTCCTAGTGCCACTATTGAGAGGGTTGATCTTGAAAATCTTATTCGTGCACTTCCTCACCTCATTTCTTGCTGGCTGACATGAACAGTCATCATCCCCTGTGGGGTGGCTCCACAGCTGATGCTAGAGGTACTATGTTAGCCTCCATTGTGGAGGATGTGGACCTGTACATTTTAAATTCTGGTGAAGTTACTTACTTCCATAGTCAAACGGGTATTTTTACTTCTATTGATATGTCTCTGTGCTCTGCAGGGATAGCCCTGAATTTTACATGGGCTGTGTTACCAGACTTACATGGCAGTGACCACTTCCCTATTTTATTAAGATCGACACAGAGTGTGCCTCGGCGTCGTCTTCCCCGCTAGCGCTTGGATAGGGCGGTCTGGCCGGTTTTTGAGGAGCTGTGTTCCCGAACCGATGTGTGGAGGATTTTGTCAGCACTGATGCTGCTGTTGAGTATTTCACAGACTTACTACATTCGGTGGCACTGCAGAGTATTCCGAGAACAGCTGGTCACTTTCCTTGCCGTCCAGTTCCCTGGTGGACTGATGAGTGTGCTTCTGCTGTTCGGGCTAAACGTGCTGCTTTCTCCCAACTTCGTCGTCACCGAGGTGACCCTGGTTACTTAGCGGCAAATAGGATGGCCCGAGCTCATGCCCGGCGGGTTATGAAGGAGGCTAGGAGGAAGTCTTGGGCATCATTTGTTTCTTCAATTTCTTCACAGACTCCTCTCACAAAAGTGTGGAAACGGGTGAGGAAGATTTCAGGAAATTTCCCATTCCCTCTCCTCCTGTTTTATCTCATGCAGGTGTGGTGGTGGCTCATTCTTCGTCTGTTGCCGAGATATTTGCAGCTCATTTTGCTAATGTCTCTAGGAAGGACACCTCATCCCCGTCGGCACGCCGCCGACGGCACCTGGAATCTTTGGGCATTAGTTTTCCATCTACTGCAGAGGAGTCATATAATGTTGCTTTTTCTGCTTCTGAACTTCAGATGGCATTGTCGCAGTGTCGCGACTCATCTCCAGGCTTGGATGATGTCCCATATGCCTTCTTACACCACTTGCCTGATGCAGCCCTTCATTTTCTGTTGTCACTGTATAACAGAATTTGGTGCAATGGTGGGTTTCCGACCTCATGGGGTGTTGCTGTGGTTCTCCCCATCCCTAAGCCGGGTAAGGATCACTTGCAGGCCACTAATTATCGCCCTATCTCGCTGACGTCTTGCCTTTGTAAGGTCCTCGAAAGATGGTGAATAGTCGGCTCGTGTGATACTTAGAGAAGGGTGGTTACTTGTCTCCAGTCCAGTGTGGGTTTCGGAAGATCGCGGTCGACCACAGATGCTCTCCTTTCTTTAGAATCTTCCATCTGCCAGGCTTTTGCAACTAACCAGCATCATATCACAGTGTTCTTTGATTTGGAGAAGGCGTATGACACTTCCTGGCGTCATGGTATATTGCAATCTCTTTATGAGTTTGGTCTCCGTGGGCAACTCCCCACTTTTATCCGGGAGTTTTTATCTAATCGTTTTATTCGGGTCCGAGTCGGGAGTGAGCTGTCTACTGC
Organism: Coenobita brevimanus; assembly: GCF_032717465.1. Lineage (NCBI taxonomy): Eukaryota > Metazoa > Arthropoda > Malacostraca > Decapoda > Coenobitidae > Coenobita > Coenobita brevimanus. Next base: position 48,197,835 of record NC_136977.1, on the reverse strand, counting down.
ACGTCCCCTTGAGGATGGTGTGCCACAAGGGGCATACTAAGTGTTACCCTTTCGCAGTGGCAATTAACAGCGTTATTTCTGTGCTCCCTGATGGTGTTCGTGGCTCTCGCTATGTTGACGATTTATCAATCTCTGTCACTGCCTCACGGATGTCAATGGCAGAAAGGAGGATGCAGATGGCTCTCAACCGTGTCTCTAGATGGGCTGATGAACGAGGTTTTCGATTTTCCTTCAAGAAGACCGTTGCCATGCATTTTTGCCGCGTTCGTGGAGTCCACCCTGACCCAAACCTTTTTTAGATGGGCGTCGTATTTCGTGTTTAAAGGAAACCCGGTTTTTAGGGCTGATTTTTGACAGCCGGTTGACTTGGGTCCCTCACTTGAGGTACGTAAAAGCTGAGTGTCTCAGAGCATTGGGTCTCTTGAAAGTTTTAGCGCACACATACTGGGGAGCTGATCGCAAGACCCTCCTCCTCTTGCATCAGTCTCTGATTTTATCCAAACTTCATTATGAATGTGAAGTTTATTCCTCTGCCTCAGAAGCCCGGCTTCGTATTTTAGATTCCATACATCATGCTGGTGTTCGTCTCGCCACTGGGGCATTCCGATCTTCCCCGATTTCGAGTTTGTTGGCTGATGCTGGTGTCCTTCCTCTAAACTTGCTCCGCTCTTCCCTTTTGATGAGATGTTGGTATCGCTTATCTCGTCTCCCAGACTCTGTGCCCTTTGTCAAGGTCTCTCAAGATTCTCGGTCATCTATTTTTGTCACTCGGCCATCCTTTCCAAAGCCCTTTGGTTTCAGGGGTGCAGTCAATTATGTCTAGCTTCTCTGTTCCTTTTGTGCCGATCACTCCCCACCGTGTCCCGAGGGTGGGCTACTGGCTTCTCCCCAGGGTGACATTTTGTCGTTTCTTCTCATCCAGTAAGGCCTCCCTTCCTTCTCAGGTTTTATTTTCTCTGTTTTTAGAGCATGCCTCTTCTCATGGGGACTCCATACCAGTTTATACTGATGGATCTAAGTCTGATGTGGGTGTGGGCTTTGGTGTGGTGTTTCCCACCTTCTGTCGAGGTGGGAGCCTCCCTGTGACTGCTTCTGTTTTTACGGCTGAGCTGACTGCTATTTTATTTGCCCTTCAGATTCTCTTCACTCTCCCCCACACTGCTTTTACTGTTTTTAGTGACTCACGAAGTGCTCTTTCTGCAATGGAGTCTTTTAATCCCTCTCATCCTTTGGTTTTATCCATTTTAGAGTGGCTTTTCCTTTTAGGGTGTCGTGGACGTCGTGTAGATTTCTGTTGGGTTCCAGCTCATGTAGGAGTGGCAGGGAATGAACGAGCTGATCAGCTGGCCAAGGCGGCAGCGGCTCGTCCCCCCTCTTGCACAGTCCCCTCTGTATCGTCTGCCTGCTGCAGATATGCGCTCCTTTATTGCCTTCAGGGTTTGGTGCTGTTGGCAGGAGCATTGGGATGCTGTGGGTGCCAATAAGTTGCGCTCGATTTGCCAGAAGGTGGGCTCATTCAGTTACCAGGACTTCCCTCGTCAATGGGAGACTGCTTTGTGCCGCCTCCGCATTGGCCACACCCGTTTCTCTCACGGTTTTTTAATGGAGAGGGCTCCTCCTCCATTCTGTGATGACTGTCTGGTTCCCTTGACTGTTCGGCACCTGTTGGGTGGAGTGTCCTAGTCTTGAGGATTTGCGGCGTCGGTTCCTCTCTGACCACCAATCGGATGGAGGTGTGTATCATCTTTCCTCCGTGCTTGGGGAGGATGCCTGTGTCTTTGGAGGGGCAACCCTCTCCTTTGTGAAGGAGGCAGGACTTCTTAAGGATATTTAGAATTTCTCCTTTTTGATTGTGTGGCTTATCCTCTGTTTTTTGTTTTTTGTTTTTTACTTCTTTGTTATACGGCGGCATATGACCCTGGCAGTTGTGCCGCCATGATCATTATTTAAAAAAAAAAATATATATATATCTTTAAAGTCCTCGCTCACCCTGTCCCTCCTTTTTAATACCCTTTTTTCCCCTGTTCAGCCCCACCCCACCTAACTTCCATTATTGGCTTCCACTTTCCGCTAATCCCCTGTCTTGCAATTTCTTTTCCATCCTACTTTTTCCAATCCTCCCCTCCTTTTCTAACACGTACTTTTTCCCTGCCCTCCCCACCCCACCTGACTTCTGCTCCCCAGCTTATGAATTCCACTTTTGCTTCTCTTGCCTCTTCTACACCCTCCTTTTTCTGTCCCACTCTTTCCATTACTACTCCATCCATCTCCGCTCCTTGTCACTCCTATCCCATTTCATCTTTGCATCTAACTCATCCACCTAACCCTTAATCTTACCTACCCTAACTTGCCTATCTTAGTTATGCATTCACTCTATATCCTACCTCATTTCACTATTCATTTTACATTCCTTCCAATCCCACCCCTTCTCTCTGTCTCCTATCCTACTTCATCTTTGAGTCTAACTTTTGCAGTCTAACCTAATCTAACTTAAACTAACACTGTTCCATTCATCCTTATCCTGTCACACTCCACTTTTTCTCATCACAACTTCTCATCCACACCTCCCACTCCTATTCTGTCCCTAGAATTTTTTGTCCTTTCTTATCTCATCCATCTTCATTCAATCCTTCTTACCCAAACCTCCACCATTCACTCATTCAGGGCGCTGGAAAATGTCGCTGCACAGATGGAGACAGTAAGTATTGCAGTGTGAGGTGCTTGCAACATGAAAATTGATGACAGCCAATTCCGCACTATCTCTCCAGAATGCAGGGGCCTGAGGCAAGGCTGCCGTAGTTCAATACATTTAACCTCTTCACTTACCTTTATTATTATCCTTGATAATCTCCAGACGATTTAAAATCAGCTTTAAAGAACCTCATAGTGAAAGGTTCTCATGGGAGCTATAGGTACCTTGTTAGGTTTGAAAAGTCCCTCGTATGGCGAATAAAATCGTGTGAAAATGGCAAGAGTATAAAATGCGTCATCGAGTTCATAGAATTAAGCTTAGATAATCAGCCAGTTTCCTTTGATGACATTACGTGACCGATAAACCTCCAGTCGCCTCCTGGGGTAGTACCCATGCAAGGCCGTCCCTTCAACTGGGGCGTGTTCTCCATGAGGCGACCTGTCGCCAGTTTAATTCGTAGTATAAGTTTCAAAGCCGAGAAGGTGAAATCGACTTAATACTGCCTTACCGCACCCCTATCTATCCCACTGTTATTCAGTCCATTCCCATTTGCCAGTTTTACTCAACACTTTTCTTACCTCTTCCTCCTCCACTTCTTCCCTGCATCCCTTCTCCCTCTGTTTTCTCCCCTGCCCTGGTCTCCTTTTCCATATTCTCGTTCTCCCTGCCTAACTTTTCCCATCCCAACCTCACATACCCTCATCCTTTCCCCCTTTCCTTTGCCCTGTCCCTGTTCTCCCCTCTCCCCTATATCCTCTCCCGCATTCCCGTTCTCCGTACCTTACCTCACCCTGAGTCTCTCCTCCCTTCCTCATCCCTATCTCTCTTCCTTCTGCTTCCTCACTCACCCTCCTTTTTCTCTCCCTCAGTACGTCTCCTCCCTGCTGAGTAAGACAACCCTCCCCTCCAGCCACTCACCTACCTCCCTTCACCTTTCATTTTCCCTGACACAATCATCCCTGCCACTCCCCTCCTTTCCTCTCTTCACCCTGCCACCATCCTCTCTCTTCTTACTCCACCTCTCATTCCTACCTCTCACCTACCCCCACTACCCCCGGCGTCATCTCACCTGCCCTAATTACCCCACCCCTGTACCTGGCGACACCCATCACCCACTTTATGGCAGCGGGGGCCACCTGGCAGTAATGGGGATGGGGGGAATGGACAAGAATAGCCTAACACGCACCCTTTAGAAGGCTCAACAGTAGCCCGCAATGGTTCTCTCGCACCTTAGTTAACGGGGCGAGGTGTCAAAGGGAACGTGGTTTGGGTTTGGATCTTGGAGAGAGAGAGAGAGAGAGAGAGAGAGAGAGAGTGGATTTGGTCTTTGGAAGAATGAATGATAGAGCTGAAAGAAAAGGAAACATGGCTCGAGTTTAGATATTGAAAGGAGATGGGAGGCGAGAAAACATGGGTAGAGTCTGCACCTTGTCTGAGAGATTGGTGAGCTTGTGATATATAACGTATGGGTTTACTTGAGAGAGAAGGAAAGGAAACGTGGGATGAATGTGGACCTTAGCTTGTAGGAGAGGGGAGTCAGTTGAGTTTGGACCAAGTCTGTGCGAGAGGAGATTTGGAAAAGGAATCGTTGGCAGATTTAGAACGGTGTTTAAATATCACACTTGACAGGAAGGGAGTAAAAAATAAAGAGTTTGAGCAGCATATTATTATTATTATTATGAATTTGCTAAGAGAGAGGCGTGTGTTGAATTTAGACCAATTTGTGTAAGAGGTGCACGTGGGTTAGGACATGTAAATTAGGTTTAAGTGTACAGTTTAGGAAGGAGAGAAAATAAAGTTGAATTTAAACCGTATCTAAATTCTTTTTCTGCATTTGCTTGTAGAGGGAGTGGGTTGAATGAATTTAAATCTTGTCTGAGAAAGAGAGAGAGAGAGAGAGAGAGAGACAGACAGACAGACAGACAGACAGACAGATAGACAGAGACAGAGACAGAGAATGTACTTTGGTTGTAGACGATGTTCTCTATCTACACTTGAGACCGAAATAGACAAAAAAATAAGTCCTGACCACACCCGGATTTGTGGGCAGAGGAACATGGTTTGGATGTAGACCGCCCCTGAATTCCTACACCTGTTACCTAGTGAGTTTTACAAAGACCTTATTTGGGACCAGAGTCGGCGCCTCGCGTTTTTACCGCAGTCACCCCTACCCCTTTGCCCTTCCTTAAACATATTTGGTCGGGAGTTTGTGTCAGTAGTTTATTTTTTTATTATTTTTCCTTTTCCTTTTTTTGTTCTTTTTGGGATTGTTCCCTTCGGGTGTACTTTTTTTTTTTTTTCTGACTTTATCGTTCTATATTTTTCGTTACCTTTTTTTATTTATGTTGTCCTCTCTCTCTCTCTCTCTCTCTCTCTCTCTCAAAACCTTTATGTTTTTTTTTTAGATGTATAATTATTGAAGCGGCCCAGTCCATGTGTCAGTCAGTAATGTTTTTCTGAAACGAGGTGCTTAACTCCCGTAGACTTTAACCAAGCCTCAAAAGATCCCAAAGCTCCCTCTTCATGCCTTTAGACTTTACCAACTTTAACAACGCCCAAAATTAAGGTCACTTAAAATTAATTAAAACTTCCACATTTGCCTGGTACTTTTATCTTGTATCTCTTTCCACTCCTCCTCCACTCACTGTCCCCATCCATCTCACCAAAACCCCCTTTCCACCCTTCATCTGACCCTCTCGGTTTCCATTTCCCCCTCTCCACAAACCCCCTCTCAACGTCCTTCTTTTTCTTACTTACCTTACCCCCTTCTTTCTTCCCTGCAGTCTTTTCGTAACACCCCTCCCTTTCCCCCACCACCCCTTCCCTAACACCCTTCCCTCTCCCCCCCACCACCCCAGCCCTGACAGGACACGCCAGGGATGTCAACCTTAGGCCATAAAGTCGCCCCATGCAAAGAGGTCTCACACACACACACACACACACACACACACACACACACACACACACACACACACACACTTCCACACTTCAACGTTTAGTGCCGAGCGAGACTATGACATCGGTGGTGAGAAGGAAGCTCTTGAGTCTACCAAATAACGAAGGTGTTGACGGGGCCTGGCTTACTGTACATACCTGCTTAAAATTTTACTTTCTCACATTCCTCTACATTGACTCCTTCTTACTATTCCCAAATTATCGTTCAGCTTTGAGAAGATTTTTTTGAGTTAGAGGAGTTAACTATGTCCTTTATTTACTCCCTCAAACCGAATAAATCATTTTTGGTAGAAGTGATAAAATGTAATGATGCTTATATAATTTTACAAAAGGGTAATGGGTTCAGGGGTCGTGCAGTGGCAAGAGGGCGTGAAGGAAGTTTCCCTCAAACAAGGATGGTGTCGACGCAGCCAGCCTACTTTACTTTCTTTACTCGCTCACTTTTTCACCTTACTTTATTCTTTACTTTCTCACCTAAGCGCTCTTGAAATTCCCTTTACTTAAAAATCTATACGTGGGTCGTCCTCGTTCTTGTGGCCATAACCTCTTGAAGTAAATATAATCGTCTGCCGGTACCCCAAACAGATTCCTTAAGTGACAGCCTGCCCAGCGAAAGGATTAGCCGTTTCATGCCTTTCCCCACCTGAATGAAAATGTCTTGCCAGGAATATGACACCTGTGTGCATAATTGTTGTTTGGAAAGTTAAGGAAATGTTTGTGTTTTTAATTGCTGTATATATTTTCTTTTCCCTTCTCTGGATCTCACCTACTTTTATTACTGAGAGGGAAGGAAGGTTATGATGATGATGACGATGATGGTGATGATGATGATGATGATGAGGAGGAAACAAGTATGGTGAATGCAATGATGATGGTAAGGAGGAGAGGAGGAGAAGCAAGTAGTTATGGTGGAAGCATTGATGATGATGATGATAGGTATAATAAAAATAAGAATGTAACAGGAAACTGAACCCGACTACCCCTCTGAGGTCTACACGAAGCTCTCTCAAAGAATGGCACTTTCACCCAATCAGCCTCACCCCACCACTGCCTTAACAATACCTCTCATTCACTCAAGTCCTTCACTATCACACTTCCACCCCCACCACACCCAGATCCTTCACCACTTTCTCCCAGTCAACCTCACCCCCATCACCACCAGCTAAACAATACCCTCATTCACCCCACTCCTTTAATTCACTACCACACTACCACTATCACTCCATCACTACCCCCACCACCACCACCACCACCACTACACTTTAACTCTCCACTATAACCTCAGCATACCCTTCACACTTTCGATCATCACCACCACCATCAGCACACCATAACCCATCACCATTCACCACACCACATCACACAGACAGTCCTTTTAAAACTCACTTGTTCCCTGACACACCACGTCACATCTTCACACTACACCACAGTACGATGCCTCACCCACCCAGTCAGTTACAACCTTTCCTTACACCGCATTCCACCACTCACCACAACCCCCTGTGGCACAGAATAAATTCTCTCACACACTACATCACATTCTTGCACCACATCTCCTCATATCACATCACCACACCACACCACACCAAACTATACAACATCACACTACATCCTACAACACCACGCCACACCACACCACACTGCACCACACCACACTACACCTTACTGAATCACACCACACCACAATACAGCAAGCACTCCGCATTCGCGCACACACACACACACACACACACACACACACACACACACACACACACACACACACACATCGCAGTGCCTGACACATTACACTCCATACAACTTCTCATATCGCATCTCATTCTCCTACCACACCCTACTATGCATACTATATCCACTTTACATAAAATTGTCATTCCTTCACCTTGAATGCTCCGCCATAGCAAGACATTAACATTAGAATATGATGCTAAACACAAAGAAATGCTGTGAAACGGATGTAGAGCCGTAGTATTGTCTTATTCTGCCACTGAGATACGTGATGTAACCAGCAAAAGGACGAAAATCTGGGCCAAGTTAAGGTAAAAAGAGTGTAGTCTTAAAATCACCATCTCTCCATCTTGAATGCTGAGTTTTATCAACAGATTAACACTTGAAAATGATGCTAGTCACGAGGAAGTGGTATGGAAAATGTGTAGAATCGTAGCATTGATTTTTTCTCTACCAATGAGGTACGTGAAATAAGCCGCAAAAGGACAAAAATCAGGGACCAGCTAATATGAGCGAACTACAATTCCCAGTACATCTCCCCACCTGACTGTGTGGTGATTGTGATGATGATGATCGCTAGGCCCGTGAGGTGGAGCACAGATTTCGGGGCATGGATGAGGCTGTTCTTAGTGTTTTATTTTTTTATTTTTTCATTTTTGTATTATAATCTCTTTCCTTGTCCCTGAACATTACCTCACCGCGTTATAATGGGAAAAAGGAAAAGATGATGATGAGGAGGAGGAGCAGATGGGGAAGGATGTCTATAAAACTAACCACCATTCACGATAAAACCCCTTCAGACACATCGCCTGCGCCTTAGTTGTTGTTTCGAACCTTTATCTCCTTAATTATCTCGCCTAATTTATGTGTATTTTATTTATATGTTATTTTAGTATGTGTTTTGTGGATTTTGAAAAGGCGTTTGATAGTGTTTCACGTGGAGCTATGTTGAAAATTATGAGATTCTATGGTATACCAGAAAAGTTTTTACCTATTATTAGAAGCCTGCATGAAGGTACCTTTTGTAAGGTAATAGTGTGTGGTTCTTTGAGTGATCCATTTGAAGTTAGGTCAGGAGTGATTCAAGGAGGAGTTCTTTTGCCATTGCTGTTTGTTTTGGTTATGGATTATGTTATGAGAAAGGTTGTAAGGAGAACAGGTGCAGGAAATAACTGGAAAGAAAATAAGAAGCTGATGGATTTGGACTATGCTGATGATATTATACTGATTAGCGGAAGTATTTACGAGATGTAGAGGATGCTTGATTGTCTGGTGGAGGAAGGAGAAAAAGTGGGATTGGTAATAAATTGTGGAAAGACTGAAATTATTAATATGAAAGTGGAGAACCAAATTGATTGTGTAATTGGGAATAATGTGGTGAAAAATGCAGAAAACTTTAAATATCTGGGAACGATTGTATCATCTAATGGATCATTAAACAATGAAATTGAGGAGAGGATTAGACAGGCTTGGCGAGCTGTCGGAATGTTGAAATCTGTTTGGAATAATAATATGCTTTCGGTACATACTAAAGTGAAAATTTACAAAGTCCCATGGTTAGGCCAATTTTAATTTATGGACATGAGTCATGGTACAGTACAATTGCAACAGATCAGAAAGAATTAGGATTTGAGAATAAAATACTGAGAAGGATTCTTGGGGTAAAGTGGCAAGACAGAGTTACAAATGCAAGAGTAAGGGATATTATGAGAGTGGAACCAGCTAATGAATATGTGAGACTGTCTCGCTGGAGATGGCTGGGGCACATATACAGAAAAGAAGGCAGTTTAATATAGGATGTGCCAGAGTGGACTGCTAGAGGAAGAAGAGATAGAAGTAGGCCGAGGGAAACCTGGTTGAGGACAATGAAAAGAGAAGCAGGAGAGTAGTGTTGGTGGGACCTGAAGCAGATGGCAAGAGACAAATATTGGTGGAGAGAGTTCATTGAGGCCCTATGCATCCCGTGGGGTGCCACAGGAAATGACTGATTGATTGATTGAATTTAAATCATCTCAATAATGCAAACAACGCTGGTGTTTGTGATGGTGTGCGCGTTGGCGGTGATGAGGCTAGAGGGGAAGGGGAAGAAGGGGTAGAAGGTGGGGACGCGGCTGGGACAGATGGAGAAGGGATTGCAGAACTGGGCGTTGGAGAGGTGGGGGACGGAGGGGGGGGAGATCCCTGACATGCTCCCCCTCTAGGCGTACTGCAGGCTGCGTGTGGCCGGCCGTGAACCTCGCTGGAGGGAAATGAGCTAGTTTCGGGCTCTACGGAAGGCCCTCGGACCGGCTCGACATGAAGCGATAGCCGTATGCGGCGAGTCGCCCTTGCACCCTTTGGTTCCCCCGCACCAAAAGGCTCGCCGCGCCCTGGAACAGCCGCCCCTGACCCCCGAAGCCCGAGCTCTGTGTCGTAGATGGATTTCAGAGCTCGACATCCACTCTTACTCGTACAGCGCCCTTGCCGACCTACTAGCGGCGCATTTCAACGTGGCATGGAAGGGAGGAGACGATGACTTAACTGAGGGTGACTTGACTAAGGTTGAATTAACTGAGGATGACTTAACCGAGGATGACTTAACTGACTATGAGGGAGAAATGGTAAAAGTTGAAGACATGCAAAGAATAGTGAAGAAGTAAGAGATAGAACTGCTGGATACCATGAAAACTGAACAGAGAGAAATTGAAGAAGGAGAAGAAGAGACGATAAAAATACTTAATGAAACAGAAAGTAAAGAAGAAAAAACACTGAATAAAGCAGAAAATGAAGGAAGGAACTTAGAGGAAAAGATAGAAATACTGAATGAAATGGAAAACGAAGAAAGAGAATTAGAGAAAACAATACAAATTTTGAGAAAAATGGACAATGAAGAAAGGGAAATAGATGAGGAGAGATCAGAAATGAAGAATAAAACAGAAAATGATGAAAAGGAAATAAAATTGCCTGAAAATGTAATAGAGCTGAGCGAGGAAGAGAAGGAGGAAGAGGAGACAGGGAAGGAGGAGGAGGAGGAGGAGGAGGAGACGGGGAAGGAAGAGAAGATTAAGGGGAAGGAGGAGGAGGAGGAGGAGGAGGAAAAGGAGGAGGAAGAGGGAGATTTAGATACAGAAAGTAAGGAGACAAAAGACAGGAGTAAAGAACTGGCAGAAGTGAAAGATAAAATAAAGAGGAAGAGAGAGCAAGCATAATAAGAGAACATTTTGCAATGGAGATAGCGAAATTTGAAGCAATACAGGATGAAATTACTGATCAGGAATTAAAACTGAGAGAGTTAATAGGCGTATCAGAAAAAGAGCTTAAAATACTGGATGGAAAAGATGGGCCAGACGCTGAAGAGGCTCGAGAATTGCTTGAAACGATTTTGGTCGACGCCGTAGCTGAAGTGTTAGATATAGAGGCCAAGAGGAGGAGTGTCCAGAAAGCAGTGAGGCAGATCTCGCAGGTCTTCCGTACGGTAATGGGACTCAAAGAGAAGGGAGCTGGAAAAAGAGTCGACACAGGTAGTAGATGATGAATTTAATGATGACCATAGCGTTGTGGAAGAGGCCGAGAAGATGGGAGAGGAGGAGATGGAATCGGAAATGGGGGAGGAGAAAATAGAATCAGAGAGACAGGACGGCTCCATAGAATCAGAGTACGAATCTATGAGTACAGCTGGCTCAAAACGGGGTCAGGAATGGGTTCGGGTGACGAACGTTCGGATGAAGTCAGTGTGGGAATGGGCAGCAGAGGACTGGAACTGGGTCAAAATGTTCACGGTGTTCAATGTGGCCGTGGTGGCTCAGATTATCTACCTCAAACGCACCACAGTAAGTTGAAGTGACTACCACACAACAGGCCCTCTCCCACACCACACCCCGGCTCCCATCCCACACCACACCCGTATTACCACCTGCACCCCGTTGCACAGTATTTCTTTACTAGGGAGTGAGTAGTCCGTCTTTTCACCTCTGTAATGAAGGAGTTGAGGTGAACAGACTGTTTGTCC
>NC_136977.1:48053972-48181472 GCF_032717465.1 Coenobita brevimanus | reverse complement strand
GATATATATTTACTATTATCTATATATAGGACATCCCGTATGGGCCTTTAATTGGTACCATGACTTTTGACCTTACGTGACTCTGAAAGGTCAAATCCAAGGTCGCTGATATTCAGGGGACTATACCACGAAACTGGTTGAGGATAGAGATATTTACTATATTCTTCCAACGGTGCTGTCGGGCGAAGTTCGTTGTGCCTGGCACCACTTGTTCTACGAGTAGTCTTTCGTCGGCTTTCTCTCAACCCAGTTCATTTTTATCTACCTCATCTTATCAGTCGTCTTGCTAATGGCCTACACGTGTACCAGATTAGGGAGATAATGACCTACCTGTCGTGTTGCTGATATCAATTTACTTTGTTCTTATGCCAACCCTCACAATGGTTTTTTTTTACTCTGACTCCTGTCAATCGCCTTGTTAATAGGCTTCACGTGTACCAGCTGACCCACCTTTCTAATCTAGGTGAGGGTGGTAATAATCCATTTTGATCCTAAAATCAGTATTCCTTGTCTCTCTGTCAACCTTTCATGGGATTAATGTGAACTGATTTGCCACCTGTACCTACCTTCTCTTATTAGTCATTTTGCTAATGCCCTCCAGGTGTACCAGACAACTCATCCTTTTTTCTTAATCAGGGCTTGAGAGATACTGACCCACCTATCTCGTTCCTAATAAGTTTACCTGGTCCCTACTTTCCATTATTTATTTCATCTTTAATAAGTGTTAAGAAGATACTAATTTGTAAATTAACTCAGCTGTCCTTTTTTTTTTTCTTATATCATTTTAACCTCCCTCTGTACATTCTTATGTTGGATTTATTTTTATTTCTCTTAGTCAGTTGCTTTGCTAATGACTTACATCTGTACAGTCATATCACCTCCTGTATCAATATTAGAAAGATAAAGATCCGTCTTGTCTCTGATAATGTCTCTTCTCTTTCTCCCTGTCTCTTCGTCGTCTTTATCTTAACGCGGCCTATCTTTATCTTCCTCTTCCTCTTATACATTCGTATTGCAAATGATCAGTACGTGCACTAGTCAGCCGACCTATTATTATCAGTATTGAGGTGGAGCAATAATTAACCTAGCACTCTTGTTTGTGATATCAATTTGCAGCACGTATCAATATCAAATTAATCATCATCATTATCATCATCATCACCATCAGTACTTGTCATCATCATCATCATCATCATCAGTATTGTTATCGTCACAGCCAACTTCATCATCACCATTCAGTCCACTGGAAGACAAATGCCTCTCCTATCATTGTCTCCTCTAACGTATCTAATATATTTATCTGATTTAATCCAGCCCTGAATATTTGCGAATTTCATCTGCCCATCCACATCTCACCCTGCCTCTTCTGTAACTTGCAATACTTTGGTGATAGAAACTCCGTGTACAAATAGCTAGATAAGGAGTTTATTACAAGCTCACAGTAAAATAGTCTACCCTTCTCGGCTGCCCGATATCAACTGATGCAATAACGCCGTCTTCAGGCGTGGGAGAGCATGCTGACCTAGCAAATTTAGTGGGGGCATGTATGCACTGGGGGGGGACATATATACATCGGGGGTAGACATATTGTGGAGGGGGTACACTACTCCCCCGGGTAGCTGAGACGGTGTCTCCTGACACCGGGAGTTAAATGGTGGGTGAATATAGTAGTAAGGCAGGACCAGGGAGGTTCGTACAAGGGATAAGTATGATACAGGGGCAGTAGGGGAGACATGGCCATGTTGAGGGGAGGGAATTAGAAGGATATATACATATAAGATATACAAGGAATAATAGGTACAAATCCAGTAAGGGTCGAAGGGATATATAAACATAATGGGAAGTACACAATAATAGTTTGATACATGAGAAACAAGTAGATATGAGAGTTCTATTGTTGTTCTTCCTTCATTTTTTTTTGTGTGTGTGTGTGTGTATTTTCTGTAGGATACACTGTCACTCAGTAATGCATGAAAGAAATACCATCATTTTCTAGTAGGCAGAGTGCTGTTCACAGTGTGGTTAAATGTTAGATGGCAATGGTAGTCACGGAATGCGAGGGCACTAAGTACGGGGAGTTTCTACTTCGTGTGTAGGGCGTACTATGCCTGTAGCGACTCTGATTTCCTGGAGTCGACGTTCCATTTTTCTGACAACAATGCACTGCACAGATGATGAGTAGAAAACCTATGAAAGCGATAACCACAGGGGGAAACACAACTGTTGGATGAACCCATGAACGGCTGAAGGCCAGAGAAAATTGATCCATAATGAAATCACTGTCATTAAGGAAGGTGAGCATGCGCAAGTGAGGGGAGGTGATGGTAATGTTGGCAGAAGGTAGGGTTGAAGGCATGTCGATTGGTTGAAAGATGTCATAGGAGTGTTTACGAACAGCTTGGTGATAGCGAGTGGCGTAAGTGATGACGGACTCTGATTTGACGGTACAATAGTCAGGTGCTTTGTAGAGACCACTAGCGGGGACGGAGCGAACGGAAGAACCAGGACACATGATTGTGACAGAGATGGGAACAGCAAAGAAGAAGTACTGGACATGGTTGAGGTGAGCATGGTGGACCGGGAGGTCAGGAGCTGGGACAAAAGAACAGGCCGAGTAGATGGAATGGTTGCGAAATAAAGCAGACTCACAGGGTGTAGCACTGCTAGGGAAGATAACGAAAAGGTGGGCAGCACAGAGACGGGAGGTCGGAGTAAGGGAGGAACATTGCTGGAGGTCTGTGGAAGAAAGGAAGGCAACGGAAAGATGATCATGGGAGAGGAGGAAATATTCTGAAGGAACAGATACCTGTAACAAGGAGTTGTTGAGGCGGAAAGGGAAGGGAATGATGTGGAAAAGGTTAAAGGTTATGGCAGAATGGAGAGGAATATGGACGACGACGTATGTAGTGAGAAGAGTGGCTTCGAGAACAGGATAATAATATTCAAGGGAAGAGTAAGGGAGGATTGGGGAGATACCGAAGGTGGAGTGAGCCCATTCCAGGACAGAACGGAGAGCTGAGACAGGTACTAAGTCGGCAGTGACACGTCCATTGATAGCATCGACCAGGATACGAACCAAGGTAGAGACTTGAGACAGGAGAGAGTCAACGGCCAGTTGGAGATTATCCATGTTGAGTTTGAGGTAGAAGAACTGAGAGATAACGTTGAGATCTGAAAGGTGGCGTTGTAAGATATCGGTGAAAATGTTTAGAGTGGACGTGACTTCATTGAGTTGGGTCGTCAGCTTCTGTAACATAGTGTGTTGGATTTTAAGGACTCGGCGTTGTGATTCTAGAGCTGAAGCTAAATGAGTGAGATCAGATTTGAAGCCAGAAATGTCGGGCTGTAGCAACGCCAAACAAGCCACTCAGAATCTCACCGCCAAAGTCGAAGAGACCTCGTTTCACACGAGAACGACCCACGGGTGTCTGAATGGAAAATGTGTCATTGAGCTCAGTGAATCTGTTACTGATGTATTGCAATTGCCAGGAGAGTGGGAGGAAAAGGTTATAGAGATACTCATTCGGGTTGTGTGTCCCCATGAGGGCCGTGAGATGGTTCCTGATTCCATGGAGCTGGTGCGTGCAGGCAGATAGGGCAATGGCTACGTCGGCCAGGGGCACAAGATCGTAGCGCAAAGAGGCGATGTCGTCGATAAGCATTACCTCGCCTCCCGAGCCGACCAAGGCCCCGGGACGTACTCCACCATCGTCCTGACCTGACCCAGACCCCAGGAGAGTCAGCACTGCCAGCAGGGAGATCGCTAACATCGTACCTAGAAAATCAGGGTAGAGTTAATGGGGGAGGTCGTGAAGAGGTTGATGGGCAGAGCGCAGTTTGGACCGATATTGATTGATTGATGAATGAGCAGGTGGAGATGGAGAGGAAGGAGACTGAGGGATAGGTAGAGACAAAGTAGACTGAGGGATGGGAGGAGGGGAAGAGGGGGCAGGAGGTTGTGTAAGTGACTCTTCCAACACGAGGCCACGGGGTGCTTGCTTTAAGTCATCGACGTGGACCCATCTGGTGTCCCTAGTGGACAGGTCTTGGAGGTGAAATTTGTTGCCTTGTTGAGTGAGGACGTGGTAGGGCCCTGTAAATTTGTCATCCAACTTAGAGGAACGCGTATGGGAATAGGCAAAGACAAGATCGCCTACATTAATAGTGATAGGAGAGGCGGACTTATGTTGGCGCTGCAGCATGTCCTCCTGAGAGGAAGCCAAAGTGGATTGGACATACTGGTGGATTGTCTGGAAGTTGGCCAATTTTAGTTTAACATAATCATCCATGTTGTAGATGGGGTCTGGCTTTGAGGATAAGAGAGAGTATGGGAGGTCCTTGTCAAAACCAAAGAGGACGAAGAAGGGAGATTCAGCAATGGTTGCATTGATGGAACTATTGATGGAGGATGCCACTTGGGGAATCCAGTCATCCCAGGACGAACTTTGTGAGCCTAGATGTCTGAGGCACTCTAAGATTTTCCGGTTGTGGCGTTCTACAAGGCCATTGGAAGCCGGATGGTTAGGCACGACATAGCACTTACTGATATGAAAGTGGTGACAGATCTCATTGAGAAGGCTATTGTTGAACTCTGTACCGTTGTCAGTAAGAATGGTATGAGGGGTACTGAACGGGCAAATTACGTGATCTACAAGGGCACGTGCAACGCTCTTCGTGGTCTTGTCAGAGAGGGGTACGAGGACACAGTAGCGGGAGAAGTGGTCGACCGCTACGAACAAGTACTCAGCGCCAGATTCTGTGAGAGGTAGTTTTAAGAGATCGATTGAGACAGTTTCCCATGGTCGTGATGGGATTGGGTATTGTAAGAGAGGTGCTGGTAAGCCGGTTGATCCTTTGTGGCGGTGGCAGGAGAGGCAAGAGTCACAGTGGGCATTGATATCGCGGCGCATGGTTGGCCAATAGTATTTGAGACGTGCTTGGCACAAGCATCGGTCTTCACCTGGATGGGAAGCTTGAGGAGTATTATGAACAATATGAAGAATCTTTGGTATCAGGGCAGTGGGGACAAGAAGTTGGCGTACTTCGCGATTGGGCATATTTTTGCCTGTTAGCAGTGTTTTCCTGTACAAGAGATCATTGTCTAGCACGAACTCATTTAGTGATACTGGCAGAGTAGGTAAGGTCGAGGCATCGCCAGATTCTAGGAAATAAATGACTTTGGACCACATGGGGTCTTGGCGTTGAAAGTTTCGAACAACTTCTGACGTTAGTGTAGTATTTTCAGTTACTTCAGGCTGCAGTGATGTTATAGCTGCTGCTACGTGACGTGAGAGTGCGTCTGCAACTACATTCAACTTGCCTGGTACATATTGAAAAGTGGGATTAAAGTCCTGGATGATGATAGACCATCTAGCTAACCTACCTGTTAGGTTGCGATTCTTGAACAAATCACATAGTGGAAGGTGGTCTGTTTGGATATGCACTGGATAACCATAGACTATATCTCTGAAATGTTTCAAGGACCAGATTACCGCTAGCGCTTCGAGATCTGTGACACTGTAGTTACGTTCAGCGGTTGTAAGGGTGCGACTAGCATACGCTATTACGCGCTTCCTTGATGCTTCATCGAGTTGCATCAAAACGGCACCAAGTCCAGTGCCTGAGGCGTCTGTGCAGAGAAGGAAGGGTGTGGTATAATCAGGGAACGCTAGATTAGGGGCATTTACAAGAGCTGTCTTTAGCTTTTGAAAAGCCTGTGACTGGTCGTTAGTCCAAAAAAAAGGGCACATTCTGCTTGAGTAAGTGGGTCAGAGGAGCGGCGATCTTCGCGTAATCCCAGATAAAGCGACGATAATAGCCACTGAGGCCCAGGAAACTTCGTACAGCGTCTGTAGTGGTAGGTTCTGGGAAGTTAATAATCGCCTTAGTTTTATCCTCATTAGTATGAATGCCTTGTGCATCTACGACATGGCCTAAGAATTTGATTTTCTTTCGCAGGAAGTCACATTTACTGAGATTGATTTTCAGGCCTGCGAGCTGGAGGCGTTCAAAGACTTGCTGGAGTTTGGTAAAATGATCAGGGATGGATTTACTCACAACAATGATATCATCTAGGTAAGCAAAAAGAGAGTGTCCCATCATACCGCTGAAGACTGAATGGATAAGTCACATGAACACAGAAGGAGCATTTCTCAGACGAAAAGGGAGTCTCTTAAACTGAAAATGTCCGGAATGGGTGCTAAAGGCTGTGTCTGGGCGAGAGGACTCTTCCATTTCGACCTGCCAGTACCCGCTGAGGAGGTCTAAAGATGAAAAGAATACGTTATTGTCACCAAGGGATTCTAGCAAATCAGTGAGGACAGGTAACGGGAAACGGTCTGGAACGGTGACAGAATTGACCTTACGATAGTCGACTACTGGTCTAAAGTTGCCGTCCTTCTTTGGTACTAAGAAAAGTGGGCTATTCCATGGACTGACGGAGGGTTCAATAACGTCTTGGTCTAACATGTTCTGTACCATTTGATCTGTTTGCTTTCTCTGGCTGTGAGGCAATCGATACGCTGGTATGTAAATCGGCTGAGTTCCTGGGAGTAGTTCAATCGTATGTTTGACAAGGTCTGTTCTACCCATCGGTTCACCGGGTAAGGCAACCACGTTTCTGTACGAGGTCAGAAGGTCGAGGAGTTGAGGCGTATTTTCTGGGAAATCTGTGCAAGTGAGACGTGAGAGCATATCGGGTGAATGCGTCGGCGCAGATCCCGTAGAGTTAATAGTACATACACCGATTGGCGTATCATCAGTCTGAATAGTAGGAATTGAGGAATCCTGGCACACCTTTACAGCCGCTGGGTATACTAGGAAGTCTCCAATCTTTACACCACTTTTAAGTTTTAGTGGAGCATTTGTGACATTGAGCAAGTACAGGTAGCATAAACTGTCCTCTAAGACTGTACACCACGCTGACTCATAAGTCAAGCCATTCACACAACACGTCTCAGGTAGGGTTAGTACATCCACTCCTTCTTTCGCACCGGCAACACAAACAGAGACTTTGGTGAACTCATGCGGTAACAAACTTGTGCACGTATTCGTTACTGCACGTTTCGTCTCTGCGTGTTGGAGAAGATCATTCAGACTGTGTGAGGTAGGTAACTGAGACATGTCTGAGTCAGCGATAGTGTTGTCGGGAGAGAATGTAAGAGCCATGTTCGAGGGCTGAGATGATGTATCAGGAGACATTGAGGAATTTATGTCCTTGCTCGCAGTCAGTAAAGGAATGATCTCTGTATTCTCAGATGAAGATAGTGGTGGTTTGGGCTGGGTTGGACTTTTTGGTAGTGATAGGGACAGAGGTAATTGAAGGACTGATTTGATCGTAAGAACAGGACGGGGACATACCATAGTGTAAACCGGGAATCCAGAAATGTCTATACTACCACAAGCAGGTAATAATGCAATGGAATGTTGTGCCATGGTGGAGAAACCAATAAGGGCATCCGCGGGATACTGCAAGTCATTAGTGACATGAAATTCAATGAGGATAGGGGGCAAAGCTCTGTGGAGTTTGACTTCAAGGGTGACTCTTCCCTTAACCTTAAACTCTGAGCCGTTAACACCACATAAGCGAATGTCTGGTGGTTCTAGGAAACTGACGTGGCTGTGATGGCGATGAATAATTTGTAAGGAATTTTCGGAGATGAGATTTACTATAGATCCTGTGTCCAAGAAGAATGACGTTGGTATGTCATGACTGCTTCCGAGAATGACTAAACCCGAGGATGTTATGGGACCTACATGGCGGATGGGGAGATGGGTTTCTGGTTCTACGTGATATTGGTCCGATACGGGCACGGCACTTCCCCCGACTGTGGGCGGTTGAGGCAACAACATTCCTCAGTGGTGTGAGTCGTGCTTGATTTGTGGTATTTGCAGTGTGGACGACGTGAGCGGGAAGGCGTACGCTGTCTGGTTTGGGAGTGAGGACGTCTGTATGTACGGTCGCAACTGGATGCTCAATGTCCAGGATGACCACAGTACCAGCAAAGAATCAAAGATTGTCTGTTCCGTCGGGCGCTAGATTGATCACGGCCTGCGGTAGGAGAGCGATGTGTGGCAGGTCTGCCGCATGTGGTGGGACTGGAGCGAGATTGGTTTGGGGTACTGGAGGTGTGACAGACCGAGGAGGCCAAGGGTTGGGTGGTGCCCTGACGTGTGTAGTTCGAACCTGTTCTTTCATGAATGGCTTTAGTGACCTGAATAATTTTATCTCCTGGACTGAAACCGATTTCCAAGGCTAGCTCTTGATGTTTAGGAGTAAGCCAGTGAAGGAATCTCAGGTAACCAATTAAGTCAGCAAAGTTGGTGAGTGAAAGCATTGGAACGCCATTCTTGTCTTCTAACCATTTCGTGCCTACCAGTAATTGGAGCATCTCGCTACTAGTTGCTTTCATGGCGGCGGCAGCTTCGCGGAGCTTGGCATATTGCGCTGGGACGGGCAAGTCTTCATCTAGTTGGTTTAGGAGATTAATGAATCCCATGAGAGACGCGGTATTTGAATGCTGGCAACAAAGGCTGATGAGTTCCGTACGAAAATCAGCAAAGGTACGAATGCTATCGAAATGTCCTGCACGGATCGCGGATCCGATGTCTGTTTTACCGTGATGCAAGCGACCGAGGAGGTAAGCTACTTTGAGCGATTCCTCGGTAATTTGTCTATTATTTATTTCTGTTTCGACTTCTCTGAGGAAATCATAGACAGACCAAGTTGGGTCCTGGCCGGTAAATTTGGGACGATTGGCATCGTCGAGATTGATAGACTGTGGAGGGTTGGCCATGGCTGGAAGTGCAGAAGTGGCGGCAGGAGAGGAGTGGGAGAGAGAGAAGGTAGTGGCAGTTAATGGCGAGCAAGACGGGGTATGAAGGGAGGCAGGAGAGGGAACGACAGGGGAAGGAGTAGAGGAAGAAGAAGGGAGTGTAGAGGCAGGAGTAGAGGAGGAGGTATCTGGATTTACGAGGGTAGGACGGGTAGTAAGTGATTCTGCGGGAAGTGAAACGGGAGTCTCAGGTGCAGGGCGGTGGTACTCTTTGCCACTTCGTAAATGAGTGATTGTGTTAGAGTCGGCAGACGGGGGAATGAGCAGGTGATGTTTCCGGGGCTGGTGGTAAGCGGTTGACGTGGAAAGTATGACATTTAATGCGGCAATGGAAGATGAAAGGATGAAGATGGATACGTAGGTGGAAATGTATAAATAACAATGAGAGAATGGAATACACTAGGTGTGAAAATGAATGAAGGTGCGGGCATGGATGGTTTAAATAAAAGGCGAAAGATGAGATGGATAATAAATAACGTAGGTGAAGATTAAAACGGGGCAATGGAAATGAGATGGAATATTTACAATAACCAATCTGTAGAGAAAATCGAGGATAATCTCTAGAGAAAGGAAAGATATACTATAGTTACACAGTAGAAACGGGAGTGTCGAGATGGATGACGTGCAGGGTGGCTGGGCATAGCTGGGCTGGGGCGGGGCGGGGCGACGGGGCGGGGCGGGGTGGGGCGACGGGGTGGGGCGACGGGGCGGGGCAGGGGTGGAGAGACAGCTGGGCGGAGAGGAGAAGAGACGCCGCGATGAATCACTGGCAGGGAGTGGCGGTCTTAGGAGGCTCCGTAATGCAGACCAGATGCGGGCAACGACGGAGGCCGGTGGTGGGTGGTGAGGCAGATGTCAGCGCAAGGCAGGTGTAGAGCTGGTGAGTTGCAAATGCAGAGAACAGTGGTGGGCAGGCAGCGGGCAGACAGTGATAAGTGGCACCGTGGGGGCAGGAGCTATGATGAGTCCGGAACAGGTGCTGGGAACAGGTGCAACAGGTGCGTAGGTCGGCGACGGCGACACGTGCGGTCAGGAACAAGGCGTATGGGTGCGGTTGTTTGAGAGGTGAGCACTGGGGAGAAAAATGGTACACTCGAAAAGCACAGCCAAGGTATAGAGGCACGGAGGAGGGGCGAGGCTGGCAGATGCGAGACGTCGTGTATCTTGTTGTATCACTAAAAATCCAAGGAGGCGGTCAGAATGTGATGGTTCGAAACACCACTGCTACCAAATGTAACTTGCAATACTTTGGTGATAGAAACTCCGTGTACAAACAGCTAGATAAGGAGTTTATTACAAGCTCACAGTAAAATAGTCTACCCTTCTCGGCTGCCCGATATCAACTGATGCAATAACGCCGTCTTCAGGCGTGGGAGAGCATGCTGACCTAGCAAATTTAGTGGGGGCATGTATGCATTGGGGGGGGGGACATATATACATCGGGGGTAGACATATTGTGGAGGGGGTACACTTCCTTCCACTCCATCTCTGGGTCACCACTCCGTTATCCTGACTGCCCCTCCTTTATCCACCCTCCCAACCACACCATCTTGCAGGAGTGTCCCTAAAATTAGTTTTCCTTTGTCCGTGTGCCCATTCCGTCTCTGTGTTTATTTTCATCGACCCTCATGCCTTCCCTTGTAATAGCGTCCGTAAAATCAGCTTCCTTTTTCCCCTTGCTCTCTCCTTCGGCTCTCTCCTTGCGAATATTCAAGTGTGGTCGATAGGCCATTTATACAGACTCGAAACCGTATCCAAACCTAATGAGAGCTTGCTAAAGGGTTTGGAGACTCCTTTCATCAGCTCGGAACCTCTAAAATATAAGGAAATGGTAAATCACTTTACACTTTTCTAAGCATTTCACCCCTTCTGCGTCTCGCTTTTTTTCTGAGAGCTACCTATCCTTACTTGAGAGAGGTCTGGCATGTTTTATTGACCATAGATATGATGCGTCTGGGGGGAAGTGACGGGCGTGCTCAAAGAGTAACGTAGAGGCAATAAAAAATAGAAATGTTTGATCTTGCTGTATTTACCCCAATTAACCATCGTACATGACTTCCTGTTTGTGAGTCAGGGCAGGAAACCGATATCTTGGCACAGTTCGAGAGAGGCAATGTAGCTTTTAACCGCAACTGTACACACCTTACCGCAGGATCTATACAGGTCTTGCCGTACCCGGTCATTAGTTGTTTTGTGGTTCCGACACAATCACTTGATATCCTGTGTGTGTGTGTGTGTGTGTGTGTGTGTGTGTGTGTGTGTGTGTGTGTGTGTGTGTGTGTGTGTGTGTGTGTGTGTGTGTGTGTGTGTGTGTGTGTGTGTGTGTGTGTGTGTGTGTGTGTGTGTGTGTGTGTGTGAGAGAGAGAGAGAGAGAGAGAGAGAGAGAGAGAGAGAGAGAGAGAGAGAGAGAAAGAGAGATGCCAATTCCGTGACACAGCTTGGAGAGACAAAGAACTTAATGATATCTAAGGCATAGTTACTGTCAATAGTCCTTTTGCACAATATATAACTTTATTAAAAATAAATAAATAAATATTGCTACACGATAAAAAATCCAAGCAGTTTGGAATGGTTGGCATCTTTTTCCAATAATTACGTGCCTCGGACGTTTGAAAGGATTATTGACCTCAATCATATGCAGATAATCACATCCTTCCTTCCACGACTTCTGAGACCAATTCCTTACTTGCATGTCGGGCCGGGAAATCAGTACGCTGACACACACTCCTTCCTTGCAAACACGACAAGACCCAACTATCTTAACCCTAAGCTCAGTTTTCCTTGTTCCTAAATCCATTCCTGCCTTGGATTCACCTTTTTGATGTACGTGCCTGGCCCAGTTCTCACCTGCCTCTACAGATGTTGACATTCGTACCATCTCGTTTGCGTGTCAGACCAAGAAACCAATCCACTGGCAGTTCCAAGGGGGTACAACGGAATTACTGATAACAGCTTCCCTTACATTAACTCGGAATCATTGTAAGTCCGGCATGGTTACCGACAAAGGCCACTTAGTCCTTGTTTGGGTGTCAGCACAGGAAGCCAGACCAATGACACTCTTTTTCTCCCTGCCAACACGACCGCTGACAGTAGCACCGTGTCTGTCGCTAGAATCCATTTTGATCCCCCTGCGTGTGTCGGTGCGTTGGTTGGCGTGGGTTTTGGCCCCTCGTAAGGCGCGGATTGATTACACTTCCATTCTGTAAGAGTCATGAAGGTCCGTTTAGCTGTGTGTAAGAGTTTAAGTGGATTAGGACATGATCTTACGGAGGCTTACAATGCAGGCTCCCTAGCACATTTCCGCAGGGATTTGTTTTGCAAAATACACACTAATGGTTGTGTGTGTGTGTGTGTGTGTGTGTGTGTGTGTGTGTGTGTGTGTGTGTGTGTGTGTGTGTGTAACTAACTAAACAGTTAAGTAGATGGACAGAGGTGCCTTGATAGATGGAGCAAGATGAGCGTAAGTGTTATTGGTGAAGCTTGTGCGATTTGTTTGTGTGTGTATGTGTCTGTGAGTTTGTGTGTGAGTGAAGACATATATACATATTTTAGAATCAATAGCGTACTCTTTTTCTGTGAGTGTACCATTTGTCTCAACACACTCTGCTCTCTGACTTATACGAACAACCGTATCTCCCAACACTAATATTCTCTGCCACCCGACCTTTCTCCCTCACAAGAGAGTTTGCTTAACCACATTCAGGGAGCATCATTCAGAAATTCAAAAGTGGAGATAAACTTAATACTTACCGCAAATTCTATTGTTCTTACTCCATCTTGTACACTGATCTGAACCCCCTTGCTTAAACTGTGAATCGAATCCCACATAAGGCGGTAAACTATCCTCCATTACAAGTGGATACAATGAAAGTTAATACTGCTGCTCAGTTTTTAAGTCCAAATTCTAGATAAACTTCGTACTTACTGCAAATCCCTTTATCTGGCCCCTCATGTATGTAACAATTCCAATACCACACAAGTCTGGCAAATCCTCCTTATTGCAACTGGATGCAGTGAATGTTAAAAACGATACTCTTTTCACAAATTCCAAACTACAGATAAGCCTCATACTTACAGCAGATCCCTTTACTTGGCCCATCATCTATACAAGGATTCGAATCCCAAATATGACAGTAAATTGCTCTATATTAGAATTGGATGCATGGAGAGTTAACAGCGCTGCTCCATTCATAAGTTCAGAACTGCAGATAAATTTTATACTTACAGCAAATCTCCTTAGTCAGTACATCATCCATACAAGAATTCCAATCCCACATAAAGTCGACAAATCGTCCTCTATTAGAGCTAGTTGCACAGAGTCAACACTGATACTCTGTCCATAAATTTAGAACTGAAGTTAATATATACTGAGATAAACTTGATACTTACAACAAATCCCCTTCAGAAGGAGCGTCATCTGTACAGCGCTTCGAAGCTCCATATAAAGGCGGTAACTCTTGCTCCATTAAAAGCGGCTGCAATGGAAGCTAACATAATCCCAGTTTAGCTCCGTACTTACCCTGCTATACCTGTTCCTGCACCCACATCCTACCCACAAAACCCCCCATCCCAACCCCAACCCCCTGATACCCCCCATCCCTCCGTCACTAATCAGAGGGGCGCTGAGTAAATCAGGTGTACATTTTCTTCTGCCATATACCGTTCTTAAGAATAACCCAGCCTTTCCTGCACCTTTGCTTCCACGTCTCTCTTCCCTCCCCTCTAAGTCGCTACCCCGATTTATCCATTTTTAATCTTTCAGATGGACGAATTTCCCTCAGCTAAATAAAACTGATTCGCTGTAGGCTGGATAAGGTAGGTAGCTACCTACCCTTTAAAAAATTTCTCATCTCCCTCTCTCCCTTCTGCATCTCACCCCCCTCTTCGTCACTTCCCCCCCTCCCTCTCTGCCACCCTCCTCCTTGCACACAATTTTCTTCGTGCACTCCCCTAACTCCCACATTCTACTACCCACATTGACACTCTATACCCTCATAATTGCCTTTGACTACCTCAGTAACTCACCCATCTCCCCCTTTCTCCCCCACCACACACTCACTCCTTCATCCCTCTTCCTCCCTTCACAAAACCACATACATTAATCTTTAGTTACCTGGGCACTACATCCCTCTTCCCTAACCCATTGCCCAACACACTTCACCGTCCCTCTCCCTCTACCCTCTCCTCCCCAGTCCCTCTCCTTCTCCCCACTCTCTTCCCTTCTCTGCCATCCTTCTCCATCTTCCTCATCCTTCTAGCCACCACATCCCTCTTTCTTCAGCTCGCTATCCCTCTTCCTCCCTCTCCATCACCTCTTGCTCTCCTCACTCCCTCTCCTTCTCCATCCATCTTCATCTTCGAAAGGCTCCAAGCCATTACATCCCCCTTCTCTCCTTCAAGCTCCTTACCCATCTCCGTCCTCCTTTACCCATCGCCCTCAGTTTTCCTCCCCCATTCTTTTCTCTTCCACCTTACACATCACTTTCCCTCCTCTTCTACCCCTCAACTCCTCCTCCACTCTTCCCATCCACACCTGTCACCCACTCACACTCAAGCACATATCACACCATCGAGCCCAATTTTAAATTTAATTTCTCTTAGTCTTTTTTTTTTTTTTTTACATTTTTTGGCAACGTCTGTATTTTTTTTTTATGCACTGATCTGAGTTGAATAAAATCATCTGGCTATAGCTGTAACAAAATGGTAGAGTTGTCAATACCATGAGAGAGTAAGACAGTTGTAAATACGCTCCCTGATTTCCACTTGGCTCTCCCGAATATAAATAAAACTGCACATTCACCCCGCGTCATATGAATTTACAAACGTGGCAGGATTCAAAGATAAGCAAATTGGCTTGAACGAATGGACATCACGAAGGAGCCGCTTGTGTTCTTGAGAGGAGAGAAAATAAGAAAACAGTGAACTCTTGAAAGCTGTTGTAGATAAATGTGTGTGCGAGGGAAGGGTGAAGTGTGTGTGTGTGTGTGTGTGTGTGTGTGTGTGTGTGTGTGTGTGTGTGTGTGTGTGTGTGTGTGTGTGTGTGTGTGTGTGTGTGTGTGTGTGTGTGTGTGTGGTGATAAATGTCGTTAATTAATAGTGGTGTCTGTCTCGGAATTTCCTAAACAAGATAAATTAGTGATGAGAGTCTGTTTTACACACACACACACACACACACACACACTTATTACACAGCTTTCAATATTTCACTGTTTTCATATTTTCTCCTACTAAGTTTCTTATGTATAGTAATAGGAAGCAAATATTATGTTAAAGAAAAAGCGCCAAGAAAATTTCCTGTACCAACGAGAACAAGAATAATTATGCGTATGTCAGACTTAATTTTCTTCTCCAGTTCGCGAAGTCTCTCCTTAGCTGAATTTTATCGTCTTAAGGTAGCAAAAGTCAAGTAAATATAAATAACGAGGAGGATGAGGATAATGTCACGAGAAATTCCCACGCCTACATGTTTTAAATTCCAAGATAAATCATTAAGACGGAAGAGACCACGAAAAATCTAGGATGCTAAGTGGAGAACGCGACTTATGCGCCTCTCGAACTTTTTTTTTTTTTCTTTTTTTACCGCTTGACATGAGGTTGGCGCCGGTATCAGGTAAGACGGCCGTAAAAGCTGCCTAATTGCCGGGTGATCAGTGACCCCCATCCTGAATGCCGATCACTCAGTTTGGACCACCGCCATCCAGGTAAGTACAGGTGCTTCACAATTAACTACTTCAGGCCGAGGACGTCTTTTTATCCTGTTTCATTTTATTTAATTATTCATTTGTTTTTATTATTTATTTAATTATTTAGTTATTTACCTTCTTGCTGTTTCCAAGCGATTATGGCGCTGACGAGAGGCCTACACGTGGTGGCACTGTTTACTCTTGCTGGAACGATGCATCTGTGGTGTCCGTCCAAGAGCCAAATCTCCTCATATTTCCTTGCACCTCACTTTGGAGAAGGACTCTTGTGAATACCTGACAAGGCGCTGTCTGCCACAGAGGGGTACCGATTCCCTACACGATTGCATACTGGACTGTGCCTGTAGGACTACTTCACACAGATAGTTGCTTACCTGTGATCGACGGGTCTGCTCATCCAGGCAGACTGGGGTTGAGCGACAGCAGCATCAACCAGACAGTTATATTCAGCCTAACCCCTTCAACACGAGGGCTTATTTTATACCTTATTGCTATCTCTGGGTTATATTATTTAGCTCGGGGGGCTTCTCGAACTACTGTAGATAGGTTAGATGTATCCTCACTTTATTCCCCCATTACTAAAACAAAATCGGTGGACAGTTCCTATTATAAAAAGGGCGCCATCGAGGTGAAGGGGTTAAGGGAGAGAACTTAAACCACAGGGGTTAAATAGAGCCTCTTTAACCCCTCATTAGAAGGGGTAATTTCCTGATCTGAATATAATCACATGGAAGAAGCAAAATTCAAGTAAGCATATCGCCAAGGAGTTAAGATGTTCCGTTGCGCCACTTCTTTACCCCCTTATTATTTTTCTCTCTGTGTGTGACGTGTTCATATTTACTGTGTTAATTATACATTCTGTGTCGATATTAGGGGGAACTTAGTAGCATTCCTTCCTTAGTGAGTTATTTTGCATACCAAACCGAAATATTCCTTTGTATGGTTTTGATGTGCCTTTTAAATCGACATAATTTGCTTTGGTACAACACAAGGGGATATTAAGACGTAAATCCCAAAATAAATCGCCGAGGAAGAGTTGCAGCGAGATCCTTAGGGCCAACGAAGAAAATATTTAGTTACAATATGCAAATGAAATCGCTTAGGAGAAGGTGCTGACACTGGTAAATTAGCGCACAGGAAATGAAGAAAACTATCACCCACGTATTCCCTGTGTGTCGTAATGCGCTGTGAATGCTTATCGATTTATTGCTTGAGTGTAGTTCTGCTTTCTAACTTTCCCAACAAATTTTCTTTAAACATTTCACTCATCAATGGTTCTCTGGTGCGTGTGTGTGTGTGTGTGTGTGTGTGTGTGTGTGTGTGTGTGTGTGTGTGTGTGTGTGTGTGTGTGTGTGTTTTGCATGGTCTACAGTCAGAGGGCTTGGAGTGAGAGAACCATCTGTTATATTATTTTGCTAGCATAAGGCAGGATCATTTATTTCGGTGTAATGTATGATGTATGATTCTCTCTCTCTCTCTCTCTCTCTCTCTCTCTCTCTCTCTCTCTCTCACACACACACACACACACACACACACACACACTGCAGCGATAAATCACCATTGATAGTGTCACCATTTGTCTTGCCAGCCGCCCACCGCCCTTGCTCCTGTTCTTGATCCTCTTCTGCCTACGTTTACCTGTGTGGGAACTTCTTTTACCTTGTTCTTGTTACCTGCAGACGATTTTATTCGGATTTTGATGGACCTCTGGTACTGATGAGGTTTATGAAGACTATGCTGTATCTAACTCTCCAGCTTGAAACATCTCTCGTAACATGAAGAAAAACATCTAGATATGGGAAAAAATTAAGCTAGAAAATCTTCAGCTTGCTATATGAATCAGTCTTTCACACTCAGTCACGTATTGTTTTTAATATTCTTCCTATTCCTCCTCCTCCTCCCCCTCTTCCTCCTCCTCCTCCTCCTCCTCCTCCTCCTTTGCTACTTCTTACTGACCAACCACATTATTCTATTTTTCTTTTTGTCTGCATATTCTCTTTCTTAGTTCTCTTTTTCCTTATACTCATTCATATTCGCCTTCTTATGCTCTGTCTGTTTTATTAATTCTATCTTTGTTACTGTACTTGTATCGATTATCCATTTTATTTTATATATTCTTCCTTATGCTTTCTTATTCTCTTCTTCATCTTCACCTCCCGCTCCTCCTCCTCTTCCTCCTCCTCCTCCTCCTCCTCATCATCATCCTCTGGTTCCTCGTCTTTATCTTCTCATTCTTCCCTGCCAGCCAGCCAATTGTTATGCATATTTTTTTCCTCTGCTTATCATCCTCCCTCCGTCTCACTTCCTCTGCTTTCTTCCCCTTCTCTTTCTTCTCCTTTGTCTCCTGCTTCTGATAATTTTTCCTTGCCAACTACTTCATTTCCATTCATTATTTTGCCTTCCTTCTTCGTCTTCTTTCTTCATCATCTCCCTCCTCCTCCTCTTCCTCCTCCTCCTCCTCCTGCTCCATACAGCAACCCTTCTCACTGTATCAGTATTCTTCTTCTCTTCGTCCTCCTCTCCTATTTCTTCTTCCTCCTCTTCCCACTCAGTTTCTTGGTGCTTCTGCTTATCACGTTCCAGCCATTGTTCTCGTTCTCCTCCTCCTCCGTCTCCTAATCCCTGTTCCTGTCCCCCACCTGACCCTTTGCATCATTGTGTCGGCCACTGATCCTACCCATTATTTCTTCCTTAACACCTGGATTACACTCCTGAATCACTTGTATGGAAGAATTTAACGCCATTTCTCTCTCTCTCTCTCTCTCTCTCTCTCTCTCTCTCTCTCTCTCTCTCTCCACGTGAAATTAAGAGACGAGAATGCTCAAAACAAAATATATCACGTTTTTTTTTTTTTTTTTCTAGTGCATCATGTATATATAAATCTTTACTATGATTTTGTACAGATTAATGAGAGAAAATAATGTTGCTAATTTTGCCCATCAGATATAGCGAAACACGGAAGAAAATGTTTATGAGCGGTGTGGAAAATTGATACTGGCCTTTTATGTATGTTGGTCTGGCTTGCTTCCATTGTTGCGTGGGTAACTGTGCTACTTTCATGTTACTGGGAGGGAATGTTACTGCTCCCTGGCACGAAACTCTACATCGTCAGCTTCACCGTTGTCGTCGTCGTAATCACTGTCGCCATTATCAGTGTCAACATCATCACTGTCGTCATCAGTTGCGTCAGTGTCATCGTCATCATCGTTACATCATCACTAGCATCACAACATCACTATCGCAATTGTTGTCGTCATCTTAGGTCAGTTTTCCACCGTTTCAGTGCTGTAGGTAACATGATCAGGAAAGGAAATAGAAAGCACAAAAGTAGAAGCTATGTACAGAAAACCCAGTTAAAAAGATCCATAAAAGTATTTTGTACCGTTTATGAAAGTTACATATCATACTAGAATATTAATACAGTAGTTTGATGAATTGTTTAGCCAAATGAAAGCTATATAATGGAAACCTTACGGGAAAACACAAAGCTTCGACTCTGCATACCCGACGTTGAAGGGTAAATATATCCGATATCGGCAACACCAGGCTATTCTAAAACCCGCCCGTGAGAAGTAAACGAAAATATCCATGACTGGCGCGTTTACCCAAGCTGTTTACAGCCTGCTATATTTGGGCCAGTGTATTTGTTTATGCTTTCACAGAAACACTAAGGCTGGCCCGCTAAATGTGAGCATACGTTGTCATTTCAATTCACGTCACTTCACCTCTTGTTCAAGAGCCTTGAAATCCTTGACACGCTTTCAGATAGGGTGGTCCATCGTTACCTCTTGTGTGACGCATTATAGAGCAGATCTGAATCCTGATGGTGATGATACTGCTTTAAAATGTTCCGTGGTCTGCTGCTTCCCTACTAAATGACCCCTGCCTTCCCCCCTTTTTCCCGTGTTAGTGACCATTTTTCCCTATATTCCTGATAAAGTTCCTTGATAACGTATTCCGACAGAGTGGTCTTGGAGTGTGCTTTGTTTCCAGCACGATTTCTGGAGCCTGGAAGCAGATATCAGGGGGACTATTTTTATTTTATTTTTTTACGATACAGAGGATTCAAGAGGTTTTTAGGAATGGCGTCAAAAAGGTAAACGAAAATGGTCATCGCTTGAATTCAATACGTTTTATAAAGGTCTCCATTTTTTTTTTTTACAGATGAACATAGGAAGGAAAAAGAAATTGAATATAGAAAGACAAGCCATATACCAGGCTACCAGTGTGCCCATTCATGAAAAAAGAAAAATTTAACAGTTTGATTTGAACTGTTTTGAGTCGATGTCTGGGGGGGGGGGGAGTACCAACCTGGTGAAGCGATTTCCAAAGAGAAGCCTTTCGGGATTATGGGAATTTTGATAGGCAGAAGACAGTTCAAAAATATTCCTTCGTCTTTATCAGATTTTCTCATCCTTCTCATACCCAGTTTTTGTTCTGTTGTTTATATTTCAGTTTCATGTTTTCAGGCAGAGTGGTTCCTTCTTGTCCCTGGCGCTGGCGTCACCTTGAGAGCCGAAGAGTAGGTTAGTGAAGAGCATGTTTATTATTACACTGTACTTAATATTATTAATAATAATAATAATAATAATATTAATAATAATAATAATAATAATAATAATAATAATAATAATAATAATAATATTATTATTATTATTATTATTATTATAATTATTATTATTATTGTTAATATTACTGCTACTACTACTACTACTACTACTACTACTACTACTATTACTACTACCACTACTATAACTACTACTACTACTGTTTTTATTATTTCGTAAGTAGCATTCCCTCTCAGTATTTACCTCTTCACTACGATAACGTATTTCTACATTTTCCTTGCCCCCTTCCACCTCTTTCCACCCACCTTCACCTTCTTCCACCTCCCTCACCTTTCACCTCCCTCACCTCCTTCCACTTCCCTCACCTTTCACCTCCTTCACCTCCTTCCACCTTTGCCTCTTTCCTCCACCCTCACCTCCTTTCACCTCCCTCACCTCTTTTCACCTGCCTCTTCTCACCACCACCTCTCCTTTCTGCTCAACTCTCTCTTCATTTCCCATCCTTAACCCGCCAGTATCTCATCACTAATCTTTCAACCTCCCATGCCATCCCCTACTCCCTGTCACCCCATGTCACCTTCCAAGCATTCAGGGGGTGCCAGGGTCATCTTAAGCCACCCCTGCCGTGCCCTGAAGACAATGACCAATAAAGCAAGATTACCAGGAGTCATCACCGAGAGATTCAAACGTCACGCATTACCGATGAGGAGGGGCGTCTTCCAGGGACATCACACACACACACACACACACACACACACACACACACACACACACACACATACCTACCGTACGTGCGACCCTCATAGAACAGATTTTCTTGTTTTCGATGTCCAGGGTTTTGCTTTTCTCTCCTTATGGGTGGCTGTTGGATGGCTCCGGGGGCGTCTGGTTGATTGTTAGATGAGGCAGCTGGTATTCTCAAAACATCACATAATGCATTCTTTATACCTGGGGTGTTTATTACCTGAATTGATTATACTGTATGGTTTTAATAGCATCCATTTCAATTAACCTTTTTCTTTTTTTAGTCAGACGGTTTTCTCCAGCTGAATTACCCTACTTTTTCAGGGTTGCAGCTTATTTCACTAGCCTTTCAGATGACAGATGTTTCCCTCACTTGAATAAAATCATTTGGAGGTAGCCAGAATACAGCATCTAATTCGATACCTGCCGTCTAGGGGGTTAAAGTTAGGATAAAGACTCATATTGTGTACGAGAGGGAGAGATGTTTGGCTGAAGTCCTGTTTATCTTAGTTTGGCTGTCTGCATATGAGTAATTATAATTGCAGGACTGTCTACTCGCCTGTCTTTGTATCGCCTGCCTGTCCATCCATTTGTCTGCCTGTCTGTCTTTATCTGTTTATATATATTAGCTAGTAAGAGTATCAGCATAACTACCTACCTACCTACCTACCCTCCTGTATGTCTGTCTGTCTCTCTGTCCATCCATCTGTCTGTGTGTCTTATCAGTGTATTTGTCTCTTTATGTAATTTCATATGCATGACTCTCTATGTATCGTTATGTTTATCGCCCGTTTGTTTATCAGTAAGAATTTGTTTATCCATTTATCTATCTTTTCTTCCAGATATCTGCCTCTATATAGCCATGTCTGCCTATTTGACTGTCTAGGAACCATTAGATCTTTATACGTAACTTAATATACATAACATCCTGTCCAGATCTATATACATAACATCCCTGTCTAGATTTATATACATAACATCCTGTCTTCTTTTTGTGTGTAAATCTGTCACCCTCTACTTTTCTCAACACTTGTCTGGCTATTGATCCTTCTCTCCTTCTGTCTGTCTGCCAGCACATCTATCAGCATGCTTTTTATCTGCCGATCTTTGTCTGTCTAGCGTTATGTATCTCTCGACTCCTCAGTAAGTATTTGTAGGTCTGGGCTATCTATCTATCTAGCTATCTGCTATCACTTTCTAGCTACCTTTGTTTATCAGTATCTTTCTACCTGTCTCCTACCAGGTGCTAAATCCTAGTGTCCCATCCAACATATTTATCTGTCTTTTTCTGTCCGTCTATTTAGCCATTCATCTCCCTTAATTCCAGCACCCCATTCAATATGATATCAGTAATAAGTCATTCTCTGTCCTCCTCTCCCCTCTCCTCCCCTCATATCTCCTCTCCCCCACTACCTGTCACAGCAAACCTTCAAAAGATCCCATATTTAAATTTGACATCTCCATCCTGGCATTCAATGCCTCCCCCACCCCACTTTCTCCCCTTTCCATTTTCGCCTTTGCTCCTCTCCCCTATCTCCTTTTCCGCTCCCTCCCTCTCGCCTTCCCCTCTCCCCCTAACCATCCCCCTGATTTCCCCTTCCTCCCCCCCCCCTTCCTCTCCCTCTCACAGCAATCCTTCAAGAGATCCTTAAATTTATATATATGTATGTAAATGCCACGTCCATCCTAGCATCCATAACCCTCCACCCTCATAAGCCCTGGCCATAAAGTCGAGGTCAGTGAAGGCAGTTAGTATAAATTAAGGCCTAATGCTGTCCTCGCTAAGGGGTGATGGAAAGGGGATAACCCTGGGAAAAATAAGTGACGGCTGAGATTTTTATTCTTATCCTGAAGTGCCACTGCTGGGCCCTGGGATTCATAAAAGTGCTTAAGTCTTTGGCCCGTATGCTCGTCGCGTAAGGAGACACTCTAGCACATCTTCCTTAGCGATATATTTTTGGATATGGCTAAATAATATCCTTTTGTGCGTTATCTGTGCAGAGTAAGGGGATATTAGAATTATTAATGTGACACGGAGAAGGACAGTAAAGTGTAATAATCAAATAAATCGCTTAGGACAAGCTGTCAGGGAACTTGCTTAACCGACTGAACTGACTGAACAAAAATCGTCTGGTGTTACCCTACTATAATTCCAGGTGTACGGGTATCACAGAAAAGGTTAACGGTATTCGTTGTGGTTTGGTTTTCTGGCCTCTGACTGCTAGGGGTTTTTTCTCAGTTGAACAAAATCGTCTGGTGTTAGCGTGAAAAAATACCCAAGAGCACCAGGCGACGTGAGAGGGTTAAATCTGATTTGTGTTTAACCCCATCAAGGTGAGGATCTCTCTCTCTCTCTCTCTCTCTCTCTCTCTCTCTCTCTCTCTCTCTCTTCTACCACCATACTGTTTTACTCAGGTTTGTAGGCATCTTTTTTAATAGAGGAGTTGGAGGGAGGTTGTTCCTATCCTCTTCTCTGTGAAAGGACTCCCTTACCATAACTAAATACAGTAGCAGGAATAAGATATGAATGAAGACCTGGAAGAAGACGTTAAAATGTATAATCTTCACTCTTATAATTATCAAGAGCAGAACATTGTGAATGATAAGGTGAAAAATGC
Source organism: Coenobita brevimanus (assembly GCF_032717465.1). NCBI lineage: Eukaryota > Metazoa > Arthropoda > Malacostraca > Decapoda > Coenobitidae > Coenobita > Coenobita brevimanus. Next base: position 48,158,007 of record NC_136977.1, on the reverse strand, counting down.
GAGGAAACTAAATGGATTGGTTAAAATTTTCAACATTTTGATTCCGATGGCGTTTTTCAAGTCATTTTACGTTCACACAAGTTTTTGAACTTTTAGAGAGTCCATCTGTGAAGGGAGTTAATAGACTCTGTCTATATCATCTAGATAGAAAATTCTTCATAAAGCTGAACATAACTGTCTGTAGGTGGCAAGATTATGATTAAAAAAAAAAAAAATCAGAGCTAAAGGTTTAAATGCAATGAAGACCTGTTCATCATGAAAGTTGGTTGAGAATCTTTATAAGTACGGACGAAAGACCAGGATTTACCAGGCAAGCTTATGATCCGTGGCCGTGTCTTAACTATGATTTGTTTTATCCAGGAAGAGACAGACAAGGGGAAAAATTCTGATGCATTTGTCTTTCCCTGTTCCTCCTTCGAAAACGAACCTCTGTAGCACAACTTCTGTGCCACGTTATATCTGCATATGGCACCTTATTTTATCTAGTATGTTGATATTAAAGGGATATTAAAAGCACATACCAGAATAATGAGATTAGACAAGTAAAATAATTTGTTAAGAGTGAAGTCACAAAATTTCCTAGGTTGACGAAATGATGGTTCTTCCCAGCCCCGCTTCCTTTCCGGTGACAGGCAATTTCTCAGTGATACAGTTCAGTTTGCTCTTGTGAGATGATAATACAGTAATCGTTGATATGATACTAGCATCTTAGAAATGGATTACTGAAGTGTAATACCCATGTACAGTAAATCGTCAAGGAAGAGGTGCCAGGAGTACTACTAAGCCGGCCAAGATACAGCCGTTGGTTGGGACAGGGGATGGGTCATATACTGGTGTGATCTCCGGGTCCCCCTCCGACGTGAAGGTGGTGTGGCGGAGCTGGGGCTGTCCAGTACCTCATTTTGTGATTAGTGGTATGAGGGGAACTGGTCAGGACTTCATATGATTAGTGAAGAGATTTATTGGTTGTCTGGGGTCTCTTTAGATTTGAGAGTTTAAGAGGTGTTCAGTAGTACCGGGTGTACACACACACACACACACACACACACACACACACACACACACACATATATATATATATATATATATATATATATATATATATATATATATATATATATATATATATATATATATATATATATATATATATATCGGCCACGTCTAATACATCCACCTTGTTAGTGTGTGATGTATACACAACCAAACATAGCGGTACAGTACAGGGGGCTCGTAATATTCCTTCTCTTGAAGAAAAGAAATCGTAAATTCAGCTTTCATATCTAAGCAAGCGTGTATACACACACTGAAGCATCATCCCCCCCTCCCCCACAGTTACCCTCCATCTACGCACACACATAAACTATCCCTCTCCTCCACACACAAACACAGCTCCGCCCCACACTCACATCCCATCCCCTTACACACACGCATATACTACTCTTCACACACACCAAACACACAACACTCCCTCTCCCCCCTTCCCCCGAACACACAACTCGGAAGAAATAAAAACAGCCAATAAAACATTTTGCCTCACCCTTTGGCCCTATCAAGCAGGATTTACGGCTCAGGCCTACCAGCGCGTCTAGCATGCAGCCCCTCCTGACACAACACTAAATCTCCAGCTGCCATGACCCCTGCTTATATACGAGACGCGTGCCACATCACCATCATAGTTGCCGTTATTGCCACTCTCAACTCAGTCGTAAGTGGACCCACTTGTGGTCGGGTGGGTAGCGTTTTTGCTCATCAGTCACCTAGCCCTGAGTTCGATCCCACTAAGGGCTGGATATCAAATAGGGTATAGTGGTATGTTCTGGCGTGGGTTCTCACATGTGCACACGTTGTTGAATTCTTGCAATGACTTATATAGACTTACACACACACACATACTCAAAGATAACATCACTCCTACAAAGCACGATGCTAAATGCATTCCACACCATATATTTCAAAATCCTGTCACTCGTTTACCCGTATATGTATCACTGAGTGGAGGCTGGTCGCTTTACCAGTGGCAGAAAGTTTCTTGGCGCTACAGATCAGTTCCCACTTATGACTGGTAGAACACTCTTGGAATAGGTGGTAGAGCAGCCCAACCTTGTCAGGAGCGTGCAAACCAGTCACCACAAGCCATTGTTTCTCTAATTAATTCATGCATTCATTAATTTATTAAGAATTGTAACAAACTTATTCTCATAGGCTTAGGAGAAAAAAAGAAAACAAATAATAGGGATTTTTTGTTATTATAACTGGCTTGTATTTTTTATATCCTTTTTCACATCTACATACCGTCCAAAAAATACAAAAATTTACTGTGCAGAATAAACTTTTATGAATTTCTTAATCAACATTCTTTGCATAAGTAACTTAAGCAAAAATCTTAACGTGCCTCGCTGGAAATTAAGCTTGGAACGAAGTTGGGGAAGCATCCAAAGCTGAGAGGGGCACGGTCTGGTGGGTGGAGTAAAGCAAGCAGAGTAACTAATAAGCTAATTTTAGGCGTTTCTGAATAGTAGCTCCTGTGTGAAAAATACACACACACACACACACACACACACACACACACACGCACGCACGCACGCGCGGGGGCGCGCAAGGAATGCGTTAGTTTGAGATGATTTGTAAACCAATCTTCGCGATGTGTTAGCGAGGTGAGGTAGGTGGAAATGATAGTTGCGTCCCTGTGGCGGCGAAGACAGCGATTGATTAATTTATCTAGTACAGGTATAGTTTAAATTTTATACTGATATTGTCTCTACTGCTTCTTTATTATATCATTGTATCCAGTTTGTTTTGGAAGGTTCTCAGTGTGTGTGTGTGTGTGTGTGTGTGTGTGTGTGTGTGTGTGTGTGTGTGTGTGTGTGTGTGTATGTGTGTGTGTGTGTGTGTGTGCAGGGGAAAAGAAGGAAAGACCCTGTAAATAGCAGAATATACACAAGCGATGGAGAGGGGTGTAGGGAAGGCAGACAGGCAGGCGGGAGGAAAAGAAGGAGGGCGAAGAGCGGAGGAAGGGGTGGAAGTAGAAGGAAGAGGTGGCAGACGGAGGAGAGGGAATAGAAGGGAGAAGAAGGGGAGGGAAGACAGAGAGGGGGGGATGCGGGAATGAGAGGATGGAAAGGTTAAAGGGAAGGGTTAGTTGTGGAGAAAGGGGTGGGTGGGAAAGGTGAGGGAGAGAAGGGGAGAGGAGAAACGTGTGGGGAGAAGAAGGAGGAGGACGAGAGAATAGGTAGAGGAGAGAGTGGGAGAGGGAGAGGAGAGGGGTCGACAAGAGGTCAAACTGGGTGGGGACTCTACACGTAGAGGAAATGGCCACCTTCCTCCTCTCTCTCGCTCACCTTTGCCTCCCGTCTTCCTCCACTCCTCTTGTTTTCTCCTCTACTTCCTCCCTCACCTTTACCTTCATTTCTTCTTCCTGCTCCCATTTCTCTTCCTGTTCTTCCTCTCTCACCTTTAACTTTCTCTTCTTCTTTAGAATCTATCCTCATCCTTTCTTTTCCTTTTTCCTCCCTCCTGTAATCCAGTTCCATCCTCTTTTTCACTTATTCTCCTTCTCTCTTCTTCTTCCTTCCTCCTTTCTTTTATCTTTCTCAGTCCCATCTTCTGGTCCTCTCAGCTCTACCTCTTCATCTTCTCATTTTCTCCCCAATTCTTCTTCCCTTACATTTTCATATTTTATTCCCACTCTTCTTTTTATTGTCCTTCGTCCTTCTACTTAAATTTATCTTTCTCTTCTTCCTTAGAATTCTTACTATATCTTCCCTTCCCTCCACTTCAACCTCTCTCTCTCTCTCTCTCTCTCTCTCTCTCTCTCTCCCTTCCTACTCATCCCACTCTCCCCTCCTTCTCTCCTATTTCCTTCCATTCCCTGTCTTCCCTTTATCCCCACACTTTCTCCTTCATATTCCTCATACCTCATCGCCTCCCCCTTTCCCTTTCGCCTCCCCAGCCTCTTCTGTACCCTGAACCGCACAGCTTCTCCCCTTCCTCCCAGCCTCACCCGAGTCCCTCCCCGCCTCCTCCCACGTTCCATCACTCCTATTCCCTCATTTTCTTCCTCTCCTCCCCCCCTCCTTTCCCCGCCACGTGCCCTCCTCTTTATGCATACCCAGAGTTTTGCAGCAGTATCTCTCTCTCTCTCTCTCTCTCTCTCTCTCTCTCTCTCTCTCTCTCTCTCTCTCACACACACACACACACACACACACACACACACACACAAAATGCCTTTCCTCTTATCACCCCACCAAACCGTCCAGCTCTCCCTCCCCCCCTCCTTTGCCTCACCCCTCTGCCTCACCCTGCCCTGCCTCACCTTTTACCTCGCTCTCTGCCTGTCCTCTCCTTCCTCACCCATTATCCTTCCTTGCTCACCCTCCAAACCTTACTTCAGTCATCCTTTGCCTTCCTGCCTTACCCCTCTGCCTTCCATTGCCTCACTGCTCCTGCCTCGCCCCTCACGCTCTTTCTACCTCGCACTTGCCCTCTATCTGCCTCAATTTGCCCCCCTTGCCCTTCCTCCTGCCTCACCCTTTGCCCCACACCTCAGTCACACCCCAGACCCAGCCAATGAGACAAGTTTTATAATTATTCAGAAGCAGAAGAGAAACCCCGACAGACCGCCTAGATTAAGTGCCGTTTAGATTTGTCGGAATACCAAGCATTGGCGAGAGAGAGAGAGAGAGAGAGAGAGAGAGAGAAGGGGAGTTAGTGGCCATTCAAGTACGTTTTTCTGAATAACCCTCAGGCGATTACATACACCTGAAGAAAAGCCTTACCTGCTAAATTGTTAATGATTATCTCGGTTTAAGCAATGATAGGACAGATAGCAACGCAGGCATTTTTTTCTGCATACTGCCAGAAGCTATGTTTGTGTGTGTGTGTGTGTGTGTGTGTGTGTACTCGTATGGAGGAAAATGAACCCGCGTGCAATGGAGCGTGTATATAGTTGAGCATCACACACACACACACACACACACACACACACACACACACAACTTGAGAAGGTCTTTAGTTAGAGCTTTCTATACTCACACCAGGATGCAGGATCGGGGGAGGGGGAGAGGGAAATCGAGAGGGATGGGTGGGGAGGGGGAAGAAAAAGGGACGGGAGAGAGGGGGATGGGAGGGAGACGGAGTTTGATAATCCAGGCAAAAGGTGAGACTGGATATGGGAAAGGACTATGGAAGGAGAAGGAGGAAAGGAGAGAGGTAAGAGCTGGGAAGGGGCAGGTAAAGGTAGAAGGAAGAGAGAAGTAGATGGGACGTGAGAGGAGAGAGGGTAAGAAAGAAAAGGGAGATAAGGACAGGAGACACACACACACACACACACACACACACACACACACACACACACACACACACACACACACACACACAGTGATGGGTATGAGGAAGAATTTTTCGGGTTGGAGATGGAGGGGTAAAAGCAGAAAATAATAGGCGTGCCTTGAAAAACAAGGCTAGGGTGCTTAAGTAGAGTAAAGGGTTAGCAATGAAAAAGAGGACTAGGTAGTCGGGGCAGCAGGTAGTCTTGCACTGATAAGCTGATGTAGAGTGCAGAGGATTTGCATTTTTCTTCTTTTTTCCCGTTTGAAATGTGAGATAAATACCGCTTGGGATTTAATGGTGAAAATGGTGGAGCTGTGTGTGTGTGAGCGAGGTGGCGAAATGAGGTAGGGTTGGTGTGGCATTAGGGATAGGATCAGGAGGAGGAGTGACAATGATAGAACTTATTGGATGAAGGACGGGTTGAGTGAGTGTGAGAGGCGATTTTATGTGGGATTAGAGAGAGAGAGAGAGAGAGAGAGAGAGAGAGAAAAAAAAGGGGGGGATGGGGAGGAAAAAATGGGTGAGAGAGAGCAAGGGCTGGAGAGAGGGAATGGAGGCTGAGGGATTGGCGGAATTAGATGAGGAGGAACGGAGGGGGGGGGGATGGGGACGTAAAAGTGAGAGAGATAGAGATGTGGCGAATACTGGAAGAATAGGAGGGGAGGGGAGGCGAGGGGAGGGGAGGGGAAACACGATAGTGGGCGTGATGGAGGGGGAGGGGGCAGTGGAGGCGATAGGGCTTGGAGGGGGGGATCAAGGTGGCGCCAGTGAGGAAGACGGTCATAATGAGGGGAGGGGGAAGGGAGAGGAGGGAAGGGAGAGGGGAGAGGAGGGGAGGGGAGGGGAGGGAAGGGAAGGGGAGGGGGAGGGGAGAGGAAGGGAAAGGAGAAGTGGGAGGGGAGGGGAGGGGAGGAGTTGTGGCATCTCACGTGTGTATGTGGCGGCTTGCGAGGACGGAATGCCTGGGGAGAAGAGTAGATGGATGAGGGAAAGGATGAGAAGCTATCGAAAGGGGAAGGGGAGGAGGTAAGGCAGACATAGGAGAGAAGTGGGACTGGGAAGCCTGTAGAGGGGAGGGGAGAGGAGGGAGGAAGGAACTGGGGAGGGGAACGTGACACATCTCACATCACCATCAACACGAGAGTGATGATATACGAGGGTGTGTGACGCCATCTGTTGCTGCGTAGCAGACCTGATCGTTGGATCTCAGGGAACGGGGTGCATGTTCTGTGATCAGGACTGGGTTCACGAAAATACAGATAAAAATTTTCTGGTTGCCGATTAAGCAGCATTAAGTTGTTATTCACTTGTGTTATCATCATCATCATTATCATCATCCGGACCTCCTTTCCCACCCAAGGGCAGGGTGAGGAGTAGCAATGTCCAGACAGCCCAAATTTGCCCAATCCAATGGGCCACGCTTCCATTCACTCATCACTCAAGCCTCCGGAAGCCTGGCTTTATCAGATACGCCAAAAACATTCACCATGTTCTGTAGATTTACATAAACGTATCCTTTTTTTTTCTATTGAGTTTTTTATTGGTGTGGACGCACTTCGATATTCGTTATGTATAATCTGGTGCCAAACGATTTCCATCTAAGAGAAATCATAGCCATCAGGGGGTTAAAACCATCTTGACTAAACCCCTTGCTATTTTGTATTCAGATTAATTCCAGACGATTTAGTTCTGCTGAGAGAAATCATAGCACTTAAAGGGTGAAGAATATTTTAATAATCGCAGGTGTTACTGTCAATATACCAGTAATTACTTCGTTTCGGCGAGTCCTATGATTTTATTTTTTTAACTGAGAAATATTACAAGTCAGAGGTATGATTTAACTCTTGACAGCATGAATTATTTTAGCCTTTATATCGTCACTTGTTATTTGAGAAAGTAGTGTGTGGTGTGAGGAAGAGTCGTTGCTGAGTAGAGAGAAAAGTGCCTTATCATGAGGGGTTAATCAGACAGATAAGTAGGCGAGACTGACAGACATAAAAAGTTCCCATCATCACAAGAGACTGATCCAATTACACAGATAGCCAGCGTTGCCCCTCAGGAACACTCTCTCCCCTCTCTCCCCATCCCCATTGCACTCCCCATCACCATCTACATCTCCCATCCACATAAACAGTCCCCCACCACCGTTCACATCTCCCCTCCACCCATACCGCCCCCTACCATTTTTCGTGTCTCCCCCCCAACACCATCACCCCCATCACCATTCACATCCCCCATTCACCAACACCGCTTCTCCAGCCACCCCTCCCACCACCCTGTACACTCTCTCGTCTCCCTCCTCACCGTCCAACACCCACCCACCCAAGTAGCGTGCCGGATTGAGAGTGTCGTAGAATTAAATTAACACGGTGCGAGGGTACAGTTACGGTACGCTACTGACGACCGTGAACTGTTAGTGGTATTTTTTTTTTTTTTTTTATGTGACCGACTCTGGGCATAGGCTTCACAACCTGCTTTCAAGGCCCAGTAGTCCTCCTACGTACCGCACACCTCCACATGTCACCACTTCGCCGCTAACACCCACCGTCCATACTGAATACATGCTAGGGCTGTCTCATACGGGACTGGTGTATTGGTATTAGCGGGGGTATTTTTACGACATGTCGGCGGGTCTTCTGGTAGATCAGTAAAGTCTGCTTTTATGAAATTCAAATCCGTAAACTGTTCCCTGCTCCAGCGCGATTTGAACCCGGGTCCGTTAGGACTACAAACCAACTCTCTACCGATTGAGCCACCGCCTCCCCCTAAATGGTAGGTTATTGGCTGTTTGGTTAGTGGGGTGTAGGAGCCAATATGATAACCCCTGTTATTATTCCTTTTATGTACCCTAGTTACTTAGTAACATTGTTTGATAAACCTTGCCATAGTCCTTTCACATTAACATGGCCTTGATTTTTTTTTTTTTTTTTACTTTCTGCAGCTTATTTCAAGTAGCCCAGCTGTAGAAGAAGACAGTACTACGGCTACACATCCTTTTCATAGCAGTTCTTCGTGACAAGCACTATATTCTAGTGTTACTCTCTTGGTACAACTCAGCAAGCACGACGGACAGATGGCAATTTTAGGCCAAGTTAGAGTAAAAAGGGTGTAGTGTATCATCTCTACCATTTTTATTATTATCGTTATCATCGTCATTTGCTAGGTAATCTCGTTAGTAAACCTTGTTAGTTTGCCATTGGAATCACCGTGGCTCAATGAGAACTCATTCTTCTCCCGACCACCGCCCGAGCTGTTTCGGTGGTAAGTCCCATCATATTAGACTATATTGTATACCGTATGTTCGCTCATTGTCAGGTCATACTGATGATATACAGAGAGTCCCCGTAGGAAAATGCATAACTTTGGGAAATTATAGATCAGGGAATTCTTAGTAAAAACTGTTATTTCAATATGGGTCAAAGTTTCAATCATTATGTAGCCACAAAAAAAAAAAAAAAAAAAAAAAAGACCTAATGGGCAAAATGATCTCCCTCACAATTCACCCATAAGGACACCAATAACTGCAGCTCTATAATGGTTGAGATTTGGACCAGTGTTGATATAACAATTTCTCCTCACAGTTCCTTTATATAACATTTCCTAAAGTTATCCCCTTTCCTCCCGGGACACCTGCATACTAAGTCGGATAGCCACAGTCATACCCAACATAACACTTCCATTTTGACATGCACCCCTGTCAGTGCCGTAGCAGGTACTGTTCGAGACTGCAACACAAGTGGTATGCGGTGTGATTGCTATATTCCCATCCTAGAGTACATACCCTCGACCCTATAAGCGCCTGTTCACGATGAGGCCGGAATCGATCATTTTTTGACGCCCGTAGTTCAGACCTGTAGGTTGGACAAGAACTGGAAAGAAACACCTGGGTTCATTAAACCACGTTATGGGTAAGTTGTTTCTTACTGCCATACGTAATGTATCTGACGGTAAGTAACAGAATACCCCAATTGTTAACTAGTAACACGGAATGATTTTTGCCTGTCTTTACCTATACGCTTGGACAGTTCTAATTAGAATATCTCCACTTCTGACTTGCGTGTTAACAAGCCCAAGTCGTCTTACATAAAAAGCAAGGAGTAAGGAAGTAGTATTTTTTTCCCTATGCAGGCAATATTTTTTCTTATGCGAGTAATGTTTTTTCCCTCTGAGGGTAATAGTTTCTTGAGCGGGAAACATTTTGTCCCTCTGCAGGTAATATCTTTTCCCTATACGGATCATTTTTTCCCCTCGGGTAGTTTTATTCCTTTGTGGATTATAATTTTTTCTTATGCGGGTAATATTTTTTTCATATGAAAATAATTTTTTCCTATGGGGTAATCGTTTCTTTCCTATGGGATAATATTTTTATGCAGGTAATATTTTTTCTTATACGGGTAATTTTTTCCAGTGGAGTAATCTTTTTTTCCTACTGAGTAATATTTGTTTCCTCACTACCCAGGGGAAAGTTCCACCCCACTTGTTCCACTAAATACTTCCATCCCACTTAGTAACATGAAGCGACCCCTGACTTCTGGTTGCAGGGCGTGTCATTGCAGATAATACAAGGTTAATAACACACTGTGGGACGTGATGCTGAGAGGTGTGTGCGTGCGTGATTGAGACCGTTGGTTTCTTACACACACACACACACACACACACACACACACACACACACGTCTGTTTTGCTTGCGGCCAAATTATCTATAAAGTCATGCTCTTGGCCTGATGTCGCGGGCGTGTCGGGGGGAGCATGAGAAAATTACATGAAGTTATGGGAGTACAGGACTTGAGAGAGAGAGAGAGAGAGAGAGAGAAAGAGAGAGAGAGAGAGAGAGAGAGAGAGAGAGAGAGAGAGAGAGAGAGAGAGAGGAATATCTATAATAGTCTGGGATAATTTAATGGAGATGGTACAACAGTCGCTACAGGGAGACAGAATTAACAGAAAAAGATAACTATAGCAAAGGAAGGAGTATGTATAGTTGTGAGTAAAAGATGGAAGAGGAGCATAAGACAGTATGGATCAGTTGGGTCTAGGATTGTGTGGGTAAAGTTGAAAGTTGGAATACAAATGTGGGCGATTGTGTGTGTGTATGCGCCAACGCAAGATCGTGCTAGAAGAGTGAGAGAAGAGTTCTGGACAAATGTAGAAGTGTGCATGGAAAAGTTTGGAAGGAATGAGATAGTGTTTTTGATTGGTGATATGAATGGTAAAGTTGGGAATGCGAAGGTGGATGGAATAGTTGGGAAGTGGGGTGTGCCTGCTGAGATAGATGAGAATGGGAGTGCGTTAGTGGACATTTGTGCTGGGAGGGGGTTGGTAATAGCCAATACCCTCCTCAGGCATAAAATGATCCACAGGTATACATGGCGAGTGATGAGAAGGGTGGGTGGTGAACTGAATGAAAGGAAGGCAATGATTGATTATGTGTGTGTGGATGAAAGGATGCGAAGATGTGTAATGGATGCAAGAGTTTATTGAGGTTGGGGGAGTGGACTTTCTGACCACTACTTGGTGGTGGCCAGAATTAGATGGAGGAATAGAAGAAAGGAAAGACGAGAGGAAGGAGTAGTGGCAAGGAGAGTGGAAAGGTTAGAAAAGGATGAGAAAAAGGCAGAGTATAAGAGAGAAGTGGAGGAACTATTAGGCAAATATGAACTGGAGCAGATGGGAGACGTGGAAGGTGTGTGTAGGATATTTACAGAAGAAATATGTGCAGCATGTGATGTGGTGTGTGGAAGGAAGAGAAGACGGAGGGGGGTGCAAGGAACAGCGTGGTGGACTCAAGAGGTGAAACAGGCTGTGGCACAAAAGAAGAAAGCATACAATGAATGGATGAGAAATAGGGGCGTGGAAGAAGTTGAGAGGCGGAAGAGAGAGTTATATGTAGAAAGAAAGTGAGAGGTGAAAAAATTAGTAAGAGAAAGTAAGAAGAAAGTGGATGAGGAATTTGGAAGGAATTTGAGTGTAAAGTGGAGGGACTGTAAGAAAATGTTCTGGAAAGAGGTGAAAAGAGTAAGACAGGGTGGAAGTGAAGTTAGCAGGGGAGTGAAAGATAAAAATGGTAGTTTACTAGTGGAGAAGGGAGAAAAAGTGAGCAGATGTTGAGAACACTTTAAGGAATTGTTGAACGTAGAGGATGGAAGTAATGCGAGTATAAGTGGCTGGGGAATGGCTGGGAGAAGGAGGGAAGTGAGAAGACAGGAAGAAATCAGTAGGATAGAAGTTGTGGAAGCAATGAAGAAAGTTAAATCGGGGAAAGCCCCAGGAATTGATGGAGTGTGTGGTGAAATGCTGAAGCATGGGGGAGAGATAGTAGTAGAATGGATGTGGAAGATGTGCAGATTGGCCTGTGAGGAAGGTAGAGTCCCGGAGGATTGGAAGTCAGGTATAATTATTCCCTTGTACAAAGGAAAAGGGGAAAAAGAAGTGTGTGGTAATCATAGGGGCATTTGTCTTCTTAGTATAATAGGAAAAGTGTATGGTAGGATACTTATTGACAGAGTTAGAGAAAGAACAGAGAAATTAGTTGGAGAAGAACAGGGAGGCTTTAGGAAGGGAAGAGGTTGTGTAGATCAGATATTCATTTTTAGATCTTTAGTGGAAAACTTTCTAGAGAAGGGAAAGAAGTTGTATGCGGCTTTCATGGATTTGGAGAAAGCATATGACAGGGTGGATAGATAAGGATTGTGGAAAGTGTTAAGAATATATGGAGTAGATGGGAAGTTGTTGAATGCTGTGATGAGTATGTACGATGGTGCGAAGGCTACAGTGCGTGTGGATGGTGAACTAAGTGAATTTTTCTCTTTGAAAGTTGGGTTGAAACAGGGATGTGTCATGTCTCCATGGTTGTTCAATCTGTACATGGATGGGGTGATAAAAGAGGTACAAGGTAGGGTAGTGGATGTTGGAGTGTCCCTGGTGAGAGAGGATAGTGTTTGGAAACTCCCTGTACTGTTGTTTGCAGATGATACTGTGTTGTTGAGTGAAGACGAAGGGGAGCTGCAAGGCTTGGTGGATGAGTTTGGGAGAGTGTGTAAGAAACGGAATCTAAAGGTGAATGTAGGGAAGAGTAAAGTGATGATCTTTGAGAGAGGTGAAGTCAGTGAATGTACAGCGAGGTTGAATGGTGAGGAATTGGAAAATGTGAGTACGTTTAAGTACTTGGGTAGTGTGATGAGTAAGGATGGAGGTTTGGAGGGTGAAGTGCTTGAAAGGGTACAGCAGGGAAGAAAGGTTGCTGGTTCCTTGAAAGCAGTGATAAGAAACAGGGAAGTGACCATGGAAGTGAAAAAGTCACTACATGACAGTATTGTGATACCAACTCTAACGTATGGAAGTGAAGCTTGGACGTTGTTGGAAGGACACAAGTCAAGGGTGAGAGCAGTGGAAATGAGTTATTTTAGAGGAGCCTGTGGAGTCACATGGAGAGACAGGCTGACGAATGAGAATATAAAGGAGCGTTGTTGTGTTGATGTGGATGTGATAGGAAGCGTTATGAGGAACACACTGAGGTGGTTTGGCCATGTGGAGAGGATGGAGGGTGAAAGACTGACGAAGAGAGTGTATGTGAGTGAGGTGGAGGGGGGAAGAGGGAGGGGGAGGCCGAGAATGAGATGAAGGGATGGGGTGGAAAGGTATATGAGAGAGGGGGGTGTGAGTTGGGAGCACGGCAGTGAAATGGCGGGGGACAGGGCGACTTGGAGGCGATTTGTTTGTGGCCACCCCAAACGGGATTGAGGCGTCTGGCAATAGATAGATAGATAGATAGATAACTACAGAACTAATAAATAACAATAAAATGAGTGAGAGAGAGGTGGGGGTTGTCATGATACAGACGAGAATAATTAAAAGACGATGATACAGAAGGCACCACAGGAAGACAGATAAGCAATGGGAAGGATGGGAGGGGAGAGGAGGTGGGATGGGAGGAGGCTGGGTTCAATGGACGGGAGATTGACAATTGTGTGTGTGTGTGTGTGTGTGTGTGTGTGTGTGTGTGTGTGTGTGTGTGTGTGTGTGTGTGTGTGTGTGTGTGTTTCCAAGTTCAGTAAAAAATTAATTATTTTCCTGAGATTGGTTGAAAAGCTCTTAGAGAATTCAAACCATCTGAGAAAAGCTTTATTTCAGATGAGATATACTGTGTATATATATATATATATATATATATATATATATATATATATATATATATATATATATATATATATATATATATATATATATATAATCAGGCGAAATTCAGGTCGTTGCTAGTTGATTCAGTGACTACATAATACGTCAACTCTGGGATAAGCTTCCTCATTCTTTCTTTTACCTTTGGCATTATGCAATCTCTAAAGGTGTGTTCAGAAATCTCGACTTAAAATTATCTTTATTCTGTCTTAGTATGGCAGGGGAAAGTTTTTGCAGATTTTAGGCCTATGGTTCCTTCTCTTTGTATAAAAGTGTTCATGTAGATGGAACCTTTCGTGTAAGGTAAGTAGGCACTAGAGAGAAATGAGGAGTAATTATAGTAATTAATGCTGCAACAAGAAGTGATCACTTCAAATAGGACACCTGCAGGGAAGGCAATGGCTGATCTTATCGGGAGTGTGTTGTAAGCGATTAGATGTCAAAGGCAAACATTCCAGTGCAAATTAGAAGTGTGCGTTTACAAAGAGGCAAGAACTCGACCGAACATCAACACTATCAGAAAAGAGAAGAGCATTCCAGTCTAATAGGTATGACAAAACCAGCAAAAAAAAAAAAAAAAAAATGCAGACGAGGAGAAGGAAGACATCAGGTAAACTAAAGATCCACGGCCATAATCAGATACGGAACTTAATAAGGTGAGAACGATAAAGAGAGAGACAGGCAGATAGAGAGAACAAATCGAGATAGATTGTCCCATCGCATTTTTTTTTTTTTTTCGGGTGGGTGGGTGGGAAAGGAGGAAGGGGGATATGCAGGGGCGAAGGAGCGAAGAGGGGTTAGGGGGAAGCTGCAGGGATGAGGAGAGTAAGGTGACGAGTGTTCAATGGATAGCGAAGGGGGAGGGGAGAAGAAGAAGGAAGAGAGAACAGATGGGGGTGAAGGAAAGGATGAAGGGGTAGAGTGATGGGAAGAGAGGAGTGGAAAGGGGACAAGGGAGAGAGAGGGGACAGAGGACGAGTAAAAGGAAATGGAAGCGAGAGAGGGAGGGGACGAGTAGAGGAGAGGGATAAGGGGAAAGGGGTACTTCTAAAGATTGCCAGAGTTTCCATGAGAGGGGAGAAAAGAAGGGAGATAAAGAGAGTGGGGCAGAGGGCATGGGGTAGGAGGAGGACGAAGTGAGAGAGGGGAGGATAGAGAGGAAGGAAGGGGGCGGAGAGGTGTAAGAGGAGTACTGAGGAAGGGAGAGGGAATGGTTTTTTAACTTAATTCATCATCTCTTATTTATAAACCTGTATGTCCGGATTATATTGAACAGCCGACCTGCCATTGAATTTAGTGCAGTATACTTTTTTTTTTTTTAATGCGAAGAAGAAGGAACCAAAGGCCGCAAGCCCGCAAGTATTGTTCCTTCGAACAGAAAAATAAAATACAAGAGAGAGCCAAATTCAACATCCGATCATTTCGAGATGCCTGGACACACTGCGTTTGAAAAACTGGAGATCACAGGAAGCAGGAAACACAGACAGAAGAAGACAATTCCAGAGTTGACCTGTTGCATAAATGAAGGACTGTGAGTAACGGTTAACTCTTGCATTAGAGGGTTGGACAGAAAAGGGGTGAGTTTGCTGCTAGACGGGTGCTAAGTGCCCGTCATTGAGGTGGAGGAATGCATGCAGACAGTTCAGAGGAGCAGTGACCATTGAAGTAGCGATAGAAAAGAGATAAAGATACAACAGTGCGACGAAGATACAGAGGTTGAACGGAGTCAGTAAGAGGGGGAGAGTTAATGAAACGAAAAGCCTTTGACTCCACCCTACTGAGAAGAGCTGTGTGTGGAGAGCCGCCCCATACATAAGAGTTGTACTCCTCACAGGGGCGGATAAAACCCCTGTATAGAGTCAACAATTGTGCAGGGGTAAAGAAGGAACGGAGTCAGCTTAGCACACCTAATCTCCTGGAAGCAGATTTTACAAGAGATGTAATATGATCTTTCCAAGATAAGTCCCAAGTAAATGAAACCCCAAGCATGTGCAAGGATGATGCAGGATTAAGCTGAATATTATTAAACATTAGTGGGTATACCTGTGGAAGATTTTGTCGGGTTGATGGGTGTAAAAACTGAGTCTTTGATGCATTAAAAACAACCAGATTATTTTTACCCCAGTCAGAGATACGAGCCAAGTCAGACAATAGGTGTGCCATAGACTCATCCTTTGTTTGTTGAAGTAACTGCTGAGTTGAACGTTGCGGGAACCGAATGGAAAGATAAAGGGTGGAGTCATCAGCTTATGAGTGGAAAGGGTTAGATGTACAGCTCAGAAGGTCATTGATGAATAAAAGGAAGAGAGTTGGTGATACGACAGAGCCTTGAGGAACACCACTATTGATAGATCTAGAAGAACGATGGCTGTCTACAACAGCGGCTATAGAACGACCAGAAAGGAAGCTAGGGATGAAAGCACAGATAGAAGGATAGAAACAGTAAGAGTTTCAGTTTGGAAATAAAGGTTTATGCCAGACTCGATCGAAAGCCTTTGAGATGTCAAGTGCAATGGCAAAGCTTCCAAAGTCCCGAAAGGAGGTTGACCAGGAGTCTGAAAGGTAGGTGAGAAGATCGCCAGTGGAGCGTTCCTGACGGAACCCATACTGACGATCGGAGAGAAGGTTATGATAGGAAAGATGCTTTAAATTTTTTCTATTAAGAACCGATTCGAAATTTTTTTTGATACAGGATGTTAAAGCAATTGGACGATAGTTAGAGGGTTGGGAATGGTCACCCTTCTTTGGGACTGGCTGATTGAGAGCAAACTTCCAGCAAGAAGGAAAGGTACAAGTTGATAGACAAAGGCAAAGACTTTGCCTAGGCAGGGTGTAAGCACAGAAGCACAGTTCTTGAGAACAACAGGAGGGACTCCATCAGGCCATTATGCCTTATTAGTATTGAAGCCTGTGATGGCAGAAAATACATCAGCTGAAGAAATTTTAATGTCAGGCATGAGGAAGTCAGAGGGAGGAAGTGATGGAGGAACAGCACTGGAATCGTCTAAGGTGAAATTGGAGGAGAAAGTCTGAGCGAAGAGATCTGCTTTATCAGTAGAAGAAATAGCTACAGAGCCATCATAGTAGAAAAGAGGAGGGAAGGATGATGAGGTAAAGTTGTTAGAAAGGTTTTTGGTGAGGTATCAGAAGGAGCGGGAAGAATTCGAGATGGAGAGTTGAGAGCATTTAGTAGGGATGAATTTATTTTTAGCAGAGCGAAGAACAGACTTAACACAATTCCGGGCAGAAACGTTGAAAAGATGCGATTCAGGGGTGGGTTGGCTCCGGTACCTTTTATAGGCCCTCTTCTTGTTGTGGACAGCATTAGAACAAGTGTGATTAAACCAAGGCTTTCATGTATTAGTCAAAAGGTGTGAAAAAATGAATGTATGCTTCCATGCCCGAAAGAATAACCTCCGTAATGCACAAGGCACACTCAGATGGCTCCCGGCCATGGATGCAACAATCATTCCAGGGAAAATCAATGAAGTACTGCCTGAGGGCCTTCCAATCCGCAGCTCCAAAGTGCCACAGACGACACTTCTTTGGAGGGTCCACAGGCCGTACCAGAGCGATAGGGCAGGTTAAGTGATAAGGTTGTGATCGGAGGAGTCCAACGGAGAGAATAGATTAACAGTGTAAGCAGAAGGATTGGTTGTAAGGAAAAGGTGAAGTATGTTGGAGCTCTCTCCAAGGTGGTCAGGGATACGGGTAGGGTGCTGTACAAGCTGCTCTAGGTCATCAAGGATAGAAAAGGTGTAGGCTCGTTCACCAGGTGGATCAGTGAAAGGAGAGGAGAGCCAAAGGTGATGGTGAACATTGAAATCTCCTAGAATGGAGATTTCAGAGAAAAGAGAAATGGATAGAATGTGTTCCCTCGTAGAAGTAAGATAGTCGAACAATTTTTGATAGGAGATAAGTAAACAGCACAGATATATTTAGTCAGAGAAAGACTGGAAAGCCGAAGCCAGAGTGTATAGAATTCAGAAGAATCGAGTTCAGGAACACGAAAGCAAGATAAGTCGTTGCGTATATATACACAACAGCCACCTTTGGCTTTGAAATGGGTGTAGAGAAGGTAGGAGGATACAGAAAAGGGTCTGCTATCGGTTGCCTCAGACAGCTGAGTCTCAGTTAGAAAAAGAAGATGAGATTTAGAGAAGGAGAGGCGGTGCTCAACAGAGCTAAGTTAGAGGAAAGGCCGCGAATGTTGCAGAAATGAAGAAGAAGAGAGTCAGAGAGTGGTTCTAGGCAGCTAGAGTTGTCACCGGGAGAGGGGCGGAAGGTGGGGGCATTTATGGTCCCCCCGCCCCCGGGGACTCCGAGGCCACGTGTTGAGCTGCCATGATTTTTATTTTTATTTTGGAAAAGGAAGTGTAGTGTGTACTTTGCATGTAGTTTGGTGTTGATAGTTAGAGAAACTTGTATTGGAGAGCATGCTGGCCTACTCTCTGTGTTACTGAGACACTGAAAAAGTTCAGCAATGGGGGATGGTCGGGGCCTAGTCCCGAGGGCTGATGAAACGGGAGCTCCAGCTCTCCCTATCATCAATTTTCTATCCACCTTGGGAGTGCTGCCATGCTCGACTGGTGCTATATTTAACTAGCTGTTATTTTCCACTTATATTTTTCTTTTTATATATTTTTTTTTAAATAACAGAACAGAGGAAGGAAAAACAAATGAATAAAAAAAAAAATTCATGCACCAGATTACTGGTGTCCTCTGTTCACAAAATATCTGTAACAGTTAAACTTGAACAGCAGTAGGTTGAAGTTTGGAGGGAAACTACTCTGGGGAAGCGAGTTCCAGAGAGATGTAGTTCGGGGAATGAAAGAATTCTGATAGGCAGAAGTTCTGCAGTATGGCTGAGTGACATTCCAGTCATGAGCGCTGCCAGCTGCCCGTGTAGCACGAGGGAAGGCATGGAGAGATGGCACCATGGACGCAACTTCGTCTGAACATTTGCTATAGAAATATCTGTAAAATAACTCAGGGGAGGCAACATTCCTTCATACTTGTAGGGGAGGTAGTTTATTAGTAATAGCAGGGTTATTAATAATTATAACAGCTTTGTTCTGAATTTTGTCTACTTGTTTTAATGCAACCTCTCCACATCCACTCAACAAGGGTGAGCAGTATTCAAGCTGAGAGCGCACATGACTTATATATTATAACTAATTGCTTGTCAGTGAAGAAGTTACGAACTCTGTACAATAATCCAAGTTTCTTTGAGGCGGTTTTAGCAAGTGATCTAACATGAGAGGTTCAGCTGAGGGCATTGTTAAGCGAGACGCAGAGAATTTCAATACTTTTGGAAATGGAAATATTTGTAGCATTGAAGGTAATATACGATTCTGGCAATACCTGTCTATTAGTAGATTGTATATATTTAATTTTACTATCATTAAATGTGACAAGGTTATTTTGTCCCCATTCACTGATCGTGGATAAGTCTTGATTTAAAGAGATGGCTGTACTGAGTTGAGAGTTAGAGATATATTTAACAACTGACTTTGGGTTTGGCGTTGTGTATAATTGTGAGGTTTATATTCCAGCAGCTTTCCCCCCCCCCCCCAAATGTTATCTTATTTTTCCTCTTTCCATTTATACTTTTTTATAAGCTTCATAGTTTGAAGGTTATGCGTCATCCCATGTTAAATTTGTTCTCTTTCACGCTTAATATATATATTTTCTATTTTTTTTTTTTACTGCCCATGTTCCTTTGCTATTTCTTACCGTTATTTGGTTTTTATTGGTGGTATTCCCCATCTCAGAACCTTTTCTTTTTTCTTAGTTTCTTTTTGTTACTACATTGTTTGTCTCACTGTCCATTTTTTGTGATGCTTATTTTTCTGTTATCTTTATTTAGTATTTGCATTATGCCTCGTCCAGATTTTTCTTTTTTACCTGCTTTTTAAAAATTAATTTCTTTTCATTTTTGACTGGCCATATTTCTTAGTTGTATGCTTTTATTTAAGTATTCCTGTGAAGCATCATCGTAATTAGTTTTTACCATTCTTCCTACTTCTTTTATTTTCTTCCTAATTCTGTTCTTCATTTTTCATGTTTCTTTGTTTTTCCTTTTCCTTACATTTGTAGTGTCCGATATGCCCCAACCCCAAGCTTTTTCTCTTTGTTTCATTTTATTTTTTTATATTTTACATTGTTTATTTACATACTTAGTTTTGTTTATTTATTTATTTATTCGTTTCTTTATTTACATATTTGATGATGTTTTATCAATAATTATTTACATATTTAATTTCATTTATTCTTTTATACTTATTTACATATTTATCTATTTACATTTATATAAATTTATGTACATATTTATTTGTTTACAGATTTATTTATTTATTTATTTTTCCCTGTTCATGGTCGTTTGTTACCGTAATTAGTCTGATTTCTATTTTCAGGTAGCCTTGCCACGTCTATAGTATTATGTCCTCAGCTATTGTTACTGCTTCTGATCCTTATTTTTAGTGTTCATTTTGTACCCCAGTCCCCTCGACAGCAACACCTGGGCCACCTAAACATTGCCTCCTCAGAATTACTGCTTTTCAAATTCCTCTGCTGATCATTATGTGTCAGACACGGAGAACCGATAGCCTCTCCAAGACTGCTTGGATTTCTACCTGATGAGAGAGAGAGAGAGAGAGAGAGAGAGAGAGAAATGAATTTCCCGAGCTAGGCTTTAATGGATCACATAGCCCCGCTAGGTCACGATAGAGCGTTATCTTTGCCAGCAAAGAAGCTACCCGGGCTGGGCACGAACTCTCGAGCCTTCGGTCTTGAGTCAAGCGCTCTACCATTGAACCACTCTGTCCCCAGAGAGAGAGAGAGAGAGAGAGAGAGAGAGGTGGAGTCTGGAGAAAGAATTCATTCAAATCCTCGTGTCTATTTGATTCGACCACGGGACGATTAATTGTGACAGCACTAGCGATCCCAGATTCCAGTATTCATCCTGAGTTAAATACAATCACTTAACGTCAGCTGGAACAAATCACTAAAGACGTTACGGTGAGAGAGTTTATCGTAGCTTCCGCCTTATTTCGAAGCCTCGGATCTGTGCAGTGAGAAGGCGTACAAGAGTGTTACTGGTTGCTCCACTCGTCAGCTCCGCTCCGAAGTCTCACACCCCGCACTTCCGTAGTCCTTCCTTCTTCCCGTGTGGCCAGTGCTAGCCGGCTGAACCTGGCGTTATTTATAATATTTTTTGCGTGGTAAAAAGATAAGACCCCCCCCCCTCTCTCTTTTTTAAAACTGATACCTGCTTGTGGTTAAGGTTAAACGGAACTGTTACTTGTTGCTTCACTCGGTCAGCTTCCTCTCTCGCCAGTCATCTCTCATTTCCTTGTGGGGAGTGCTCTTGCCGGCTAAGTTTGGCGTTGTCTATAAGATTTCTCACGGGGCAAAAAAAAAAAAAAAAATACCGATATTTATTTGGAGCTGCGATTACTAATTCCATTTTCATTTTCAAATTAATGACGCTCAGTGAATGGACTAGTGATATTGCTGAGTTGCTGACTATTCGGTATATAGTTTACCGTAATCTCGTTAAGTTTTAACTAGACTCCTAGACTGTGTAAAGTAATTATTGACCGCAACAGTGTCCGTTAATGGGGAAAACTGTGTGATGTTCTGTGTTGTTCTTATTGGGAAACTGGTGATGGCAATCGTAACTCATCTTTAACGTGAAAAGCGATTGTGATATTACGTTAATCGTTGTTATATTTGGGGAAAAACTAGCATTTCAACATGGCTTTGAGGCACTGTAATGGAACTAATGACCACAGCTGTTTGTGAAAGTGGAAAGCTTTGAGTGATACGAAGTACTTTGCCGTTATTAAAAGAAAAAAAAGGATGAACAACCTCAGTCGATGTCAGTAGTGTGGAAAACAATTTGATATTATGTTGACTTAATATAATTACTGAAAAAAGCAGCATCTGCAAATTTCACCGGTGTCAGTAATGGATGTGTAAAAATTGTGGTAATGTTATCGCGGTGTAAATTAAGGTAACGAAGGAAGACAGTCGGGTGTGAAAGGCAATTGCAGTGTTGATGTAATGGCTGCCTGGATATTTGTGTGCCCAGCGGAGTACGACTAAGATAAAGCTGGTAGATGTAAAGTTGTTGGATGGACTGCGCCGCCCTTTATGTTGTACATTACAACCCCTCCCACCTACCCCCTCCACCTTCCTCCTCCTCCCTCTTCTCTCTCTTCCCCACACGGTCCTCTTCCTCTCTTCCTTCCTTCATCCTTTATCCACCCCCCCAGCTCTCTCCCCTCCCTCATCCCGCCTTCCTTGTTCTTTTCCCTCCAGCCTCCCCCCTCCCCCTCCAGCCTCCCCCACCTTGTTCTACTTCCCTCCATCTGCCTCCTTATTCTCCTCTCCTCCAGCATTCCCCTCCTTGTTTTCCCCCTCCAGCCTTTCTCTCCTTGTTCTCCCCTTATACCTACTCTCCTCTTCCTCCACTTCTCTCACGATTCCCCCATCATCCCTCTCTCCATTTTCTTCAACTCTCTCCCCTCCCCTGACCTTCTCATTTCCTTGTCATGTTTCTCCCCTCTCCTATCTATCTGTATCTTCTCATCTTTATTTCAACTTCACCTCCTCCCTCAGCACTCCTCCCACCATCTCCCGAATCCATCTAACCCATTTCCTTCCTCAACCTATCCTCTGTCACCTCTTCCTACTTATATTTACTTCCCATCTCCTTCTGCTCGCCAGATGCCTCAATGCCCCGCTACGATGTATCCTCCCCAGCAAACTGCACTCCCCAACACCACTGGCTCCAGCCAAAGGTAAGTGTGGATGCTTTTACACCCCATTGTTACCTCTCTCCATCTCTCTTTTTCTCCCACCTCACTTCTCTTCCTATCTTTCTTTATTCTCCACCTCTTTGCCTACTTTCCACCTCTAGTTTTTCCTCTCCACCTCCTTGTCTACTCCCCCTCTTTTCTTCACTCCCAACTCTCTTCTGATACCTTTCCCCACCTCTTTATATCCCAGTCTGTTGCCTCTCCCCATCTCTTTGTTTCTTCCCAGCTACCTTAACTTCCCACCATTATCGAAGCCAGATAAAGGGAAGTGTCCATTTGTGCACTTGATTCCTAATGAAAGAGTTACTTAATTTTCCTTACGTTTATTCCTAATGAAAGGGGAAAAGTGTAATGATTTCTTTATAGTTCTTTCTTCGTTGCATCTTGTCGTGGGTTTCAGAGGGTACCATGCACCATATCATTATCAGTATATCTTGAGATATGAGGCACTAATTTACTACATTGTTATATACTGTTTGTCGATATTGAAGATGATGTAAGAGAGATGTTCGTAACCTTTTGATACTTATGGAAGCTATTTTTATGTTATCATGGTAAAAGCAACACATAAGAGAACATTTCATGCTGATTGTCTGTCTTATTTACGCAGACTGTCTCAACATTGTACCGGACACTGTTGTTCTTCATATATTTTATTTTATATTCCAATTTATGGTTCCCCTCCGCCCCTGTAGAGAGGAAGAATAAAACTTGATGATAGTGATGATGTTATTAGGTACATGCATGTAAGTTAATATTATGGAGTGAAAATAAAATCGGTCAGGAACATCTGCAAGGGATCCTTCAAAGAGCACTGGCTAACGGGCTATAGTAGGACTCGCCTACGTTTGCGGCTGTGGTGTAGCCCGCACCTGTTTACAGTGTTGCCACGTTTTCTATACCGTTATCTCTCTCTCTCTCTCTCTCTCTCTCTCTCTCTCTCTCCTGGCGGGAAATGTGAGCCACCCTGAGTACTTTTGATTCTTTTATAAGTTATTTATA
Source organism: Coenobita brevimanus (assembly GCF_032717465.1). Lineage (NCBI taxonomy): Eukaryota > Metazoa > Arthropoda > Malacostraca > Decapoda > Coenobitidae > Coenobita > Coenobita brevimanus. The sequence goes on along the minus strand of NC_136977.1, from coordinate 48,134,676 downwards.
ATTGTGCTTTCATTTGTTAATTTGGTTTTGTTATATTTAGTGATGCCGACAATGCATTCAATGCATGCCCCTCTCCTGCCTCTCTCTCTCTCTCTCTCTCTCTCGCTCTCTCGCCAACTGGGTGTGGAAGTGTTGCCGCTCGCGAGTGAATAATTTTTTTTTTTTTACTTCGGTATTGGCATATGCCTACTATTTTGTCCTACATATTAGCTTATGATTATAAATGTGATTATTCCTCGTCCTTAAAATTATGGTAAAAGCCGGTAAATGTGAGCATTTTTCCCTAGCAACACCTGTACAAGCTGTGGTTGGGTATACAAAGGTACTTTACCGTAGGCCAGACTGGTAAGTGTTGCCACTCAGAAGAATTACATGAATTATTTCTTTTACTTTGGATATTGGCATATTTCTTCTTTTTTCAGGCTCATTATCTTATATCCATAACTGTGATATTATTACCCACCCTAAAACTACGCTAAAAAACATTAAAAGTGACTACAATTTCTTTTAGCAACACTGTACAATATGTATGCCATGTTTCTGTGTTACTGTATAAATATTTTATGCATAATAAGATTACTGTTGATTCATCCATCAAAATACACAAGTGTAAGTTTTATTCATCTGAATTTATCGAATTTGTGATGCCTTGTACATAAATAGCTTCCGTTTCACATCGCAAGTTGGGGAAACATGGCACCATTGTACACAGTTGCGAACCACACCACAGCCGCAAACGTGCGCGAGTCCTACTAGTGTGGTCCTGTGAAGTAATACGTTTGACTGTTGATGATAACGGGTCTCTCTCTCTCTCTCTCTCTCTCTCTCTCTCTCTCGCTGGTTCCCTGCAGCAGCTTTACGCCACAGTCTATCTTGTTGCCACCACTGTATCGCAACCCACTTTATTAGTCATTATTTTTTTCTAGTTATACATTCATTTATTTCGCAACTTTATTTTTCATTAGTGTGTGTGTATGTGTGTGTGTGTGTGTGTGTGTGTGTGTGTGTGATTAATGGGAGTCAATTATGTGGTGCTATTTTGCCTTTGGACTTATCGACGGGTGATAACAAACGACTCGCGTGTGTTGTGTTCATAATTTTACATCTATTGATGCATCGATTTTATTTATGTGGCATTTTGACCTACATGACTGGTAATGAAAGTAGTAATCAGAAAGTTTACACACACACACACACACACACACACACACACAGTAAACCATATTTTTGCGTATCTATTTCATAGCGTATTTTCTTTATTTATATGTATTTGGCGGGAGGGAGAGACTTGCTGAATTCCAGAGTGTTATTTTGAATCTACACCGATAACATGAATTTGAGAGAGAGAGAGAGAGAGAGAGAGAGAGAGAGAGAGAGAGAGAGAGAGGAGTATATTAAAACGGTGAACCTGACGGCAGGTTGTCACCAAAGTAGCAAACCGACCCACAGGGGGTATGTTATTAGTGAGGTCATGGTCTGTATTACCTTCACTTGTTTGGGGAGGGTGGGAGTGGGGTGATGATGATGATGATGGAGGTGGTGATGGTGGTGGTGTGGTATTAATGTGGTGATGGTTGTATACCTCATACCAATTCATCTGGCCAGGCATGTATGGCAACACCGTTCCTGCCAAGATTCTGATTGGCTGGAGGTGTTTGTTCGATTTTGTTGTTGTTTAAACCGATACTCTCTTTAATATCAGATGTGATACTTAGTTTCTCGACAGTACAATCGTCAAAAGCAATAAGAAATCCGATATATACTTAACAACAATGAAATTTTCGTAGGAAGATAGAGATATGATTCAACAAAGTATTATAACAGTCCAAGTCAAGGTCAGCATTCGAACAATTCCTTTTTATCTCCGACACTCCATAATATACAGAAAATTAAGGAAACCTGATTAATCTAAGCGTTGGTATAACACACATTTAAATTATAAGATCAATCCGTACTGTGATAATAGAGGAGATATAATGAAATAGTTTTCCTTTAGCCTACTTTGATTTTAGCGAAATTTTCAAACCTCCCTCCCCGCAGAACTCGTCTTTTCATTAGAACTTTTAATTATTCAGAGTTGTGACACGATTTAAGGGTGCAGACTGATCTTATAATTTAAATGTGTGTTATACCAACGCTTAGATTAATCAGGTTTCCTTAATTTTCTGTATATTATGGGGTGTCGAAGATTTAAAGGAATTGTTCGAATGCTGACCTTGACTTGGACTGTTATAATACTGTGTTGACTCATATCTCTATCTTCCTACGAAAATTTCATTGTTGTTAAGTATATAACGGATTTTTTATTGCTTTTGACGATTGTACTGTCGAGAAACTAAGTATCACATCTGATATTAAAGAGAGTATCGGTTTAAACAACAACGAAATCGAACAAACACCTCCAGCCAATCAGAATCTCGGCAGGAACGGTGTTGCCATACATGCCTGGCCAGATTAATTGGTATGAGGTATAGTGATGTTGGTGACGATGAAGATGGTGGTGGTGTGGTGTGGTACTGGTACTGATGTGGTGATGGTAGTAATGATGATGACGATGATTAAGTAAAGTTCAGCTGCGAGAGATATTTTGCATTATTAAGAAAGTCTGATGGCGATACGAATTAAAAAAAAATACCTTGATGACGAGTGGACAGGGAGCAATAATGAGCATAGTTTATTACTCATACGAGTATATCTGGTGTATGTATCCGACTCAGGGCATTAGCTAGCCAGGATTTATGATTTAACTCCTTCAGTCCAAGTACTAATCTTGATATGTGTCCAGGTAGTGAGGGGGTAAATTAATACACCTAACACCTTCACTTTGAATAATCTTCTCAAGCTAAATAAAGTCGACTGGTGATAGCAAGAATAAAATGCAAAAGACGTCATCGGGCTTAAGGGTTAATGTGTTGAAATGTCCGGATCGGCAGCCAGTTTCTCCTCATGGAATTTGTACATGATACACGAAAGATCAGATGTTTTATTGTACTCTTAAATCTCTCAAAACCTGATTATAGTCGCTGCGCACGACTCTGAGGTTGTCATTATCGTACCCTGGCAATCTACCATTCAAAAGTGCGTCCGATTTCGTATCATATTATACACGAATCATATTATTATGCACGAATAATATTTTATACACGAACATACTATACAAGGATCACATGCGTTTCATATTAAACACGAAGTCATACGCACTTTTGAATGGTAGGTTGCCAGGGCACGATAATAACAACATCAGAGTCGGCGCCGCGTCTATAGTAATAACTGTAAACAGTTTTTTTTTTTTTTTTTAAAAATATATATTTCTGCCACCGAAGGACGACTTTACATTACTGAAAGTTATATTTCACCCCCCCCCCCTTCTAAATATCTCCCCCGAACAGAACTGATCGAGCAAGTTTATCCTGCTTTCTTAATGTACATAAATATGTTTGAAAGTGTTACCTAAAATATTCCATACGCGAAAAGTATCAAATCTTTAAGGTGGAGTAGACACAAAATCGACCGAATATTCAGCTGCAACAGAAAATGAAAGTCTTTCGGTAATAAATCTAGTTAAATTCATTAAATGAGCACTGTAATCAGAATAATAACAGATGCCAGCTTGCTAACTGACCAGTTAAATGATGAGCAATATCTGATCAAGTTGCAAGACAAATTGGCCGTCTTGAAGTAATAAATGGAAGTGAATTAATAGGTAAACATTGTAATAAACCAGTCATAAGTATCAGCAGTTTGACAGGCCAGCCTTGTGATAAACCACACCTAATTAGTACCGCACCATGCTTTATAGGAACCCTCGAGGCTGAATATAATTGTCTGATGTACGTACCTAAAACATAGACAAAGAACGAGTTATCTTACTGAAAATGTTAACAGAAGATAATTTCAAATCCCGTCACCATCAAAAGTCTACCCTTGTGTTGAGCGAAATTATTTGACGTCAGCTGTTATAAAATTAAAAGAACGTCATAGCACTGGAGGAGTTAAAATATTTCAGAATTTTCTTTATATATTCCATTTTGTCCCAGTCTCCGGCGGGCATTTGGATGCTGCCTCTTTCTCTGCTCCCTTCCCTCATATCTTGTGCATTCCATTTGACCGAATACTCCAAAGGTATTTATTTACCTAGGTGATGCTCCCCCTTCCCTTGCCTACCCACTCCTTCCATTATAGGCATTAGTAGCACAATACGTAATAGTTAGGGGTATTATATAATCATAGCACAATATGTAACACTAGCACAGTATGTAATGTCTGGTGCATCAGGAAGAGAATCACAAATCATCCCATGGCCCTAGACGACAAAGAATGTATGATGTACAGTATGTCAACACACGATTAGCTCACGTGTCGGAAGCGCGCCAGACGCTATACACACACATACATTCACACATACGCACACACGTTAGCTAGGCCGGAAGCCCGGCAGTAATATACCCAGAAATCGGGTGCAGGGAGTCAGAAGAAAACTGGGAGGCATTAGTGAATGAGATGGAGTAGAGAACAAATAGGAGACTGGGGAGGGTAGGATTAACTGTTACTGACAATCCTGGTCACGTCACTCTGTCCATCACATGAACGATGTAACTGTGTCACAGTAAAACCCCATAACCCCTTAGTGTCTCTACCTCACCTCACTTACAATACAAGATAGATAGAGGGGTCAGTGAGACAGAGAAAAGGCCTGCCTCTAAAATATACACTCTCCACGCTATCCAACGCCTCACAAGTTTATATGGGCAGCAACAGTAACCTACGATCATCTACGATACCCGGCATTGGTGGCAGCGATTCTCTATAATATCCACATTATTGACACTGATGGCACCTACCTACCTGGCTACCTACCTACCTCCCTATCTACCTATCAACACCTTGTCATTGTGTTATTTCTGTGCTTGTTTATGGTTCTCTCCTCTGACCCGGTGAGGTATCCCTCTTGGTGTGTGAGGGTTGACATGCCTGAATATATTTCGCCTCCTCTGACTCATCCCCTTTGAACGTTATTCTCTCTTCTGACTCATCTGTGAGCCATTTACCTCTTCCTCCCCTCTCTCTCTGCCCCTTCCCATTTCCCAGCAATTGCCCCTTCCTCTGCCCCTCACCTCGACCTCCCCACTTCTTGTTTGTGGTTCAAGCCTTGTCTATGACTGTAATGAAATTTCTTTATGTGTAAGGACTAAGGCGCTTGCAAATTATCGGAAGCACTACTCCCTCCTGCTCCCCCTTCTTTCATCCTATTCTGCCCTTCTATCCTTGTCTCTTCCTCATAGAATATTTATGTTAGTTACCTGCCCTATAACAAACGATCTCGTATGAAACAATAGATCTGTTGCTGTTTTGCATTACTATGTACTCCCTTGTATTCCTCTGTGCTTGTTTTCTCCTCTGCCCTCCGCTGGTCTTCCCCCTCTCCCGCACCTCTCCTCTCCTGCCCCTCCCCCCCGCCTGCCCCCTCCCCCTCTCCTGCCCCTCCCCCCCTCCTGCCACTCCCCCTCTCCTGCCTACCGCCTGCCTCATCTAGCTTGTGGTTCTTCGCTTGTGTAACTCGGCGATGAGACTACCTCGTTATTACGTCACTAACGAACAAGTCGGACTTAGTGTGTTAGGACTGACACTCCTGAGCATTTGGCAAGTCGGCTCTGTGCTCAGGTGAAGGAGCACTATATAGTCAACGCTGTGCACGGGGCATAACAGGTGAGAGGGAGGGAGGGGAGAGTGGAAGAGTGAGGGAGATATATAGGAGGCGAGGAGAGAGGAGTTATTGGAGAAAAGAAAAAAAAAACAGTTAAGAAAGAACAGTCCAAGGATAATGGAAAGCGAGAACGGAGAAAGACAAGAAGGAGAAAGCAGACAGATAGCTACAGATGTATAGATATAAATAGATAACATAGATGTGCAGATAGATACGTCAAGTGATAGATACGGGGCGGGACTGCTTGGCTACCGGTGGGCCGAGAGAGAAAAGAGAGGGAGCGGTGGGGACTGGCTCAGTGTGTGGTGTAATAAATTAGTGTGAACATTGAATTACACATACAGGAGAGAGAGAGAGAGAGAGAGAGAGAGAGAGAGAGAGAGAGAGAGAGAGAGAGAGCGTAAAAGGCTTGATACAGAGTCGTTTCCTGGTGAGTTTAGAGGCTCCTTGATATCTCTTCCTTAGTGATTTATTATGTATATTACAACTTAAAATTCTCTTCCTTATTTGTTTTATCTTTTTTCACTGTAAGAGCACTCGTACTAGCAGCCGATAAATAAGAATCAAACATCCAGTGACATCTAAAGTCTTCCATGTTGACAAATATAATGGCGCTTTGACCCGTCTAAATTTTACTTATCTCGGTTGTGTGGACTAATCTTCTCGTCTTCTGTTGTTGGCGTTCGTATCGTAACAGGTATAAATCTCACTTGAGAAAATGTTAAGGTACACTCGTGATCACTAATCTCTGACCAGAGAGTTAGCCAAAGTCGTGGCCACGCGTAGGCTACACAGTCAGACACACTCCACCATCGTTTCAGAAAAGATTTAGTGCTTCAAAGAACAATTTTCTAAGCATCACTGAAGCACTTTTGTTTCACATATTATATTAATTTCTCAAGTAATATTTGCATGGTAAGAAATAGACAAATTTGGTCGTAGCTGTTATTTTTAGTCTATAATGAGTGTTTGATATTTGAATTTCATACTGTTTTATTAATCTATTTTTTATTTCACTGACCTATTTCTTGAGGCGAGCCTTTAACCGAGCTGTTGGTAGGTGATACCAGAGAAATATCAACGATTGCCACAGCAGCCGGCATTCACATGACATTCAAAGTAAGAGTGCTTTATAATACTTATATCATTGACAAAAATTTTCTATTACTATTGCTTTGAACTGAATGTTTTTCTCTAGAGATAACAGGCCCCGTTGCCCATAGATATAAATAAGCCTAGATGCCACAAGACACTACTTTGGATGCGTCTGCGATGCCGCCATCTTGGAACGGTCGAGGCAGACGATGCCTTGTTCCTGACGATGATCAAAGCTGACCACTATTTACCTAGAAATGCCTTCCCTCGTGCTACACGGGCATCTGGTAGCGCTCATGACTGGAATGTCACTCAGTCATTTTGCAGAACTTTTGCGTATCAGAATTCTTTCATTCCTCGAACTGCATCTCTCTGGAATTAGCTTCCCCAGAGTTGTTTCCGTCCAAATTTCAACCCACAACTGTTCAAGTCTAACTGTTACAGATATTTCATGAACAGAGGACACCAGTAATCTGGTGTATGGATTATTTTTTTTTACTCATTTGTTTTTCCTTCCTCCGTTCTGTTATTTATTAAAAAAAAAAAAAAAAAAAAACAGCACTGTGCTGCCTTTGGGTGTAGAAAACGTCGGAATATATTTATGGTGACACCGATAGCACGAGCGGCTCAACTGTCTGGTTATGCAAACGTCCCTCAGCTGCCTCTCTATCCTCCGAAAGGAGGATGGTGGGTTGCAGAGGGGAAATTTAAGCCTGCAGTCCACCGAGTTCACGTTTCATATGAACCAGGAACCACAACCACTACCACCACAACAATAGCCACCACCATAACAACCACCACCACAGCTACCACCACAACCACCACCACAACCACCACCACCACAACAACAACAACAACAACATCAACGACAACAACCACTACCACCAGCACCACATCCACCACCACAACCACCACCACTACCACAACATCAACAACATCCACATCCACCACCATAACAACAATCACCACCAAAACAACAATCACCACCAAAACAACAATCACCACCAAAACAACAATCACCACCAAAACAATCACCACCATCACAAAAACAACCACCATCATCACAACAACAACCACCACCATCACAACCACCACCACCACCATCACCACAACAACAACCACCACCATCACCACAACAACAACCACCACCATCACCACAACAACAACCACCACCATCACCACAACCACCAGCACATCAACCACCACTATCACAACAATAATCACCACCACAACAACAAAAACCACCACCACCACAACAACACAGTCACTACAACCATCACCACCACAACAACAACAACCACCACAACAACAGCACCGTCACTACAACCATCACCACCACAACAACCACCACCACCACCACCACCACCATCACAACAACCACCACAAAAATAACCATCACAACAACAACCACAACAATAACCACCACAGCAACAACCACAACAACTATCACCACAACAATAGCCACCACAGCAACAACAACCACCATCACAACAACCACCATCACAACAACCGCCACAATAACAACCACAACAACAACCACAACAACAATCACCACAACAGTAACCACCACCACAACAACCAACACCACAACAACAACAACCATCACCACAACAACAACAACCATCACCAACAACAACCACAATAACTACCGCAGCAACAACCACACCATCAGTCACCACAACAATAACCACCACTACAACAACAACAACCACAACAAGAACCACTACCACCACCAGTGCAACAACCACCAACACAACAACCACCACCACCATAACAACAACAACAATAACAACAACCAACACAACCACAACCACCACCACCACCACAACAGCAACAACAACTACCACAAAAAACATCACCACAACAACCACCACCACCACTACAACCATCTCTACAACCACCACCATCACCACAACAACCACCACCACCACTACAACCATCTCTACAACCACCACCATCACCACCACAACAGCAGCAACATCTGTAACCACCATCACAACAATGACCACCACAACAACCACCACCACAACAACTACAGCATCCACCGCCACTGCCACCACAACCACCACAACAGCAACAACAACTACAGCATCCACCGCCACTACCACCACAACCACCACAACAGCAACAACAACCACAATTACCACCACAACACTTCCATTATAACCACCTTCACAACAACCACCACCACAACAACCACCACTAACACCACAACAACCACAATGAACACAACAACTACCACCACCACCAACACAATAACCACCACCACCACAACAACAACAAAAATCACCATCACCACCACCACAACAACAACAAAAACCACCATCACCCCCACCACAACAACAACAAAAACCACCATCACCACCACCACAACAACAACAAAAACCACCATCACCACCACCACCGCCACAGCAACAACCACCAGTACCACTACAATAACTACCATCACCACCACCACAACAGTAACCACCATCACCATCTCCACCACAACAACATTCATTTTCATAGTCTGAATTCGCTCTCAGAAAAAGCCCCACTATTATATGCTTGACCGCTCCAACATGACGGCCGCAAAGACGCATAGCCGCTGTACTGAAGAATAGGCTATGCGGCATCTAGTCCTATTTATATCTATGCCATTGCCATCCAGTGGGAATGGTTGTCCTATTCCTACGCGACTTCTTAGCTGCATGCCCCCTCTGGTCAAAATGTGTGCCAGTTAATGCCGTTAATTCATAAATAATTATTACGGTATATATGATGCCAATACCCACATATAGTGTCACATTTTTTTCTATCTATCTATCTATCTATTGCCAGACACCATAATCCCGTAAGGGGTGGCCATTTGACTCATGAGTTATTTGTTTTACAAGGAGGGGCACTAACCCTCCACCAACCCACTTGTTGACACGTAGGAAGCACGTATGGTTTGGTTATATGGTTACCACCCAGCGCTCTAAATGGTTTCTTGGCTTACAGGAAACCATTTGGCTTGTCACTCAATGTAAAGCCACCTGTAATGGAAAGAAAAGCAATAAGAAGTGACAGGAAATATGGGAGAAATAGGAAGATAGGAGGGCAGGCACAGAAAAGGAATGATAAAGGCTAAGGAAGAAGTAGCCAGCACTACATCAAGTGAGTGGATGATGGTCGCCACCACCTACCACTATACTTCTTGGAAACTGCTAAATTGCAGACTGATTGAAGAATGTAGGACCCTGTCATTCATTCATTGCCAGACGCCATGTATCCCAAACGGGGTGACCAAGGGCTTAGAGTTAATTGTTTTACAGGGAGGGGCACTAATCCTCCACCAACCCCACTCACGTAGGGATGCCAACAGCATCTGGTGTTCCCAGGCGGTCACCCATCCAAGTACTAACCAGACCCAACGTTGCTTAACTTCGCTGATCGGACGGGAAGCGGTGTACTCAACGTGGTATGGCCGTTGGCCCCTGTCAATAAACAGATTATTATATTATGGAGGAGAAACCATAAGAATATGGAAATATCGATGATATGAGGAGTAGTTCGCTTCAGATCACCTGGTTACAGTTCTTTGCCCCGCCTACTAGTGCGGAGGCTGTGTTCTAATGCGTGGCTCGTGTGTGGTGATAACTGCCCGCCACGCGTCCCTGGTCAGAGATTAGTAATCATGAGTGTACAAGCGTAATTGATCCTAGAGATGAGAGTACATAGGAAATATAGATGACAGGAAGACTATGCCTAAGGTCGTACCATTCTAAAGTGGCGGTTTGGGTGGGGCACGAACCCCTGTACAGTGTTGCCACGTTTTCCGTACTCGCGATGCCCCTCTCTCTCTCTCTCTCTCTCTCTCTTGGGGGGATGTGCATCACCTTAGGGAATTTTGTTTCTTTTACGTCTTATAAACTTGTTTTTTACTATATTATTGTTTTACATATGACGCCAGCTGACCTCGGTGTTACGGCGCCTTTTCATTCAATCATTCTCGCCCTCCTTCCTCCCTTTCCTTCATCTTTCCCTCAGCTTGACAATGCACTCAACACTGCCCCTTGCCTGCCTTCTCTCTCTCTCTCTCTCTCTCTCTCTCTCTCTCTCCTTGGGGAGATGTGCTTCACCCTTGGGAATTTTGTTTCTTTTATGAGTGACTTATAAACTTGTGTTTTCATTTCTTTATTTTGTTTTTATTATATCTAATTATATTTCAAAATATTATTGTTTTACATATGGCGCCAGATGACCTCGTTGTTGTGGCGCCATGATTTGTTTTCAATCACTCTCTCCCTCCTTCCTTCCCTCCCTTCCTTCATCTCTCACTAAGCTGCACTCAACACTGCCCCTGGTCTGCCTCCCCCCCCCCTCCTCTCTCTCTCTCTCGTCTGTGGGTATTTTAGGATACATTTTGGTTATTTTCTTTTACGTTATAATGTACATATTGTAAATTTGACTGTATTTCCACACCACCCAGGAGGTTAAAGTCTTGGCGCGTTTTTTTTAAGAGGTGTCCCCAAACAGGCCTATTCCTCTATCCCTCACAGATGACCAGGTCGGACTGGGTGTGTGTGAGTGTTGCCGCTCACGAGGGTTTAGTGTATATATTTTTTTTTTACTAAGAAACTGGCATATTTTTGCTTATATTCCTGCACATTATCTTATAATCATAATTGTGACATTATTACCCACGCCAGAAATACGGTATCAGCCAATAAAAGTGACTACTTTTTTTTAAGCAACACTGTAAAATAATTATGCCACGTTTCTGTATTGCCGTATAAATATTTTACGCATAATCAGTTTACTGTTCTTTCATATATTATAATACACACGTTACCATTATATTCTAATGTGTTTATCTTATTGTGATGCCTATTACATATATCAGAGCCGTTCACATAGCGGGTATGGAACACGTGGCAACACTGTACAGAGGTTTGTGCCCCACCCAAACCGCCACTTAAGATTGGTACCACCATAGGACGAGTTTGTCTGTTGGAAAAACGACTAATTCCAGTAAGTTCTTACCAACGTGTAAGAGAAAAGTATTAAAAGGGAAGGGCTGGTCAGGTTGTTTTGATTTTCCAGTCATTTGTCTTTTTAACCGTTTGGCTTTGGTATGTGTCTGTGAACTGAATGATCCTGTATGGCATTAGAAGGAAATACGAGGCTATTAATTCACGATCAAAACGGATATCGACATCGGTTTCTAGCTTCCCCGGATTTCTCTACCCGTATTATGTTTGCTGTAACGAAATACCAAGTTAATATTTCATTGCTAAAGGGTAAATACTCTCTACCGTGCATTTATTTAATGATTTATTTATCATTTTTTTTATATATTGTTAGCGTGTGTACCTAAATAAAATTCATGAGAATATGAAACTACATAGGTAAAAGTAATCTGATATAAGGAGGAGCTATTCAGTCTCGAAAACCCATTGGTATACGCTCCCCACCTCCTTCAAAAAAAAAAAAAAATGCATCCAGGAGAGCGATTTCTCGTGTAGTTATGCGGGAGAGAAGATGGCTTCCTGATCGGGATTTCAAGGAGGAGGGGAAGGAGTGTGTGAGATGATGGGACGTATCTCTTGAGTTTAGGTTATCCTAGGCACCCATTTCTTAGTAATTGGTTTTGCATATCTTAACCTGCAACTGTTGGTGTTCTCCTCACGCCTCCATGATCACGTTATTGCAAGTCCAGTCACTTTTTGTACTTGACTTATAAATACCTTGTTGAAATGAATAACACCTAAATATCATCCTGTACAAGATAACGTTAACATATCTTTCCAAATAGTTTCAGTGATATATACTTGTCATCCTCTACACTACAGGTATAGTTGGGCCACTGCTGAACAACTAGAGAGAGAATGGCGAGCTTATCTACAAGGCGTGTTCGATGTGTGTTAGTGCCTCTTTGCAGGTCAGAGGTTCCTAAGCTTTTCCTGGACATTCCCTACATTTGCCAGAAATGTGATGATTCCCTCCAAACCACTAAAAGGGAGAGTTCACTCCCCTCTGAACGTTACTCTTAATAACTCTAGATTTCAGAGTTACTTGCCCACATTTGGTGGTACTTTCAAACGTGTAGCAGCAAGAAATATACCGGAATTATGAAGATTTTCACAAGTTTTGGGAATGTTTTATAGATTTTGCACTTTTATTAGGATGATAATTGTCTCATGGCAAAAAGTCTGACCTTATCTATAAAAGACAGACTAAAAGCTAAATAACATTTTGCCCAAAATTTCCAGATTTGCAAGCAGTAACACATCAAAAAGGTTATTTTGGTCAGTATGGCCTTATCTGTTTATTCTGTCTCTCCCCGGAGTGTCCAAATTTCCCCCCAGGGGATAATTCCCCTTAGTGTCCAAATTCCCCCCCCCACCAGAGGATAATTCCCCCTGGTGTCCAAATTTTCCCCAGGGGATAATAATTGCCAATGTCCAAATTTTCCCCTAGGGGATAATTCCCCCTAGTGTCCAAATTTTCCCCCGGGGGATACTTCACCCTCCCCCTTCCCCCATATGGGAACTCCTTTTTGGTGATGAATTAGCGGTTATTTGTCTGCCTCCAGTTGGCCTAAAGAGAAAGGCTGAAATAGCTTGGATTAAACTTTTGGCCTCGTATTGTGTGTTCTCACAAGAGGAATAACCTGGCGGATGCAAAAATAAATTGGTAGTTGAGAAGTGTTGGTCAGTCTAGTAAACCCACGATAATATGGTTCGCTGTCACAAGAACTCACCGCCTCTTTCACCAGGGTCCGTCTTGCGAAAGTTAGAAGGCAACATTAAAGACGATGCAGAGAAGAATACTGTAGAAATTGCAGTAGCAAGCATCCTAGTCAGACTGGCCGGCCTACTCGTGTGGAACGTGTGGCGTATAAATCAATGGGCTTGACGCCTTGCACCCTCGTTATTATCAGTTTTAAGTTTCACCCGCGCCCAAACAGAGGCATAAGAGAGAGAGAGAGAGAGAGAGAGAGAGAGAGAGAGAGAGGAATGAAAATAAAAACACTCTTAATGGAGATGTATTGACTGGAAATCCAACGAAATTTCTGAGTTCTGCCTTCGTAAAAGCGACACTTGCTTATTACATTAGTTTTTTAATTTAGCTTCACCATTACTAACCCCCTCCCCCCAAAAAAAATGCATTTACTCAGCAGTATATGGTGTTTGATATTGTGAAGTGAAACCTCATTGTGCATTTATTTATTGTTCAGTTAGTGTGTGTGTGTGTGTGTGTGTGTGTGTGTGTGTGTGTGTGTGTGTGTGTGTGTGTGTGTGTGTGTGTGTGTGTGTGTGCATTCACTTTTACTGAAACTAATAAGAAGAAAATCTGATCTTAAAGGTTTTGTATTAGCTCGGTGTCTGAAAGTACAAGGAAGCAAAATATAAAGTACTGTACATTGATTTATTGTTGTTAATGTGTTCTGATTTAATATAATCATCGTGCCCCAAGTAGAGACCGAAAAAAAAAAAAAAATGGAAGGAGATACATTAGTTTCATATCCGAAAATTTATGGAAGCATTTCTAGAGTACACTGATTTATTGAACTGGTATAATTTTAATTAGTGTGTTCACCTTTAACTACAGAAAAAAAAAAAAATCAGAGAAAACATGTGAGCTAAAGAGCAACGCTAACTCACACACATGTACCCCCTCCACAATATGTCTACCCCCGCTGTATATATGTCCCCCCCCCAATGCATACATGCCCCCACTAAATTTGCTAGGTCAGCATGCTTTCCCACGCCTGAAGACGGCGTTATTGCATCAGTTCTTAGCAGACATCCTAGCCGGGCAGACTGTTTTACTGTGAGCTTGTAAAAAACTCCTTATCTAGCTGTTTGTACACGGAGTTTCTATCACCAAAGTATTGCAAGTTACACACACACACACACAAATATATATTATATACATATATATATATATATATATATATAGAGAGAGAGAGAGAGAGAGAGAGAGAGAGAGAGGAGAAAAAAGTTTAGAGAAAAATCTTATTGAGTTTAGCCCATATGAAAGATTTACTTATGTGTTGATGTGACGTGTTTTTGTCTAGTACATTTACCCCAACAGATGGTAAATGCCTCTTCTTCGGTCAGGTGTTTTGTATATTATGCTTGCCATTTCAAGATGATTTTCTCTTACCTTTTTTTTCTTTTTTTCTTTTACTCTTTCTCTTTTTCTTTCGTTTTTCTCATTTCTTAACATCAACTTCTACCTAAACCTGCGCTGTTAGAAAAAAATAAAACAAAAAATATAATCTCAAGTACTACGGTAATACCATAATGAAGAAGATTATATTGCAGATTACTTTCATTCAGTTACACAATTTTTTTTTCTGTGCATTCAACTTTTCACACTCTGATAACGGCATAGAATGATAGTTGAAGCAGATTGACTAGCTCGAAATTTAGAAACACGACGAAAATAATAAAAACTTAGACCTTATCAGAGAAATATTGACATTGCGCTGGGTCCGTATTCTCGTCGGCCAAGGAAGCTCCCTAGCATTTCTTCCTTAGCATTTATTTTTTGATATAACTAGCGAATGTCAATTTGTGTGTTATTTATGCTTTGGTGGAAAGGTTACAAGAGGATGGAAATAAGGCAGAATATAAGGGAAGTGGAGGAGAGATTGGGTAATTATGAACTGGAGTAGATGGGGGACGTGGAAGGTGAGTGCAAGATATTCACAGAAGAAATCTGTGCAGCATGTGAGGTGGTGTCTGAGGTGAAGAGAAGACGAAAGGGGATGCAGGGAACAGCATGTTGGAATGAAAAGGTGAGACAGGCTGTGTCACAAAAGAAGAAAGCATACACTGAGTGGATGAAAAACAGGGGAGTGGAAGAACTTGAGAGACGGAAGAAAGAGTTATATGTAGAGAGGAAGAAAAGGGTGAAAATATTAGTAAATGAGAGTAAGAAGAGAGTAGATGAGGAATTTGGAAGGAATTTGAGTGTAAAGTCGAGGGAACGTAAGAAAATGTTCCGGAAAGAGGTAAAGAGAATTAGACAGGATGCCAAAGAAGTTAGTTGGGGAGTGAAAGATAAAAATGGTAGATTACGAGTTGAGAAGGGAGAAAAAGTGAGCAGATGGAGGGAACACTTTAAGGACTTGTTGAACATAGAGAATGAAAGTAATGCGAGTGTAAGAGGCTGGTGAATGGCTGGGAAACTAAGGGATGTGAGAAGAGAGGAAGAAAGCAGTAGGATGGAAGTTGTGGACGCAGTGAAGAAAGTTAAGTGGCGAAAGCCCCAGGAATTGATGGAGTGTGTGGTGAAATGATGAGGCATGAGGGAGACAGAAGTAGAATGGATGTGGAAGATGCACAGATTGGCCTGGGAGGAAGGTAGAGTCCCAGAGGATTGGAAGTCAGGTATAATTATTCCCTTGTACAAAGGAAAAAGGGAAAAAGAATTAAGTGGTAATCATAGCGGCATTTGCCATCTTAGTGTAATAGGAAAAGTATATGGTAGAATATTTACTGACAGAGTTAGGAAAATAAAAGAGGAATTAGTTGGAGAAGAACAGGGAGGTTTCAGGAAGGGAAGAGGTTGTGTAGAGAGATCAGATATTCATTCTTAGATCTTTAGTGAAGAAGTTTCTAGAGAAGGGAAACAAGTTGTATGCGGCCTTCATGGACTTGGAGAAAGCATATGACAGGGTGGATAGACAAGGATTGTGGAAAGTATTGATAATATATGGAGTAGATGGGAAGTTGTTGCATGAATTGAAGAGTATATATGAGGGTGCTAAGGCTGCAGTGCGTGTGGATAGTGAACTGAGTGAATTTTTCTATTTGAAAGTTGGATTGAAACAGGGATGTGTCATGTCTCCGTGGCTGTTCAGTCTGTATATGGATGGGGTTATAAAAGAGATACAAGGTAGGGCAGTGGATGTTGGAGCGGTCCTAATGAGAGAGGGCAGTGTTTGAAAACTTGAGGATGAGGATGATGACGAAGCGAAAAACAAGCGAGTAGGAAGAGAAAAGGAGGAGGATGTGTTTTTGTCGAGCATTGCCTTCACATCACGATTCTGTAGCTTGAGGTATGGTGATGGAGGAAGATGGATGGTGGGATTATGGGAGAGAGAGAGAGAGAGAGAGAAGGGGGCATCTAACACAACACTGCAGCAAATAATCTGACCTTTTAATTGTCATGTTATGAAGACCAGATGTTATCATACCACGTAGAGAGAGAGAGAGAGAGATGCATACTCCTCGTGATGACTCTGCACATCACCAGCACATCCCCACCACCAACCCCTCATATCTCAACAAGCCTCTCCATTACACACCACCATTAAACGTGAAAGGAGGTTATGAATTTCGCTTGCTTGGTTTGTCTGCCTCTCTCTGTCGACAAGGTATGTTGAAACTTAGGGATGGAATGGGGTGAGCAAGGGAGAGAGAGAGAGAGAGAGAGAGAGAGAGAGAGAGAGAGAAAGTCCTCACTAAACCTGCAGTTATTCTTCTTACCGGCCTCCCTCCCAAAAAAAAGCACCAAAGAACACCTAACTTGGGATGTATTTTCAGTAACTTAGGATATTTCGTAACACCAGTTATTTGGCGATTTTTTCAAATAATACTCTTCAATATTCTTTTGTAAGTTACAGCTGAGAATTTTAGTCGATTTTAATCATTCTAAAATGACAAAAAAAATATAAAGGTGTAGTATGAGAGAAAATAAAGAAAGAAAAAAAAGTGTCGGAAAGTTACCTGTGCTAATTACAACACGCCACTGGACTATAGATCTTGTGAGTCCAGCACATTTACTCGGGAGAAATATGTATGAGTGACATAGAACACATCAGCTAAACTTAATTTCAGGTCCGCATAAAAAATTAATAACAAGTGCAGTTTGACTTGATACTGAATACACTTACGAACATGAATTTCGGACATGACAAAAAACAAACTTTTCGTGTATGCAAACAATACATTAAATCAGTACCACGCGCCAACCCTGCATGGACACCCAGTTTATGAGACACGAATCACAACGCTCTCCACACAGTAGGGTATAATGCACCTCGTATCATCAGTGAATGCACACAGATAACACCCATATAGTACCAATGCACAGAAACGGGTACTGTGAGTCAGTGGCCACCTAGATATAAGTGAAGCACGATTTCTTTCAGTAGTACACAAGTCTCAAGCATCCGTATCACATCCAGGCAAATAGAAACTGTCCAAACGTGCATTGACAACCACAGATTTTGAAATAGGTATTATATTTCTTCCCAGAACAAAATCTTCACTCATAGGTACTCGGAAACATTTAAAAAGCCATGCACGATTGATCTAGCTATACACTTCCTCTGTACATATCGGTAACGTTGCAGGGTTCGGAATTCACCTAACTTAAACTTCAACACAATATCTTGAGTGTGTTGGTACTTGTTGTCAGTTCCCATGTAATCGAAAAGAACAGATCATGTAATTTCCAGCCACAAAAATAACCACTTCAGATCCTTAAGTTTTCCCTAAACTGCACTTCAATCCTCCTTCAGCCCACTACAAGCTACGCTTCTCTAGTTTTCTTACATACCCATATAGTACCACAGCACAATCCTAAGTACCCCTACACTCTACATACTTACCCCTGCCAGTCATTACAGACCCCAGCACACCACTACCAATCCTCAGTAGGCTATCCAGCACACACACACACACACACACACACACACACACACACACACACACACACACACACACACACACACACACACACACACACACACACACCTCTACATCCCCCCTTCACACTGACACACGCCATCACACTTCTGCACACCCCTCCATACATCACACACCCTTCCACACATATACACCTACTTAAACACTCATACACCTATATACATACACAGTCTCTTTTCTCATCCCTGTATACCCTTCCACACATCTGCACACACTTCGACACTCATACAGTCTCTCTCTACATTCTTACATTTTCTACACATCCCTGCACATTCCTACATACATTACCACAACCAAACACATCCTTACATCACCCCACATCACCCCCAGCCGCAACTATAACTCACACTAATTCCAAAGGCTGACTGCCTTGAAGTGGGATGGGGAGGGGGACGAGAGGGGGCAGAGGAGGAAGGGAAAGGGAGTGGGGCAGGAGGGGACAGGGGGGAAGGGAAAGGGGTGGGGGGCAGGAGGGGACTGGAGAGGAAGGGAACAGGAGAGGAGGGGGGCAGGAGAGAGAGACCGAGGCCCATACAATTACTGGAAAACATCAGCGTCGGCCTGGCGGTTAAATACTTCCCCTTCAGGTGGTAATTTTCTCCTGTAGGTTGGTCAGTGGTTGCTTTGATCATGCGGGGTGTGAATCTTCACCACCAGCCCCGTTCACTCCCATCCCGAAAAAAAAAAAAAAAAGGAAAACAACTACTGGTGAATTATAAACATGAGATGTGTAATACCTCTCTCTCTCTCTCTCTCTCTCTCTCTCTCTTTCTCTCTCAATGTAATACTGAGGCAGGAAAAATGTCGGGTATATATTAAACATGTAATATGAGTATTCATCTCACTGCTTCTGTTCACTCCACAACAACTAATGAAAAAAAGAATTACAGTCATCCCTGTTCATTCCTCTCTTCGCAGTGAAAAGCTACAGAAAAAAGGCAGGTATACATTACGCGTAAGACTTGTATATTTCATTTCCTCCTCTCCTTTCATTCACTCTGTGCAATAAAACAAGATGATAACTGTATCCATCGCGGGCCCTTTGTGTTTATCTCAAACGTATCTGTCTACTGCTATTTTCTTTTATACACAGCGGGGGATGGGGCCTGAGGTCTAAGGACATCTTTGTTCATGCGTTGGTTAGCTAAGCATTTTTGAGAGGAGCCAGTTGGTGATGACTGGCCTTTATTCATTCATCTTCATAAAGACGTAAGGAAAGTATTGACTAAAACACACACACACACACACACACACACACACAAATAGATGTAAGTAGATAGACAGATATCGGTATGTACTGCTTGGGGTCTTATGTATTCATCACTCACCACTCCGCTCACGCCTTTCGCCGAAAAAATTAAAAAAAAAATAAAACGTAAGTGCTTATTTCCTTATCTCAGAGCCGCTTCCCACAAAATTTTAGCGCTGTTCAAAATATTCACACTAATATTCCTCTAAGACTGGAGGGTACTGGTAGGTTTCTTCGGAGTGTTTATTTAATTAATTATTTGTTTATTTTGCTCTTTCCCATATTAACCGTCATAAAGTTCTTCAAACCCTGTGTCATGATCGCCTACCTTCTACCACTAGCGTACCATCTTCGCTGAAAAAGGAAATTGCATTAAAGAAAATAATACGTTCTTTGTTGAAAGTAGGTATGAGATGTTTGTGTTATACTCACTCCATTCTTTAAAAATAATATCATGAGAGGAATTGCTAAGCAGTAATCCCCTCCGTTCACTCCCTCTTTGTACAAATAAATAAATATTCATTCTTTCATCACCCACTCCAGTGTCCACCCATGAGGCGCGTATAAACCCGGGGCTAGGCAAGTTGGTCCTGACATTTAAGATGAGAGTGACCAGCCTCACTCATCCTTGAATGGCATTATGTGAGAAGTAAACTCCAACCACCCCTTCGATATAAACCTGCAGTGGCTCATTGCGACTGGAGCGCCTTAATTGCCCACCAAGCCACCAGGCGCCATAATTTGGTTATATGGTTACCACCGTACGTAGTAAATGGTTTCTTGGTGTACAGGAAACCATATGGCTTGTCAGTGTAGTCATCCGTAGACAGAAAGAAGGGGAGAGAATGAAGGAAGGAAAGACAGAAGAGGAAGGATGGAAAGCAGGAAGGAAGAGAGGAAAGGACACGCATCCTAGAGCAGCACTACATCGAGTGAGTGGATGGTAAGCTCCCCCACCAACCATAAATTTAAAAAAATAAATAAATAAAAAAGAATGAAAAAAGGATATGTATACTGTGTTACCTTAAGTTATAATCGCTCACGTCCATTTACTCCTGTTATGAAATTAATAACAATTAAACGATAGACATCTAATGTATGTTTTGCGTAAGTAATGATCAACCATTTTTTTTTCTTCCATCTACTTTCAAGAAGAGAGAGAGAGAGAGAGAGAGAGAGAGAGAGAGAGAGAGAGAGAGAATCGGATTGGTGATGATGAATGGGAGAAAAGGAATCCGGTAGCGCTTTCCTGTGGGCTAAGATAAGGGTCGGCCATTTACCAGACTCATCCATCACTTCAGCCATCTTGCTCATAATCAGCCATACTTTTTTAGGCATTGATAAGTGTTCACTGCACCAAATGGGTGTATGCGTTGGGCCGAATTTCGCTCCCTGCTGTTGGACTGTTTCTTTGTCCCTTAGAGGACGTCTCTCCGGAGGTATAGACTCTCGTAAAAACAAATGGGTTTACTTTGGCTCGTATTCTCGTCGCCTGAGAAGGCTCCATAGCACTTCATTACTATCGACTTATTTTTGGATATGGGTGGATAATATCCTTTTGTACAGTGATTCTCAAACTATGGGTCGCGACCCAAAGGTAGGTCGCGAGAGGAATTTTGATGGGTCGCAGGGACATAGAATACGCCTAATGCTTTCAGTGTATTTTATTTACTTAATTGAAATTGTAACTATCCTTATTACACTATTAGCATATTCATAATAACTGCGATAGGCTATATACCGGTTACTCTCTCTCTCTCTCTCTCTCTCTCTCTCTCTACTCTCTGGGTCGCGAAGTCTTGAAATATTCCACATAACTACAAACACTAAAAAGTTTGAGAACCGCTGCTTTAGTACGTTGTTTACGCTGAGTATGGTTACATTAGAAGGATTTGTATTGCACTGAAGAGGACAGTAAGATGTAAGAAGCAAAATGAATCGCATAGGAAAAGGTGTTAGGAAATTTTATTTACCCAACAAAAATACGAATTAAAGAAAGCTGTCCTCAGTTTACAGGGATTAATAGGAAGTGTATGTATTCACTTCACCTCGAGAATGTTGTTGTCTTTCCTGAAGTAAATATGATCGCCTGGTGATAACTAGAATCTAATAAGAGATAAAATACATTCTCCGTCTGAAGTGGTTCGCCCCAGTCTCCGCGAGAAGTCTTTTCTTAGATGGCAATAATTGTCAGGCGGTCGCAGAAAGATGGATAAAACGATGTCATATTACAAGAAGGGTTGTTAAACGCGAATATCCTGTGACACTATTTACAGGCTTCGCAAGCCTTCTTTTTTTTTTTTTTTTTTTTTTTTTTTTTAGGGGAGAATAAATAAATAAAAAAATGCATTGATGTGTGAGAGAGCACGAAGAGGAGGAAACGATGAAAATAAATCAAATCCCACCATGACTTAGCACGACCAGAGTTTGACCTTGGCCTTTTGGTCTGTGTACCGTATATTCGATAGCTTAAAAGATCTCGTAACACTTATTTTTCTGCTATTTATTGGCTTGTTACACCTCAGTCCCACGACTCCGGTGCGGTATTTTTAATTTTATCCTTTCTGTTGTGTGACTATTTTAGTGATTTTAGAGAAGACTGCTTGCAATGAAGAAGTTAATGACGGCTATTTTTAACATCCTTCAAAATGTAAAGTATCTCCTAAAATTGTCGAAAAGCAAAAATAAAAAACTAAAACAATTACGTCAGTCGGATTCAAGGGTAACAGAGATGTAAAAGCATACAAGAAGATTTTAAGGTGATGTATACGTAGTGAATCGCTTATGAAAAAGTGCGACGTAGCCTCTCATGCCACTTAGAACTCGGTGCCATGCTGGAGTAAATAAACCAGCCAAGTTAACCAGTGCAATGAGTCTACTGTACAGCAGAACACACCCACAGAGATGGATAGGTATAGGGTAGGGGAGAGGCTGGGAGGTTAGGTATCGTAGGATGTGGTGGGGCAAGTAATCAAGAGTCGGGATGGAGGGAGGAAGGATGGGGTAGGGTAAAGCAAGGTAGTGGGTAGGGTAGGGTAGAGAGGGGCAAGGCAGGATAAGGAAGGGTAGGTGGTGGTGTCAGATTGAGAGGGTGGAGGTACAGGGTAAGGAAGGGTATTTTTGGCGGGGGGCAAAGGAAATAGAGACGGGCAGGGCAGGTGGTGGGGAGGGGGGGCAAAAAGTGCAGTTAAAGGTAAGGTAGGCGATGGTTGGATAGGTCACAGTAAGTTAAGTAGATGATGATGGTAGGGTAGAAGGGCAGGGATGTGTGTGGTAGATGGTGGTGAGTGGGTGGTAGGAACAGGGCAAGGTAGATTGTATGAGGGTTGGGGCTGGAGGAGGAACAGACAGGGTAAAGCAGGGCATGGCAGATGGTTACTGGGGAGGGGCTCAAAGAGGGAGAAGAGAAGCGACCAGGAAGTGTGGGGGATATGATACGAACAGTGCATGGCAAGAAAGACAAGGTAAATGGAGAAGAGATTACAGGGTAGGGTTAAGAGGCACTGCAGAGTAGGGTGGGTGGTAAAGGGTAGTAAGAAGCAGGGTAGGGCAGGCCGGTGCAAGGTATGGCAGGGCGGGGCAGGGCGTAACAGGGCAAGGCAAGGCAAGTAGATGATTGAGGGTGGGGGGGATACAAAGGCACAGGGCAGAGCAGAGCAGGGCAGGGTAGGTAGTAGTAGTGGTGGTGTTTGTGGCGGTGGTGATGATGGATAGCGACAAAAGCATTAATAACCAGAGCTTGTCGGGTCTTGCGCCATCACACACACGTTAACAGGACCGATAATTGTCTAAAGGCCCAAGGCTGACTGAGCACGTCTGGGGGTTTAGAATCTTCCCACGACAGGTCTAGATTGTGCTGTTTACTTTTACTTTTCACCGTGGATGAACCCTGGGATTAAGTGTTCATCAATGGTGAGATACGACAGACGAAGTAATGTATGAGTTCAGAATGAAGTTTGTTAGGTATCTGGCTGTAGAGAGATAAGACTGTGTCGAAGAGAGTGCTGTTATTTCGTTGTCAGATCAGAGAACACCTTCTCTTAAAGTAATAGATACTTTGTATGTATGTGCGTGTTGGAGACTGTTTATAAGAGGGGAAAATTACTAATATCATATTTCCCCCTCGCCAGATTCAGCGTCAAGCAGTAGATAGCTGGCTAACTAGATAGATTACTAGTAATCTACCATTTATATCATTCACTCCCCTGCTAACTTCACTTTCACCCTGTTTTACTCTTTTCACCTCTTTCCAGAACATTTTCTTACAGTCCCTCCACTTTACACTCAAGTTCCTTCCAAATTCCTCATCCGCTCTCTTCTTACTCTCTCTTACTAACCTTTTCACCTCTCTCTTTCTTTCTGCATATAACTCTCTCTTCCGCCTCTCAACTTCTTCCACGCCCCCTATTTCTCATCCATTCATTGTATGCTTTCTTCTTTTGTGCCACAGCCTGTCTTACCTCATCATTCCACCACGCTGTTCCTTGCACACCCCTCTGTCTTCTCTTCATCCCACACACCACCTCACATGCTGCACATATATTCACAGAAGAAATATGTGCAGCATGTGAGGTGGGGTGAAGAGAAGACGAAAAGAGGTGCAAGGAACAGCATGGTGGAATGAAGAGGTGAGACAGGCTGTGGCACAAAAGAAGAAAGCATATAGTGAATGGATGAAAAATAGGGGCATGGAAGAAGTTGTGAGACGGAAGAAAGAGTTATATGTAAAAAGGAAGAGGGAGGTAAAAAGATTAGTAAGAGTGAGTAAGAAGAGAGTGGACGAGGATTATGGAAGGAATTTGAGTGTAAAGTGGAGGGAATGTAAGAAAATGTTCTGGAAAGAAGTAAAGAGAGTTAGACAGGGTGGCAGTGAAGTTAGTAGGGGAGTGAAAGATAAAATGGTAGATTACTAGTGGACAAAGAAGAAAAAGTGTGCAGATGGAGAGAACACTTTAAGGAATTGTTGAACATAGAGAATGAAAGTAATGCGAGTATACGTGGCTGGGGAATGGCTGGGAGAAGGAGGGAGGTAAGAAGACAGGAAGAAATCAGTAGGATGGAAATTGTGGAACTAATGAAGAAAGTCAAAATAGAGAAAGCCCCAGGAATTGATGGAGTGTGTGGTGAAACGCTGAAGCATGGGGGAGAGATAGTAGTAGAATGGATGTGGAAGATGTGCAGATTGGCCTGGGAGGAAGGTAGAGTCCCGGAAGATTGGAAGTCGGATATAATTATTCCCTTGTACAAAGGGAAAGGGGAAAAAGAAGTGTGTGGTAATCATAGGGGCATTTGTTTTCTTAGTGTAATAGGAAAAATATATCGTAGGATACTTATTGACAGAGTTAGGGAAATAACAGAGGAAATAGTATGAGAAGAACAGGGAGGTTTTAGCAAGGGAAGAGGTTGTGCAGATCAGATATTCATTCTTAGATCTTTAGTGGAAAAGTTTCTAGAGAAAGGAAAGAAGTTGTATGCGGCCTTCATGGATTTGGGAAAAACATATGACAAGTGGGATAGACAAGGATTGTGGAAAGTATTAAGAATATATGGAGTAAATGGGAAGTTGCTGAATGCTATGAAGAGTATGTATGAGGGTGCTAGGGCTGCAGTGGGTGTGGATAGTGAACTGAGTGAATTTTTCTATTTGAAGGTTGGACTGAAACAGGGTTGTGTCATGTCTCCATGGTTGTTCAATCTGTACATGGATGGGGTTATAAAAGAGATACAAGGTAGGGCAGTGGATGTTGGAGTGGCCCTAGTGAGAGAGGGCAGTGTTTGGAAACTCCCTGTACTGTTGTTTGCAGATGATACTGTGTTGTTACGTGAAGACGAAGGAGAGCTGCAAGGCTCGGTGGATGAATTGGAGAGTGTGTGTAGGACGGAATCTAAAGGTGAATGTAGGGAAGAGTAAAGTTATTGTCTTCGAGAGAAGTGAAGTCAGTGAATGTACAGCGAGGTTGAGTGATGAGGAAATGGAAAATGTGAGTGTGTTTAAGTACTTGGGTAGTGTGATGATTAAGGATGGAAGTTTGGAGAGTGAAATGCTTGAAAGGGTACAACAAGGAAGAAAGGTAGCCGATTCCTTGAAGTAGTAATAAGAAACAGGGAAGTGAGCATGGAAGTGCTCATGACAGTATTGTGATACCAACTCTAACGTATGGAAATGAAGCTTGGACGTTGTTAGAGGGACGCAAGTCAAGAGTGAGAGCAGTGGAAATGAATTATTTAAGAGGAGCCTGTGGAGTCACATGGAGAGACCGACTGACAAATGAGCATGTAAATGGGCGTCATGTTGTGGATGTGGATGTGATAGGAAGCGTTAGGAGAAACACACTGAGGTGGTTTGGCCATGTGGAGAGGATGGAGAGTGAGAGGCTGACGAGGAGAGGGTAGGTGGGTGCGGTGGAGGGGGAGAGAGGAAGGGGGAGGCCAAGGATGAGATAGAGGGATGGAGTGGAGAGGTATATGAGAGAGGGGGGTGTGAGTTGGGAGCAGGGCAGTGAAATGGCTGGGGAGAGGGCGACGTGGAGGCGATTTGTTTGTGGCCACCCCGGATGGGAATTAGGCGTCTGGCAATAGATAGATTCTGGGCATGTAATATGCCTTCTGTATTATTAATTATTATTATTAACGTAATTATTAGTAAATTAAAGGCATCCAGCATGTTGACAATTACATATATATTTTAATCACTTTACAGTTTCATAATTGTACACTGGATATAATTAGTGATGGAAGTAAGATCTCGATGTTAAGGGAATTATCATGATACATTAGCCGATTTAATCTCTAAATACTATTGAATTAAAATTTGAAAAACGTTAGGCGTTATATGGTTTTTGTTACAGACTGTTCGTAATTACATACTGGATTTCTCAAGCAGTTAATTTGGAAGTTTGTGTTAGCATATACATGTATATTCAAGGAGAGTTATTTGAGGTACATATATTACAGTACATATTCATAAATGGGAATATTCGACGACAGTTGTATTTAATACCGTTTTCGACTTCTCAGGCGGCCAATTATACATTATTATTAACAATATTTTTGCCGTAGGTGATGTGAATACCAGGGTTCTCCATGGTAACTATGGCTTGCCAAGTCTTGCGGTACTGCAGAAACAGTGTCCCCAAATAAATGTATATACACATTATATAGTACCTCGACACACAAATGAAAATTATAGCCTTGTTTGACCCACTGCGTATCCACACATGTGTATATATACACCCCTCCCATTTTCTATGGTGGTTGGAAGCTAAGGGTTACTTGACAGGTTGATGAAGGTGACCAGAGACATTCGAGGATGGAACAAAAGATCTCTTATCAGGTCAACACGTCTCCTAGGTCAGCCCCACTCGGGACTGGGTCAGTGCTGGCAGTCTAACTCCGGGATGCCTCACGCCCGGACCTAGGCGTGGGTAGAATCCTTCCCAAAAAAAGATATATTAAACAGAAACAAAACTAAATAGCCAAAATAAATAGGAACAGCTAAGGATATGTACACAGGCAAGTGACAGTGAGCAAAGAATGAGTATTGTAAACCGATTTTTAATACTCATTACTGGCGGAAATTTAGATAGTGAAAGAAAAGTACAACATTAATTTCACAGTAAATAATAAAATTTTACCAAGATATAAACAGAGCAAGGAAAACTTAGTGTGATCAGGTTGAGGTTGATTTTTTTTTTTTTTTTTTTTTAAGTAAATGGCTATCACCCTGAAGGGGCATTCGACCAGCAAGAATCGATAATCATGAAAGCCAAAGTAATGATGTGAAATATTTGCATCTCTTTCATACCAGTATCAAGTTATTATTCACGATTATGAAACATAAGTAATAAAGAATACATCAGTGTACATGGATAGTACCAGGACAAATACTTCCATCTATACATCATATGTAAACTCATTACTATACTACTACAACATAATCAGATACATGTCAAATTTGTGTAAAAAATACATAAAAAGGAAAAATTACGATTATTTTACATCAAATGAAGAAGTTTTAACGTCAGCTATGAGGAAGTCAGAGGGGGGATGTGAAGAGGGAACAGCACTGGAACTGTCTTAGGTGGAACTGAAGGAGGAACAGCACAGGAATCGTCTAAGGTGGAATTGGAGAAGAAAGAGCGAAGAGTCCTGCTTTATCAGTAGAAGAAATAGCTACAGGGCCATCAGAGTGAAAAAGAGGAGGGAAGGATGATGAAGTAAGTTGTTAGAAAGGTTTTTGGCAAGGTGTCAGAAGGAGCGGGAAGAATTCGAGTTGGAGTTCAGAACATTTAATACGAATGAAATTATTATTAGCAGAGCGAACGACAGACTTAGCACAATTCTGGGCAGAAACGTAAAAGATATGAGATTCAGGGGTGAGTTGGCTCCAGTACCTTTTGTAGGTCTTCTCCTTGTTTTTGACATATTTTTTTTTTTTTACATTACTCAAAGGATACGAAAAAGGAATGTATGCTTCCATGCTCGAGAGAATAGCCTCTGTAATACGCAGGGCACAGATGGCTCTCTGCCATGAAAGCAATAGTTGGGGAAATCAAAGAAGTGCTGCCTGAGGGCTTCCCAATCAGCAGCTCCAAAGTGCCACAACCAACGCTTTTTGGGAGGGTCCACAGGCCTTGTTAGAACAATATGACAGGTTAAGGTAATTAGGTTGTAATCGGAGGGGCCCAAAGGAGAGGAACGATTAACTGAGTAAGCAGAAGGATTAGTTGTAAGGAAGAGGTCAAGTATGTTGGAACTCTCTCTAAGGCAGTCAGGGATACGGGTAGGGTGTTATACATGCTGTTGTAGGTCATTAAGGATAGAAAAGATGTAGGCTTGTCCACCAGGCAGATCAGTGAAAGGAGAGGAAAGCCAAAGGTGGTGGTGAACATTGAAATCTCTAAGAATAGAGATTTCAGAGAAAGGAGAGATTGATAGGATGTTTCACCTTAGAAGTAAGATAGTCAGAGAATTTTTCATATATGGTTACATATGTGTCAGTAAGGTGGAGTTCACTCGAAGGCGGACTGAAACAACCTCCTCCCACCTGCTTCCTCTGGAGGAACTGGAACAGTCACATATGGTCCTTTTGACTGATGGAATTGCCAGGTCAGTTCACTGACTTTGTCACAGAAGATGAATTCTTTCCGAAAGAGACACTAGACTGTACCTCACATGGAATGTTCCAAGTCTCCAAGAGTTCTACAGCCGATTAAGCTAGTACGTCAGCCTGCCTGTTGCTGTAAACACCGCAATGACCTGGCACCCTGATCAGAGAGATGGATTTAGCACATGTATGCCGCTTATTGATAATGCAGTCCAGGACCTCATGTGAATCAGTCCTACACAAATAAAAAGCCTGAAAAGCGGACTTAGAGTCAAAAAAAAAAAAAAAAAAAAAAAACTGTCGTGATTTGAACGCAAAGCAAAGTCTATAGCTTGATCTATGGCAGAGTTGGACGGTAAATACAGACGTATGGGGAGGTGGGCAAGCGAAAATGGATGCGGCACTCCATAAACCACATACTCGCACCCACACATTTATCCAACTTAGAGCCACTGGAGTACAAGTGGAATGACACTAACTGTCGTACCTCCACCTCTGGTGCCCTAGACTTAGCGACGGGGAGTTGGTCAATGTTGATGGTGGTACTGACTCCCAGGGAGCTATTTTTGATGTTAAAATATGATCCCCATTAGGAATGTCATACCCTAACAACTCACAGAGGAAGTGAAGCCTCACAGCCACCAGCTTGAGGGCCGCATACAGCAGGTATTCTCACTGTAGGAGGATCCAACAAGCAGGAAGGCCAAGTGAACGTTTGCAGCGGGTGGTGAAACCGTACGAAAATAGCAGGTGGTCTCGCTGTAGAGGGAGGGGAGGCACATTAGCCTCCACTTCCAACCTCTACACACGAGTCCATCAAAGGGCTCCAAGACATATATGCAAGCACACGTTCTGAAGCACATCTAGTCTAAGGAGTGCAGTATCTGATGCCGACCTATACACTTGTGAGCCATAGTCACGTTTAGAACGGATAAGGGACTTACACACCACCAGTGAAAACGTTCTGTCTTCTTCTCATGATTTAACGGAAAGAAACTTAAGGACGTTAACTTTTTTACAAGCAGCAAAAAAATATTTAATATGTTTTATCCAACTGAGCCTACTGTCAAAATGAAGACACAGGAATCTTACCGAATTTTGAAAGGATATCGGCTGATTATCTAAAGTTAATTGCAAAGGAGGTACGTTAAGTTTACAAGTAAAAGCAAAAACAATACACTTAGGAACGGAAAATTTAAATCCCAACTCCAGGGTCCAACGTTGAATAGATTCAAGTGTCATTTGAATCTGCCGTGCCGAGGATTGCGCAATGCGGGAAGAGTGCCATATTGCACAATCATCAGCATTGAGTGAGTATCTAAGCATCCTGGGGATGGAAGCAGACGACAGAATGTCATTACTGACAACACTAAATAAAGTAGGGCTAAGCACACTTCCTTGTGGTACCCCATTCTCCTGGACAAATATGTCCGATGTTAAGTAACAGGACAGCCTGACGGAAAACGTTCTCTCAGTAAGGAAGTTCTGAAAAAAAAAAAAAAAAAAAAAAAGGCAAGTTACCTCAAGCCATAAGTGTAGAGTTTACGCAGTATTTCGTTTTGCCAGGTCATATCATAAGCCTTCTAAATATCCAAAAAAATATTCCTATCATAAATTCATGATTGGCAAAAGCCTCAGCTGTGCAATGTTCCAGGTGCACTAAATGATCTAGAGTGGACCTGTGTTTACGGAATCCAGTCTGTTGATCATTTAACACACACTTTGACCCTAAAACAAAACGTAACTTTTATTAACCATATGTTCAAAGGCCTTACATAGACAGTCAACGCAATAGGTCGAAATGAACTGGGACTCATAAGGTGACCATCCTGGCGTGGTATCGGTTTGACTTGCGTGTAATGCCGTGAGACTGGAAACGTGCAAGACGCCCAAATTTCGTTGTACACTTCGAACATCTTACTAAGGTTAGCCTGAGTAAGATGCTGAATCATATCGTACGCAATGGTTGATGGACCGGGACTGGAGGCTTTACAGGATTTCTGGGCAAGAAATTCATCTAGTGTAAATTTGGAAATGTAGCTGATATCTCCGTCTTCTGTGGCAAAGTCTAAATTCTGCAGCTCAGCTGTATGCTTATGCCTTATGGTGAGAAACAAGGATCGTAGTTGGTTGAGCTGCTTACCTTGGCAAAATGGTCGGCAATATTATTGGCAATGTCCACGAGATCGTCAGTGACATTCCCGGCCACTTCAAGTGTGGTGACCAGTGACTGGGTGTACCTGTTGTTAAGTACATTGATGGCGGACCAGACCTGACTTAGGGGGGTGGGACAATTCACCGTGGACACAAAACTACAATGATTCCGTTTTGCTGCTTTAATTGTCCTCCTTGCCTCAGCCTATGCCGCTTTATCGGCAATAAAGTCTGAGTTTGCTGGCTTTTTCTCAAAAATTCTGTATCTCCTATTGCACATAGTGAGTGTTTGTCAGCAGTCTGGTGTCCATCACAAAACTGCTTGTTTGGGATAATGGTAGATGTCTTGGGAACAGCGGCCTCAGCTGTATGTGTAATGTAAGACTTTAGGTGTGCAACTTTCTCATTAATGTTATCTCCCGATATTATATCGATTGGTGACCCGTGAGTAGTTCTTCCAATCTCCTTTCTTAAAGTTAACTTTAGGTGGTAGGGGAGGCCGATAATCATCTCGTGAATAAGAAAGACAGATCAAGAGAAATGATTGCCACCCATCGGGTTGTCATACTGGTTCCAAGAAATGTTAATGTGTACATCGGGAGACGACAAGGACAGATTTATACATGTCATGTTGCCAGTGTGGTCGTCTACACGATTCGCTCTACCATTGTTTAGAAGACAGAGGCTTTGACTGCAGTACTAGGTCGGCTACTTGTCCCCGCTTACCATCGCTCCTAAAGCTTCCACACTGATAGTGATGGGCATTAACATCGTCTAAAATTAATCTGTGGCCCGGAAGTTGATGGATAAGTGAAATGAACATCACCATCAATGGGAACAAATCAGTGGGATAGAACAAATAGACAGATACATGTTGCCAAATTTCATCCTGCACGCGGTAGCTGCCAGTGTAGAATACAGCACCACTTCCGTGTGTGAGAGTGATTTGTGTGCGTATATGGCATTTTGCCATGATCCCCATATCTTCTATACGAATGGTAGTGTTTGAACTGAGGAGGATCAGGATGATCCTCCGGTCGAGTCTCGTGTAAACAGACAACATCCGGTTTATGTAAAGCTAACAAAAGGCTTAAATTTTTTAGTTCATTCCCAATAGACCTACAGTCCCATTGAATAATACTGAATATGATGGTTTAAGATTTATGGGATGAGCCTGTGTGCTTAGCTTTCTTTGATCCCCCGCCGGCAGGCGAACGACAACCGGGGAAAAGATCCTGGTTATTGTTAACGGAAACCTCCATTAATTCATCAGTTATGTGGTTCCCAGACCCCCACCCCCCGAGGAAGATCTAACTCTTCTCTCCCTCGCTGGAGCAGGAGCAGGAAAAACATAAGGACGTGACTTTGAAAGGGTGGTCAGGTTAATCATATCAGACTAGTCAAACTTCAGTTTAGGTCTTACTGACTGAGACGCAGCAGCAGCCTGAGAGTAAGTGGTTGTTGCGATATCAGTGAGAGAGTTGGAACGTACAGGAGGAGCAGACGAGGGAGTAAAACGAGTGACATGAGTGCTGGGGACAGGATCAGTTTGAGTCTCCACTGTGCACATCACGAGACGGGACATAACCGCCGATGCTTAGGGGACATTAGGTTTGGGAGAAGCATGCAACTTCCCAACCTTCTTCCTGGCTGGCATCATAGTAGGATAACCCCTCCGTTGCCTTGCCTTCACTGTGCAGACCTCTTTCTTGTCTTTCCACTTGGGAAAATCCCTCGAGAAAGTGGAGTGAGTACCCTTGGAATAAAGCAACATTCAACCAGGGACATACAGTGGACAGCAGAATGACCCACAGTTGCACACCTGTCATACACCGAGCCAGAAGCCCGGCAAGTTTTATATGCATGTCCATAGAATTGACATTCTGAACATCTAAGAGGATTAGGGATATACTGTCTTATGTTAAGAATTTCGTAACCAGCTTTGATCCTCGATGGGAGTGCAACTTTTCCAAAAATCAATACAGGTGTTGCAGTCTTTTTCCTTATGCATCCGAGAATCTAGTAATGAATCTCACATCAAAGACATCTTGCATAGCAAGTCCACGTATGATATCGTTCTCTTCCATGACCAGGAGAGCCCTACAAATGATAATTTCCTTGCATGAATTCATGGAGTGAGGAATCCTTGGCTCAACGTCGTATCAGGTTTTGACAAGGAGGTCTTGACAATCAAGTTTTTTAACCTGTTCAACTTCACCAGCACAGGCTTCAATTACCTTCTTAATGAGAAAATGATTGAGGCTAGCCAGGGAAGTAGAATCAAGAGCATGTAGCTGTACAAATGTCGCATTATGTCGTGGGATGGCTAGCAGTGATATAGTTTGGGGGCGGCCGTTCCTTAAGTCAGTTCGTGTCGCAGTCAAGGTGTCAGAGCCACCTCCCTCCTGAAGGGAGGGAGGGGAACCGGGGAAGACCCAACATAGTATCCACCTTCCCCTTGCGGAGGAAGCAGGAAAGAGAGAGAGAGAGAGAAAGAGAAAATGAACAAGGGACAAGACACCCAGGGAAAAACAGCTAAGGTTGAAATAATCCTCTCAATCTACATTCAGGAGGTCAGGTCTATGCTTATACTCACCCCAGAACGATCAGTGGGGGATTCACCCCAGAGGTACAGTAAGTAAATAAAGATAATCTCAGGAATAGATACAAATACCTAACGTCTCTAAATAGGGAAGGGAGGAGAATGAGTACTAACTAACCAAGCTGATAAACACCCTAACGGGTAAACAAAAACAAAAGCAGGTGAAGTAGTAATATATCTAGAGAAGAGTTCAGCGCATACATTAGCTCTCTCCGCAACCAAGCATCGAAGACCCCGGTAGGCGAATGCTGGAGACTCAAGTTTTTTTTTTTTTTTTTTTTTTTTTAATGGCCATCACCCTGAAGGGGCATTAGGCCAGCAAGAATCGATAATCATGAAAGCCAAAATAATGATATGAAATATTTGCATCTATTTCATACCAATATTAAGTTATTATTCATGATTATGAAACATAGTAAGTAATAAAGAATACATCAGTATACATGGATAGTACCAGGACAAATACTTCCATCTATACATCACATGTAGACTCATTACTATGCTACTACAAAATAATGAAATACTTATCAAATTTATATATTAAAAAAAATAAATAAATATATAAAATGAATAATTACAAATTTACTGGTCCTGAACAAAAGAAAAAAAAATACACATTTATATAAATGTAACCTCCTCCTGCGGTTCACAAATATATAAAAGTGTATTGACGTTTTTACATATGTACAAAAACCATATCCCTATATACAAAAAAAAAAAAAAAGATATACAATAAATAAGGAAACCACAACCAAGTTCATAAAATAAATCACAACTCTCTGAGTAGTCTGGTCTCCTTCACGAAAGTCATCAATTTATGAGTCACACCAACGTCCCCTTCACCCAAGACAGAATCAAGTGTGAAAGGGAGCGCATTTGCCCTACAGTAGGCAGCCAGAGAGGTACGTTCCCTAGCATATCTACTGCAGTACAAAAGGATGTGACTAATAGATAACACCGCGTCACAGGTGGTACAATGCGGTGGAAATTGTCTGTTAATATATGGTAACATATGTGTTATTAGGGTGGAATTCATGCGGAGGCGGGCTAAAGCGACCTCCTCCCGTCTGTTTCCTCGGGAGGAACTGGACCAGTCACATATGGTCTTTTTGACAGATGGAATTGCCAGGTCGGTCCACTGACTTAGCCACAGAAGATTAATTGATTTCTTTCCGAAAGAGAGACTAGACTGTAGCTCACGAGGAACGTCCCAAGTCTCCTCGAGTTCTACAGCCGATTTAGCTTGTACGTCAGCCTGCTCATTGCCGTTAATACCGCAATGACCAGGCACCCAGATCAGAGAGAAGGATTTAGCACATGTGTGCAGCTTATTGACCTCGTGTGAATCAGTCCTACAAGAATGAATTGCCAGAAGGGCTGACTTAGAGTCTGAAAAAATGACAAAACTGTCATGATCTGAACGCAAAGCAAAGTCTATAGCTTGATAGCTTGATCTATGGCAAATAATTCGGCAGTGAATACAGACATATGGGGGGGCAAGTGAAAACGGATGCGGCACTCCGTACACCACACACTGGCACCCACACATTCGTCCATCTTAGAGCCATCAGTGTACAAGTGGAATGATGCTAGGTGTCTAATGAGGATCATCCGGAACAACTGTCGTACCTCCACCTCCGGCGCCCTGTACTTTGCGACGGGGAGCCAGTCAGTATTAAAAGTGGTAGCAAGTCTCCCAGGGCGCTATTTTTGATGTTAAAACCTGATCTCCATTAGAAAGGTCGTACCCTAACACCTCACAGAGGAAGTGAAGTCTCACAGCCACCGGCTTGAGGGCCGCATACAGCAGGTATTCCCACTGTAGGAGGATCCGACAAGTTGGAAGGCCAAGTGAGCGTTTACGGTGGGTGGTGATACCGTAAGAAAATAGCAGGTGGTCACGTCGTAAATGGAGGGGAGGCACATTAGCCTCCACTTCCAACCGCTCCACGCGAGTACATCGAAGGGCTCCAAGACATATAAGCAAGCACACATTCTGAAGCACATCAAGTCTACGGAGTACAACATCCAATGCCGACCCATACACTTGTGCGCCATAGTCAAGCTTAGAACGGATAAGGGACTTATACACCATCAATAAAGACGTTCTGTCTGCTCCCCACGATTTACCGGAAAGAAACTTGAGGACGTTTCCTTTTTTACTACAAGAAACAAGCAAATGATTAATATGTGTTCTCCAACTGAGCCTACTGTCAAAATGTAGACCCAGGAATCTTACTGAATTTTGAAAAGGTATCGGCTGATTATCTAAAGTCAAATGCAAAGGAGGTACGTTAAGTTTACGAGAAAAAACAACACCGACACACTTAGGGACGGAAAATTTAAATCCCCACTCCAGGGCTCAACGCTGAACAGATTCAAGTGCCAGTTGAATCTGCTCTGCCGAGGACTGTGCATTGTGGGAAGAGTGCCACACTGCACAGTCATCAGCATAGAGTGAGTATCTAATCATCCTGGGGACGGAAGCAGACGACAGAATGTCATTAATGGCAACACTGAACAAAGTAGGACTAAGCACATTTCCTTGTGGTACCCCGTTCTCTTGGACAAATATGTCAGTGAGGAAGTTCTGAAGGAAAATGGGCAAATTACCTCTTAAACCATAAGCGTAGAGTTTACGTAGTATTCTGTTTCGCCAGGTCATATCATAAGCCTTATGAATATCCAGAAAAATTCCAATCATGAATTCGAGATTGGCAAAAGCCTCGTCTATGCAATGCTCCAGGTGCACTAAATGATCCAAAAATGGACCTGTATTTACGGAATCCACTCTGTTGATCATTTAACACACCCTTCGACTCTAAAACAAAAAGTAACCTTTTATTAACCATACGTTCAAAGATCTTATATAGACAGTCAGTCAGCCAATAGGTCGAAACGAAATGGGACTCGTAAGGCAACCATCCCGGCGAGGTATCGGTATGACGTGCACGTAGTGCCATGAGTTTGGGAACGTGTGAGATGCCCAAATCTCATTGTACACCGCTAACAGCTTACTCAGGTTGGCATGAGTAAGATGCTGAATCATACCATACGTAATGGTGGATGGACTGGAACTGGAGCCTTTACAGGATTTAAGGGCAAGGAGAAGTTCATCTAATGTAAATTCGGAGTTGTAGCTGGTATCTCCGTCTTCAGTGGCAAAGTCAAAATTTTGCAGCTCAGCCATACGCTTATGTTGGACAAAGCGAGGATCGTAGTTGGCTGGGCTGCTCACCTGGGCAAAATGGTCGGCAATAGTATTGGCAATGTCCACATGATCGTCAATGACATTTCCGGCCACCTCAAGTGTGGTGATCGGTGACCGGATGTACTTGTTGTTTAGTACATTTATGGTGGACCAGACCTGACTTAGTGGGGTGAAGCGATTCACCGTGGACACAAAACTACAGCAGTTATTCCGTTTTGCCGCTTTAATTGTCCTCCTTGCCTCAGCCTTAGCTGCTTTGTAGGCAGTAAAGTTTGATTCTGCTGGCTGTTTCTAAAAAATCCTGTATCTCCTATTGCGCTTTGTGAGTGCTTGTCGGCAATCTGGTGTCCACCACGAAACTCTACGCTTGTTTGGAATTGTAGATGTCTTGGGAATAGCAGCCTCAGCTGCGTGTATAATGGAAGTCTGTACGTGTGCTACTTTCTCATCAATGTTATCTCTCGATATATCTAGATTGGCAACCTGTGAGTAGTAGGCCTACCCCCAATCTGTTTTCTTAAAGTTAAATTTAGATGGTGGAGAAGGCCGAGAATCGTCGCGTGTATATAAAAGAAAGATTGGAAAATGATCGCTACCCATCGAGTCGTCATACAGGTCCCAAGAGATGTTAGTATGTATATCGGGAGATGACAAGGACAGATCTATACATGACATGCTGCCAGTGCGGTCATCTACACGAGTCGTTCTACCATTGTTTAGAAGACAGAGGTTTGACTGTAATATTAGGTCGGCTACTTGCTCCCCCCTACCATCACTCCTCAAGCTTCCCCACTGACAGTGATGGGCGTTAAAATCGCTTAAAATTAATTTTCGACCCGAAAGTTGATGGGTTAGGGAAGTGAAAGCATCACCATCAAGGGGACCACGGGGAGGACAGTAGATAGAACAAATAGACAGATACGTGTTATTACATTTTACTCTGCACGTGACAAATTCCAAAGTAGAATTTAGAACCACTTCTGTTTGTGGATGTGATTTGTGTATGTATATGGCAACTCCGTGACCATCATATCTTCTATACGAATGGTAGTGTTTGAACTGTGGAGGATCAGGGTGATCCACCAAGCGCGTCTCCTGTAAACAAACATCTGGCCTGTGTATAGATAGTAAAATTGCTATATTGTGGACTTTATTCCCAAGAGTCCTACAATTCCATTGTAACAAAGTGAATGTGGCGGTTTAAGATTTATGACCGGGGCCAGTGTGCTTAGCTTTTTTATGCCATCCACCGCCAGGCGAGTGACTACCAGGGGACCTATCCCGGTGCTTACTAACGGAAACCTTATGTTGCTCATCAATAACTAGGCTCCCAGAGCCCCCCGAGGAAGAGCTAACTCTTCTCTCCCTCGCTGGACCAGGAGCAGGAAGGACATGAGGATGTTTCGTAAGGGTGGTCATATTACTCTTACTAGAGTTGTCAGACTTCTGTTTAGGCTTTACTGACTGAGAGGCAGCAGCAGCCTGAGAGTAGCAAGGTGCAACAGGTGTGTCAGCTTGAGAGGTGGATTGGACAGGAGGCTCAGATGAAGAGGTAGAGTGTGTGTCAAGAGTAACAGGTTAAGGGTCAGTCTGTGTTTCAACAGAACACATCACGGGACGGGACATTACCGCCGAAGCGTAGGACCTATTCGGCGTGGGAGTTGCATGCAACTCCTTCACCTTTTTCCTAGCTTCGTAGTAGGAAATGCCCTCAGTTGCTTTCACTACGCAGACCTCCTCCTCCTCCTTCCACTTGGGACAATCCCTAGAGGAAGTGGAGTGTGCGCCCTTGCAGTGAAAACAACGTACCGTTTCCGATGTGCAGTGTTCAACATTATGTCCCTGTGTTTCACATTTGCCACACACTGACTGGGAAGCCCGACAAGTCTTATCACCATGCCCGTACAATTGACACCTTACACAACGAAGTGGATTAGGAATATAAGGCCTTACGTTAACAATTTCGTATCCAACTTTGACATGGTCTGGGAGTGAAACTTTTCCAAAAGTCAAGACAATAGTGGCAGTCTTCGTCCTCATGCCTTCAGAAAATCTGGTTATAAATCGGGCATTGATTACGTCCTGTTGAGCAAATTCCCGTATGATCTCGTCTTCTTCCATAACCATGAGATCCCTGCAAGTGATAACACCTTTGCAGGAATTCATGGCGTGCGGGATCTTCAGCTCGACATCATATTCATGGAACTTACGTAGTTTCATCAAATCTTTTACCTGGGAGGAGTTGAAGATTTTGATGAGAAGGTCTCCATTTGCAAGTTTTTTTTTACCTGTTCCACCTCCCCAGCACAGTAATCAATAATTTTCTTGATGATGAAAGGATTGATACTGCTCAAGGATGTGGAACCGAGAGCATGGAGCGTTACAAACTGTGCATTACTTACACTACTGTCCAGATCGGTAAGAGTCTGGGGCCGTTCAGTCAGGGGGCGGTCAGTCCGTGGTACAGTCCTAGGTTCGTCAGGGCCACCTCCCCCCCTCAAGGGGGGGGGAGGCGGCAGGGACGTCCGACATAGTAACTACCCCCCTCTAACGGGGGAAGTGGGAAGAAGGACGAAAACGAGCAAGGGACAAAACACACCGGGACCAAACACCTAAGGGTGAAATTGCCCTCTCAAACCACTCCAGGGAGGCCAGACCGTGTTAATTCACGCCCCAGAGCGATCAGTCGGGGGGGACCCTCCGTGGGCAGCAAGCAAAGGTAATCTCAGTACACAGGAACAGACACCTACTGTTCCAAATTAACAGGGAGGGGAGGAAAGTAAGAAACTAGCTAGCCTAACGCTCACCAGAAGGGTGAAAAAGAAAACGAATTGCCCGTGAGGCAGCCCTAAGAAGCTAGAGGAGAGGTCAGCAGCACACAACCTCACTCTCCACGACCATGCATGAAAGTGAGACTCAAGTGAAGGAAATCCAGCCGAGCTTTCCTACATTACCTCGCACGGAGTTCGCAAGAGTGAGCCTGGGGGAAGCAGACAAGATGACAAAGGCTTCGACTCTTATACCCCGACACATACAGAGTGGAAACTGGTTCAGTACGCGATTAAAGCTTCTTACTTAAAGTATGAATCTGTCTTCACATGTGACTCCTAGTTTATTAAACCCCTTTACGTTGTGAGGTCTTATGTTACCCAAGCTACAACCAAATGGTTTTATTACGCTTAGGAATTACTTTTGAAACCTGAGGGATTTAATATAGCATTCACTAAGCCTTTCACTATATAGGTGATCTCCTAAGCTGAAAAAAAAAAAAAATCACCTGGTCATAGCAAGATTTAAAAAAAAAAAATCTGGTTCAAGTCAGAGGTTAAAGAAGAATCACTGGAATCATTAAGACAGATTATAGTTCACGCATTACGTATGTATTACAGTCCAATTTGTTATTCATACACCGGATATACCTAAGATAGTGTATTACTTAAGGTTTTCTGTTTCTTAGGTAGGTCTGGATACAGGTAGCTTACTAGTAATTAAGATGGAGCCACGAAATTCAAAAACCCATCGATGTTCCATAAAATATCTCCACTAATACTGTACACTACCGGACCATGTCTTTAGTATGGACTGTTTTATTAGTGCTAAAGTGGGGAAATGTGAAGGTGTGTGACGCCATCTATTGTGCATAGGAGGATTACTGGACCTTAGGAATGGACTGTGTATTTTATGTAGAGATATAGATACGTTAAAGATAGAACCAACCAACGCTAGTCTTAGTTTTGCACACATTCACATACACATAGCCTACACATACACATACCTGCACATTCACATTCACATACACATAGCCTACACATACACATACACATACCTGCACATTCACATTCACATAAACAGCGTACACATACACATACCTGCATATTCACATACACATACACAGCTACGTATGTAAAGTAGGCAGCAGGATCTAAAGGCAGTATGATGATCTTGCAATGCTGGCCCATTAAATGTTGTGTCGTGATGGAGAGGATAAAATTGTACAGTCATAAGAAAAACTATCGTTACCCCTAGGGATGCTCGATGCGAAACGAACGTTAGCTGGGCTGTGTGGGCTGGTCCTTGCTGTTCGCCCCTCCCCTATCGAGTGTTGCCATATCACAATCCCATTACAAGAGTTGGAATAATGCGCAAGAATGAGCTATATGGCGGGGAAATATATAGGACGTGTTTGCGTTACCCTGAGTGCATCGCCGGGGATTAAAAACGAAACTCGGCACGTTTATTATTTTCCTACAAATCAACACTTATTATCTATAGAATGCAACAAATAAATTATTTTTAAGGGTATTAAATCTATAGGCATCGACTTTTTTTTTCGCTAGTCTAACAGGGGTGCACGAGTTCATTTGTTTGCTTTACATGGGTGGTTAAATGCTTCAGATGGATGCTTCAGACGTCTAGAGGCTGTTTTGGTAGCAGGGGGTGGGTATACAAAATAATAAAGCAATGAGACTGAGCACTTATTATTATTTTCCTTCTACTCAACATTTATTATATGTACGAGCAGAAAGCAATACATATCAATTTTACATTGAAATTTACTAACTTGGCTTTTATAGGCTGAAGTACTATCATACGTCTGGCATGGGTGCACGTACTCATTGCCCGTCTGCATGTGTGTTGCCGACTCTACACCATTCTGTTATACTTTTATTTAATGAATTTGGTGCCGGATAATAAAACGTAATGTCTTTATGCGCGGAGGCCAAACGATCAAATTAGCTTTTATAACCTCTAGAACAACTTCTAATATTTGTGTCTCACATAACCAACATTGAGGGGTCTGCGGTACAAACTTTCTTGTCCTGTCATTCCACAGCACTTCGTCGTTGTGTCATAGTGCATAGCTCTGAAGGGTAACGATAGTTCTTCTTATGACTGTACGCACCGTCTCAGTATATTGCTTACCTGAACGCCTTCGACTCGGAACGTAAAATGAGCAACACAGGGAGATTTTAAGAATGAATATCCATCGTCCTGAAGTGTCCTCTAAACTGAATGAAATTGCTTAGAAATACCAGCAAGAAGTTAATCCATCCGTTCATCCATCATCCAGTCCTACGTTGCCCCATGAGAAGTGTAGGAGCCCGGGGCTAGGCTAGTTGGTCCTGATATTTAAGATGAGAGTGACCAGCCTCACTCATCCCTGAGTGGCATTATGTGAGCAATAAACCCCAACCATCCCTTGAATATAAATCTTCAC
Source organism: Coenobita brevimanus (assembly GCF_032717465.1). Lineage (NCBI taxonomy): Eukaryota > Metazoa > Arthropoda > Malacostraca > Decapoda > Coenobitidae > Coenobita > Coenobita brevimanus. The sequence continues at coordinate 48,092,644 of NC_136977.1, read as the reverse complement.
CGGCCCAATTCGATTGGAGCACCGTAATTACCCACTAAACCACCAACCGCCAAAATATGGTTATATGATTACCACCCAGCGTAGTAAATGGATTCCTGGTGTACAGGAAACCATTATGCTTGTCACTCAATGTACAGTGACCCACATGCAGAAAGAAGAGGAAAGAGTGAAGGAAAGAAAGACAGAAGAGGGAACCTAAAGTCACCGGAAGGCAGAAGGAAGAGGAGAGAATGAAGGAAAGAAATTCATCATCATACTGAAAGCATTCCACTACGAGAGTTTAGCACTGTACTGAGAGAGAGAGAGAGAGAATATATATATATATATATATATATATAGATATATATATATATATATATATATATATATATATAGATAGATATATCGATAAGACTTATTTGGCTTAGGATAGAGCCCTCGGATTGAAGACATTAAACATTCTCCCTTAATTCCTACTACGACAGAAAATTTTATTCAGTTTAGGTAGGAGACAATACTTGAGTGAAATGTAAAAAAAAATGTGTGTGTGTGTGTGTGTGTGTGTGTGTGTGTGTGTGTGTGTGTGTGTGTGTGTGTGTGTGTGTGTGTTTTAAGTATTATATTTCTGCTGTGTAATATCTAATCACTGCTGAGGGTGCCTGAGGGTGGTTCTATTGCATAGGTTAATCAATAGGAGAGAGAGAGAGAGAGAGAGAGAGAGAGAGAGAGAGAGAGAATATGTCTGGGTGCTCGTATATATGTGAGTATGTATGCTTTGTTCGGTTCACACATATGTGCTTATACAAATCTACGTTTTATATCATTTTATATTTACTTAGATCCAATTAAGTAGCTCCGAAACACTCCATTTTATTTTATTTCTGTCTTTAATTTTGAAGCATCGTCTCTCTCTCTCTCTCTCTCTCTCTCTCTCTCTCTCTCTCTCTCTCTCTCTCTCTCTCTCTCTCTCTCTCTCGTCTGCATGCCTTCGCCCTCTCAGCCTTACGACACCTTGTACATCTTACAACACCACAATTTCTTTTGCTTCTTCTCTTTCTTCATCTTCATATTCTTCTCCGCCTTATTCCCCAGTCGTGGTTTCCTGCACTTTTTCGTCTCCTTTGCCGCCTTCAATTTGCTGTGCCGTGTCCTCCTCCCTCATACTCATTTCTGTCATATCGCCACATGCACGTACCGTCTCTTCATCTGTCTTTCCTATTTAGTCCTCACTGCATCTTGCACCACATGCCACGCCACACCACGCCATTCCACGCCAGGCCACGGCACTCGTCCAAGTCACTCTTCCCACACCACATCACAACACACCATGATACGCTCTCCTACCTTTCTCGCAACACACCCCACATCACACCATACAACACCACACAACACCAAAATACCCTCTCCTAACTCTCGTAACTACCTCTTAACGCACCATACCACACCACACCACACCTCACGAAACACACCCTCTCGTAACACTCTCTTCCAATATTTAAGAGGCGCATGAGAGGCTGTTTTAATTAATGGAAGGGAAGAGTAAACGTCGGGTATCGGCACCAATTATACGGCTGATGGAGGTGTGTGTGTGTGTGTGTGTGTGTGTGTGTGTGTGTGTGTGTGTGTGTGTGTGTGTGTGTGTGTGTGTGTGTGTGTGTGTGTGTGTGTGTGTGTGTGTGTGTGTGTGTGTGTCATTTATATTTATGTTGGTTGTGTGTGTTTTTATCTGGTATTGGAATCGGACATTTTTATTTTTATTTATTTATTTTTTTTTGCCATTATAGGACGATTGTATTCAGCTTGGGAGGGAATTTTGCGAATGGGGGGGGGGTATAGTGTATATGTAACCTTAATAAATCCAGCCATTATATTAGTTGAAAAAAAAATGTCTGGGAATAGCAAGAAGAAAAAAAAAAGAAAAAAAGTAAGTCATAGGATTACAGGTGATTTGACACTGATTTTTGCCACTCATTACAAAGTCACGCTTGGATTTAAGTATGTATATGTGCAATTTTTCAGCACACAGGTGTCGTATTGTGCTTCAGTCTTTTCATTATACATACCACCTGCATTAGCGAAATTTTACTGACCATAGCATCGAAAAAGTAGCTGCTACGGCATCTGTTAGTGGAAAATGGTGGTGGTGAGATGACAATTGTGGATTTTGCTCAAGGTGGCTGTCGGACACAGTGTGGTCCAGTTTTACCGCTCCTTTTAACTTCTGGGGTTCCAAACTAGTGAAGCAAGACTCTAACGCTTTTGACAGTATTGTTAATCATTTTAGCAGTATCAATAGCCTGTGAGACTGTTTAAAGAGGGTGTAAAAGAACTGCTTTGGGAAACTGTATATTGGCAGGTCAGTTTGTTGTCTTGGTTGATCCATTATAGTATGAAACTCATGCAATACTATGAGATCTGTTTAATTTTTGCTCCCTCAAGACATTTTCTTTTCCCCAGGAGGGCTCGCAAGGTGAAGGTCTTAGAAACCACCTAATGATTGTTTTTTTTTTTTTTTTTTTTTCTCGTGGCGTAAGAATTAACAGCAGCGTTTGTTACACTGCTAGTATCCTGCTGCTGGTACTTAGTTGTGGTAGCAGGCTGCCTTAATTGGTCGATTTGCGGCTCCACCCAACACCATTAACCTTTGCACTGCTTGGGTACCTCGCACACGGATTAAATAGTTTGGTACATTTTAAACAGTCTAGAATAACCGTTTGACTGCCTGTATTTCATTCAGATGAATAGTAGTCTTCTGTTAATAATTCCTTCATTATAAAAGTCTCCCCGAGCCTAAGTGAAATAATTAAGGTTGAATTAATTAGGAGGGTTTATCGTACTGAGGAGTTTAAAGGGGACCCTCTAGCCTTTACAATACGGAAGTCTCTCCTAAGCTAAGTCGTATGAAAGTGGCACAAATGGAAAATAATAGAGGCTTCATCGTAGTAAAGTGGTTAAGGAGTATAAGATAACTTTTGATTTTATGTTGAAAGAAATAACTAAAGGATGGGAGCCTGCCAACACTGTCAATTCAAAAGAAAATTTAACAAAAGAAATCCAGACTCAAGATTCGTTCATAGGGAGATGCCTGGCCACATTGCATATAAGAGAATGCTGGTTATAAGCACAGGCAATATGCAGACTGGAGAACACAATTTTGCGAGTCGTTCAGAGGTGTGTTGTATAGTCGAGGACAATAATTCGCTTAATATTTCACCGCATCTCCTCCCTGCCTCCTTCTGCTGTCTGTTATTTATAAGATGGGAGAGGCATGGTATGTGTCTCTGCCCATGATTGTCGTCGCAGTAATACGTCTGGTATTACAGTGATAGACTCGGTGCTGGAGAGGGAAGTCTTCCTGTGGTGATATGAGACGGGTCAACTGCTTGGATATGCAGACGTCCCTCTACTGCTTCCCTATCTCCCGCAAGGAGGATGGTGAACTGCAGAAACGTAACTTAACCTGCAGCTCACCATTTTCACATTTTAGATCAGCCTGGGCCAAAAGAAAAAAGTTAAAGTTACACAGAATTAAAGAAAGTTAAAGAGAGAGAGTTAGGGATATTGGCATGCCAACAGAGTCCACAGCAACCAGCAAGGCAATAATCAGCCATAGAGGGCATGAGGGCGCAGTGCAATCGTGAGGTAGGACGAGCTTATCATGTCATTAGAGTATAACCCCCGTGATATATTGATAGGGAGAGAGACCCGACCCGTATGCGTGCTGGCGTAAGGGAAGGTATTCTGGAAGGATATTAACATTCTCAGGCTCCTATGACTCACTCTTAGCTGAAATTAAATCGTCTGGCCTTAACTGCCGTAGAAAACTAGAGTCTGGTTATAACAAAGAAGAAAAATTAACCCATTCGGTATTATTATTATTATTTTTTTTGCATTTTCTAGACAGTTTTTTTTTAACGTAGGCATCACCTTTCGATTCAAGGTAACAATTCAAGGTAACAATGAAGACTATATATCTAAGCATTCTGGTGTCATCAGTATATCCTAAGCCCAACAGGATAGTTTAGGAAGATTACAATGAAAATTATGTCCTCTGGCTAAGAGTTAAGGAAAACCAGCGGCTGCGGAACAGGCCCTTAATCTCGAGAATTTTTTATGAATAGGGCGGCAGATTCGCGTGTATTGTGTGGTATCAGGGCCTGTGGGAGATGGCGGCTTAAGGGCAGTAATTATGGTTAAAAAGCGGTGTGTTTATTTCAGTGAGGAGGGGGTAATATGGCCAGATGAGGGATGGGCCATGCGTTGGCCACTCTACCATAATGGCCCAGGAGAGGGGGAGGGTGGGAAAAGAGAGGGGGGAAATTTTAGGGGAGGGAGATGAGTTGGTGTAAGAGGAAAGGGCTACAGGAAAGAGAGACGGAGTAGAGAAAGAGGAAAACTAGAGAAAGAGGGGACTGATGTGGTGGACATGGAAAGAGGGACATTGGCGGTAGAAAGAAAGTGGGGGTTTGAGAGATTGGGATGGAAGTAGAGGTGCTGTATTAAGAGGAGACAGGAGAGAAGAGGAAGACGAGTTGGGGAAAGGGTGGTTGAAAGGAGATTGGGGGGAAGGCAGCAAGCGGAAGAGGGGGCTGCAGGAGGAGGGAGAAAGGAACTAACAGAGAGAGGGAGGGGGAAGAGTACAGGAGGGGAGTGGTAGTTGGAAGAAGGGGGGGAGGAGTAGCGAGAAAGGGGAGAGGGGTCCATCGGTAAAGGAAGAAAATAATTTAGCAAGGGGAAGGGGGCAAGGGACAGGAAAGGAGGACGTGGGGGATGAATATGGCTGGCGGAGTTGGGGGCGAGGTGAATCACTCTGAAATTACATGCTCACTCCTCATATGAGCTTATGATTGATAATAAAAGCCTCACTGATAAGGAGAGCACTCTAGCATTTCCCTCATTATGACTTCCAAACGTTTATTTACTTTCCTGTGGCCATATAACTTTCTTAAGCTAAAGTTATGTATAAAATTGTCCATTTATGCTTTTATCTCCACTCGCAGGGCAACCAGACACTTCACTACAAAGCCAGAGAGAACAGCGAAGGTAAATAGTAAGTACAATAAAGCCATTTGTGAATATAGTTGACTGTTGTGGAGATATTTATCCTGCAGAGTGGCCAAGGTGTTCCATAAACGCATCCCTAAGCCCCTCTTTCAGGTCTAGGTTGGATCATCATCATCATCATCATCATCATCATCATCGTCGTCGTCGTCGTCGTCGTCGTCGTCATCGTTTAGGAAGTACAAATTTCGCTTGTTGTATATATATATATATATATATATATATATATATATATATATATATATATATATTTATTTTGTGTGTGTGTGTGTGTGTGTGAGCATAGGAAAATACATATGGTATATCGAGACTGAAAAGCTACGTCTAACATACGGCAAAAAATCAAGGTGTAATATGAAGATTAAACTTCTAAGCAATCCCAACCGTCTAATACTACGGCACCAGAGCACCTGTTAATTAAAACCAGGTGGAGGTGGTGCGTGGCGGGCATTATTAAGTGAATCAGCACCTTAGTTTTTTTTACTAACTATTGTTTATCAGGCTCCTCTGGGAGGACGTTAGCTTGATAGATGGATGGCCTTGGTACTTTTACTTTCAACTCTCTCTCTCTCTCTCTCTCTCTCTCTCTCTCTCTCTCTCTCTCTCTCTCTCTCTCTCTCTCTCTCTCTCTCTCTCTCTCTCTCTCTCTCTCTCTCTCTCTCTCTCTCTCTCTCTATCTATCTATCTATCTATCTCTATCTATCTCGTCCCATGTTTTCTTCTCACCACCCTTCCCTCCACTTCCCCATCTATGCTCTTCTTCTCTCCTCCATTTACTCCTTATCCACCTTGTCCTCTTCCATTCCACCATTCTCTCCCATTTTCTCCCATGCATACCCTCCCAACCTCGACTTTAACTATACCATTTGTTTTAATTTGCATAGTGTAGTACGTGTGTCTAACGAGACCATTAAATTGTGTCTTTCCTTTACTACCAATAACTCCATCGCTACCAAGTAACGATCCCCTTCTTTCCCACGACACACCACTCTATTAAACTGTACAGTATCCTTCCTTTATCACTCCATCCCAACTCAGTAACGACCCCCTCTACTGTACTTCTCTACAACATTCTGATTTAGACAATACTACCACCACGACTACTACTACTACTACTTACACTACTACTACTACTACTACCGCTGCTGCTACTGCTGCTGCTGCTGCTGCTGCTGCTGCTGCTGCTGCTGCTGCTACTACTACTACTACTACTACTACTACTAATAATAATAATAATAATAATAATAATAATAATAATCATAATCATAATAATAATAATCTGTATAAAAGAGCCTCATTGTTCGTCCTTTAATCACGCCCAAACCAAGGGCCAGAGACTCTTAGACCAATATATATTCTGAATCAGGGTGACAAAAGGATGGTTTTATGGGGGTCAAAATTCAGATCTGGATCATTTGAGGTCACCGGTGGAGTGTTCGCCTTTTTTTTTTGGCCCGGGCAACGCTGGGATGGAGAGGTATATGGGAGAGGGGGGTGTGAGTTGGGAGCAGGGCAGTGAAATGGCGGGGGACAGGGCGACGTGGAGGCGTTTTGTTTGTGGCCACCCCAAACGGGATTGAGGCGTCTGGCAATAGATAGATAGATAGCAACGCCGGGTACCCCTGCAGCCCAATTTTTGGCATGGAGTTTCAAAGGGTCTCCAGTTCGGACATAGGCTATGTAAGGTTGACCTCCGAGGTCATATCATGCATATGAAGCCACCGGTCGGAGGTCATTTGAGGTCACCAGTAAAACACGCTCGAACGACTGGACCCAGGAGTCCAATTTTTGTAATGGAGACTCACATGACCTCCAGTTCGGACATGGCTATATGAAGTTGACCTCCAAGGTCATTTGAGGTCACCAGTGTGAGGGCATTTGAGGTCACCAGTAATTGTAAAGATGTGCACACAAATCCTGTGCGTTAGTCTGCGAAAGCTGAAACAGAAATTCCCGGACCTCTTACAGTCTCTCTTCAAGGGCATAAGAGGTACACTCGGAGAAAGAATCACCTGATGCACCCGCTAACGCGTGAATCTGAGACAAGTGATACTGAAGCGGCTGCCGTATTCCCACCTACATGGTAACAGCGAGTGAGGAGGAGAGAGGTTGGAGGGAGGAGATGGTTCTGTTGAATCTGTTTAATCATCTTACGACCTCTTGGTCCTATGTAATATAATAATATTACACAGCATTACAGTCTTAATATATTCTTCTTGATCCTCATTTCAAAAATAATACTCAATGAAAATTGTATCTAATATCACTGATATACTACATCGCGTGTTCATAAACCACGGATTCGTAAATCACGGCTAAGTGGCCGTCAGACTGCTGCCAACCTTAAATCACTGTTAAGTCACGAAAATCGCGGACCTAGGCACCCAAGTGGGCCTTTTCCGAGGAGAACCGTAAACCGCGGCATTCAAACTGAAAATCGCAACCCAACAACCAATCACCACCCATCCCTGGTGGCAAGTGTGTATACTAATGCCTCCATGTTGTTGTTGTTATTGTCTCGCCAGTCCACACACTACAGGCTGTCGCCTTGAAGTTTGAGAGCTAATTGCCTTTTTTGTGCAACTTCCTTCCGCCTTCTACCTGCCATGACCCCTCCCGACCCCCCGATGAAGCGCTTTAAGCGGTATGGCATCAAGAAGCTGCCGCTGTTGTCGTACAGTCAACGTTTGGAGCTCATTCGTCTTGTTGAGAAGGGAGAGAAGTTTTCAAACCTGGTGAAAAAGTTTGGGAAGAACGAGTGCTGAGAGGTTCTAAGTTCTTCCCAACACCACCCCACTCCAATCACTTACGCAATTTCATCATAGGATTAAGGTGAGATCCCTTAACATTGCTTATTTCTATTTAATACATGCACTGAATATTCCTAAATTTGTATGTTTGTGTTTGATGGAGTGTACCCCCCCTACAATATGTCTACCCCCGATGTATATATGCCCCCCCCCCAATGCATACATCCCCCCACTAAACTTGCTGACCTAGCATGCTTTCCCAGAGCCCAAGCCTGGGCGAAGGCGTTACTGCATCAGTTCTGAGCAGACACTCAAGAAGGGCAGACTATTTTTGTTAGAGCTTGTAATAAACTCCTTAACTACCTGTTTGTACACAGAGTTTCTATCACCAAAGTATTGCAAGTTACATTTGGTAACAGCGGTGTTTCGGACCATCAGATTCTGACCGCCTCCTACACTATTTAGTGACACCAACAGATACACGACGTCTCGCATCTCACAACCTCACCCCTCCTCAGTGCCTCGCGTGGTGTAATAACCGGCTGTGCCTCCAGGTGTACAATTTCTCTCACCAGTGCTCACCTCTCAAACAACCCCACCTACACCTTGTTCCTGACCGCAAGTGTCACCATCGCCGACCTACGCACCTGTTTCACCTGTTCCCAGCACCTGTTCCGAACTCATCATAAATCCTGCCCCCACGGTGCCACTTATCACTGTCTGCCCACCGCCATTCTCTGAATTTGCAACTCAACAGCTCTCCACCTGCATTGTACCAACATCTGCCCTCACCCCCACCACCGGCCCTGATGCCGCCACACCCTGCCCTCATATGTCGTCTGCATTAAGTGAGCCTCCTAGAATTGCAACTCCCTGCTGGTGACTCATAGGAGCATCTCTTCCCGTCTCAACTTAAGCTCAGCGAGAAGTTCCGCATCTTCTAAGATTCATCCAACATATCGCTCCAGTCTCGTCCCCACCCATTCTCATCTCTGACCGGCTGTTCCTCCAGTGCCCCCCCGCCCATCCCCGCCCCAGTTCTGCTACGCCCATCCACACCTGCAGGTCATACATCTCATCAATCCCGTCTCTACTGTGTAACTGTAGTATATCTTACCTTTCTATAGAGATTATCCTCGATTTTCTCTACAGATTGGATATTTTGTAAATATTCCATCTCACTTCCATTATCCCGTTTTCATCTTCACATACATTATTTATTATCCATCTCATCCTTCACCTTATATTTAAACCCTCCATCCCCTCACCTTCATTCGTTTTCACACCTACTCATGTGTTACATTCTCTCATCTTTATATTATACATTTCCACCTACATATCCATCTTCATCCTTCATCTCATCTTCCATTAACCGCTTAGCACCAGCCCTCTCGACCCGGAAACATCACCTGATCATACACCTTCTGCCAACTATAACACGATCACTCACTTAACCCTTTAACCGCGGGTGTCATTCCAGAATGACATTGCAAAAACTGGACCAAACCGCGGGTGTCATTCTCGAATGTTTGTGAATATTTTGAATACCCCGCATTTTTTCCGCGCGCCAATTGTTTCAAGGGAGAGTAGCTATTAAGTTCTTTCACTCCAGCCGACCCCCACCTCCCTCCCCCCCCCCTGGGGCCCCACCTCCCACCCCCTGGGCCCCCCACCCCACCCCGGACCAAACACGCATCAGTATCTGTCCAGCTGTGTGAGTGACAACACTGCTGACGTGGAAGTGAAGTGCAGGCAATTACAGTGCCTTTTACCTGCCTCAGTGAACACAGAGTGGGTGTTTATCGTATGTGCAGTGTTCATATATGTTTATAGTATTATTATCAGAATGAGGTTGGCATTTGGTAATGGTGTGTGAGCGAAAAATAGTGATTACAACACTGCTGATATGGCAGTGAAGTGCGGGCAATTACAGTGCCTTTTACCTGCCTCAGTGAACACAGAGTGGGTGTTTATCGTATATGCAGTGTTCATATATGTTTATAGTATTATTATCAGAATGAGGTTGGCATTTGGTAATGGTGTGTGAGCAAAAAATAGTGATTACAACACTGCTGATGTGGCAGTGAAGTGCGGGTAATTACAGTGCCTTTTACCTGCCTCAGTGAACACAGAGTGGGTGTTTATCGTATGTGCAGTGTTCATATATGGTTATAGTATTATTATCAGAATGAGGTTGGCATTTGGTAATGGTGTATGAGCGAAGGTAATGGTGTGCGAGCGAAAAATAGTGATTTTAGATTGCTCACTTCTAATGGCACTGCCCATCCAGTGATAGTCAACGAAATAATGAAACCTACATCATTGCAAAGCCGAAGGTTAGTACTTTCTAATGGTACCTTATTTTTTGCTCTAGATTTATTCTCTGCAGAGTTATAAAGGTTTAAAGTTTGTTTACATTTTGGTCGAAACCCCTGCGGGAGAGTACAGTCGGGGCAAAACAATGCCCGCGGTTAAAGGGTCAAGAAGTGGCAAAGAGTACCACTGACCTGTACCTCAGACTCCCGTTTCACTTCCCGCAGAACCACTTACTACCCATCCTACACTCGTAAATCCAGATACCTCTTCCTCAACCCCTACCTCTACACTCCCTTCTTCTTCCTCTACTCCTTTCCTTATCGTTCATTCTCCTGCCTCACTTCGTACCCTGTCTTGCTCGCCCTTAACTACCACTACCTTCTCTCTCTCCCACTCCTCTCCTTCCGCCACTTCCGCACTTCCAGCCATGGCCACACCTCCACAGTCTATCTATCTCGATGATGCCAATCGTCTCAAATTTACCGGCCAGGACCCAACTTGGTCTGTCTATGATTTCCTCAGTGAAGTCGAAACTGACATCCGCAATCGGCAGATTACTGATGAATTGGTCAAAGTAGCCTACCTCATGGGTTGCTTGCACCATGGCAAATCGGACATCGGATCCGCGATCCGTGCAGGACATTTCGATAGCATTAATACCTTTGCTGATTTTCGTACGGAACTCATCAGCCTTTGTTGTCAGCATTCAAATACCGCGTCTCTCATGGGATTCATTAATCTCCTAAACCAAATGGATGAGGACTTGAGGGTCCCAGCACAACGTGCCAAGCTCCGCGAAGCTGCCGCTGCCATGAAAGCAACTAGTAGCGAGATGCTCCAATTACTGGTAGGCATGAAATGGTTAGAACACAAAAATGGCGTTCCAGTGGTTTCACTCACCAACTTTGCTGACTTAATCGGTTACCTGAGATTCCTTTACTGGCTTACTCCTACACAGCGAGAGCTAGCCTTGGAAATAGGTTTCAATCCAGGAGATAAAATTATTCAGGTCACTAAAGCCATTCATGAAAGAACAGGTTCGAACTACACGCGTCAGGGCACCACCCAACCCTTGGCCTCCTCAGTCTGTCACACCACCACTACCCCAGATCAATCTCTCTCCCGTCCCACCACACATGGCAGACCTGCCACGCATCGTTCTCCTATCGCAGGTCGTGATCAATCTAGCGTCCGACGGAACAGACAATCTTCGATTCTTTGCTGGCACTGTGGTCATCCTGGACATCGAGAATCCAGTTGCGACCATAAATATAGACGTTCTCACTCCCAAACCAGACAGCGTACGCCTTCCCGCTCCCGTCGTCCTACGTGCAAGTACCACAAATCCAGCACGACTCACACCACTGAGGAATGTTGTTACCTCAACCGCCACCAGTCAGGGGAAGTGCCGCACCTGTATCGGCCCAATATCATGTAGAACCAGAAACCCAACTCCTCATCCGCCATGTTGGTCCCATAACATCCTCGGGTTTAGTCATTCTCGGATCCAGTCATGCCATACCGTCATTCTTCTTGGACACAGGATCTATAGTAAATCTGATCTCTGACAATTCCTTACATATTATTCAACATCACAACCAAGTCAGTTTCCTAGAACCACCAGACATTCGCCTATGTGGTGTTAAAGGCTCAGAGTTTGAGGTTAAGGGAAGAGTCACCATAGAAGTCAAACTACACAGAGATTTGTCCCCTATCCCAATTGACTTTCATGTCACAAATGACTTGCAATATCCCGCAGATGCCCTTATTGGTTTCTCCACCATGGCACAGCACTCCATTGCATTATTACCTGCCTGTGGTAGTAGACATTTCTGGATTCCCAGTATACAGTATGGAATGTCCCCGTCCCGTTCTTACGATCAAATCTGTCCTTCAGTTACCTCTGTCCCTACTACTACCAAAAAGTCCAGACCAACCCAAACCACCACCATCATCATCTGAGAATACAGAGATCATCCCTTTACTGACTGCGAGCAAGGACGTAAATTCCTCAATGTCTACTGATACATCCTCTCACCCTTCGAAAATGGCTCTTACCTCCTCTCCCGACAACACTATCGCTGACTCACACATATTTCAGTTACCTACCTCACACAGTGTGAATGATCTTCTCCAACACGCAGAGCCGAAACGTTCAGTAACTAATACGTGCACAATTTTGTTTACGCATGAGTTCACCAAAGTCTCTGTTTGTGTTGCCGGTGCAAAAGAAGGAGTGGATGTACTAACACTACCTGAGACGTGTTGTGTGAATGGCTTGACTTATGAGTCAGCGTGGTGTACAGTCTTAGAGGACAGTTTATGCTACCTGTACTTGCTCAATGTCACAAATGCTTCACTAAAACTTAAAAGTGGTGTAATGATTGGAGACTTCCTAGTATACCCAGCAGTCGTAAAGGTGTGCCAGGATTCCTCAATTCCTACTATTCAGACTGATGATAGTACGCCAATCAGTGTATGTACTATTAACTCTATGGGATCTGCGCTGACATATTCACCCGATATGCTCTCACATCTCACTTGCACGGATTTCCCAGAAAATACGCCATGACTCCTCGACCTTCTGACCTCGTATAGAAATGTGGTTGCCTTACCCGGTGAACCGATGGGCAGAACAGACCTTGTCAAACATACGATTGAAGTACTATCAGGAACTCAGCCGATTTACATACCAGCGTATCGATTTCCTCACAGCCAGAGAAAGCAAACAGATCAAATGGTACAGAACATGTTAGACCAGGACATTATTGAACCCTCCGTCAGTCCATGGAATAGCCCACTTTTCTTAGTACCAAAGAAGGACGGCAACTTTAGACCAGTAGTCGACTATCGTAAGGTCAATTCTGTCACCGTTCCAGACCGTTTCCCATTACCCGTCCTCACTGATTTGCTAGAATCCCTTGGTGAAAATAACGTAGTCGTTTCATCTTTAGACCTCCTCAGCAGTTACTGGCAGGTCGAAATGGAAGAGTCCTCTTGCCCAGTTACACCCTTCAGCACCCCTTCTGGACATTTTCAGTTTAAGAGACTCCCTTTTGGTCTGAAAAATGCTTCTTCCATGTTCATGCGACTTATCCATTCAGTCTTCAGCGGTATGATGGGACACTCTTTTTGCTTACCTAGATGATATCACTGTTGTGAGTAAATCCATCCATGACTATTTTACCAAGCTCCAGCAAGTCTTTGAACGCCTCCAACTTGCAGGCCTGAAAATCAATTTCAGTAAATGTGACTTCCTGCGAAAGAAACTCAAATTCCTAGGCCATGTCATAGATGCACAAGTCATTCATACTAATGAAGATAAAACTAAAGCGATTATTAACTTCCCAGAACCTACCACTACCGAAGCTGTATGAAGTTTCTTGGGCCTCAGTGGCTATTATCGTAGATTCATACAAGATTATGCAAAGATCGCCACTCCTCTAACCCACTTACTCAAGCAGAATATACCCTTTTTTTGGACTAACGACCAGTCACAGGCTTTCCAAAAGCTAAAGACATCTCTTGTACATGCCCCTGTTCTAGCATTCTCTGATTATACCAAACCCTTCCTTCTCTGCACAGACGCCTCAGGCACTGGACTTGGTGCCGTTTTGATGCAACTCGATGAAGCATCAAGGAAGCGCGTAGTAGCGTATGCTAGTCGCACCCTTAGAACCACTGAACATAACTACAGTGTCACAGATCTCGAAGCGCTAGCGGTAGTCTGGTCTTTGAAACATTTCAGAGATATAGTCTATGGTTATCCAGTGCATATCCAAACAGACCACCTTCCACTATGTGATTTGTTCAAGAACCACAACCTAACAGGTAGGCTAGCTAGACGGTCCGTCATCATCCAGGATTTCAATCCCACTTTTCAATATGTACCAGGCAAGTTGAATATAGTTGCAGACGCACTATCACGTCACATAGCAGCAGCTATAACATCACTGCAGCCCGAAGTAACTGAAAACACAACACTAACGTCAGAAGTTGTTCAAAACTTTCAGTGCCAAGACCCCATATGGTCCAAAGTCATTTATTTCCTAGAATCTGGCGATTCCTCGACCTTACCTACTCTGCCAGTATCACTAGATGAGTTCATGCTAGATGATGATCTCTTGTACAGGAAAACACTACTAAAAGGAAAAGACATGCCCAATCGCGAAGTACGCCATCTTGTTGTCCCGACTGCCCTGATACCAACGGTTCTTCACATTGTTCATAATACCCCTCAAGCTTCCCATCCAGGCAAAGACCGATGCTTGCACCAAGCACATCTCAAATACTATTGGCCAACCTTGCGCCGCGATATCAATGCCCACTGTGACTCTTGCCTCTCCTGCCACCGCCACAAAGGATCAACCGGCTTACCTGCACCGCTCTTACAATACCCAATCCCGTCATGACCATGGGAAACTGTCTCAATCGATCTCTTAACCCGCAGCGTCCCGGGGACGTACTTCCACGTCCTCACGTTTTGTTACAGCTAATCCCGGGGACGTACTTCAACGTCCTGCAATTGCAAGGTTCATAATTTCCACAATTTTCAAAATTCGCGGGAGATTTTCGTTTCGCCCGGGTACCCAAGCCTCCCCTACCTGCCGCCAGGCGGGCAGCGTCCTAGACCCCGCATGACCCGCGCTCGCCCTTGTCTCGGTCACTCACCTGCTAGCAGTGACCCAGGTCAGACATGGCGCGGAAAGGTCTCTCAGACGAGGAAATCGCATCCGTCCTGGAAGCCTTCACTGGAGACAGTGATTCTCCACTCGATGATGATGTGGTGGATCGCGATTACGTCCAGCCAGAGGAAGAAATAAGTAGCAGTGATGAGGAGGTCCCTTCGCCCCGAAAAACGTGGTATGTGACATACCGTAAGGCATGGGAAGGCCAGCCTGCTCCCCAACCACGTGCACAGCTATCTCTCCATCCCGAATCTGATCAGGACGAGGATGAGGACGATGAGGATGACGGAGGCCTAGGACGTGATATCGCCGCGTGGTTGGGAAAAGAGAAAATATCACCACGAGGATCAGAAGGTGGGGCGAGACGACACATAAGGTATGGTCAAAGTACTTTGTCTGGGGAAGTGGCAAGTGGTGTGGTGGGATTGCTGGGAGAAAGGGAAAGTGTTGTGGCGGCAGCGGGGGGTGAAAGTGAGAGTGGTGTGGGGGTAGTGCGGGGTGAAGGGGCCAGTGGTGTGAGGGAGGCAGCACGAGCACGTGGTGCTCGTAGGCCTAGGGGAGAGGAGGTTGAGTCACTCCCCAGCACTTCTTTCGCCCCTGAATATTCCCAAACTTCCTCCCCACAGCCCCAGGATGTGGGGAAAGGAAAGAAAGGGAAGGGAAAGGGTAAAGGAAAAGGGAGAGGGAAGAGAAGTGCGAGTGATGAGAGGCGCCGCTCTCCACCTCCCCAACCTCCCCCACCACCCTCACCTCCCCACCCTGACCAAGGGGATGATGGTGACGTGGCTGGAGACGGTGGTGTCACGTGGAACTGGGAGGATGGGAGTAATTTTACTCCCATCATTCACCCTTTCACTGAGGAGTGGCGGTCAGGTTGCACGGCTCCAGGTGTAAATGCAGGTTCGTCACGGTTGGATTTTTTCAACTTGTTCTTTGGTGAGGCGTTTGTTGGGCACATAGTAGAACAAACAAATATTTTTTCACAATCCCAGCACCGTGAAAGTGAACGTTTAGGAACCACAAGCAGGCATGCCGAACATTATGACTATCCCGTGACTATTTCAGAGATGTTCCTATTTTTGGCCCTGGTTATCTTGATGGGTGTGGTGAGGAAAAACCAAATTCCTGCCTACTGGACAACTGACCCAATCATCCTCGCACCTTTCTTTGGAAAGGTGATGGGTCGTAACCGATTTCAGTATATTCTCGGCCGCCTCCACTTTTTTGATGCAGATGATCCAGCCAATGCAAATAACACTGATAAAATGAGGAGAATTAGGCTGGTATTTGATCATTTACGGGAAATGTTCCGCTCCTCATTTTATCCCTACAGAGACCTCGTCATAGACGAGAGTCTTGTGTTGTGGAGAGGCAATATTTCCTTTAGGCAGTACATACCCAGCAAGACACACCGTTTCGGGTTCAAGATCTTTGTTATGTGTGACTGTAAGACTGGTTATGTGCAAGACATAGTCTTGTACACGGGCGCACAGACAGATATAATAGAAGATCGGAGTATAGGACTCTCTGGGGCCGTTGTGAAGACAATGATAGAAGAGTAACTTCATCGTGGTCATGTGTCGTACCTGGACAACTGGTACACTAGCCCTCTTCTCGCTAGGTTCCTCCACCAACACGACACCGGAGTCTGTGGTACAGTCAAGAGAAACCGTCGCCATATGGTCAAGATAGGGAGGAAACTTGACAAGAACGAGGTGGTTTTCTTCCAGGCCAATAACATCCTTGCAACCCTGTGGAACCACAACAGGGAAATTTGCCTCCTATCAACTGTTCACAGCCCCCTGATGCACCGCACAGACTCCGTGGATCACCGTAGCGAGAGGAGGCGCAACGTATGGAAACCAGAGTCTGTACTTGCCTATAATCTGAACATGAGGCAAGTTGATCAGTCAGACTCGATGATTTCAAGTGTTGACTGTGCCAGGACCACGATGAAGTGGTACAAAAAACTCTTTTTCCACTTGCTCGACATCACGGTCCTGAACGCAAACTACCTGCACGCAATGACCACCGGAGTATCCGAGACCTTTGAGGGGTTTGTGAGGGAGCTGGCACGTGAAATAATCGCCAAGCATGCCCAGGACAGACCCACACACCGCACCCGCGCCCCCCAGGCTGCTCAGACTCCCCTACGTCTTGCAGGACGCCACTACCCCAGCGCAATCCCTTCCGAACCAAACCGTCGTAAACCCCAGCGTCGCTGCCATGTATGTAGGCACTCGACAGTCAGACCATCCATGCAGAGAAAAGACACAAGATACGAGTGTGTCGAGTGCAATGTTGCGTTGTGCCTTCAGCCTTGTTTCAAGGAATATAATTTCCTACACTACTGAAACTGTGTGGGAAGGCGAAATGACGCTCATGATAATGGTAAGGCCAGTCAGTAGGTGCTAAGTCAAATATAAAGTTGAAACGGGTGTTATTTTTTCAGAAAAGTAATGTATAAGATGAGAATTAGTGTAAGTGGAAAGAATTGTTATCAAAACTACACCCACTGTGTAAATCTGGTCAGTAAATATGTGATAGCAAGGAAATAAAGTGGAAACGGGTGTAATGTTAGCATGAATAAAACGTATAAGTTGAACATTACTGTAAGTTGTCATAATTGATGTCGCGAGTACACCCAAATTCTGGTCAGTAAGTATGTGATAGGAATTATATACAGTGGAAGATGTTGTAATGTTAGTAGTAAGGTATTTTATAAGTTGATTACTAGTGTAAGATGAAACAAATGATATCGCGATAACACTCCCTGTGTAAGTATGCGCAAATAAGACGCTCAGTTCCATCGTAAGTTCAGAAATGATGTGATATCAATTATATCAAGTGTTTACATGTGCAATGTTAGTGGAGAATTATTATATAAGTACAAAAATAGGTTGTAAGTTGAAATAGTTGTCATAGCGACTTCACCGTGTGTGTTATTATGCGCTATTATTACGCTATATATTTACGTAAGGCCTGAAATAATCTCAAAACAGTTCTATAAAGTTGAAAAGTGTATAATAATAATAGAAAAGTATTATGTAAGTAGAAAAAGCACAATACGAGTTGAAACAATAGTCACAGCGAGTTCACTCACTACGTAAATAAGCACTAACATTACGCTAAATGTTATCAAAAGGCCTGTGAATACGTAAAAACAGTTCAATAAAATGTAAAATGGTATAATGTTATTGTAGAAGTATTATGTAAGTAAAAAAAATTATATGTATCATGATTTTAGAATGTTAGCGATTCATCGTGACGAAGTTGGCCGATTTTGCTCGTTTCGCACAATGGTACAATGCTTATTTCTGCTCTATTTTTGTATAAAATCCAATATACTCTTTTATCACATGTTTTTATGTTTGTAATAAATTCATTTCTACTTACTTTCATTAGTTTCCCAGACTTATAATACCATAGAAAACGTTTGAGGCTCAGACCGCCTAGGGAGAACACGGGGCCAGGTGGGACCAAGGCATACCTGGTTAAGCTAATTAGGGACCCCGGGGACCACTTTCTTTGCCACCGACCATTGTTTCTGACCAAAAGCGAAAGTTTAAGCAAAAAAAAAAAGGGTCAAAAAATGGTCGGGATTGGGGGGTACCAGTGGTCGAAAAGTGGTCGGGACGGGGCGGGCTAAAACTACCTCTCACGGAATCCGGCGCTGAGTACTTGTTCGTAGCGGTCGACCACTTCTCCCGCTACTGTGTCCTCGTACCCCTCTCCGACAAGACCGCGAAGAGCGTTGCACGTGCCTTTATAGATCACGTAATTTGCCCGTTCAGTACCCCTCATACCATTCTTACTGATAACGGTACAGAGTTCAACAATAGCCGTCTAGATGAGATCTGTCGCCACTTTCATATCAGTAAATGCAATGTCGTGCCTAACCATCCGGCTTTCAATGGCCTTGTAGAACTCCACAATCGAAAAATCTTAGAGTGCCTTAGACATCTAGGCTCCCATAGTTCGTCCTGGGATGACTGGATTCCCCAGGTGGCATCCTCAATCAATAGCTCCATCAATGCATCCATTGCCAAATCTCCCTTCTTCGTCCTCTTTGGTTTTGACAAGGACCTCCCATACTCTCTCTTATCCTCAAAGCCAGAACCCATCTACAACATGGATGATTATGTTAAACTAAAATTGGCCAACTTCCAGACAATCCACCAGTATGTCCAATCCACTTTGGCTTCCTCTCAGGAGGACATGCTGTAGCACCAACATAAATATGCCTCTCCTATCACTATCAATGTAGGCGATCTTGTCTTTGCTCATTCCCATACGCGTTCCTCTAAGTTGGTTGACAAATTTACAGTGCTCCACCGCGTCCTCACTCAACAAGGCAACAAATTTCACCTCCAGGACCTGTCCACTAAGGACACCAGATGGGTCCACGTCGATGACTTAAAGCGAGCACCCAGTGGCCTCGTGTTGGAAGTCACTTACACAACCTCCTGACCACCCTTCCCCTCCACACATCCCTCAATCTCCTCCATCTTCACCTATCCCTCAGTCTCCTTCATCTCCACCTACACCTACTCATTCATCAACCAATCAATATCGGTCCAAGCTGCGCTCTGCCCATCAACCTCTTCAGGACCTCTCCAATTAACTCTACCCTGATTTTCTAGGTACGATGTTAGCGATCTACCTGCTGGCAGGGCTGACCCTCCTGGGGTCTGGGTCGGGTCAGGACGATGGTGCAGTACGTCCCGGGGCCTTGGTCGGCTCAGGAGGCGAGGTAGTCTCCCTGCGCTACGATCTTGTGCCCCTGGCCGACGTAGCCATTGCCCTACCTGCCTACGCGCACCAGCTCCACGGAATCAAGCCCCATCTCACGGCCATCATGGGGACACACAACCCAAATCAGTATCTCCATAACCTTTTCCTACCACTCTCCTGGCAATTGCAATACATAAGTAACAAATTCACTGAGCTCAATGACACATTTTCCATTCAGACACCTGTCGGTCATTCTCGTGTGAAACGAGGTCTCTTCGACTTCGGAGGTGAGATTCTAAGTGGCTTGTTTGTCGTTGCTACAGCCCGTGACATTTCTGGCTTCAAATCTGATCTCGCTCATTTAGCTTCAGCCCTAGAATCCCAATGCCGAGTCATCAACATCCAACACACTATGTTACAGAAGATTACGGCCCACCTAAATGAAGTAACATCCACTCTAAACAACTTCACCGATATCTTACGACAACGCCTTTCAGATCTCAATGTTATCTCTCAGTTTTCTACCTCAAACTCAACATGGATAATCTCCAACTGGCCATTGACTCTCTCCTGTCTCAAGTCTCTGACTTGGTTCGTATCCTGGTCGATGCTATAAATGAACGTGTCACTGCCGACTTAGTACCTGTCTCAGCTCTCCATTCTGTCCTGGAATGGGCTCACTCCACCATCGGTCAATCCCAGGTCCTCCCCTACTTCTCCCTCGAATATTATTATCCTCTTCTCGAAGCCACTCTTCTCACCAAATACATCGTCGTCCATATTCCTCTCCGTTCTGCCATAACCTTTAACCTTTTCCACATCATTCCATTCCCTTTCCGCCTCAACAACTCCTTGTTACAGGTATCTGTTCCTCCAGAATATTTCCTCCTCTCCCATGATCATCTTTCAGTTGCCTTCCTTTCTTCCACAGACCTCCAGAAATGTTCCTCCCTTACTCCGACCTCTCGTCTCTGTGCTGCCCACCTTTTCGCTATCTTCCCTAGCAGTGCTACACCCTGTGAGTCTGCTTTAGTTCGCAACCATTCCATCTACTCGGCCTGTTCCTTTGTACCAGCTCCTGAACTCCCGGTCCACCATGCTCACCTCAACCATGTCCAGTACTTCTTCTTTGCTGTTCCCACCTCTGTCACAATCATGTGTCCTGTTTCTTCGGTTCGATTCGTCCCCGCTAGTGGTCTTTACAAAGCACCAAGCTGTCCGTAAACACTCCTATGACATCTTTCAATCGACATGCCTTCAACCCTACCATCTGCCAACATAACCGTCACCTCCCCTAACTTGCGCATGCTAACATTGCTCAATGACAGTGACTTCATTATGGATTAATTTTCTCTGGCCTTCAGCCATTCATGGGTTCATCCAACAGTTGTGTTTCCCCCTGTGGTTATCGCTTTCATAGGTTTTCTACTCAGCATATGTGCAGTGCATAGTTGTGTCAGGAAAATGGAACTCCGACTCCAAGAAATCAGAGTCGCTACAGGCATAGTACGCCCTACACACGACGTAGAAACTCCCCATACTTAGTGCCCTCACATTCAGTGACTACCAATGCCATCTGACAATTAACCAAACTGTGAACAGAACTCTTCCTACTAGAAAATGATGATATTTCTTTAATGCATTATTGAGTGACAGTGTATCCTACAGAAACTAACAAAGAAAAAAAAAATGAACGAAGAAAAACAAAAAGCCCTCATATCTACTCCTTGTTTATCATGTATCAAGATATTATTGTATAATCCCCATTATGTCTATGTATAACTTCGATCCTTACTGGACACATACCTATTAATCCTTGTATATCTTATATGTATATATCCTTCTAATTCCCTCCCCTAAACATGGCCATGTCTCCCCTGCTGCCCCTGTATCATACTTATCCCTTGTACAAACCTCCCCGACCCTGCCTTAGTAATATAATCAAACACCATATACCTCCTGGTGTCAGGAGACACCATCTCATTTACCCGGGGGAGTAGTGTACCCCCCCTACAATATGTCTACCCCCGATGTATATATGCCCCCCCCCCCCAATGCATACATGCTCCCACTAAACTTGCTGACCTAGCACGCTTTCCCAGAGCCCAAGCCTGGGCGAAGGCGTTACTGCCTCAGCTCTGAGCAGACACTCAAGAAGGGCAGACTATTTTTGTCAGAGCTCGTAATAAACTCCTTAACTAGCTGTTTGTACACGGAGTTTCTATCACCAAAGTATTGCAAGTTACAGGAGCCTAGATCGGCACCATCAAACACAAACACAAACATACAAAGCTCTGGGGGCAGGTCAGCCGAAGTCGAGACCCAAATTCATTTTTCACATAAGAGTTATTATTCATAAATCACGGAATTCGTAAATTACGGCAGTGGTCCAGACCCAAATTGCCGCGATTTACGAGGATTGAGTTACTAAAGATATATATTAAACTGATTTTTTTGATAAATTTGGAATTCCCTATATAACATGTCATTAATAAAACTATACACACACAAACTGAAATTACATGCTCTGTAATACCCACAATAGCCTACCACTGAATATCATGATGAGTCTTAACTTTATACTTCCAGCAAATGTTCACATCTGGATGACGTTTACATGGGATCACTTAAAATTTTCATAAATTTTGCACCATGACGATACGTCAGAAGCATAATGATACTGTGACGTCAGCGATGCAAACCCTCCTCCACTCACCCCACCCCGACGCCTCTTCTCCTCACTCATTGTTACCATGTAAGTGCGATCTTGGCACCTGCTTCGGTATCGCTTGTCTCATATTCACGTGCCAGAGGGTGTATCAGGTGAATCTTTCCCCGAGTGTACATGGTCTTTCTCGAGTAGAAAGAAAGATTGAATTAGATCAAATAGGATTAAAGTGTGCGCCTTTTTTGACCCGGGCAAAGCCAGGTACCCCTGCTAACAATAATAATAAATCATTCGTTCAGAAAAAGGATATGTTATGACACAGAACCTGTCTTTGAAAAATGAATGTTATTCTCTGTTCTCGAAGAGTAATCTTGTGTGTGTGTGTGTGTGTGTGTGTGTGTGTGTGTGTGTGTGTGTGTGTGTGTGTGTGTGTGTGTGTGTGTGTGTTTGTGTGTGTGTGTGTGTGTGTGTGTGTGTGTGTGTGTGTGTGTGTGTGTGTGTGTGAGAGAGAGAGAGAGAGAGAGAGAGAGAGAGAAAAAAAAAAAGTTGCGTTTCTTGTTCCTGACACCCATTCATTATTAATATATTTTTTTTTTAATCCCATCCCTTTGAAAGCCCCTCCCGGACCTCTAAGTGGGAAAGCGGACAAACGAGGCAATTAGCGCCAGACAAACCTTAGGACAGTTTGGTTATTAGTTCTGATCAGAATGAAATTTAGGCGACCCTGGAAGACAGGTGTTAAGTGGAGCAGGTGTTTATTAGATCAGGTGTTTTTAGCGAAGGTGTTAGTGTAAGTTACCGGTATGTAAATAGTGTTAATTAGATCAGGTGTTAAATTGCCCTTGTGTTAATGTGGTCAAGTGTTAATTATGTCAGGTGTTAATTTTGCAAGGTGTTATTTATATCAGGTGTTAATTATGTCAGGTGATAATAGCCAGGCGATAATTATGCCAATTGTTATTTATATCAGGTGTCAGTTGTCATGTATTAACTATGTCAGGTGTTAATTTTGCCAGATGTTAAATAGTGTAGGTGTTAAGTAAATCAGGTGTTAAGTACAGCAGATGTTCATTACTGCTGACGCTGAGTAAGAGCTTTTGAAATAGACTGTCCCAGACGCGCATCTGAGATGATGTGGAGGGAGAGATGAACAAATGGAAGGATGTGCTGAGAGGTTGATGTTGTGGGAAGAGTAAAATGAAACACCTAATGTGAATTGGCCTATTTGAGCGAATGGAAAATGAGATATTGGCCAGGGGAGTGTATGTGAGTGAAGTGGATTGGAGAAGGAGAGGGAGACACAGAGATAAGGGCAAAGAGAAGATGGAAAGAGGGTCGTTATTCAGTAGGGACAGAAACGCCCTTTTGTTAAGGTAACCTCTCCCAGGATGAGGCGCAAGGCAGATGAGTGAGTGAGAAATAATTGGTGTACCTGTAAATTATGGTTGTTTATTGTAGGTGATAATTAGGGCATGGCAAGGCCATAGAGGGGCGACGGCTGGAGAGGGCAAGACAGATTAAAGAACAAGCAAAACAGGGCAAGACAGAGCAGTGAAAGGGATAGGCGAAGGAACAGAGCAAGGGTGAGGATGGGGATGAAGGTAGGACAGGACGGGTTTGAAAGTTGGATAGGACAGGTCAGGGCAGGTCAACAGGGCAAGACGGGACAGGGAAGAACAACAGGGCAAGACAGGGCAGTACAGAGCAGTGACAGGACAAAAGAAACACACAGGTAAAAAATGGAAAAAAAATCTGGGACACCTGGCCGCGATGGAGTTTATAATGATCACTACGAGTTTTGTCAGGTCTATGTGGTTGGCATAAGATAGTTGCGGGGTAGGATTCTCCAAGTAGCTCTGTAAAAATGCGTAGAGGTCCTCCCTGTGGTATTTATAACTCAGAACACCAAGTTTTTTTTTTTTTTTTTTTCCTGCCGGTTCAAAGGGTAATTTTTTAGTAATTCGTTCGTCATGTCGTATTCCAAGTCGCTTAAAGTGTTCACATACTTTCTTAGCTGGATTTACAGGAGGCCCAACACTGCAGTAGGATGGAGGGAGGAGGGAGGGACAGAACAAGAGAGGGAAGGAGGGGGGGAGGGGATGTGGCATTGATTGGTAATCGTCCGTGTGATGTGCACGGCGAAACTTGGGTCACTGTCACCCATCATCAGCCAACGAGTGCACGAGATAAAGACACTGCAGAAAGAGAGAGGGAGGGGGGAGGGAGAAGAAGTCCTGGCGTGACTGTTGTATGGAAAGGCGAGGGGATTTAATGGAGGATGAAATATAGTCTTCGGGATACGATTGCTAGGAGTCAGAAGTTACAAAATATTATACTTTTTTTTTAATCATTTAATTTTATGTTTAATCTATTCATAAAACGCGTCATTACCATGTCATTGCAGTCATCATTTTCGTAACCTCATTTCCTACTAAGCACAGCGGGCAAGATTCAGAAACAGAAAAAGGAAAGGCAGAGTAGCAGGAGAATTATCTACTTGGTGCTCTATGGAAGGAGTCAAAGGGCATTGGTCCTTGCTCTCATCACTCAGGCATTCAAAATTCTCAACTTCCCTGCGTTAAGTGGAGCAGGTGTTAATCAGATCAGGTGTTAACTATCCCAGGTGTTAAAGAAGGTAATGTAAATCAGATTGAGTACTTCCGCTTACTGACCCCAGCCCTTCTCACGTGTGTCTCCATAGTTACTTAAAGGAATATAAACAAGTGTATGTAGTGAGCTGAGGGAATGGGGAATATCATAGATCTAGGTGAAAGCAAGAGTGGCCATGCAGCTCTAATGATAAAAAGAATCACACCGGAGTACTTAATTAACCTGTGAGCAGCGATATGAAGAGCAGTAAAAGTGTGATATTTCGAGAGAGTTTGTGAGAAGTGTGAATGTATATTGCTACTGGTTGAATTTCCTAGTGTGAGAGTGTATTAGGTGTAGTGACCATTGAAGTTCATCCTGTTGGCATAAGAGACTCCGTGGCATTCTTTCTTTAGTGATTTATTTTGCGTTATTTTCACATTACGCCGTAATATTCTGTAACGCGATATTGATATCTTTTTAATATATACTTAATTTCCACAGGTATCATACCAATCGATATCAAACTGTAATGTACAAGATAAGATGCTTGGAAGAATGTGTTTAGAAATTGCCTGCATCAATAAGAATACGGCCGATAGATTTCAAAATTTCTCTCTCTCTCTCTCTCTCTCTCTCTCTCTCTCTCTCTCTCTCTCTCTCTCTCTCTCTGTTGTTTTCCTTGATAAATAACATACAAGAGAATGTAAGCATGTATTACGCAAAACTAAATGATTTAGGAAAACGTGCTATAAATGTCACTATGAATCAGGTATCTACGCATCCACCAGCACAAACGAGGTATTGTGTTGCAGATGAGCGCAACTGCAAGGCTTGTGTGTGTTGTGGGTGATGGATCATTGATATGTGCGCCTGTGTTGAGGGTGAAGATATGTGGATCGGAAGAGTGTGGAGTTACCTCTAACAATTTCCTTGCTATCACACCTTTGTACAATTCCAAAAGAGAATATGCCCGTCTCTCTCTCTCTCTCTCTCTCTCTCTCTCTCTCTCTCTCTCTCTCTCTCTCTCTCTCTCTCTCTCTCTCTCTCTCTCTCTCTCTCTCTCTCTCTCTCTTACCTGTTCCCTGCTGTGTCTTTACTCACCAGACTATCTTGCTGCCACCACTGTATCGCAGCCCACTTCATTCGTCATTATTTTTGTCTAGTTTATACATTCAATTATTTCTCAACTTTTTTTTTTCGTTATTTTCTCTCTCTCTCTCTCTCTCTCTCTCTCTCTCTCTCTCTCTCTCTCTCTCTCTCTCTCTCTCTCTCTCTCTCTCTCTCTCTCTCTCTCTCTCTCTCTCTCATTATTGTTATTGTCCTTTCAAACGCTCGTTGCCACAGCCTCACGTCTTTATTTCCGGACCAATTCACCTGAAAATTACTGTGCATTTACCTGAGTCTGATATTTCGAATTGCCTTTCTCGGATATACGACTGAGTCCATAAAATTACCTTATACCCAGATGCTTTAAAAAAAGACGGGCGTAGAATCCCAAGACGGTAAAAACAACCATCCAAACAGAGGCTTGTGTTCTGTATAGCTTCCAACGCATATAGGATGGCCTTAGAAGTGAGTTTATTTCAAACGAGACCTCTAGCCTGTTTGTTTTGTGATTCTATTCGTTAATTACTGATACATATATTTACAGTACAGCCAGATGCAAAAGTCCGTTCGCCTTTCCTCTGTATTAATTCTCTGAGGACGTAGACACTTGAATGTGACGTAGTTAACTGAGGTGTAGTCTACATCAAGGCCTTGGTCTACATAAGCCTTCATCTGTGGTTGATAATATGCACCCTTATCCACTACGTCACATTTAAGCATCTGTGATTCCAGTAATGAGAAAGAGGCAGGAGAGGCGAACGAACTTTAGTATTTGACTCTTCATATAAAAACAAACTTTTGGAAGTGTCATACATTTGCTCGCAGTGTTGCTTCTCTCTAGGGTAGTCTCATATTTATTTCCCTAATGCTTCAGTGTTTTAGCCAGCTTTAAGGAGACCATGTAGGGCTCAGATTCGTCTTTTGTCAGTCCTGATCAAATGACCAGGTGCTTTCGTGGCAGGTATATGTTTAATTAATGCAGCACATTGATCAGATGGCGATATACCATTAAGACGTGTCAGTGGTTAATGAAGGCGGGTGCTTTTGAATGATGCCAAAGACTCATTATGAATAACATAACTGACAGTGAACCCGTTTATGCTGATGGGGCGTGTGTACTATCAAGAATAATTATATTTCGCGTGTTTGTTAATGATTTTGTTTCATAGATTATAGGAGGAAACAGTGGTAGATTATAGGGGCAAACAATACACCGACTATTGTTCAACTTAGTAATCACTAGGAGTTTGGACAGACATACTAACAGTGATGGTGTTGATCCCGCTTATAGCTTACGATTTGGTCAGTAACGTAATGTATCCTATACTAATTTTATTTTAACTTAGTCTAAAATTGTTCTCTTCCCATCGTGAATGCCGAGTTGTAACAATACAATAACCGTAGAACAATGATGCTAGTCAGGAAGAAGGGCCAAGGAAAGAATATAGAATCGTAGCATCGTCCTTTTCCTTCACTGACCTACGTGATATAAGCCGCAAAAGGACGAAAATCTGGACCAAGTTAATGTGGGACGAGTATAGTATCGAACAGTTCCCTGCAAGCCGGTGATTCCTCTGCTAACCCCTTCAGTAATGCGTCTTATTTACCTTCATATTACTTCCCCCACACGACTTTATAAAGCTTAGGAGAGACGATTGGTGAGTGAAGGGTTAGAATCAAGCTTCACCAGCTATATTTTCCAACAGAGGCCCCTCGTAAGTTAAGAAAAAAAAATATTTGCTACCTAGATCCAAATTTTAACAGACGTTCTCTGGCTGAAGTGGCTGAGCTAAATAAATCGTCTTGTGTCAGCCAAAATAATACCCAGAAGAAGAGTTTATTGATATCGCGTTATAACCCTTTCACTTGCCCTTGGCTGAGTAAAGTTGTCCAGTATTAGCCAACACAAAATTCCGAAGTGTGAGTCAGCCACTGGACGGGATAATAATATAATCTTCTGTGCAGAGGGTGAGGTGAGGGAGGGGAAAAGGACGCGCACGAACGCACGTATGCACGCACCCACCCACCCACCCACCCAAGCGCGCGCGCACACACACACACACACACACACACACACACACACACACACTCTAACACACACAGATTGTTGTCACGATGACTAGGGAGGAGGCGGTGCCCGAATCAGTAGAGAGGTGGCCTGTAGTACTAATGGACCCAGGATCGAATCCCGGCTGGGGCAGGGAACAGTTTAAGGATTTGAATTTCCTAAAAGCAGACTTTCCTGATCTATCAGATGACCCGCCGACATGTCATAAAAGTACCCCCGCTAATACCAATACACCAGTCCTGTATGAGACAGCCCTAGCATGTATTTAATATAGATGGTGGGCGTTAGCGCCGAAGTGGTGACATGTGGAGGTGTAGGAAGACTACTGGGCCTTGGGATAGGTCACTGCCCCCAAGAAATAGCCCCTGAAGCCTTTGCCCAGAGTCGGACACGTAAAAAAAAAAAAAAAAAAAAGGATCAAAAGTCTTAGCCCTTTAGTTACGGCGACATTCTCTCTCTCTCTCTCTCTCTCTCTCTCTCTCTCTCTCTCTCGTTTTGTTCTTGCACTGCACGATATATTGCTTGGTACAGGAAGTTGTTTTAGTTATGAAAAAAATTGTTCTAACACTTCCAGTTCGAAAAATCTCTCTTAAACCAAACCAAAAAAAAATCTTCTCATGGTAGTAAAAATAAACCAACAGTAGAAAAATGTTAAGTTCTTCAGTTGGATGGTACATTATTTTATTGTTTATCTCAGACGGTTTTATTCATCTTCGGACAGACTTCTGGAATCGGTGGGGGGTTTGATATACAGCCCTCATGAACCCCTTCACGTCAGAAGATAATCCCCAAGATGAATAAAATCGTCTGGCAGTAGCAAGAATACATTTTTAAAGACGCCATTTTTCCTCCAAAGAGTTGAACAATAAAAGTGATCAGACGCGTAAGAACCCGTTCCGGGATGAAGAAAAAATTAAAGAAAATAAAAAGAAATTCAGCCCGAATACGGCATTCTAACTCCTGATGATATAAACTTTTCAAAATGGAGGGGCTGCACACAGTTTTGATTATCCCTTTTACTTCTAGAGGCTATGCTTCATGTAGTAAAATCGTCTGGTAATAAAATGTAGTGGTGTGTTATAAGTACTGTAGAGGTACTAGGCTAGGCCTTTGGGAACGGACTGCTAAACCTATGCCGAAGTTGGGCGCAAGGAAAAATAAATAAACTACAGAAATATATCATAGTGGTTACCTCTTCAGTCCGATGACGTATTTCCCGGTTTGTAATCGCCAGACAGGTTCACTGAGTCCCGGAAAGACTTCTGCCCGTAGTAATGAAGGGATGATGAAAGTTAGACCTGACCCTTCCAGTTCAAAATGTCTTTTAACTGCATAAAATCGTCTGGTGGTAACAAAAAGTAAAAACAGCCTAACTTGTATAGTTTTTTCTGGCTCTGAGAAATTAAAGCATGATTCGTAGTTTACTAAATACTCTGTGCTGCAAATCAGTCACCCCTAAGTTAAGTAGTATAACTTTTAGCTTGCAGGAATAAATCGGTAGAAAACATAACAGTACTGTGTGTTAAATCATAAAAATTGATAAAGTTTGAACAGTCTCGTGCCGCGATGAGAAAATTAACTGCATGGTTAGTCAAGTGCGAGCAAATACCCTTTATTGTCTTTGTTTTTCGTAAATGCTGGGCGGGTCGTAAACTGAAATGAGAGTCAATTTTATTCATGCGATTTATGCATCATATTCGCACCGCAAGCAACATGGCTGCATCCGCTGTGAAACTGGTCTGAGAAAAGGGAAAATCCTTTACTTTTGCATTTTTTTTTCGATTCGGTATTGAAATTTATCATTGTTATTGTTACTTTCATCATTTTCATCATCATTGTCATCGTCATCATCATCATCATCACTATCATCATCATCATCATCATTGTCAGTGTTACTTTTATCATTTTCATCATCACTGTCATCGTCATCATCATCGTCACCGTCATCATGATCATCCTAGCCTACTTTCTCATATGATAATTAACCTTGACAGATGTGGCCATATACTTTACTCTACCCAGAACAACCTTTAACACAGAGATGCTTATCATGAGTCACACTTGGCTTACGAATGGCACCTGCTTGTCGTGAAAAGTGTACAGAGAAGGGGGGAAAGTGTTAAGAAAAAGTCCGTGATGTAGTCAAGGATGAAAATTTGCTTAATATTTCAATCCGGCATCTAGGTTTCCTCGGCTGGCCAATATTCCTGAGCCGAGAGAGGCTTGGTGTGTTCTTATTATTATATGACTGAAGTGTGAAGTAGACGAAGTGGAACTTGTGCCTCCAACTTTACATTTATGATTCGCTTCCAGTACACAGAGGCGATTACATGACTATATGAGCGTGTATAGGAGTGTTGTGTGCTGTTCGATAAAGTGGATCGCTGCAGAGGAAGGGCAGATACCCATGGAGATTCGACCCTTTCAGGATGTAGCGTCGGGCATGGGAGGCCTACAAGCACCTCATTATGAATTCAACTTTAATAATGCACTTGAATGATCTTTTGCAATTACTTGTATTTTAGTAAAATGGGCAGTGCTTGCAAAACTGACAGACATACTTAACCCATAAGAAATGAGAGTGATTGCTGTAAGCGGGTAGGGTCATGCTAGATGATGCTACTCGCCATTGAGAGTTCTCCCGAGGTTCAGAGGTTAAGAAACTACCTCGATTACTGTGCCATATTTAGAATCAAACTGGCAAGGAAGCAAGGAAGAGATATTGAATTTCCAGCGTCAGCCCACGAGACTGACCCTGTGCAACATTACAGCAGGTGCAACAAGATCAACATAAGATCGAAAAATTGAAGAGACAGTAAAGGACCCCACAACTGCTGGGAAATGATCAAGCAGAGGGCATAAGTAGAAGATTTAAGTACCGGGAGAAACAGCTCATCAGGGGAGAAGTGAAGTGGCACACTGGAGAGAGGGAAGGGTGGAGCTGTGAGGCGGGAGGCTGGGGCGCTGGGCCTGGTGACTGGTGTGAGCGGTCAGTTTGGTGGAAGAGCTGGTTGAGTGAGGATGTACGCTCTTCTCCTCCATCCGATCACACCACACTTGGACTCTGTTTTCACCCCGTCCGCTCTTGGATAAAGTTTGAACTTTTGGTGCATTTGTCTGTTACAGTTTATACCTCAGAACTTTGAGCGTATCTAGCATTTAATTCTACATTCTTAGTCATACATTACCGATTTAATATTGAATTTTAGACTCATAAAAGCGCACTGGTTAATCTTATTTTATATTTGTCTGTCGACTCTAAGCACATCTGATATTTACATGGTGAATCCAGCACTTACTTCTGAACTCTTAGCCACGTGGCTATTAATCTTCTTCGTGCCTTATCAGATTAATGCGGTGCAAGGAATAGGTTAGCCACTTGGAAGTGATGCACGTATTTTCTCCAGCATGACCTTCTAAGGGACGCAGATTCCTTATGGAGGAAAGAAATTGCAGAAAAAGAATAGATGTCTCCATGGACTAAAGTGCTGTTTATTTTGAAGGTACTGATAGCAATTGCGTCTAAATATAATGAGATACCAGTTGAGTTTAAAGACAAGTGAGACACCAGAAAAAATTTAAAGATAATGAGGTACCAGTACTGATATATCGATAAGTAGAGGCTGGTGAAGGTGTAGCGACGTAACAA
The DNA here is from genome assembly GCF_032717465.1 of Coenobita brevimanus. Taxonomy (NCBI): domain Eukaryota; kingdom Metazoa; phylum Arthropoda; class Malacostraca; order Decapoda; family Coenobitidae; genus Coenobita; species Coenobita brevimanus. The sequence goes on along the minus strand of NC_136977.1, from coordinate 48,061,032 downwards.
TGATTCCGTCAAAGAGGCCACGGATGGAGTGCCTAGACGGAGGTACGACCACCATGCTGGCTGGTGATGCAGTGGACAGTAACAACAACCGAAGTGACACCTGTGGATCGACTTATGGTGACAGGAAGAGCTGCCATTACAACAGCAAACACCACGGCAACACACACCACGAAAACGACCACTACGACGGCAAGCATCACCAAAGCCATCTTTGCGACAGCAAACACCGAGACAGGGATCACCAGGACAGCAAGCACCAAGGTCAGGGTCGGGTGGGCGTGGGCTGTAGGCGGCCAAGGGTGTGTGCTGTTAAGTACCAGCTGAGGCCTAGGTTACTTAAGTCGCGTTACTTGCGTGATCCTGACTGGAGCCTGCAGGATGCCTTGGATCATAAGCCACGTACACCGCCGTTGTCCAGGTACCGCAGGAAGACTGCTAACACCCGTGAGAGATGTCGCATGAGGCAGATCAACAATGCCTTCGAGAACCTGCGTGGCATGCTGCCCTGGTGGGTGTGCCGACGCTGGGCGGCCACCGACATGACCAAGATCGCCACCCTGAGGCTGGCCTCAGCCTATATCAGGTCCCTGCGGGACATTCTGGACGGCAACGCCCCCCAGGACACCTGCGGCTGGGTCCTCTCCAGCATCTTTGGTGAGGAACGCAAGTCCCAACAACTAGAGGTCATCCATGTCGATGCTGATGGCGACCCCAGTAAGGCGAAGCCGCAGCCGCAGCAGCAGCAGCAGCAGCAGGTGGCCCAGGACACGGACCTGTTCACGCTGCTATGCGGCGCCGGGGAGGCCACACCACTGGACGACCTAGATACGTTTTCTGCGGGCCCGTCAGACTCACTCACCGACCCTGTTAAGCTGTTCATCAACTGTGACCCGGACATCCCATGGCAGCAGCAGCAGCAACAACAAACGCTCGTCACTTGACACCCCCTTACATACTACACACGCACACATACACACACGCACAAGCACACTTGAACCGTGTTTGCTTATCAGACAGTGGTTAGATGTAGAAAAATTATCATGACTGATGTAGTGGTTATGACACAGTGGAGTAGGAGTACAGTACCTGACAGTGTTCATTTTCTCAACTGTGTTAATGGCCCATACATTATTTTTCTTATCGTCATCATCAAAACCTTTCTAACTCAATTAGTTCCCACTAATGTAATGAGTTAGAATACAGAAACAGAAATAAGAAATTATGTGTACAATCTTGTTCATAAGTAGGGATACACAACTGCTCGTATTATCAACTGTAGTGTCCACTGCTGATGAGATACGGAGCGATTTCATTTACTGCCTGATACACTGCTTATCACTGCACCAGGCAGTAAGAGAAATAGTGCCACATCTCACGTGCAGTGGACCTTACGTAAGACTAAACGGGTTGATGTGTATCCCTTATTATGAACGCGGCTCTCCTTCTCAGTGTCATGGAGTTTATTTTTCTAGGAATCTTGTGTTATATATCTGAAATTAAATGTATGGCCATATTCTCAAAACGGAGATATAAGGCAGATTTATACAAGCCCCAAATTCTGGCAGTCATTACGCAGAAGAACTTGTCTCATTAAGGGCGATAAAAATGATCTAATCCCTTTATAATGAGATATCTTTATCAGAGCAAAATTGTGCCTGGCGTAAGCAACAATAAAAAAAGAATAAAGGAGGACCAAACATGAGGTTAGTTGATGTGGTCTGTTTGCTTCAGTGAACGTACAGTAGGCTACGGCTGCGGTCAATAATCCCTTTACACGCCTGAAATTCCGAAATAATGGAGAGATTACAACCCGTCCATCCCGTTTAAGTATTGTTAGTTAATCCAAGATATCATTAGGCTTTGGCACGGTTTTGAGGCAGTGTAAACGAACTAATGACAGCAACTGAACATGTTTCTCCTGCTGGCTTTAGTGATACTTGTTTCTTTTTGTAAATGTTTATGCAGAGCATAGATTATATTTTATGGTAGCGTAACATGAATTAGAGGAGTACTGCTCCTGTGATAAATATATTTTCACTGTAGTTAGGGTAAAAACAATCCTAACAAATTCACTGACGTCTTAGGTTACAGTGTCACCCGTATTCTCGTAAGTTTAGGAGGCTTCATGGCACCTTTAATATTATTTCCTTATCTATACTCTTTTTTCATCGAGGCGAAGATGCACTTGACAGGTTGGTGATGATTTGCTGAAAGCATCAATACTTCATAGTCTCTTTCCTTGTTAGCATTATTAATTAACAACATACATCTGAGGGGGAAATTTGGGTTAGTAAATGTTTTACAGACATGTTGCATTCAGCCAATCATCACCAACCTGTCAAGTGCATCTTCGCTTCAGTTAAAAAAAAAAAAAAAAAAAAAAAAGTATAGTTCGTCAATATTTCCTTATTTATGCATTCAGTGTTGATATAGTACTGATAAATATAGCATACACGAGAATAAACATAAAATATTTAAATCGTAAAGGACATAATGCTAGAAAACCTCCCAGGCTGACGAGAATTTGGTCCCCATGTGTTTTCCATGAGTACCGGTATGTAATTTTATACTATTGAGGTATAATTAGAATATATAATATGAGTATATTTGTGATGTGAAGAATATTCCTGTACAAGAAAATGGTTTACCCAATTACTTATGTAAGCCGAAGGTTTGCGTCGGCCTTCTCTCTATCTGTGTGTGTGTGTGTGTGTGTGTGTGTGTGTGTGTGTGTGCGAAAAGTCTTTTCACCTTAACCTGGCCCAGATTTTCTTCCTTTGCGGTTTATTTCACGTGGCTTTGTGACTGAATTAAGACAGTACTATGATTGTAGATCATTTTCTTAGCACTTCTTAGTGATTAGCGCCATGTTCTAGTGTTAGTCCGTTTTTGCATCTTAGCCTTCAAGACTGATGGTTGACAATTTTAGGCCAGGTTAGAGTGAAAGAAGTATAGTTTATCTACGTCAAAATTAAATCTAGTCATGATATTCTATGTGCCATATTGTTATCACTTCCAGACTTGTGCCTTGGGTGTTGTAGTTCCTGGGTTAGAGATAGTGGTTGTGGTTGTGATTGTTCAGCCATCTCACCGTAAGAAGCCTCCCATAACTCTGACTCCATAAGGTTTCTCTACAAAATTAAAAGAAATGTGAAGTTACAGTGCAGCGATGAAGGATTAATCTGTGAAACAGTGATTAGGTAGGTCTGTATATGGCAGAGGTGGTGTATAGGGTTAAGTGGGGATTTATGTCATGGTAGGGGCAGGAGTTTGTGTGTGTGTGTGTGTGTGTGTGTGTGTGTGTGTGTGTGTGTGTGTAGGGGGGTGTTTTATGGTAGGGTTTGTCACGAGGCAGTGGTTGTATCGAGTTAATTTGTGTAGTTATGACTGCGTTAGATGAAAGTTTGTGTATCGTCAGTGGTATGCACTGTTTGATGTCTGGGACTGAGTGAGGATTTTGCAGTGCTGTTTCTTTTGTAAGGGCAGTAGTCATGTAGAGGTGGCCATCTGTGTTGTGGTTTTATAAAGGTGAAGGTATGTGAGAGGGCCGAGGTTATGTGAGGGATATGTTAGGGTTCGGCGGGTCGTTTATGCAGAGGCCTTGTTGGGTGAAATGGAGGTGATTTCGTAGAGGCGATGATCTACATAATGGAAGAGATTGTGATCAAGTGATGATGGATGTTTCTTGCCAGAGGTGAGGTCGTACGGTGGAGTTGTGTGTGTGTATGTATGTAATATTGCATATGGCTGAATTGTGTGTGTGTGTGTGTGTGTGTGTGTGTGTGGTGCGGGTGATTTAATTAGAAGCCGTGTTTGGTGAAACAGAATGCTTGTTGCTGCTCACTGTAAGTGAATTCCTGATGGTACATCAGCCCCGGTCTGTATGGGAGAGTCTGGAAGAGCAGACTCGTCGACCACAGGCACACAACTATTTCCCTGGGGGTGTGTGGGGAACCGGCACCTATGGTAGGCAGCACCTTACCAGGGTCGGATCAGTGTCCTTCCCACGGAGAGGTGGAGGGAAATATGAGGTGGTTTGGTTTCCTAGTGGATAGTAGTTGCTTAGCTCCACCCAGGGTGCACATCACCACGTGTAGGCTCCTCGTCAGCGTACAGGAATGGGGGTGATTATTATGAGTTGTCATGTCAGGGGTTGTGTAGTGGTGATGTGGTGTGTGTGATGTGTAGTGGTGGTGAAAGGTCGTGGCTGGTGAAATGGAAGTGATTTCGTTAGGTAGTGATCTATGTCATGAAAGTCATTGTGTAGAAGTTATGGATCATATCGTGGCAGAGAATATTTGGTGATCATAGTGTTGTGTGTGTGTGTGTGTGTGTGTGTGTGTGTGTGTGTGTGTGTGTGTGTGTGTGTGTGTGTGTGTGTGTGTGTGTGTGTGTGTGTGTGTGTGTGTTTTGCCTAGAGTACTTAATCTCACCAATCCTGCCATTATATTCAACTCTCTTCGCCAATATCTCATCTCCTGTCGTACTTAATTATATATCCATTTAACAAGATTATTTCTTTGCTGCCTGTTTCTTTTGCTTATCGTTTATATTTCCTGCCTTGTATCTGAGGTTTTTGGTTTCTTTTGTTCTCTACCGTTTTCTCCGTTAGTTGTTAAGGTAGTTTTCATTTTCAGTTTGCTTCAATCTGATATTGCCATGGAAAGGTTCACCCATTTCCCCCCGTTCCATAGCCTACCAGTAAATTTGAGCTTCATGGCCTCAGTTGCTCCCTTCTCTTGCTTCAAAAATCATCAGTTCACTTGTCCTCCACGTCATTCTCGTAGAGTATGTTCATTAATTAGTCTGTCTTCATCTAGATCACCCTCTTATCCACTGAACTCGCCTCTTATTTTACCTCTACTAATCCCAACTATTCCCACTGTCCGTCCCGTCGAAGTGCGGTTCTCCTTTGGGCTCCAGTAATCTCATTCTCGTCCCTCATGCTTCATCTGTTATTTTTCAGTTTTGTTCACAAAGTTATGTTATTGACTGCTTACCTTAATACTATGGCGTGTGACGTGAGTTGTCGCACAGTAGATTCTGTTTCGTCATCATCATCATCATCATCATTGTTTATCATCGTCCTCACCATTTTATTTTTTTTACATAGGGTGGTAAGAATCTCCAGTAGAAGTCACAGAAGGAAAGTTGGTTTGAATAAGGATATCCCATGATGCCTCCATTCACTCCCCCAATTATCCTTCAAAATACTGTACATTTACTTCTATTTAAATTATAGGCTGTGTGATTTCTTGTTAAAGCCTTTTATTGGTGTATTATTTCTTTTCTTACATGCATCCATGGAGATACATGTAGCTATGTTGTATATTTCATGTCATTTAGTTGTTATAGATCTATCGAGAATATATTATCACAAGTATTTATTGTAATTTATTCACCCATATATTAGAGATTTATTGTGAGCTTATTTCGAAATTTTATATGTATTCAAAGCCATATTTTCCTCGGTAGGCTGCCTAGTATCTTTTCCTTGATAATTTATTTTTGTAAGTTGTCCTTCAATATTCCCTTGCATGCTATTGATCCAGACAGTTTCGATATCAACACTTGAATGACGGAGGGATTCTCTGATGTTAGTTAAGTCGTCTGGCTCAGGATAATAATAAGGCGTCAGCGGTCGCTTGAAAATTATAAAGATACAAATCTTCTTTCCCGTACCTTACCTTCATGCTCAATGCTCATCACACTTCAACCTCACTTCCGTCTGAGTCCCTATAATTCTATTTCGCTCTCTTCTGTTCCTCTTACGTTTGAGTTATTTTGATGGTAATAAAAGAGTCGAATGTTTTTTTTTTTTTTTTTCATTTCCTCTGGCTAATCTTATGTTTTTACTTTCCATGGTGAATGCTAGGTTGTGGAAAATTTTAGATGTCTTTACGAAGTCAGCGTCCAAGGTCAGCAGTGATAATTTGTTAAATACAACCGTGACTGGCATGGAAAGGCCCGAAGATTGTGTGGTTTGCCGCCAAATTTGAAGGAAAAGGGTGGACGGGGGAAGAATTAGATGGTGCGGAAGTGAATTTCAAGGGGGGGGGGGGGAAGAAGTGTCAGAACTTAATATAGTTCGGATATATTACATGGGCTGAGGGCAGTCTGTGCACAGTATTCGCAAAGAAAGGGGAATGGCTTATTATTATTATTATTATTTTTTTTTTTTTTTTGTGGTAGGTGGGGGCGCTCACCATCTACTCACTCGATGTAGTGCTGCTCTCAGGTGTCTGCCCTTTCCGCTCCTCCATCCTTCTTTCCTTCCATCCTCTTCTGTCTTACTTTCCTTCATTCTTTCCTCGTCCTTCTGCCTACGGGTGACTTTACACTCCTTCTTCTGTCTTTCTTTCCTTCATTCTCTCCTCTTCCTTCTGCCTGTGGGTAACTCTACACTGAGTGACAAGTCAAATGATTTCCTGTACACCAGGATACCATTTACTACGCTGGGTGGGAACCACATAACCAGATTTTTGCGCCTGATGGTTTAGTGGGTAATTATTGCGCTCCAGTCGGATTGAGCTGGTGTAGGTTTATATCCAAGGAGTGGTTGGGGTTTATTTCTCACGTAATGCCACTCAGGGATGAGTAAGGCTGGTCCCTCTCATCTTAAATGTCAGGATCAACTGCCTAGCCCCGAGCTCCTACGCTCCTCATGGGGCAACGTAGGATTGGATGATGGATGGATGGATGGATGGATGGATTATTATTGTATTATTATTATTATTATTATTATTATTATTATTATTATTATTATTACTATTATTATTATTACTATTATTATTATTATTATTATTATTGAGAGAGAGAGAGAGAGAGAGAGAGAGAGAGAGAGAGAGAGTGTCTGCATGTATTCAGTGTATTTTTTAGTCATTTTTACAATCTGTCTCACTGACCTATATCCGTATGACAGAGCTTTATTGAACGATCCCACCTGTGCTATCAACAGCGGGTCACTTGCTTCAGCAGCGTGGCATGGGATGTGATCTGACTTGATACCCGCCTCTGACTAACGATATGATAATGCGGGAGGTCAGGAGTCACAGGCCAT
>NC_136977.1:47981472-48048972 GCF_032717465.1 Coenobita brevimanus | reverse complement strand
TTTGGAACCCCAAGGAGCGGGAAACAAATGTGCATATATCGTACGGGTCCTGAGGAACAGAGAATGGAGGGTTGTGATTAGCTGGCCAGGCGATAACGATTTCTGTCCAATTTTTGGTCAAGTTACTCGAGTGAATCCAAAAGGCCTTCGTTTCTTGGTGATGTTTTTCTCACTTCTCTCTTTCTTTCTTATTTTCTTTCCCTTCTCGTGTTTCCTCTTTCTCTTATGCGCCTTCTCCTCTCTCCTCCTAACCTTCTCTCTCCTCCACTCCTTTCTTCTCTCTCACCACCTCTTCTCGCCTGTCTCCTCATGCTCCCCTTCTCTCATCTCCTCCTCCTCCTCCTCCTCCTCCTCCTCACCTCTGATAAACAATCAAGGGTCACCATAGCATGCCACTTCACCACCATTGTGAACAGAGAGAGAGAGAGAGAGAGAGAGGAAAAAGAATGTATATAGAATACCACTGAAAGATTATAGATTTTGTATATACAAATTATATACTCACAATTATATTGTGGTCATTTCTGAAATGTATGAAAACTCTTCCACATTTAATTTCCGTTTCAGTGTGAGTCTAATGCTGGTAAGTCTTTGATTATACTCGTTTAACCATTTCAGTCCGAAGACTTGTACTTTATTTTAATTCTTGCTACCTTCAGATGATTTAAGTTTGTTTGTTTGTTTGTTTTTTGGAGTGGAGGAGTTAGGAAAAAGAAAACTTACTCATTTTCTCTCTCATTTGTTTATTCCCCAGATTTGAATAACACATCTTTTGGTGACAGCATAAAGCAGAAATGACGTCACCTTACTCGTGGGGTGAGAGTTAAAAGGTTCTGCTGGTAACTGCCAATTTAAAAAATAATAATAATAATAATAAGCTAAAAAGCTTCTGGTGTTTATATATCTGAAGCAGTAACTGAAGTGGCAATTACTTAGTGAACAAAGAAAAAAAATACTGAAAGAGGTAGTGTTTCTGTGAGTTAAATATTTGAAATATTTTTGTGATCATTGTTGTAAACTGGGGAAGAAGAACTTTCAGGTAATGTGATGGTTTTGTTTTCTGTGAGAGTGAGTCACAAGAGCCAGCCAGTGCAAGATATTCCTCTGTTTTACAATATTCTCGAAGTGCAAGTAATGTCCCATCAGCCAGCCAGCCGTCCCCTTCACTTAGCCTCTTGAACCCTAGAACGTGGCCTGTTATTGTTATGATAATGATGATGATTAGCAGTATTATTATCTTCATTCTTATAATAATAAAAATAATAATAATAATAATTATTATTATTATTATTATTATTATTATTATTATTATTATTATTATTTTCGTTGTTTTACTGTTGCTGCTACTACAACTACTATTGCTACTACTACTACTACTGCAACTACTACTACTACTACTGGTACTACTACTACTGGTACTACTACTACTACTACTACTACTACTACTACCTTCTGTAAAACCGTTTTATTTAATTGGTGAAACTCCCTTGAAGTAAAGGGGTTAACGAAAGTTACATGAACCCCCACCACCCAACGCATGTACTTCAAAATATATATATATATATATATATATATATATATATATATATATATATATATATATATATATATATATATATATATATATATATATATTCTCTGGCTGAAGAGGTCAAGCTTATTTCCACTCCCCCTCCATCCATCTCAGTCTTAAAGCAGACTTCTTTTGGCCGACGTAGTTCCATCCGTCCATCCATCATCCACTCCTATGTCGCCCCACAAGGAGCGTAGAAGCCAAGGCCTATAAGTTGTTTCTGACATTTAAGATGAGAGTGACCAGCCTCACTACTGGGGACGGATTTTCTTTGCCTTGGCACCGCTTCTTGTCTAGCTCTATATCTATCTATATATCTATCATTTTATCTATGGTTTTGTGTGAACAGGGGAAGGGATATGCATCCATCGACTTTCAATTCTAATCCATCATCCCAAGGGCTTCATATTTTAGTTACATCTTGCTATCTCCTGTCGATTTTATTCCTTTTATTAATGTCTTTTGAAACTGGATGTAACCATTATAAATCGCTCCTTTACTAGGGTCTCTCTCAAGCTGAATAAAAATCATCTGGTGAGAGAAAGAATAAACTCAAGACGTCCTCAGGGGGAAAGAGTTAATTGTCTAAGAGGTCATATACTTCATGGGGTTAATCACCTCGAAGATAATTATGTGCAGTGTTCTCCATGACCCATTGTTTCATCTACTGTTTTCTTTTTTATTTATTAACTTGTCAGACGGCAGCTCTTAACCCCTTCATTACGAGAGCTACTTCCTGCGTCTGTTCGGCTGAGAGAAATCCTAACAATTAGTATTTCTATTACTTTGATTTACTCCATCAGTGATGCAGATTCTAAGGCTCCTATGACTCAGTTGTATATACTCGTCTGGCGTATCTAGAAGAGTATTAGAGCTGTTCCAACCATAAGGGGGTTTATGATGAACACACGGGCCCCTTCGACTAACCTCTATCTCAAAATGTCGTCAGAACAAAATCATCTGAACAAAATAGTCTGGAAGTAGCTGGAATAGTGCTAGATTTTCCCTGACTCTGAAAGATTTAAGTATGTTATTCAGACTAACAGCAAATGATTTTTCCAAGTCCATTTACTCTTATGATTTGCTTGGAGAATTCGAAGCCAATGACACTGGTAACAATGATCAGTGGCCACGTAAAGGACTGCAGATCCACGGAAGCTGAATATCCATACTATGGTGAGAGAAGCTGGAGTGGTGACAGAACTTATGTTTGCGACTGTACATTTATATTAGTAGACGATTTGGCTTAGCCGAGAAAAATCCTAACAGTCTAAGATATAATAATTGACCTCAGATTACCTCCAGACGATTTTATTCAGATGAGGCGAGAAGGGAAGTCAAGTGTAATATATAGATAAGCAGGCTGGCTGGCGTTGATAATAGCATCGTCAATCACGGAGGTAATGGTTGTTCACAGAATAATGATGAATAATGAACAGACCCATGTTATTATCTCATGATTCTCTCTCTCTCTCTCTCTCTCTCTCCCCATATTCGAACTTTCCTATCTTTCCTTTTTCTCTTTTTATTGTATCTCCTTTCTGTTTCTCTCGTTATTTTTTTCTTTTTAATAATCACAGTTTTACTCTCCTCTTATCATGCAATCATTTTTTTGGCGGCTCGAAAAAGTTTCAAAACCGTATATAGTTGTAGTAAAATAATGCAGATGTTTAAAGGATTCCTGACGGCAACTAACCGTGTAGTAATTTTCATTTTCTCTCCATATTCCACATTCCCCATCACGACACCGCCTGCCCTATGCCTCCCTGTATGGCTCATCCCCTCGTAACAATGCGCCATAAACACGCATTTCCCCTTGTTCCTTCTTCCCCAGCCCCACCCAGACACACTCAGACCCACACATTCCCATTTATATATCTTTCCAGACCAGCCAAACCCGCCCAGACAAGCCAAAACTTTCATTTCCCCATTTCTTTCCTTCTGTTCTTCCCCATACACACCCAGGCGCCATTTCTCCGTGAACCAGCTTCCCCATACACAGGTACTTCCAGACACATATTTCCCATTATTCTTTCTTCCCCCAACATCACTCCAAAACACTCCGATCCGCATTTCCCCGTGTTTTATCTTCCCCAAACACACACACACACACACACACACACACACACACACACACACACACACACACACACACACACACACACACACACAAGTCCACATTTCCCCTTCCTTAGTACTCATGCACATCCTAGCCTATAATTGCCTATGTCTCATTTCTCAAGCCCCCTCCTTCTTTCTTTCCCACACACACACAAACTCACACTTCCCCATGTCCCTTTTTCCCCGTCCCCTCTCACAGACCCCCAAGTTATATTTTTTCTTTATTAACTCTTCCCCACACCTGGCCCCACCCTGAATCACATTTCCCTCACTTATTTCTTCATTATACACAGTTAAATCCATATTTCCTCCTTTTCCTTCTCACTCACCTTTCTCTAACAGGTATTTCGTCTCTTGTGTTTCTCCTTCTTCCTTCTCCTCATCCTTCTCCTCTTTCTTCTTCACCCCTTTTCCTTCTTCTCCCTCATCCTTCCTCTCCCTCATCCTTCTTCCCCTTTTCCTTCTTCCCCTTGTCTTTCTTCTTTCCCCTTTTCTTTCCTCTCAAATTTTCTTCTTCCCCCTGCCTTCCTTCTTCCCCTTTCCCCCTCTTCCTTCTTCCCTCTCGTCATTCTTTCCCAACTGCCTCCTTCCTTTACTTCTCCCAAGCAAAGCCCAACCTCGTGTCAAGTGAACCATCTCATTTTCCACGCACACCTGCCAAATGTTAATTGATCCCTTAATTACCTTCAGGGGCAATTTCTGATTCACTATGTATATGTAAAAAGAAAGTTTAAATTACGACTGCAAGGTACTCAACGCATTCCAAACACGATGCACTTATAAAATTTAATTACTAAAACAAAAAGTAAATCCTTTCCCCCGTGTATCGCATCTAATAAGGTTGGACTGGTAATTATGGACACGATTGACCCTAATTTGGCGCACGAATTCCCTTGTGTGCGGCAAACTAAGCGGCTCCGTTCAGAGGAAAGGGCAAGAATGGGTTCTGGTTTTTCCCTTCTGAGTCCTTCCTTCGGTTTAGAAATGTCTCTCCCTCAAAAAAAAAAAAAAAAAAGAAAGAAAGAAAATGTTCACTTCCGGTCATCAGTTCTTCTACACTTGCCGCGAGAACTGAGAAAGCCGAGTGATATTTTGCAGTGATGACCATTAGTTTTCGTTCAGGCGGGTTGGGCTCTTGGAATCTTGCTTCTTTGAGCTGGAATCCCATAAAAATAAATAGATTTATAGAAAAAAACATAACTAACAACGACAACCACAACAGTTACTACTACAACTGCTACTACTACTACTACTTTGATTTATGGTGTAGTTCACGTTGCCTAGATTAATAGCAGTTTTATACCCAACCCTCCGCCTCTGCGTGAATCCGCCTCCTATATGTTCAACCTTTCACCGATACAGGTTTCATTTATGGAAACTAAGCCATTTTAAAGGAATGCTACTATGCAGTTTTTTCTTGAGCTCCTGGATTGTATTATTCAGATAAGGGAAGCACCAATACATGTGATAGTTGTCGAAAGTAAAACCTGTCCAAATTAATCTTAAAGGACGGACGGAACACATCAGGATTTCATTACATTGGCCTCCATTAGACGGATTTCTTCTGCTCAGGAATCACCCAGCCTAACTTTAAGAATTAACTTTGCCTCATCCACTGCAGAGATAATGCCAGGCAATCGTGCATGCGCCCCCAAGTGCTGGAATAATCTCTTAGCCTCCGTGCGTCTCATTAGCGTGGAGTGACTTGCTGCTGGGGAAACAAAAATTCAAGCGTGATAGTCTCTTGTTGGCTCACCACCCTCCCGCCTCGCCTCCATCACGCCAGCCCTCCTGCTGCCACCCTCATTGTGCTCCTATTGCTAAACCAAGACGGGGTTCAACGACGAAATTCCTTTACCCATAAAAGAACATTGGCTTATCAGTAGAGTTCAATGGGTTATCGGTTATTTTTTTTCTTCCCTGGTGAGGCGATGGTTCAGTAACCAAGCTTACTTACTTTTATCTATTCCAGCTAATGCAGACAATTTTAACGAAGTGAGTCATAGGAGCCTTAGAATGAATAGTGAATGGGATCATCAGTATCTCTCGTTACTTCCCGATCAGTCTCTCGGCGGTAATATTCCTGAAAGTTCATTCGGGCTTTCTCACCTCAGTTTATTCAGGTCTGTGTGTCACGTCTCCAGCGTCTCTTCAGTAGTAGAATCTCCTTATTACCTCCTCAATATCCCTTTGGTAGTAGATATTTCCCCAGCATCCCTTCGGTAGCAGATATTTTCCCAGCATCCTTTCGGTAGCAGATATTTCCCCAGCATCCCATCGGTAGTAGATATCTCCACAGCATCCCTTCAGCATCAAGCCAGGTTCTCAGGGTTCATTCAGGCCTTTGCCATAACCTCACGAGTCACTTTAAATTCCTCGGGGTTCTTTCAGGTTCTTCAGCAGTCGTTTAGAGAGATATTACTCAAGTTTCTTTTAGGTCATCTCACCAAAACCCCGTTGGAAGTAGAAAAAGAAAAGGAAAAAGGTCTTCGCGGGCTTTATTCTGGTCTGTGCCATAGTCTTCTTAATCACCGCATTGATGGTAGGAGTTCCTGCGGGGTTCATAACAGGTTTTAGGGTTCAACACAAACCTCGTAGTTTGTTCATGTTCATGCCATCACCTCCCGAACCACCCCTAAAATACTTGAAGGTTCACAGTTGAGGCCTGTGTTGAAACCTTCCTGGAACACCTTCCACGACAGAAATATCTCAGGGTTAAGTTTTAGATATTCCCCAGGGTTCATTCAGGTCTCGGGGTTCATTCACATCTGTGCCTTACCCACCTACACGTCCCTTCCAAGGCAAGAATTCCTACGGGTTCATTGAGGTCTGTGTGGTCACCTCCCCATCGTCCCCTCCGCCCTCCTCCTTATACGGGCCGGCGTCCTTGTCCCGCCCCTCATAATCTCCACCAACCCCCCCACCGCCCCTTCTGCCCAGTTCGGTTCATTGCGTCACCGTTATCCTGCCGTTACGCGTCCTTTACTTGACTGTTACGACGCTTTTGTTGATCGTTGCTTTCTGTTTTTATAACTGCTGAGATTGTCTGTGGACCGATATGGCAGATTTTTTATGATTTTTTTTTTTTTTTTAGTGTATTTGCTTTTTAGATTTGTAGATACCTTTTTTTTTTCGTTATGTACGTTTGTTGACCGTTGTGTCCGTTTTTCTAATCATTTTGTTTTTTTGACCATTGAAAATGTAGATTTTTGTACTTATTTTAGTGCCGCTGCGACTCGAATTTCCTCTGACCGTTCATCTGGCCATTGTGTTCATTTACAGACTTTCGTGTCATTTTTAAAACCATAGAGATCTCCTATTTTAGTCTGTTAATCGTTGCTGACGTTTGCTCACCGTTTCGATCTTTTTTTTTTTTTTTTTTAACCAGTGTTCTCATTTAGTAGCCAGTGAGTCTGTGTATTTCATATTTGTTGGCCGTTTCGTCCGTTTATTGACTGTTTCTGTGTGAAGTGTCCCTTCACTCCTTCAGCCTGAATATCTTTCATTTTGATAGAGCAAACGTCACATGAGGGTCACTATCGGCGACCATCTTGTAGTGATAGGATTAATAAGGCTATTTCTAAGCCTTTCAGTCGGAAAATCTCTCCAAAGTTTAATATAACTGTCTGGAGAGATCAATCAGTAAAATGACGTCATCGTGGTGTAAAGGCTAGCCTTCAAATGTCTGTGGGTATCCCTTGATGCGCGATAATACCATCAAAATTTGAATTCCCTACCTTAGTGTGTTTAAGGTTCTTTTATATTGATGTTATGGGATCTAAATTACTTACGTCCGTGTTCATGGCCGCTTAAAATCTGCTATAAGCATTTTACAGCCTTAAATGCATCAATAATTCAGACTTGGATGAGAAAAAAACATGACTGATACCTGTGGTCTAGCCCCTTCTCTACGATGGATCTTTATAGTGCTACCACGTCTCTTTCATACACTCTTCTGTCAATCAATTCACCTCAAACTTTTATAATCGACGTCTTTTCCAACACTTCACTGTCATACACCCTCTTTGTTTCAGCCTTTCTTGCAGCCACTCTTGTCTTATAAACTCCCTCATACACTCTCACTGGGTCAGTGCTGCTTCCAAACACCGCATTCATACGCTCTCTCAAAAACTCTTCTTAATCAGCGTCTCTCTCTACCATCTCTCCATAATCCCCATGACATACAAACCACAGAGTCATCCTCATACTCAGAGAACCCTTTAGGACGTCTGTTTAATCCTAGACGTCTAATCTCAGAGTTGATACAGGCTGGCCATAATAAAACAGTGTTCATTTGTCTCTACCTGGCTATTTGTATTTATCTGTCTATTTGTCTATTTATCTATCTAGCTATTTTCATACGGCCAATCCCATTGTTCATCCAGGGAGCCGCAGTAAGAATCACCCTTCATCTCTTCTCTTGGTCGTCCAAATCGCCTCGTCTCATATATCCTTATATCATGCTAATGGTTCCCTGATATACATACTGTACTTAACTCCTTGATCATTTATATATTATTTTTTTTTTATTGCAAGGGTGTGTGCAATTATCGGTCTTAACCCTTCAACCCCAGAACCCAAACCATCATCGTTATTCTTGTTATCTCCTGAAGTTCTTGAGATTTAGGCTTTACTTGTAGAATGGAAAGTGAGGGTACAGCATTTCTTAACTCCTTTACTCTGAGGTCGTCATATATTAGTTTATTCATGTTTCCTACCGACGATTTTCTTTAACTCAGGCAAGATCTCGTACTGAAGGGACTATTGAAGGCTATGGCTAACCCTTCCAGTCTGAAAAGTCTCATGCAAGGTGAATAAAATTGTCCTGAGATGATAAAACTAGAGACCAAAGACGTCATCGTATAAAAAAGATTAACCCTTTCACCCCGAGGATATTTGTATTTTATTTTCACTATCTCAAGGAGATTTTATTTTTATTTTAGGATTGACTTTTCGAACTGAAAGGGTGGAATGTAGTTTTTATTCTCCCTTCCACTACCAGGAGTCCTTCACATTCTGGATTAAATAGTCAGTTAGCATAGGAGTAATATAAAAATGACCTCCTCGGGGTTATATAAATGAAAAAAGTTGTATAATTGGCTTCCTGATGGAGTTAATGGGAGAAAAATGGGAGAACTGGCTTTCCCTTGAGGTAGACCCTGTACTGGATCATATAGCTCCGCTAGGTTACAGGAGCGCGCTACCATTCCAGCATGGCAGCCCCTGGTGAGGCTCGAACTCGCAATCCCCAGATTACGAGCTTGATGCTCTACCACTGAGCCACCGTGCCCCCACCTGATGGGGTTAATGCAAACGCGATTTTCACGGAAATGAGCAAAGGTGTTTGCTAATCAGTATGCGGCTTTATGGCTGGAGTGGAACAAAACAGTCGTTGGGCAGAGCTCGGCCAGACTGTACGAGTATAATATTGTGTAGGTACAGTACGGGACAAAAATTCACCTATCGTTCCACTGCTTCTTCTTAACATATAGGGCATGTCCGTCATTTTACCCCTTGACGCATTATACCGAAGAGAATCATCAGTGGGCAGAGATATACCAAACCCTTTTCAGCTTAAAATTATTAGGCAATAGAGGACTCTGTTAGAAGAGGTGAAACAACGAGCAAATTTTTACATCAAACTTTGATCATTCAAGCCCATACTTTATGCATATTTTCCATGGCTGGCATCACGTTTGGAGGTATTCTTAAAAAGGTATATGTTTTTGTATGACTATTTTACCAGTGATTCCCAACCTTTACACCTTGGAAGAACCACAGAAACAATTTCTCATATCCCCGGGAACCCCTGCCTACAGCAAGACAGTTGGTTTATTATAATTTCTTTATTTTTAAATATTTATTTCATGATTTCTTGCGGAACCCTGGTTGGGAATCATAGATTTTACATTCACTTTACATAATCTTCTTTTGAAACAGATGTGCATGCAATTTGTTACTGGGAGCAAGTTGTGGAAAAAATAGCTGCATAAGGAGAGATTTGTTGCTATTTCTGTGCTCTGGTCTATAGATTTTTTTTTTTCATTTTCTTTTGGCTACCCACAGATTACTTCATACAGCTTAGAAATGACATTTTTTATTTTTTAATATGTAGATGCAACTCGGCAAAAGAGTCTCATATTAGGAAATGTTATTTTAATATTCTTGCATCACCTAGACAGCTGTATACATTTGAAGGGCTGGCATCTCCTAGCCAGCGTGTCCAAATAAATTCTCATGCAGCTTGCCGCTGCGGAGGATTATTGTGGGAATGTTAGTTGCATAACAAACGCTTTGTAACCCACCACCAACCCTTTTAGTCGCCTCGTACGACAAGCAGGGATACTGGGGGAGTATTCTTGAAACCCCCCTACCCCCAGGGGGTATAACTCAGCGGTTCATCAGACTGCAAAGAGCCTTTTGGACCTAATCAGTCCTTAATTATCTGCTTGGCCTTGTTTACTGGGGCCACTGTCATGTACTGTTACCGAGAATGACCGAGGAGTTCTGCTTGTGTGATTGTGAAGGGCGATTTGATTTGTGGTTCGGAAGAGTAGGTCATTATCTATCGCCGCAAGAGTTCAAACTTGCGTCCAATCTACTCACAGCAAAGGCGGGCACGCAGCACCCATCTCGAAACGCACTCACTTCTTTTCTGTCCAGCTCTCTCATGCAACAGTTAAACGTTATTCCAAGTCTCTAATGGACACAAATGATCAACTATGGGACGGTATTCGTCAGTTCCTCTTTCCCATTGCTTTAGGTTTTGCTTCACTTTCGAAGGAATATATTTTGTAAATTCTCACCCATCAGTTCTTTCCTTTATACATAGATATTGAACAAGGTAATGCCCGGCAGAATGGATTGCAAAGACTGGATTATGTTACACAAAGGAGACAGTATTGCAAATGAAGTCAGATTAATCTAATAGTGCAAAGTATATTAGGTACAAGGAACTGCAGAATGGACAGCAATGGAGTCTTAGACACCCAGTATATAGAGCATTAGGCAAAGTAGACTAGAGCGGGGAAAGGAAAGGAGCTGTAAGATTAGGTCATCCATTAAAACCCCATTACCTGAGCATATCTGTAGTGCAGCCCTAACAAAAGCTATATTTGGCACGTTAATGGTACTCACCATAGGGCGGAGTGCTGCGGCCTCCACTCCAAAGCCTTCTGTGTTGCCTTCCTCCTCCACTCACCACCTACGAAAGTAAGTGTTGCCAGAGGGTCAAGAAAAAGTGTCAGGTTTTGCCAGTATTGCCAGAAAATAGGGCACTTGGAGGATTGGTGCTGAAAAAAAAAACAGGGAAAAGTCCCTCTGCAAAACCTATTACTTTGGGAAACTCTTGGGGATCTTTTGACACCAACAGAGAGCAGCCACCCACAGATATTGTTAGCGGTAGTCAGACTACCCCAGCAGGTGCATATTGTTGATAAGGTTAGAGTGGAGCCGTCAGTGGCGGATAGACAGACTCCTGTAGAGCCATTTTTAGACACTAGTAAGACTGGGGCATGCAGCCGTCAGGTTCAAGTGAGAGTGGTAATAAGACTCCATCAGAGTGTCCTACCCCAAGCAGTACTCAAAGTGACTCCTCCCCAGGTCATTTATTTGCTAACTTTATTTCTAAGGGGTTAGTTTCAGTTGATGGAAAAGTCACCATACTTAGAGACACAGGAGCTTCACAGTCACTAATGTTGAAGGGGATTGTTGATGTAGCTGACCATAATGAATGTGTCTTGCTGCAGGTTATAGCTGAGTTTGTATCTGTTCCCCTAGCTGAGGTGAAGCTCCAGTCAGAGTTAGTTACTGGTTCAGTGCGTGTGGGTGTTGTTGATCAGCTTCCTGTACAAGGGGTCACTTTCCTTTTGGGTAATGACCTGGCGGTAATGGCACTGACAATCCCGATGATGATATTGGGCTTGGTGATAACTTTTCTGCCCAGTTAAATGACCCAGAGGTTGATGATTCTTCTCAGACTGATGCAAGGGCAAAGTTAGCTGTTATGCAAAGATCTGATCCAGAGATTGCCACTTTAATTGACTCAGCAGTTAGGGAAGATGAATGCGAGTCTGAACAGACTGAGTGTTATTATTTAAGGCCAAATAACATGTTTATGAGAAGATGGAGACCTCCTAGTGTTGCTCATGATAATGAGTGGGAGACTGTACATCAGGTGGTGGTTCCAAGACCCTATAGGCAAAAAATTATGTCCATTGCTCATGAATCTTCTTTAGCAGGTCACTTAGGGGTGAGGAAGACTCTCTTCCGCATCTGGCAGCCATTTACTGGCCTGGAATCTGTCGAGATGTCTCCTGGTTCTGTAGGTCATGTCACACCTGTCAGCTAGTCGGTAAGATCAATAAGCCCATCCCTGCGGCTCCTTTGATTCCTCTACCTGTGTTTGAGGCCCCATTCACTAGAGTCCATGTGGACATTGTTGGCCCTTTGCCTAAGACCTCTTCAGGCCACCAGTACATCCTCACAATGTTAGACATGGCCACTAGATATCTTGAAACAATTCCCTTGAGAAATATTTCAGCTGAATTGGTTGTAAAGGAGATGCTGACCTTCTTTACCCGTTTTGGTCTCCCTAAGGAAGTGCAGTCGGATCAACGCAGTAATTTTAATTCCAAACTGTTCAGGCAAACCCTTAAGGAGTTAGGAATCTCACAGATCACTTCCTCAGTACATCATCGTCAAAGTCAAGGTGCATTAGAGAGGTATCACCAAACTTGAAGAGTTGCTCAGAAAACTATGTGTTGATGAAAAGGAATGGGACAAGTGTTTGCCTTTCCTACTTTTTGCAACCAGAGAGGCACCGAGTGAGTCCTTGGGCTACTCCCCATTTCAGTTAATCTTTGGCCATGAAGTAAGAGGTCCCCTTAAACTCCTCAAAGAACAGTGGGTCAAGGATGATGACCAAATTAACTTGCTAGACTATGTATGGAAGTAGCCAGGGCACACTTGGAGTCCTCTCAGGAGAAGATGAAGAGGTGGTATGACCACTCTAAGAAAGTTAGTCACAGAGTGTTTCACCCAGGCAATCAAGTTCTTGTCTTGCTTCCCATTCATGGTTAGCCTCTGCAGGCAAGTTTTGCAGGCCCTTATCTAGTGGAAAAGAGGGTAGGTGAAGTAAATTGTCATTTTAACCCCAGACCGGAGGAAGGAACGAAGATTGTGCCATATAAATATGTTGAGGGAGTACCACAGGCGAGACATGGACCCCCCTAGTGCTGCATGCGTGGTGTCTGCTGTAGAGTTGGCGGAGGACGAGGGCTGCCCTTAGACTTTGGACCAGGTGACCAATTGGAGAGAAAACCAGAAAGCTTGGAGTACACTGACTGATAAACTCTCCCACTTGACTGCAGAGTGGTGTGCTGAGCTTGTTGCCCTTCTCAGGAAGTTCACTAATGTCTTCCGGGACACCCCATGACGGACGGAAGTGGCACAGCACGACGTGGACGTTGGACATACCAGCCCTGTAAAGCAGTCCCCCTACTGGGCTAGTCCTCAGAAGCAGACCATCATTCGAGAGGAACTGAACTACATGTTGCAGCAGGGGTTAATCGAGTCCTATCAAAGTGAGTTGTGCTCCTCTGTCATAGTGGTTCCAAAACCCGATGGGTCACATCGCTTTAGTATTGATTATCATAAAGTCAACTCCCTTACCCAGACTGATACTTACCCACTTCCTAGAGTAGATGATTGTGTGGACGCGATATACGTGTCACGGGGTTTTTATAATATCGCGGTAATTTTGAAATAAATGCTTAAATATTATTTAATTTGATAATAATATTCAATAATATTGAAGAGCAGAGACAATGATTGTCTTGCTACATCAAGCAACGATTACTTTACGCTGACTTGCTAAGATTCTCAAGAACGAGAATTTATAAACTTTCTCAACAGTACACAGCAGAGACTAATTACTCACAATTGCTGAATTACTGTACTGTTAGCCTCTGGAGAAAGTTACATCACCCCTGACAATAAATAACTAATACTAATAATAATAACATCAGGTTCTTGCTGATGCATTAACTCCTGGCACAACGGATTTTAAGTTAATACAACAAGACTGGTCTAAGTACCAGTTATGAAAGCAAACGTTTATGCAAGCTAGGAGCTATATGGGAAATAAGCTTAATTATGGAGAAATGAAACAAGATTTTACTTTACATTAAGCTCAAGAAAGGAACTGTTAAATTTATTAATTACAAAAAATAAATTTAACGTTACAATTCAAATCAAATTAAATGAGACGCACTCACTCACTCATGCAATAGCTAAATACTTACGCCTAGGAAAAAACACCTTAATTAAACTCTTATGACTAGGGAAATACAAGAAGGAAATACTATAGTCGATGAATGCTGCGTATCACCCAAGCTGAACTAGGATGGAAGTACTGAAGAACTGTGGAGTTTGGGTACTAGCTGACCTCACACTGCTGGCACAGGACGTCTCTCCGTCGCAGCAACAACTGGACTGAATTCAAATCGTGGGAAAGAAAAGCGGAGCACTAGGCCGTATTTTTAACAGTCAAGTGCAAGCAGGGGCGAACAATAAAGAAAACAATAGAATCGTTCAGTACAGCACTTAGTGACGTGCATTAAATCGGTCACTTTTGAAAACGGTGACGAATGTTTTGAAAAGTATACCCCGAAATGGAGGGAGAAACGGTTAACTGAGCGATACACAGTGAGTTTTCCACTAATAGTTCGTGGCTTCTCACAAAAGGGAAATGTCGCGAATTGATTCGTGACATTACGCCCCTACGAAATTAAATTTTTTCCTTATGGGAAAAAATTTGTGGATATATATATATATGTACACATCCTAAGTCATTCGCACAAGATTCACACTGTGGTGTGTGTGCTATCCTGCTACAGGAGAAAGTCGCAGTCGCCAGTGAGCGAAAAAACCTCGTATTTACGTTAACAGAAGCAAGCTTGAGGGAAAAACTCCGTGACGACGGTGAAAATCCTGTACTCAGGTCAAACTGAGCGAAAAGTCGCTACATTTACACTGACAACTAATTGTTGTGTAGCGTGGTGTATGTAATACATGATGTAGGTGTGACAGTTGTAGTGTAACTGTACCTACGTGTAAAATGACACAGTAAATAATAATATGGTGACGACGAAGGCAGAGAAGAAGAGGCGGCAGCGTGCGGCAGACGATCAGCTGGTCCGCACAGCAAAACTGCTACACCCATTGCTGAACCTGCAAAACCAATTGAGGTGGAGCATCAAAAGTGTCAATGAGACAAAATTTTATCATGTTACAATTACTCTCTCTGCCTAGCAGTCAGTGCTACGATTGCACATTCGAGGTCGCCATTAATTATAGCACACGATTATGGTCGGCAAGTTGAGAATCCTTGTGCAAACTTGGGTCTTCCATAGCCTCAAGTCGCCCTGCGGAGTTCTCACTTCCCCCTTAACCTACAATACAATACTTATATTAGTATCGGGGAGCTGAGAATCCTTGTGCAAACTTGGGTCTTCCATAGCCTCAAGTCGCCTCTGCGGAGTCTCTCTCGAACTTCCCCCTTAACCTACAGTACAATACTTATATTAGTACTGGGAAGCTGAGAATCCTTGTGCAAACTCGGGTCTTCCATAGCCTCAAGTCGCCTCTGCGGAGTTCTCTCTTGAACTTCCCCCTTAACCTACAGTACAATACTTATATTAGTACCGGGAAGCTGAGAATCCTTATGCAAACTTGGGTCTTCCATAGCCTCAAGTCGCCACTGCGGAGTTCTCTCTCGAACTTCCCCCTTAACCTACAGTACTTCTATTAGTACCGGGAAGCTGAGAATCCTTATGCAAACTTGGGTCTTCCATAGCCTCAAGTTGCCTCTCAACTTCCCCCTTAACTTACGGTACATAATATGTATGTACGGACCCTGGACATAATGTGTCCTGTGGGGCCAATGGGCGAGACGTCAGGTCTGCACCCACTTCACCACTGCCCTGTCTCTCAACTGACTCAGAGATTACAGGTGTAGTTACAAATGGCACAGGAAGGGCATGTCCCTGATTAGTGGTGATACTTTGGCACACACTGCAAGAACGGACAAAACTATCTATGTCCCGTCCCATCCCTGGCCAGAAAAAGTCAGCTCGGATATGGCCCTGGGTCTTCCTTTTGCCCATGTGACCCCCTGAGACTGAACAATGACCCCATTGTAACACTGCTAGGCGGTACTTGGCGGGAAGGACAAACTGCAGTCGAACCTCGCCCTCGGGTGTTCGTGACTCACGGTAGAGCTGTCCTTGTTTACGAAGGAACTTGGCTCGACCTCCCCGTGAATACTTTATCACTTGACCCTTTTGTTTGCTCCACACGGTAGCAAGTGTCGGGTCAGAATGTTGTTCTTGCACAACAAGTTGACTACACATCAGATCTTGCGGCGATTCAATGATCACTGGGGTGACACAGTCTAGAGCCTCAGTCATGGCTCGTGTTACCGCAGCAGCCGAAGTCTGAGTAGCGTCATCGGAGCAACTATCCTTGACTCCATTAATATTGCCTACTATAAAGTCAAATAGAGGCTCTGGCATGACAACTGCAAGTGTCGTACCAGTATAAAATGGAGATGCCACCTGGATACATGCCTCAGGGAACAATCTCACTGATCCATCAATAAGCTTTGCAGGGATCTGTCGACCTGTATACTGCTCAGGCCGTACTAAACTCTGCTTAACCCCTACACCGCGGGCTTGTTTACCAATAACTTGCGTGTGCCGCGGGGTTATTTGGGCTCCGACAGACTCTCAAAAAATATTTGCCAAAAATCAGTTATTAGTCCTAGAATAATAAAATTACATATGCTTATGGCACATACCTTCAGCTTTCTCCTGGAATGATTGTTGAGCCTTCGTCGTTACCGTAGGACTTGTGGAGACCTCTGAAGTAGGGTAACGAAGTCTCCACTTTACACTTCCCAACAACCCGTAATATGATTACCACAGCCAGATACAAACACTATAAACACTATTCTACAATTTTCAAGTAGTTTGGGATCCATACTAAAAAAAAAAACACTGTGAAAGCAATGGAAATTACGAGCGCGTCTGATCGTCGCACTGGCACTAGTTCGCTCATGGTAGTCTGTCATTTATTATTCATAAAACCCCTCACACTTTATATTTCTATTACTATATAACACTTATATATATCTACAGTCTTTATCCATAAGTTTCCTTCAGTAGTATTAGTTTATTGTCACTGTAGGGATTCAATTTCTTTCAGTAAAATACGTAGCATTCACTTTCTCGTCCTGTATACCGGCATTGAGAGTGAATGTCACTTTCATCTTCACTCTCATAACTCATAGCATTCAGACATGCTAGAGTGAAACTTTCACTTTCATTACTCCTAGGGTATATACTCGTATTCTTATAATACTACTCATTTACATTTCTATTTACGTTCTCTATTTTATTTACGTTATTTACATTTCTATTTTATTTACACTGTGTTGTGCACTGTCACTTGAAATAACTTATAAAACTATTTTCCATTGTTCACGTATATTTACATTCATTACTTTCACTTGCTGTTTACACATTATTTACACATTATTTACAATTCCACTTGCACTGTTTTACTCAATAGAAAGATCGTAGTCACTCTTTTATCAATTGTCAGCCCTTTACCTCTTTCCACACGAGGTTTAGTAGGGGGTAAAGGTCACAGAGCCATTTGCATGGGGGTGAAAAAAGGCCTTGAAGTCAGCAAGATGAAACATATGTCCTCTCACTTCGGAAGATGAGAGTACACTGATAACGCAGGGGCAGCCTAGAGGCCTGCTTTAGGGGTTATTCAGAGTTACCAATATTACTTCTTGAAACAGCTAAGTCTAGCACTGATATGATTGGCAGGAAATCTAGACAATACATTATAAATTTGGTAGTTCCAGGTGAATGTAAATATTCTCCCTTCCTCCTTACATGTATATTTATTACGAAAATAGATTAGAGGCCTACTTAGGAGATATATAATCAGAGCTACCAATGTTAAATCTTGAAACAGCTTTGTGTAGCACTGATATGATTGGCAGGAAATCTAGACAATACATTATAAATTAGGTAGTTCCAGGTGAATGTAAATATCACTTAGGCTTCTCCCTTCTCTCCTTACATGTATATTTATTACGAAAATAGATTATACGGCATATTTCAAGGGGAAAAAAACAGCGAAAATTAGCAAACGAGTGCACGTGAGGTGTTGTCAGGTGATAATTAGCCAATTCCAGGTGTATGGCACTCTCACTTACCTGATTTCTTTCTTGTATATATTATTTGGTATAAGAATACGACATAGGGCTTATTTCAATGGATGAAATCAGTGAAAAATTCCAGGGAAGATTTACTTAGCGTAGCATGGCCGGGCAGGCGAGAGCATAGGGTAATGGAGGGGGGGTAGGGAGGGGAGTCAAGAACGGGGAGAAATGGCTAAATTGTCAACAATGGATGGGAGTACAGATGAGATTAGGAGTGCTGACTAGTGTTGGACATTGTCAGTACTGATAGATGATACAAGCCCCCACTTGAAAGCCCGGGTGAATTCAAAATAACACAGAATCACAAAAGCGACGCCCCGCGGTATGATCCCTTGCTCCCAAGCGTCACGAAAGTGACGCCCCGCGGTTAAGGGGTTAACAGAGCAACCTGAGGAACCATTGTCTCTCAGGACCTTCACAAGAATGTCTCCCACAAACTCTGGCTGAACAAGGAAGGTACTGTCACCTGTGGGAGGGCCTGTGGAGGAAGCAGCTAGCCACTCATGAGGCTGCTGAATTGATGTGGCAAACATTGTGCCTTGAGGGTTATATACTTGAGAAGATGGAACATTGGCCATCTGTGGAGGGGGGTTCACTGTCACTGTGGGACTAGTGAACTGTGGGGAAGTACCCACACTGGTAGGGACGTGACCACCGTGCTGCTGCTGAGGAATGAGGGCTGCGTTCGCTTCCTGCCTCTTTTGAGCTGGTGGTGAAAAACTTTGTCCCGACGGTCAGTTGCGTGGCTGATACTGCTGCTGGTTAGGGTACTTGTTGTACCTCTTCCACTCAGGTTTCTGAGTGTTTTGCCCCTGGTCCTTCCACTGCGGTTTTGGACCTTGGCCATTATTCTGAGAATGGCCTTGTTGCTGGGGTTCAGTCTGAGACGATTTCCCAGACTTATCAGGTTTTCTGTTCCAGGTGTTTTGCTGCTTACGAGTTTGATACCCGTATGCAGTAAAGAATGCGTCAGCCTTCTCTGCCATTTGGCTGGCATCTTTCACCTGGCAGATCTTAAGCTGTGCTATGAGCTCAGCAGGCCACGACCTCTCTAGCTGTGTACGCAGCATAAGGTCAATTATCCCTCACGCGTGGAAGGAGTTTCATCTTTCTCCATCCACTCATTTAAGTAAGCTGTGAGACGATCAAGGAACTGAACAGCAGTCTCCTTGTCTTGGAGACGAGCTCGCATGAACTGAACTTTGGCGTCGTCTACTGTGAGACCATACGCCTTAATGAGTGCAGCTTTCATCATCTCATATGTGAGATTGTCTCCACGAATTCTGTGGAGAATATCGAGGGCAGGGCCCTCAAATAGGCTAAGAAACTGAAGCAGCTTAGCTGCCTCATCCAGTTGATATAAGTCTGCCATGTCCTCAAAACGAGCTATGTATGGCTCGATTCGCTCGCTTTCCTTGTATGAAGGAAGCTTGATGCGTGGGGTCGCCAGGAGATGTGCAGGGAGAACGCTCGTGGAGCTTGGACCAACTGCAGCAGACGTGTCTGAAGCCAAGGAATCTCGCTTGAGCTTCAGCACTTCAAGTTCATGTTTTTCGCGTGCCTCACGTTCGGCACGTTCGTGCTCTCATTCTCTGTCTCGTTGTTCACGCTCGTATTTGCGCTGTTCTCGCTCGTACTCGCGCTCCTTTTCGCGTTCCTCACGCTGTTCTAGCTCGTATTCGCGCTGTTCTCGCTCGCATTTGCGCTGAATCTTACGCTCTTCACGGGCATCATTCTCGCGCTGCTGCTCCTGATTATGCCGTGAGAGTATATACTCTTTAATTTCGGTTGGGTCCGAAAGACCCATTTCTTTGGCTTCCTGTAAAAATACAGTAGTAGCCATGGCGCTAGCTTATTAAGCAAACCGAAATTGAGTACTGACTGCTTAGCGACGAATACTAATAAACACAAGTAAAGAATACAGACACAAGCTAGTGGTGACCAGTCTTATCTAGTTAACTGGCAAAGAATAAATAAAAAATGTAAATGACTAAGAACTCTCAATAATTAACACAATGGGTACGGCGGCTACCCAGGAGCGAATAAAATCGTGTGGCGTTACCAAGAATAAACTAGAGTTAAGTACTCTATGGATTGATAAAGCAAAATTCACTTGCTAAATTAACGGTAAACACCAGTAAACTTGTGTCTATAAACTTTAATGATAAATACCTAAATATGAATGAGTGAGCACTATCTCGTGAATAGCTTTAGGGCTAGGAGTTAATATCCTGGAATGAGGTCGCCAATTGTCACGGAGTTTTTTTAATATCGCGGTAATTTTGAAATAAATGCTTAAATATTATTTAATTTGATAATAATATTCAATAATATTGAAGAGCAGAGACAATGATTGTCTTGCTACATCAAGCAACGATTACTTTACGCTGACTTGCTAAGATTCTCAAGAACGAGAATTTATAAACTTTCTCAACAGTACACAGCAGAGACTAATTACTCACAATTGCTGAATTACTGTACTGTTAGCCTCTGGAGAAAGTTACATCACCCCTGACAATAAATAACTAATACTAATAATAATAACATCAGGTTCTTGCTGATGCATTAACTCCTGGCACAACGGATTTTAAGTTAATACAACAAGACTGGTCTAAGTACCAGTTATGAAAGCAAACGTTTATGCAAGCTAGGAGCTATATGGGAAATAAGCTTAATTATGGAGAAATGAAACAAGATTTTACTTTACATTAAGCTCAAGAAAGGAACTGTTAAATTTATTAATTACAAAAAATAAATTTAACGTTACAATTCAAATCAAATTAAATGAGACGCACTCACTCACTCACGCAATAGCTAAATACTTACGCCTAGGAAAAAACACCTTAATTAAACTCTTATGACTAGGGAAATACAAGAAGGAAATATTATAGTCGATGAATGCTGCGTATCACCCAAGCTGAACTAGGATGGAAGTACTGAAGAACTGTGGAGTTTGGGTACTAGCTGACCTCACACTGCTGGCACAGGACGTCTCTCCGTCGCAGCAACAACTGGACTGAATTCAAATCGTGGGAAAGAAAAGCGGAGCACTAGGCCGTATTTTTAACGGTCAAGTGCAAGCAGGGGCGAACAATAAAGAAAACAATAGTATCGCTCAGTACAGCACTTAGTGACGTGCATTAAATCGGTCACTTTTGAAAACGGTGACGAATGTTTTGAAAAGTATACCCCGAAATGGAGGGAGAAACGGTTAACTGAGCGATACACAGTGAGTTTTCCACTAATAGTTCGTGGCTTCTCACAAAAGGGAAATGTCGCGAATTGATTCGTGACAATACGCAGTGCTAAGTTTATCACAAAATTAAATTTAATGAAGGGATATTGGCAAGTCCCACTCACAGAAAGGGCCCAAGCAATTTCCTGTTTTGTGGTCGGTGGCAGGACTTATAAATGTAAGGTCATGCCCTATGATATGAAGAATGCTCCTGCCACCTTCCAAAGGCTGATGGATGATCTCACCAAGGATGTTGAGAATTGTGTTACTTACATTGATGATGATGTTATTTTTAGCAACACCTGGGAATAGCCCTTGACCCAACTAGATGCCTTGCTTCAGAGACTGTCCTCTGCTAATTTAGTGCTTAATTTAGCTAAATGTGAATTTGTGAGGGCTCGAGTGCAGTACCTAGCTTATGTGGTCGGTTTAGGCCAAGTGAGTCCACTTCATGTTAAAGTTCAAGCCATAGTCAATTCCCCCCAACCCAAAAATAAGAGAGAGTTGCAATGATTCTTGGGTATGGTAGGGTACTACAGACGTTTTTTCCTGAACTTGTCTGATCTTGTAGCTCCCCTCACTGATTTGGTAAAATAAGGAGTCAAGTATGAGTGGAAGCCAGAATGTGAGGAAGCCTATTCTAAAGTCAAAGCCATCCTTGCAAGTTACCCAGTGCTTCAAGCTCCCAATTTTGATAAACCCTTTAAATTAGCTGTTGATGCCAGTGGCCTAGGGGAGGGCGCAGTTTTGCTTCAGGATACTGATGAAGGCTTTGAGATGCCTGTGTGCTATTTTAGCAAAAAGTTCAATAAGGGCCAGAGAAATTATTCAGCTATTGAGAACGAACTCCTTGCACTCTTACTTGCCCTTCAACACTTCTCTGTATATGTTGGTCCAGGTTCAGGTAATGTAGTGTACACTGATCACCACCCTCCGAAATTTTTGTCTCGATTTAAAGACAAAAATCTTAGATTGACCCACTGTGGCCTATTTTTGCAAGCATACTCACTTGATGTAAGACATGTAAAAGGTGTTGGTAACGTTTTAGCAGATTACCCGTCCAGAACTTGATTGTACAGCATCCCGAAATTCTCAGGAAGGGAGGTGTCACTGGTGTAGTTACCCCAGTAGTGAATGGGTGAAATAGAAAATAGGATGATAATGAAAGGAGAGAGAAGCGAGCCTTAAGAACATTAAATCTTTTCTCTTATCAGTTTTGCTGCTTGTAAAGGGTAACCCTAGTCCCCACGGGTATTTACCCAGCGGTCAACTTTTACCTTCTGAACTGATAACACACCTGATGTTTTTCTCACAAATTATGCAGAAAATCCCTCTTGTCCTTGAACTGTGGGTGTGACATAATGTGGGAGGAGCAAAGTAGGGATGTTTGCCAACTAGAAGCCTAAATGGCGCTTTCGTCACGTTCCTGATGGCACGCAACTGGTTCTGTGTGGAGTATATGAGGCCCTCATTGGTAGCAGGTGCGTCTACTGTTTCTGTATGGACAGAGATTATTTTTAAGACAGCCTAGTGGTTAATTAGCTGAGAAAGGAGGAGTAAGTCTCCTTTATAAGGTCGAGGAAAATGTGAAGAGACACATTTGTCTCTTTTTGTACAGACGCACATTTTGTCTCATTTTTTGTACACACATTTTTGTACATATTTGCACACATTTACTGTCACGTTACACTTTTGTCACATTGTGTTGCACTTTTCCACAACACCACTCAACACGTGACTTTGATTACAAAACACACTGTTTGTGTACCATTTCCCATTTTTGGTTCACTCCTCCATTTGCACTAGTGTGTGATTTATATCTGGATTTAACCTTCGAAGTCTCCACGTTTCCTCGAGCTTTGTGAGTACGTAGCCTCCACCGAGTGTATTCTGGTTAGGTAAGAAATAACTACTTTTATATATATATATATATATATATATATATATATATATATATATATATATATATATATATATATATATATATATATATATATATACTGTTACGGAACAGAGAAAGATAATGTATACTTTAAGTGAGAATACTAAAAATCACTACTGTCCCGTAAAGTTCCAGGTTCAAAACAAAAGAGTTAGGTAAAATTACAAGTTAAAGTTTAATGCTCAAACTAACAACAAAACATTCAGGACTCATAAGGATAATGTAATGGCAAAAAAACAGGTTAAATATATGGTTAACTGCAATAGCCTCTATTAACACGAAATTAGCAAGAGTAAATTTATCTAAGTCAGCCCTGATAAAATGACAATACCAGATAATACTCAGTGAATGCAAGATATATTATTACAGATACAAAATATTATTAATAAGGGCTGACACCCAAAACACATGAATCACAACAACCTCACTAGGCCTAAGAATTAACACCTTACGCTACACAGTACAAGAAAAAATGCAGTAACAGTTGTACTCAAATTACACAGCTGCAAGATGGTTGGAGACTTCCTGAGCACTCACAATAATAACAACTGTACAGGGGAGGACAGAGATGTGAACAAAATGAGGAGTATATCTAAGTGGCAATAATGCAGAGCCTGAGCTCATTATATAGGGGCGGCACAGCTTGATACAACTTGTAAGAAGGACGCGTAAATGAAGCCATGGGGACAAAGAGTTGACAATCCTGCTCTGAACAACAGAAAGAACGACTTACTTTACTATAAGGGTAGAAGGGGGGAGTGAGGTAGAACACGCAAGTGATCAAACATGCAGCATACTGTACGTTAGAATTACACAAAGGATGATGAAATCATAGGCTATGTAACACCTCCCCACAAAGGAAAAGAAATTTACAAAGGAAATTTCTTATTACTCTAAAACAATCTGTCTAAAGTCTAGATAAGCAATCTGCAATAACATTTTCTTTCCCCTTGATATGTTGTATGTCTAATGAATACTCCTGAAGAAGTAGACTCCATCTTGTCAATCTCTGATTTTTATCTTTAAACTTACTAAGGAATTTCAGTGGGTTATGATCGGTATAAATGACTATGGGGTCAAAACCAGAATACAAATAAAATGAAAAATGCTGTAAACCCAAAATCAAGGCCAAAAGCTCTTTCTCAATAGTTGAGTAGGTTCTTTTGAGGTGGAGTGAACTTCTTACTGTAATAAGATACAGGATGTTCAATACCTTGATCATCCTCTTGCAGCAAAACAACACCAGCTCCTGTTTCACTTGCATCAACAGCCATCTTAAAAGGCTTAGCAAAATTTGGAGTAGCGAGCACTGGCTGACTTAATAGGATAGCTTTAAGTTTGCTGAAAGAGGATTCACAGTTATAGGTCCAGACAAATTTAACTCCCTTTTTCAGTAGGTCTGTAAGTGGTGATACAAGAATTGAAAAGTTAAGAACAAATCTCCGGTAATAACCTACCATTCCCAAAAATCTTTGTAGCTCTTTCCTACTTTTAGGTCTGGGAAGATTACTTATAACCTGAACCTTAGCTGCTGGTGGTGCAACATGTCCATCACCAATTACGTACCCAAGGTACTGAACTTTAGCTTGACCAAACTCACACTTTGATAAATTAGCTACAAGATTAGCCTGAAAAAAAACGCTCAAGAAATTTACTGACATGGCATACGTGATCTTTCCAGTTGTCACTGAAGATTAATACATCATCAATATAAACAACACACCCTGCCAAACCCTCTGTTACAACATTCATGAGCTTCTGAAATGTGGTTGGTGCATTCTTCATACCATATGGCATTACAGAACATGCAAAAGTCTTTCCTAGTGTTACAAAACATGAGATCTCCCTAGCACGTTCAGTCATAGGTACTTGCCAGTATCCCTTTAACAAATCAAACTTACTTATGTACCTAGCCTTTCCGATCTTGTCTATGCAATCTTCCACGCGAGGGAGAGGGTAAGTGTCTGTTTTGGTTATCTGATTAACACGTCTGTAGTCGGTGCAAAGCCGCTGTGACCCACCTGGCTTAGGGACTAGAGTGACAGGAGAACTCCACTCGCTCTGACAGGGCTCAATCATCTTGTGGTCCAACAGGTAGCCAAGCTCCTTCTGGATGAGAGGAACTTTCACTGGGTTCACACGGTAAGGAGGCAATTTAATTGGCTTTGTGTCTCCAACATCGACATCATGCATCAACACAGTGGTTCTTTCTGGAGTAGCACGGAACACTTGCGGGTACTCCTGCAGTAATGCCAAAAACTCCTGCCTTTCCTCGGGAGGTAGATGAGAAAGCTTAGTCTGGAGATCATTCATGATATCAGGATTCTTCCCCAAACTATCACTCAGGCTCATGCTGCATGGGAGAACTTCACTTGCAGACTCGGGTGGAACAGCTACAGTGCAGACTGGGTTATTTTCGTCCCGCCTGTGATTTAACTTTAGCATGTTGATGTGACAAAGTTGCTTGTTCTTTCTACGATCTGGTGTGGCGATGACATAGTTGACATCACTGAGTTTCTTCTCCACGAAATAAGGACCACTAAACTTGGCTTGAAGAGGTTGCCCAAGCACCAGTAGCAGAATCAAAACCTGATCTCCTGGCTGAAAGTGGCGTAACCTGGACTTCTTATCATACCAAGTCTTCATCTTCTCCTGAGCAGCTCCTAAATTCTCTCGCGCCAGTTGTAAAGCAGTGGACAGCCGTTCTTTGAACTTCATCACATACTCCAGCAGGTTGACGTCATCTTTCTCCGACAGCCAGCATTCCTTGAGTAGCTTAAGGGGTCCTCTTACTTCATGGCCAAACAGTAGTTCAAAAGGTGAGAAGCCCAGTGATTCATTTGGAGATTCTCTTGCGGCAAATACAACAAATGGAAGACCTTTATCCCAGTCTTTCTGATGTTCCAAACAGTATTTCTTGAGCATCGATTTAAGTGTTTGATGATATCTCTCCAACGCTCCTTGGGTCTGGGGATGGTAAGCTGAAGACGTGATCTGGGTGATGCCCAACTCTTTCAGAGACTGCTTGAAAACATTTGACATGAAATTACTTCCCCGGTCTGACTGTAGCTCCTTGGGCAGACCAAACTTGGTGAAGAACCCTAGCATTTCCTTAACCACGTTCTTTGCTGAGATATTTCTAAGTGGAATGGCTTCAGGATAACGAGTAGCCATATCAATCAGGGTCAACACATAAGAAAATCCTGAAGAAGTCTTAGGAAGAGGGCCCAGAATATCCACCAACACACGGGTGAATGGCGCCTCAAAAGGAGGAATGGGAACTAGAGGTGCAACCTTTTCGGTCTGATTACACTTCCCCACAACTTGACAGGTGTGACAAGACTTACAATACCAGGAAACATCCCTGAAGATACCTGGCCAGTAGAAGTGTTTCAAAATGCGTGCCACAGTCTTCCTCACTCCAAGGTGTCCTGCCAAACTGGAATCATGAGCCACTCTAATGATATCCTGCCTACAAACACGAGGGATGACAACTTGATGTACAACCTCCCATTCACAGTCGACTGATGCTGTTGGGGGTCTCCACTTCCTCATAAGTACTCCTGACTTTATATAATAACAAGTAGAAGCACCGGCTGACTCTTCCTCACTGCAAGCAGAGTTAGCTAGACCTTTCAACTCAGGGTCAGCAACCTGCAACTCAACCAACTCTTGACGAGACAAATTATCAACACTACGGGGTACTGCCTCATCTGGTGAGTGGTCCAAATCAGCAAGAAAAGTGTCAGCTAGGATAACATCATCATCATCATTATCCTCTAAGTCACCAGTAACTTTAGACTTAGCCCTAGTGACAGCACATGCAGGGAACACATCAGGGACATCACAATCCTGGGCTGCAGCCACCGGCTCACTAGACAACTGAGGAGCTGGACACACTTGACTTCCACCAATATCATTTCCAAGTAAGGAAGTTACACCTTACATTGGGAGTGTCTCAACCAACCCAACCATAACAGAACCATTAACAAAACCAGACTCTAAATTCACTCTGCACAGAGGGACAGAGAAGTAATTATTCCCTACACCTTGTAAGATTACAGTTTCATCAGAGGAATTAACATTAGAGCCTAGAACACTGGTCAGCATAAGGGATTGGCAAGCACCTGTATCACGATATATTTTAACTGATTTCCTGTCATTACTGTCCAGAGGACTGACAAAACCATCAGACAGGAAATTAGCACATGAACTCTTGAGAGTGTCACACACGTTACTGCTCAAAAGAAGAGCTCCATCATGAGAATTTAATTTACCCCTCAAAGCAGGTTCAGTTAACTCAGTTAAAGAATTCTGGGAAGTCTCAAGGGTGGACACTAGACCAATTGACTGAATATTTAAAGACTCCTTTTTGTTCACATCACGCTGTCTCCTGAAACATTTCTCCGTAGTATGACCAAGCTTACTACAATAAGTACATTTACTTTTCTGAAATCTAGAGGTGAAGCTGGTATTTACTTCCTGAGAAATATCATCTTTATTCTCTTTCCTGTTACCTGTACTCTGAGTAGAGGCAACGTACTTACTCTCAGCTTTCCCTTTTTCTTTAGAATATCTCTTGTGAGTGAGAACATATTCATCAGCTAAAACTGCAGCATCAGACAAATTATCTATTCTTCTCTCATCAAGATATAGGCTTACATCTTTATTAGTACACCTTTTGAAGTCCTCCAGCAAAATCATCTGCTTAAATTTGTCAAAATCAGAATCCACATTCTTAGAATTTAACCACTGCTCTAACAGAACTTCTTTGATTTTTGCATAATCAACATGGGATTGCTTATCTTGCTTATAAGTTGTCCTAAATTTTACTCTATAGGCTTCAGGAACAAGCTCATAGGCCTTAAGAATCAAGCTCTTAACTACATCATAATTATCAGATTGATCCTGAGGCAAAGATGCGTAAGTTACTTGAGCTTTACCGGTGAGAACAGTTTGAAGGAATACTGGCCAATACTTTTTGGACCAATTAAAACCTGTAGCTACCCTCTCAAACAACTGAAAATACTTTGTTAAATCAGATTCATCAAAAGAAGGGACAAGTTTAACATTTTTAGCCACATCAAAATCATCAGAGCTAGATGATCCAGTTCCACCTTGTTTCATGCGATACTCATGGTCTGCCTGAATCCTAGCTAGTTCAGTTTGTGCCTGAGCCTGTGCCTGTGCCTCCTGAATACTAGCATTTGCCTGAAATTCAGCCTCCTGAATACGAGCCTGAGACTCCGCCTCCTTAGCCTGAGACTCAGCCTCCTTAGCACGAGCCTGAAACTCAGCTTCCTTAACACGAGCCTCCTGCAGAGCTAGCTGTAACTTAGCTATTTCAATCTGCGTTTGCTCATTTGGAGGAGTTACATTAAACAAGCTTTTATTAATCATGCCAACAATTTGATCTTTAGAATGATGAGAGTGAACTGCAATTCCCAATTGTTGAGCAACAAGCTTAAGTTCATTCTTTGTTCTGTTTTCTACATCACACACTGTTTGCACATTTGACAAAAAATCTTTGGCTTCATCAAGTGTAGTAATAGTAGACATCATGAATAAATCACAGTCACAAACTATCAAGCAATATCCTTATGATAATATCCTGAATATCCTGATAAGAGGTCGCCAAATTTATGTTACGGAACAGAGAAAGATAAACTTTAAGTGAGAATACTAAAAATCACTACTGTCCCGTAAAGTTCCAGGTTCAAAACAAAAGAGTTAGGTAAAATTACAAGTTAAAGTTTAATGCTCAAACTAACAACAAAACATTCAGGACTCATAAGGATAATGTAATGGCAAAAACAGGTTAAATATATGGTTAACTGCAATAGCCTCTATTAACACGAAATTAGCAAGAGTAAATTTATCTAAGTCAGCCCTGATAAAATGACAATACCAGATAATACTCAGTGAATGCAAGATATATTATTACAGATACAAAATATTATTAATAAGGGCTGACACCCAAAACACATGAATCACAAAAACCTCACTAGGCCTAAGAATTAACACCTTACGCTACACAGTACAAGAAAAAATGCAATAACAGTTATACTCAAATTACACAGCTGCTAGATGGTTGGAGACTTCCTGAGCACTCACAATAATAACAACTGTACAGGGAAGGACAGAGATGTGAACAAAACGAGGAGTAGATCTAAGTGGCAATAATGCAGAGACTGAGCTCATTATATAGCGGCCGGCAGAGCTTGATACAACTTGTAAGAAGGATGCGCAAATGAAGCCATGGGGACAAAGTTGACAATCCTGCTCTGAACAACAGAAAGAACGACTTACTTTACTATAAGGGTAGAAGGGGGGAGTGAGGTAGAACACGCTCGTGATCAAACATGCAGCATACTGTACGTTAGAATTACACAAAGGATGATGAAATCATAGGCTATGTAACAAAATATATATATATATATAGATATATATATATATATATATATATATATATATATATATATTTTGCCCAACTCTGGACATAGGCTTCACAGCCTGTTCCCAAGGCCCAGTAGTCCACCTACATACCATACACCTTCGAATGTCACCACTTCGGCGCTAACACCCACCGTCCATATTGAACACATGCGAGGGCTGTCTCATACAGGACTGGTGTATTGGTATTAGCGGGGATAATTTTACGACATGTCTATGGGTCTTCTGGTAGATCAGTAAAGTCTGTTTTTAGTAAATTCAAATCCTTAAACTGTTCCCTGCCCCAACCGGGATTTGAACCTGGGTCTGGTAGGACTGCAGGTCACCTCTCTACCGATTGATCCACCGCAATCCTCCTTTTGTAAAACGAATCCTGGTTTCTCTTTTGATTCTGTATGTTATAGTGTACAGTAAAGTTAAGTTAGTTTTCTTGCAAACTTTATCTTATTCCTTTTGGTGCTTAATTAAGGGTTAAGAGTGCACCGTAATATACACTTCCATAACAATATATATATATATATATATATATATATATATATATATATATATATATATATATATATATATATGACGTTGGTTTTAATAAATTATGTACGTTTTTTTAACTTTGTGTTTATGCCTTACTGTGTGTGTGTGTGTGTTCTTACCAAATTGTACCTAATTGTTCTTACCTAATTGTATCTTTACAGGAATGAGTCAAGCTCGTACTGTCCCGTGTCTAAAACCATATTTATCATACATATCCTTAAATTTGTGAATTGTTTTGGCACACACTATTTCATTCGGTAGTGCATTCCATTGATCAATTGCTCTGTTTGGGAAACTGAATTTCCTTACGTCTTTATCACCTCTTTTCTTATGCAGTTTTATGCAGTGTCCTCTTGCTGATGCTTCTCCATATGTTAAGTAATCATTTATGTCTATTTTCTCCTTCCCTGATATGCACTTATATAGCATTATCATGTCACCTCTTTTCCTTCTCTCCTGTAGTGTTGGTAGATTCAGTTAATTTAGCCTTTCTTCGTAGCTTAGGTCCCTTAAGCTTGGTATCCATCTTGTAGCGGCCATTTGAACTTTTTCAATCTTGTCTATGTGTTTTTTTAGATGAGGACTCCAGACTACTGATGCATATTCCAGGGTTGGTCTAATGAATGATGTTATTATCCTTCTTAGCATGTCTTCATTTATGTATGTGAATGTTATTCTCATATTTGCAAGCAGTGTATACATGTTCCGTACCTTCTCGTTGATGTGGTCAGCCGGAGATAGTCTGTTATTGATAATCAAACCTAGGTCCTTCTCTCTTTCTGATGTGTATAGGGTTTTATTTCCTAACTTATAATCCCAATCAGGTCCTTTTCCACTTTTGCCAAACTTGATTACATGACACTTGTCCACACTGAATTCCATTTGCCATGTATTACTCCATTCATGAAGTTTATTTAATTCTTCTTGTAGCTCTTTACAAGAGTCTGTGTTAGTATTTCTCCTTTGTATTTTTGCATCATCTGCAAACATATTCAGATAGCTCTCATTTCCAGTGTTACTGTTTATATCATTTATATACATTAAAAACATGATTGGTGCCAGCACTGAACCCTGTGGTACTCCACTAGTCACTTCTTTCCATGATGAGTAGTTTCCTCTTAGTACTGTTCTCATTTCTCTTTTTATGAGAAAATCTTGCATCCAACAAAACAGTTTGCCTCGAATTCCTCCTAGATGGTACAGTTTCCATAAAAGTCTTTGATGTGGTACTGTGTAAAAAGCTTTCTTGAAATCTAAATAGATACTGTGCACCCATCCTTCTCTTTCCTGTATTGTGTTTGTTACTCTGTCATAGTAGCTCAACAGATTAGTAACACATGATTTTCCTTTTCTGAAACCAAACTATCTTTCTGTTATCGTACTGTGTTCTTCTAGATGATTTACCCAAGCTTTTCTTATAAGCTTTTCTAATACCTTGCTTACAACACTGGTCAATGATACTGGTCGGTAGTTGAGTGGATTTTGTCTATTTCCTTTCTTGAATAAGGGGACAGTATTTGCTTTTTTCCAAATATCAGGTAGTTTACCTTGACTCAAGGATTTCTTGAAAATAAAAAATAATGGTTTACTTAACTCCTTTGCACATTCTCGTAGTACCCAATATGAAATTTCATCAGGACCACTTGCTTTTCCTGTGTCTAGTTTACTTAACTCCTGTATTACTTTTTCTGCTATTTGTGTATCTGGTAGTATGTGTGGACATGCATGTTCCACATAGTCCCTCTCAAAAATTTTTTCTTCTGTAAAAACTAATTGGAAATTCTTATTTAGTGCTTCACATATAATTTTCTCTTGTGTATAAGTGATTCCCTCGTCCGTAATGGATTGTAATAAATCTTTTACTTTAGTTTTGCTTCTGATGTAGCTGCAAAACAGCTTTGGTTGATCACTACTTTTATTTATTATATCCTCCTCCAACTGTTTTTGGGCTTCCCTCCTTATTCTTGTATAATCGTTTCTTGCCTGTTTGTAATTATTATACGCCCTTTCACTATTGTGTCTTCTGAATCTATTCCACAACAAATCTCTTCTTTCTTTTGATTTTTTACATTCTGTATTGAACCATTTCTGTATTTTCTTATTTGCTTCTTTGTGCTGTGGGATGTACTTCAGGACTCCTATTTCATAAAATTCACAAAATTTTTTATATACAGCATTTAAATCTTGACCTCTAAGCTCATTTTCCCAATCAACTACTAAGAAATACTTCTTTAGGTCTTGATAATTTCCCTTTATATAGTTTAGGCTCTTTTTGTAACTTTCATTGCTGTTAACTATGTCATATGCTATACTGAAGTTATAGTTTAGTACTACATGATCGCTTTTGCCGAGTGGAGGGTGATATATTAAACTGTCAATATCATTTTCTTGCCTAGTAAACATTAGATCTAGCACTGAAGGTACATCGAGTCCTCTTTTTCTGGTGGTTTCCCTCACATGTTGCCTTAGGAAAAACTCTTGCACGAGATCCAGGAGATTTTGGTCCCAACAGCTTTCTTGGCTAATTATATCTAGAGTATTCCAATTTATATTTGTATTAAATTCTCCAGTTAGTATAATTCTTTCCGATTTCTCTTCCATTTTATGTAGTAATGATCTTAAACTCTGAATTATACTCTCTGCCAGGTCCTCATATTCATCTCTTTCCCATGTGTTTGATCTGGGTGGCATGTACAAATTGGCTACAATTACTTTCCCTTCGGATGTGTTGATCTCTACTGCAATCAGTTCTACTTGTGATGGTATATCTAGTTTTATTTCATTGACTTTTAGATTTTTCTTAGTTAATATTATAATTCCTCCTCCTTTTTTTAAATTTCTGTCTCTTCTCCATATATTGTATTCCTCTAAGTTTAGTATGTCATTGGATATCCTTGGTGTTAATTTTGTTTCAGTTAGGCATATTATTTGTGGTTCATATTCTCTGACATAATCATTCATCTTTAGTAATTTAGATACCATTCCATCCATATTTGAGTACATCAACTTTATCACCTTGTTTATATACTTGTCATGACATGGTTTTACTACCTTCCTCCTTTTTATTCCATCCTGTTTGTGTACCACTTTCGTACCTGCAATCCTATTACTTTGTAAAAAAAAATTTCTTCTCCTCTTCTGATCTTCCCTCATTTTTTGTTTTTGCTTCCTCCCTTTTCTCTTTCAGTAATTCCAGTTCCTCTTGTGTTAGGCATCTTTTTATCCATACATTTTTGAACTCCTCTTTTTCCATAAGATTCTTTGCATTTTTTAGTATCTCTTCCACAGTGTTTACACTCTGGAAAGTCACCTTTAGAGGTCTTGTCCTGCTTTTCTCGTATTTCCCTAACCTCTTGTGTTCCTCTATGTCTTTACTACTGATTTCCTCTGATACTTCTTTCAGTAAGCTCATTACATTTGCCATCTCCTTTTTGTCTCTTGTGATCTTGTTTTTTACTTCTTCCTCTTCTATACCAGTGATTACTATAGCTTTGTTTATATCTACTGAATCTCTGACTAACTTTGGATTGTTTTGGATTATTCTTTTCACTTCCTGTTTAATGCTTTTTTCCTCCACCCTTGTTTCTAAGTCTTTCTTTACTTTCACCATTTCAGCATACGTGGTTTCCACATCATTTTTGTAGCTTTCCACAGCTTCATTCACCTGTGTTATCTTCTCCTCAATATCACTGCTCTGGTCTATAAGACTGCTTACTTGCCTAATTGTCTCTGTGTCATTTTTGAACTCTTCCATAACACTCTCGGGATTGACTACTGTACTTGCCATTTCACTCATTTTCTTCCTAACTGTACTCAATTCCACTGTTAGTTCACTGATGGTTGTGTCTTTCTTGTTGGCCTCCCTTCCTAGTTTTTCTATTTCTTCCTTTTGCAAGTGCATCTGCTTCTTTCTTTCATCAATTTCATTTTTGAAAGCCATTTCTAGTTTGTGTACTCGTTCAACCAGTCTATTGTGAGTCTCCACTTCAACCAGTTTTTGGTAGAAATCATCATTTTGCTTTCTACCTTTATCCCTTTTCTTTTCCAAATTTGCTTTACTAAAGTATGTATCCATTTTGCAATACTAAAAGTACAGAGTATGTACTTACATTCCCTGTGCTGCTGTAGTCTAAACAAACCTCAGCTGTGTGTGTGTGTGTGTGTGTGTGTGTGTGTGTGTGTGTGTGTGTGTGTGTGTGTGTGTATGTGTGTGTGTGTGTGTGTGTGTGTGTGTGTGTGTGTGTGTGTGTGAATGTATTTATGTGTGTGTGTGTCCGTGCGTATTTTTTTCTCCCTCCGTACATCACCAGCATGGGAGAAATATCGTGGCTGTCACCCTCCCTCCCTCTGTCGTGTGTGTGTGTGTGTGTGTGTGTGTGTGTGTGTGTGTGTGTACCTCTCTCTCTCTCTCTCTCTCTCTCTCTCTCTCTCTCTCTCTCTCTCTCTCTCTCTCTCTCTCTCTCTCTCTCTCTCTCTCTCTCTCTTTCTCAAATCTACATCCTTTACCAATCACCCTCCCCTCCTTCAATTTCCATCCAATTTCCCTTCTATTCATCTGTCCAATCTCCGTCCTTCATAATTTCCCGCTCGGCACACGCGCGCGCGCACACACACACACACACACACACACACACACACACACACACACACACACACACACACACACACAAAACCTTCAAATTCCTACTTTCCCTTCATTTCACATCCCATCATCATCATCAAACTTCCT
Source organism: Coenobita brevimanus (assembly GCF_032717465.1). Lineage (NCBI taxonomy): Eukaryota > Metazoa > Arthropoda > Malacostraca > Decapoda > Coenobitidae > Coenobita > Coenobita brevimanus. The sequence continues at coordinate 48,014,092 of NC_136977.1, read as the reverse complement.
TCATATCCTCCTCCTCCTCCTTCCTCCTCCTCCATCTCAGTCACGGGGGGTCATAATGGGGTCACGCTTCAGGGGGGGTCATGGGGGGGTCAAGGGGGTGGGGTCATGCAGAACTAAGGGGGGTCAGGTCATGAGAGGTCAACCACACCCTTTTCTTGCTTTCATGTCCTCTCTTCTTCTCTCTTTTTTCAACTCTTCTTCACTCTTTACCTTTCTTATTCCACTCTCCCTTGCTTTTTCGTCGTCATCATCATCATCATCATTTTTTTTTAACCGTAATCTTTTTTTTTCCTCCACCTCCTCCTCCTCCTCCTCGTCTTCTGAGTCGTTTCCCATTTATTTACTTTTCTTCTCTACCGATATTCCTCACATATCTTCCTTCCGCCTTCCCTTCTATCTTTCTCCCTCGTTCCTTCCTTCCCTCCTCCTCTCCCTTCTCTCCTCCCTTCCTCTCCTTCTCTCCCCTCCTTCTCTTCCTTCACTGACAGACATCATAGATTCTAGTCTCTGGTTCCTTCTTCCTTGCATAAAAAAATATTCTTCTGTATAACAAACATCTTCAAGACGCTATCAGATCTATTACTATATTTTTTTTCTTTTTGTACTCCTTTGCACGCCTTTGTACTCCTCCAACTTTACTTCTCGTCTTTCTCTCCCTCACTTTCCGTCCTTCGCTCATTCTTACCTACGAGTACTTCCTGTTTCCTTCTCTCTCTCCCCTCCTTCCTTCCTCATCACTGTCCCTTCATTCCTCTCCTCTCCTCTCACGTCTTCGCTCCTTCCTCCTTCCTTCATCCCTTTTCTGGCTCTCCCTCTGTCTTCTCCCTCCTTCTCCCTTCGCCTCTCTTCCATCCACCCTCATTTTCTCCCTCTCCTTTTCCCCTTCACTCCCCTCACTCCTTCCCACTCCCTCTTCCCTTCCCTCCCTCTTATCTCCTTCTGCCTCTCCTTCAAATTTCTGCCTCCTTATTCATCCCTCCTTCCCTCCTAGATTCCTCTAAATCTCTCCATTCCCCTTTCTCCCCTCCTTCCCACCCCTTTCCCCTCCTCCATATCCCTCGCTTCCATCAATCTTTTCCTTCCCTCTTCTTCTGTCCTTCTCCTTTCCTTCCTCCCTCCATCGCCCTCCCAATCCTTCTCTCCCTCCCTCCCTCCCTCTCTCCCTTCTGCATCCCTTTATGTCTCTCTCCCCTTTCCCCTCTCCTTCCCCTCCCTCCCCTGACACCTAATCTACATATCACCTGCAGAAGTCTTTGTCTCTCTCTCGTGATCTCTTTCTTCGTATTCCCTCCCCCTTCTCTCTCTCTCTCTCTCTCTCTCTCTCTCTCTCTCTCTCTCTCTCTCTCTCTCTCTCTCTCTCTCTCTCTCTCTCGTGTGTGTGTGTGTGTGTGTGTGTGTGTGTGTGTGTGTGTGTGTGTGTGTGTGTGTCGCATCTTCCCAACAAGCGGGATGTCGGAGGGGAAAATGGAGAGACGAGAAAGACAAAGAACAGAAGAAAATAAAGAAACAAGGAAGCAACAAAGAAGTGGAACATAAGGAAAGAAAGAAACTAAAGGATTCTCTCTCTCTCTCTCTCTCTCTCTCTCTCTCTCTCTCTCTCTCTCTCTCTCTCTCTCTCTCTCTCTCTCTCTCTCTCTCTCAAACCGTCCCGTAATCCTTTCCTTTAAGCGAATAAAAAATAAATTCCTTAGTGGGTGGCTATGATGATGATGATGATGATGATGATGATGATGATGATGACAGTGGTAGTTGTAGTAGTAGTAGTACTAGTAGTAGCAGTAGTAGTAAATGATGATGATGACAGTGGCAGTTGTAGTAGTAGTAGTAGTAGTACTAGTACTAGTAGTAGCAGTTGTAGTAACAGTAGTAGTAGTAGTAGAAGTAATAGTAGTAGTAGAAGCAGTAGTAGTAGTAATAGTAGTAGTAGCAGCAGAAGTAATGATGATGATGATGATAATAATAATAGTCATCATAATCATCATCATCACCATCATCATCATCATCCAGTCCTGCGCTTCCCCATGAGGAGCGTAGGAGCCCGGGGCTAGGCAAGTTGGTCCTGACATTTAAGATGAGAGTTACCAGCCTCACTCATCCCTAAGTGGCATTACATGAGCAATAAACCCCAAGCACCCCTTGGATATAAACCTTCATCGGTTCAATCCGACTGGAGCGCCTTAATTACCCACTAAACCACCAGGTGCCAAAATCTGGTTATATGGCTACCACCCAGCGTAGTAAATGGTTTTCTTGTGTATAGGAAGCCATTTGGCTTGTCACTCATTGTAGAGTCACCCACAAGCAGGAGGAGGAGAAAAGAATGAAGGAAAGACAAAAGTGGGAGTGTAAAGTCAACCGTAGGCAGAAGGACGAGGAAAGAATGAAGGAAAGACAGGAGACGATGGACGGAAAGAAGGATGAAGGAAAGGAAAGGGCAGACACCCGAGGGCAGCACTACATCGAGTGAGTGGATGGTGAGCGCCCCCACCTACCACATAATAATAATAATAATAATAATAATAATCTATCTATCTATCTATCTATTGCCAGACGCCTCAATCCCGTTTGGGGTGGCCACAAACAAATCGCCTCCAAGTCGCCCTGTCCCCCGCCATTTCACTCCCCTGCTCCCAACTCACACCCCCCTCTCTCATATACCTCTCCACCCCATCTCTCCATCTCATCCTCGGCCTCCCCCTCCCTCTTTCCCCCTCCACCTCACTCACATACACTCTCTTCGTCAGTCTTTCACCCTCCATCCTCTCCACATAATAATAATAATAATTAGAGGAAGCCTTAACCACCTCACCTGGAGGGGGTTTTCGGGGGCAGAATAAAATGTGTGGAAATAACAAGAGCAATCCACCCAATCCACCTCCACCCTCTCCACACCCACATACTACCTCCCTTCCACCACTCTCCACTTCCCACCCAACCCCATGCACCCCACACCCAATCCTCTAATATCCACCCAATACCCACCCTTATTATCCACCTAATACCCACCCCATTGCACCCCACACTACCCAACCCCACCTCCACACCAACCCATTCCACTCCATTAAAATCCACCTCACACTTCCACAATCTACATAACTCTCTCTCACAATACCCACACTACTCCACCCATACCACGCCCATACGCAAACCTACACCCACAGCATCCATCCCACCCCCACAGCCACACCTACACCCACACCACCCACCCCACACCTCACCAACTCATAACTATCCAATCCCCACCCAAACCCCAACCCATCCTACCTGACCTCATAACAAAGCCATCCTCACCCACCCCACACACCCACACAACACACCCACAACACACCCCACACCTAGCTTCTCCCATCCCACACTCACACCTCACACCCAGCCCCACCCACACCCAGTTCCTCCCACCCCACACCTTCCCTTCTCATAAACCGTCCCACCCTCAACCAACCTTTTGACTTGATGGGCGAAAAAAAAATTCCTTCTGCCCGTAAATCAGCCGTGTGGGTTGAATTGTCTGTGAGGCAGGACCACACACACATGTCGTAAAGACTTTGCAGTTAATTGTAGAGAAGTATATGTTAGACTTGTGGTCGAGCGGCTTTTATATCTTGTAGTAGTTTCCCCACCAGATGTCATGTAGTGACGGGAGAGGTAAAGAATAGTATGGGACTATCTTTATTTGTCTTGGAAATATTAAACAGGTATAATAGTATAAGTCCTGGGTAGCTACCTCCCTGTCTCGCTATCTCTCTCTCTCTCTCTGTTCTCAAGCTAATCTCCGTCTCGACCTCTCTCTAGGGTCGCTTGTCTCCTTCTGTCTAGCCTGTTCGGTGGCTAATCTAGGTCTGAGCTCTCTTTCCTAAATTCTGGTATAGCAGGGGTGTGTCACATGTGTTCCTCGTGGGTGGACTAGATCTTTCTCACGAGAGGACTGCTGACAGCTAACTGAATCATCTCCTTACTGGCCGCTGTCGTCAGCTTTCCCCCGTGTAAGCGTTTAGCGCTGCTCGCTTCTCGCAAACACAACACCTTCTCATCATTTGACTTCCTGCTTCTATCTGTCTCTCTATCTATCTATTTATCTATCTATCTATTATGTAGTCCTATATTTGCTCGGCCGCGCGAAAATGACGTACCATCGACATTTAATAGTTATAATATATTAATACATACTACATACACATTATAATGAACTTATAAGCTAATTAAGTGAAATACATAATATTGTAAAGTAACATAATTGTATGAATATTGTATACATATATTATGCATAGTAAATAGTGATTATTCAGTAATATTACATTTTAAATAAGTTGAATACATATTGGAATAAATGCATTAAAGTAAATTATTTAACTGTAATACAGTATGTACTTGGGTTATTATAGTGAATTGCATACATGCAAGAATAAAAATAGTTTAAAATTAAGAATATTGTAAGAGTTACTAATATTTCATTTAAAGATAATGGTACTGGTCTGCCATATATGGGTCATTCTTCTTTGTGTTATTATTATTATTATTATTTTTTTTTTTTTTTATATATATAATTAATACTATATACAAAATATATACACTTCATTCAGGGTGGTTAACTGTGATGTTAACTCTCCCCCCACTAAACAATGACTCCAAATTAGCAATTCTTGCATGCATTCTGTGCATGGCCAACAGCAATACTGCAACAACAATGCAGATAATTATGAAGACAGAAGGTGCTTGGCTATACACATAATATGGGTTGAACATACTCAAACTCAAATCTTCCCAGGGCTTCATTGTTTCATTGATCAGCTGCATAGTTTCAAACTTAGGTGAAGTCAGCTTAATACTTGTGCTCATGTTTAAGTCCATATCAGGCAGTGGGTGGAAATGTTTGTGTGTATGATTGAGGATGGCGTAGTGATTGATGGTGGAAAAAGTAGACATGGATGGTGTAAATACCGCACAGTAGTCTGGTGCTATGTATAATCCTGAGGCTGATGTATGAGATGGTGGTATATCTGGACAGACTATGTAAACTGATGTGTTATGAGGGAAATAAAAAAACTGCGAGTGTCCAATGCGTTGATGGTGTACAAGTTTATCTGGAGCAAAAGTGAAGTTGCAATGATGATGAATATTGTTATTGCTGATGATAGCCATTTCACAAGGGACCGTATCAGTAGGCTGAAACGTGAAAATGTACGCAGGACAAAGATGAACAGCATGTAAGGATGTGCGGCACTTTCGCTCAATCGTTGACTCACTTGCGAAAGTGACAGTGTCTCGTCTCTTGGAGACCATGATGAGTTCGGTGTCTGTGTTGATGTTGATGATGACTAAAGTGTTGTTGTTTCTATAGGGGAAGGGGTGTATTTGGTATACTGTGAACAGGTCTTCCGTAATGAATGGTACATGAACTATCACTGATGTTGGTGTTAGTGTTGCTTCCAAGTACGGGTAATATTGCATAAATTCCCTACTGCGGAACAATGGCTTCAATTTATGTGTATGTATGCCTTGACTAACTATCTGACGTAGCTCATGAACTGGGAGTAAGTCATTTGTGATCTTGCCATCACCAGCATTCGAAATTCCTTGCATAAGTGCCCTGAAATGATCTCTAGTGTTCTCTAATTGTAGTAGAATCGTGTCAATATGTTCTGTGATGATGGAGAAGTGCTGGAAAAGGGTAACGTTACCCTCCAAGTTATTTATTTTATCTATACTCTCGAGAGCTACGTTTTCTGCTTGTTTCAGATTTTTCACAATTGTTTTCATTGCCAAGTTCTGTCCTGTGATGAATTTATCTTGGTATGTTAGTACCTGAGCTATCTTATTAAATTTTTTGTTTATTTCTTTAAGGTCATCCTCTGTAGCCAATCCAAAGATGTTCCCAAGAATTGCGCCGCCCAGATCGAACAAACCGCGCTTTTGGCGAGTACGTGTGATGTTGTTCCTGTCGCTCAGCACCTCTGTTCCATAAGATGGGAGATCTTGGATCATGACGAGCATAGTTGACTTCGCCTGTTCTAGTTTCCATTTCGCTAACTTCACCATTTCATCCACTTCCTTGGTGATATGTGATTGTGAAACATAATTCCCTATCTTGAAGTCCAGAGTTCGCATCGGCGTCGCAAGTCTTTCTATATAAGTAGGTAAGTCATACAAGTAATCTAGACTTATTTCAGTACTCATGACGTCCTTGACGATTGTAGTCGTGGCCGTTGGAGCTATGAGGCATCCTTGTCGTACTATATGCTTGGGGTCTAGGTGCGCATATACCCTTACTATGTATAGGAGAATCCATAGCATAAGTCCCTTCATCGTAACCTACCGAAAAAAAAATCTATTAATTTCCTATAAAGCTGTGGTTGATGATAGTGATGATGTGCGTTACGGTTGGCTGTTATTTCATTTATAGAAGGAGTTTAAATCGATATTTAATTCTCGTAAATGATGTACTGTAGATTTCATTGGAATAGTTGCACCTATGTTCGATTGTTTGGTATATGACCTTAATTTCTTTTTGTAATCATTGTTGTGTTCTTGCTTGGTTTCTTGAGGTACGTTCACCTGTTCGGTTGTATCCGAGGCTGAATAATTATGTGATAATTCCCTTGAAACTCGTTTTAAATGGTCAATATGAACTTGTTTTTCCTCGCCACTTGAAAGTGACTTAATTAAAACTTTGTTTGCCTTTATGTTAATTACTCTGTATGGGCCCTCAAATTTAGGGGATAATTTATTGTCTCTCGTATGAATGACTCCGTAAACAATGTCTCCTAAGCTGATAGGTGAATCTTTTGCCTTTTTGTTAAATGCCTCCGTCATTTCTTCCTTGGACATCGTTAATTGTTTTTGTACTCTTTTGTGTATGTCCTGGAATTCACGTAAACGGAGTTTAGAGTAATCATCGTAATTGTATATAGGCATGCTGTCACCTTCTAGGAGCTCATATGGTAATTTTTTATCCGTGCCATATATAATGAAATGTGGTGTGTCACCAATGGATTTATTTATAGACCCATTAATGGAGGCCTCTACTCTGGGAATCCAATCATCCCAGCTTGCATAATTTTCACTGAGAATGTGTCGTAGCACATCTAATACCTTTTTATTTTGTCTCTCTACCAACCCATTCGATGCTGGGTGATAGGCCAAAACGTTAACCTTTTTAATGTTGTATTGTTTACATATTTCTTGTAAGATCTCAGAATTAAATTCTCCTCCATTATCACTTATTAATACCTTTGGGGTAGTAAAGCGACATATTACATTATCTGTTATTGCCTTTGCTACTGTCTCTGCTGTCTTATCTTTAATTGGAGCTAAAATGACATAACGGGAAAAATGATCCGTTGCTACGAATAAGTATAGGTTATTATTGTATGATAATGGCATCTTGAGTAAATCAACAGCGACAACGTCCCATGGCTGATGTGGTACTGGGTAATTACCCATCGGTGCAGGTGTGATTGGGTATCCTTTGTGTTTCGCACATGATTCGCATCTGTCTATATGATTGTGTATATCTCTTCGTAATGAAGGCCAGTAATATAATAGCTGGGCTTGGTTGAATGTCTTATCCTTTCCAGGGTGTCCTGCATGTGGGCTGTCGTGTATCATTCGTAATACTTGGGGTATCATGTCATTAGGTACTACCAACTGGTTAGTATTTCTTTGGCGTTTTGGTTGTTTAGAGTTAATTTTGTATAATGTATTATTGACCATTGTGAATTGTTCAAGTGGGACATGCAGTTTGGGTAATTGTATGTCATCTCCACTTTCTAACTTGTATATTACTTTTGACCATACTGGGTCAAGTCTTTGTGCCTTTGCGATATCCTCGTGGTTTGGGATATTTCCTTTGAGATCTAACGCCGCGACTTGAATTGTGTTCGGGTTCCTAGATAATGCGTCAGCTACTATATTCATTTTACCTTGTATATAATGTATTTGTACATTGTAGTTTTCAACTGTACATTTCCATCTTGCTCTCCTCCCAGAAAGGAGTTTTCTTTAAACATACCCACCAGTGGTTTATGGTCGGTGAATAAGTGGATTTCGTAACCATATACCAAATCTCGAAACTTTTGTAATGCAAAAATCACTGCAAGTGCCTCTAAGTCTGTAGTGCTATAATTTTTTTCTGCACCTCTTGTTTGTCTGCTGGCAAATGCAATTGGTTGATTCTTTCCTCTTTTATCTTCCTGCATCAGTACAGCCCCTAATCCTTTAACTGATGCGTCTGTACAAATAAGAAATGATTTCGTGTAATCTGGATATGCTAAACAAGGTGCATTCGTTAGTTTAATTTTTAGATTGTTAAATGCCCTTTTTTGTTCTTCTTCCCATTGGAATACAGCATCTTTTTTGAGTAGTTGGAATAGAGGGAAGGCTATATGAGAGAACTGTGGTACGAAGGACCTATAGTACCCAGCCAGACCTAAAAATTGTCTAACTTCGTCAGTCGTAGTGGGTTCAGGAAAATCTCTCACTGCCTGTATTTTGTCATCAGTGGTGTGAATACCATCAGAGCTTAATTTGTGGCCTAAGAAATTTATTTCCTTAAAGCAAAATTTGCATTTAGAAAGTTTAATTTTTAATCCAGCATCACTAAGCTTTTGTAAGAGTAAGTCTAATTTCCTGAGATGATCCTTAATATTCTTCGTTGCGATAATAATATCGTCAAGATAAACAAATATTCCTTGTCCTAAAATTCCGGACAATACGTAATTCATAAGACGCTGGAACGTACCAGGGGCTGTCCTCAGTCCCATTGGCATTCTTGTATATTGATAATGGCCTCTGTTTGTTGAAAAGGCAGTGTATTTACGTGACTCCTGAGATACCGGAATCTGATAGTATCCGTTTAGGAGATCGATGGTCGAGAATATATTATTCTCAGGACCAATATTCTGTAGAACATCACTTAGCAATGGCATGGGAAATCTGTCTGGGATGGTGTGATTATTTAGTTTACGGTAATCTACTACCGCACGCATTTCTCCATTTCTCTTGGGCACAAAGAAAAGGGGAGCGTTCCACGGAGAAACTGAAGGCTCAATAATTCCAAGCTTTAACATTTCATCGACATACTGATTAGCAAGTGTACGTTGGGAGTGTGGTATGCGATAAGCTGGTACGAAAATTGGTGGTGTTTCTGGGTGCACATTAATCATGTGATTAATCAAGTTAGTACACCCTAATCGTTCTCCGGGCAAGGCTACGGTGTCCCTGTGTGTTTCCAGCAGGGTTAACAAATCATTTTCTTCGTCAAATTCACCTGAGTGAATTAAATTCTCTTTTATTCTTTCTCTATCCGTAGATTTTATCTCACTTGTTACTCCACCAATATTTATTTCCTTCACAGGGGCGAAACATTTTTCAATATTAACTATGCAAGTTCCCTTCTTCAACTGAACTTCCCCATTCATGTGATTAATAATGAATATCTGAGTTAGCCCTTCGTCGTTCGTATGACATAATGCGTTTTCTACTGACAATCCTTTTACTTTACATAATTCTTCCAAGACAAGAACAGTACTATTCCGTAATTTGCTCTTTATGGTAACCTTCATGTATGAATTAGGTGGTATAACCAAATCATTAGTGAGATGGGCTGGAAAAATTGATAAATCAGTACTGTTAGCTGGGTCACTAATTCTGGAGGATGGGGTTGCTGGTGTAAGTGGATCTATACACTCATCTGTTTGTGTATGTTTGTTTAAGCCTTTAATATTACCAATTCTTTTTGGCTCTCTTCTACCAATCGGTGAGGGCTCTGAAGTTATTTCCTCTATAAATTCATTATCAAAGTCTATTCCATTCATTTGTGGGAGTATAGTTATGTTCTCAGTTCTCATGGATCTTAAGCCCAGTAACATATGAGCTTTAATTGCTAAGTTTTCAACGATATAGAACAATGCAGAGAATGGTCTTGTAGTTTCTGTGAAACTGAGATTTAATCTTATCATACCTTTTACTGTAATCTCTTGACCATCTACTGTGTTTAATTCTAAATCAGCTTCATCCAGAAAAGTTACTTTCTTTTTATTTTTAAGAATTCTATTTAGTTCTTCATGTGTTATTAAGTTCACTGGAGAGCCTGTATCTAAAAATAAGGAAACGTTTTGATCCTCACATACAGCTGGTATCAAGATACACTCATTTCCCAACATGCCTCCTATGTGAAGTTTAACCTTGTTCTTTTTTATGTTTGTTCGTTTTTTTGTCATGACTTGGTCTTCCCCCGATTTGAACATAGACACAATTTTTTCTACTGTTTTGCAATCACTAGTCCAGTGCCCTTGGTATCTATGATGCCTACAGTAAGGACCAAACCCTTGTGTCTTTTGATTATCCTCTTTTGCCTTGATAAAGCATTCATACCTTGTGTGTCCTGGTTTTGCACAGTAATGACACAGAATGGACCTATCCCTTGACTGTGACCTACGAGGTGATTTCCCATAAAAAGTGTTGTTTATAGCGCGAGACCTGCTCGGGCTGCGCGAAAACTTATGAAACTGCCTGTAGGAAGGCGTGTGGGAACGAGGTCTAGGCGTCTTTGTCTGTTTGGACTGCCTCATTTCAGGTCGCGATCGATTTTGTTCTCTGCTTGGGGTCGGTGTTGATGTTTTCACAGCTGATACTGTCTCAGGTACCCTGATTCTACCAGAATGTGCATGTGTGTCGACCACACCTGCTTTACTGCACTGCATCTCTACCTCGTTCATTAAGTCTAGTAAGCACATTCCAGGGATGTACGCGATTGTTTTGGCGATCTTAAGGGTTCTATCAGGTAATTTACACAAGGCAGCTACATAACCAATGATGTCCACGACGAGGTCTGGGGACATCTTTCCATCATCTGTTATCCACTTAGAATTCTCCAGAGTAGCTAATAGGGTTCTCTTGATTGTGGAGACATCAGCAGTTATTTCACTGAGCACATGGTTTGTAGTGTGCTCCCTTACAAGATCTACAATTTTATGTAATTCTGGAATTATACCTGGCAAGAAGTTCATACCTCCAGAAAATTTCTTCAGAAATTCAGTTTTAAATTCATCATATGTCCTAGCACGATGTAGCTTATCGGAGCGCAATAAATTGCTTGCTGGACATCTTTCCTGGCTTATGCAAGATGAAAAAATAGCAATTTTCTCTTGTTCATCTAGTATATGGCGCTTGATGAACATTTGTTCGCACTGACTGATTAATGAAATGACATCAATGCGATCCTTGTCTGTGCCAGAGAATTTTGGGGCAGTCTTATCCTCGTGATACACAAAAACGTGAGGTGTGGTTTTTAGATCAGCAGTATTTGTTTCTTGATTCATCTTTAATGATTGCCCTGTTAATTCAACTTGTACGAGTTTATCGTTATGTGAGGGAATGGTAGAATATGTATGACCGGACCGGTGAACCCTGTTAAGTATATTGGCATACGTATTTAAGGCAGCTGCGAAGTCGATACTCTCAACATCTGAAGGGGTTTCCCACTCATCATCCGAAACTCCCGTATTTGTTTCCTTATCTATAACGTGTGCTGTGGGTTGTACAATGGGTGGGCTGTCTCTTAATTGTGAGTCTGATGTTGTGGCAATTTGTGTGTCATCTGGTATTAACGTGGGTGGTTGCGAAAATATTCCTGTCATTAAGATATGATGTTATGAAATACGCCTCTTGTTTATTTATGTCCTAGCAAACTAGATGATTAAATAAGTTGAATATAGCTAATTTTAGCACTGAGAAGAAATGAGCAAGTATAATTTTACCCACTTGATACAGATCGTAGAGGTGTGTCGATACAAAAGTCGATCTCGGAAGAAAATACAGGTTTGATTGAAGATCTCTTGATAATTCTAGTGGTGTGTTGATGGACGATATTACTCAGGAAACTCCATGGCCTGGTATTTGTAGTGGTTAACGGCTGTCCCAGGCAAACCTCAACATAGAACGTCGAATTTCCAACTTAACTGTGAAAATAAGTGAATATGAGTAGGAGCTATGTGAATAATGAGTAATGAGTAGTGGGTGAGAAGTGCCTGGTGTCCGTCACACGTTGCTTGGCATGGCAGACTCGCGTTGTGATGTCATCTCAGCACATGGTGACGTCGGCTTCCCACACTGGTAGCTGTGGTGAGTGAATGAGTAGCGATGAGTAACTTGAGTGAAGACGAGTGAGTAAGATGAGTTGTAAATCGTGTCTCACTCTTCGTTTGTTTGTTCCCTTTATTCTATGTGGAAGTTTTCTCTGTCCTTTTCTCTAGTGATTTATTCGTAGAGTTGTTAATTGTAGTTGATTGTAGATGGCTGTAGTTGATTGTAGATCAACTACAGCCATCGAGTGATCTCTTGACCTCTGCATCAGCGTAATGATCTGGGAGACGGAGGGGGCAGGAGCTGATATTGTTGGTTGTTGTCAATCTTGATATTTTGTAGGAATTTAATGTTGATTCGTAGACGAGGTTCGTATACGTTCGCTGCCACCAAATGTCGTAAAGACTTTGCAGTTAATTGTAGAGAAGTATATGTTAGACTTGTGGTCGAGCGGCTTTTATATCTTGTAGTAGTTTCCCCACCAGATGTCATGTAGTGACGGGAGAGGTAAAGAATAGTATGGGACTATCTTTATTTGTCTTGGAAATATTAAACAGGTATAATAGTATAAGTCCTGGGTAGCTACCTCCCTGTCTCGCTATCTCTCTCTCTCTCTCTGTTCTCAAGCTAATCTCCGTCTCGACCTCTCTCTAGGGTCGCTTGTCTCCTTCTGTCTAGCCTGTTCGGTGGCTAATCTAGGTCTGAGCTCTCTTTCCTAAATTCTGGTATAGCAGGGGTGTGTCACATGTGTTCCTCGTGGGTGGACTAGATCTTTCTCACGAGAGGACTGCTGACAGCTAACTGAATCATCTCCTTACTGGCCGCTGTCGTCAGCTTTCCCCCGTGTAAGCGTTTAGCGCTGCTCGCTTCTCGCAAACACAACACCTTCTCATCATTTGACTTCCTGCTTCTATCTGTCTCTCTATCTATCTATTTATCTATCTATCTATTATGTAGTCCTATACACACACACACACACACACACACACACACACACACACACACACACACAAACACACACACACAAACACATTACTCTCTCTCTCTCTCTCTCTCTCTCTCTCTCTCTCTCTCTCTCTCTCTCTCTCACTCTTCTTAGGTTAATTAAATTGCCTAGAATTATCGCGATCAAAAAATACTATAACCTCACCTGTATTATTTAGTCCCGTTGTGAGTATCTATCTCACCTGTTGTGTCCTCGACAGATAGAGATAGAAGGTAGATAGATAGACAGAGAGAGAGAGAGAGAGAGAGAGAGAGAGAAAGAGAGAACAAGATCCCTACACTTCATTCCTGACACCTTAACTATACTAAGCTCATAACGTCCCTACTCATCAACAAACCCTTACAGATGATATTCCAACCCGCCTAGAAGAGCCCCATATTTTCCTTCTTCATCTTGGCCAACTTTCTCAAGATGGTCCCAAAACGGTGGGGTCCTGGGGGGGGGGGACCAGAGGCGGTGATAAGGAAGCGAGTTTAACGAGCATTGATAAGAGATTTAATTGAGTCAGGGGTTAACGAGGAGGGGCAGGGGGAGGGGGGAGGGAGAAAAGGGAGAATCGGGAGGGGGGAGAATGTAGAGTAGAAACAAAAATAAAAATAAAATAAAGGAAAGATAAGCAGGACAGAAAAATGGCCCTCTAAAATTAATATATGGCTTGTTACAGTTTTTCTGATTTATTTTTTATTAAATATGCTTTGTTTTTATGTGGTAGGTGGGGGCGCTCACCATCCACTCACTCAATGTAGTGCTGCTCTCGGGTGTCTGCCCTGTCCTCTCCTCCATCTTTCTTTCCTTCCATCTTCTATCTTTCTTTCCTTCATTCTTTCCTCGTCCTTTTGCCTACGGGTGACTTTACACTCCCTGTTCTGCCTTTCATTCCTTCATTCTTTCCTCATCCTTCTGCCTATGGGCGACTCTACACTGAGTGACAAACCAAATGGTTTCCTGTACACCAGGAAACTATTTACTACGCTGGGTGGTAACCATATAACCAAATTTTGGTGCCTGGTGGTTTAGTGGGTAATTTTGTGCTCCAGTCGGATTGAGCCGGTGAAGGTTTATATCCAAGGGATGGTTGGGGTTTATTGCTCACGTAATGCCACTCAGGGATGAGCGAGGTTGGTCACTTATCTTAAATGTCAGGACCAACTGCCTAACCCCGGGCTCCTACGCTCCTCATGGGGCAACGTAGGATTGGATGATGGATGGATGGATGCTTTGTTTTTCCTCCTTTCGACCCCTTCATGATCGGTACAGCTTTAGCATAACATCAAAGTTATCATAAAAATAAATAATGATACTACTACTACTACTACTACTACTACTACTACTAATAATAATAATAATAATAATAATAATAATAATAATAATGATAATAATAATGTCACCATCAACCCTCCCAGGTCTATACAACTCTAGTGTTCTTTGCACCTAACGCCAACTACTTTATTCTCACGGGGACGGAACTATTCTCATGGCGCCGGAACTATTCTCATGACGCCGGAACTATTCTCACGGGGCCGGAACTATTCTCACAAGACCCCAACTATTCTCAAGGGACCCCAACTATTCTCATGGGGCAGGAACTATTCTCACGGGGCCGGAACTATTCTCACGGGACAGGAACTATTCTCACGGCGCGCGGAAACTGGATACAAAAAATGGGAAGGTGAAGAATGGAGGAAAGGAGTTGCAGATTGACTGAATATTTGATGTGGCAAATTACCGGTATATAAAAGCTGGTTTCTTATATCATGTCTTGGTTTAGAGAATGCTATGTTTACTACACACACACACACACACACACACACACACACACACACACACACACACACATTTTTAGATAGAGGAGAGAGAGAGAGAGAGAGAGAGAGAGAGGGTGAGAGAGAGAGAGAGAGAGAAGACAGTCGTAAGTGATTCTAAGAACTACCTGGAAGATGAAATGGAATACGAGGAGCCAATTAGAGGGCTGGAATGGACCCGCTAATGGCCCCCCTCCACCCTCACCCCCCACCTCCACCTCACACCCTCACCCCCACCCCCCAACTCGCCTTATTAACAAGATGGAGGACTTTTTATTACTCTGTTTTTTGGCCCACCTGTTTCACCTGAACAGAGGTTGTATAGATGGAATGAAGTTACCTTTGCCTGGTCACCTGTTAATTAGTATATGCATCAAAGGTAGTCGTAGTAGAAGTAGTAGTAGTAGTAGTAGTTCATCTGAAACATGAACCCGGTGGACTGTTGGCTGGAGTTCCCCCCCCTCTCTCTCTCTCTCTCTCTCTCTCTCACACACACACACACACACACACACACACACACACACACATTTGTCTCTCAGTCATACACCTAATTATTTCCACCTCATTTTTTTTCAACCCCCCCCCCTTCCTGCTCACCCTCCCCACCTTAACAAATCACCAATCAACCTGGCCATCAACCCCTGCCTGGTTAATCAATTTACACCTAATCACCTTCGGCCAACCATAGGGCTCCCATCGTCGCTCATGCGGTGGCTCAATCGGTAGAGAGGTGGCGTGCGGTCCTAACGGACCCAGGTTCAAATCTCGGCTGGGGCAAGGAACAGTTTAAGGATTTGAATTTCATTAAATCAGGCTTTACTGATCTACCAGAAGACCCGCCGACATGTCGTAAAAATATCCCCGCTAATACCAATACACCAGTCCTGTATGAGACAGCCCTGGCATGTATTCAATATGGACGGTGGCTGTTAGCGCCGAAGTGGTGACATGTAGAGGTGTATGGTATGCAGGAGGACTGCTGGGCCTTGATAGCAGGCTGTGAAGCCTATGCCCAGAGTCAGACACAAAAAAAAAAAAAAAAAAAAATCAGACACACTTTCCCTTCCTTATTAATATTCCATCGAGGGTCACTCGTCCTTCACCCTACCTTGACCTAATTTAGTTTAATCTAACCTCTAACCTTACCCAACCTAACCTTTCCTAACCTAACCCATCCTAACCTAACCTATCCTAACCTAACCCATCGTAACCTAACCCATCCTAACCCGTCCTAACCTAACCAAATTTTGGCAAACTAGTTTATGCTAACCCAGTTCATTTCAACCTAACCTAGTAATTTTTTAAAGCAGATAAATGGGTTACATATAAAAATCAATCAATAAATAAATTAATAAAATAAAAATAAACAGAGAATTCGGGAAAAGTTCAATATTTTTAAAATCAAATTCACTTCAAACTTACGTACCAAAAATTAAAAAAAAATAGGAAAAAATCAAGAACACTTCAAAATCTTTCAAGACAAATCCACCTTATTCTAATCTAAATCAAAGAAAAAAAATGGCAGAAATAACAGAAAGGAAAAAAGGGCAACAATCTCCAAATTAAAACACACATCTGGTCTCACCTTTAGCTTCTTGTGGCACAGGTAAAAAACTTCTTCCCGTCACACACACACGGCAAACACCTACATCTCACCTGGGAAGAAAATGGTAATTGTTATTTAAGACGATCACTGTGAGAGGCGAGAGATATGGCTTGTCACGCTCCAAGGAAAGTGTGTGTGTGTGTGTGTGTGTGTGTGTGTGTGTGTGTGTGTGTGTGTGTGTGTGTGTGTGTGCTCATCGTCTCTCGCATGTTGTAATCTCACAGAAGTGGTGTTGGAACAAGCTTAAGGAGAAAGTCTGTTTACCTGGCCAAGATTAAGACGATAGAGACACCTTAAGACGAGGATAAGGCGCTGATTGACAGGTGAAACGAATAAAGCCGAGAAATCAATATAAGCATTTAAACAAACAAACAAGGGCACATTCTACCAAGTACAGAAATCTTACGAAAATCTTAGTAACAAAATCTCCTCGTAAGATTTAGGCAAGATGGATAGTAAGGAGAATGTATGTATTGGGAAAATATATATATATATATATATATATATATATATATATATATATATATATATATATATATATATATATATATATATATATATATAAAGATGGGAAGACGTATTGTTTCTTGTCAATCTTCTTATAATGAAAAAATAAGGACAAAGATGCTGGTATAATCTTAGGTATACGGCAAGATATAACGAAATGATGGTACTTTTTTGTACTGTTGAGAGAGAGAGAGAGAGAGAAAGGAATGGAGAAGGATGAAAGGAAAGGGAGACGAAGGACGAATAGGGAGGGGATGGGGAAGGGGAAGAGGCGGGGAGAGGAGGGGAGGGAAGGGGAAAGGTTAGGGGTGAAAGCAAGGCCTGTCACCTCACCCCAGTTACTGACGGTGACTCAGGCATTATATACACATACAGGTACATACATACATACTGTACGTAGGCATATATATATATATATATATATATATATATATATATATATATATATATATATATATATATATATCGGATAAAAATAATTATATAAATAGACAATCTCTCTCTCTCTCTCTCTCTCTCTCTCTCTCAACGAACATATTCAGACATCAACACAGCTGTATTTACACACACTCACACACACACACACACACACACACACACAAGAATTACAACACACATAAGCTTCCACACAGGTTGACACATGGGTACAAATACATACAGACACATACATGGCAGGGTACAAACACGTATATACACATGAAAACCGCACAAAAATTCCTTCCCATTGTGTGTGTGTATGTCCGGTACGCCCCATAACGGTAAACGTACACACACACACACACACACACACACACATAATCACACATAATTATGCAACACTCGACGTGCGTGACTGCATAATGTGTGTTTTGTTTACTGAGAGAGAGAGAGAGAGAGAGAGAGAGAGAGAGAGAGAGAAACAGGGCAGTACAGTAACAAATTATGGAAGTGAAGAGGAACATAATTTCACTCAAGCTTTATTTAAACCAGTCACTGCATATTTTATTTATTATTGTCAGCACCAAGCTGAGTTAAATTTCATTTTCAATGAATCGCCCCTTACTCTTATACTTACTGTTTATCTAAAATTAACAAAACTGAAGGAGATGGAGCGGGGTAACAAGAGCTCATTTTATTGTTACTCATGAACTACTTGAGGAATATCTTTTAGTTTCCCCTAATTTAGAGAAATGCTCGTTTTCTGTATGTATTTTGATTTGCACATATTAGTTGCGTTAGTAGCGAGTGTAATGAAGATACAACGAAATTATAATGTGAATGTTAAATATTACCATACCAAATAAAACTGCAAACTAATCTTGAAAGAAATCTGATGGGCGTCTTGAAGATTCTGGTGTTCTCATTTAGCATCACTGTCCTCTACATTACCTCTATGTGCTTGTGTTCCTGTTTCATCATCATTATCATCATCACCATCATCATCATCATCACCAACACCATCATCATCATCATACTCACCACCATCGTCATCATCACCATCATCATCGTCATCATCTCTACCTCCTACTCTTCCAAACTTTTCTTCTTCTAACACTGTCTTTTCTTTGTCTTCCTCCAATCCCCCCTACCTCCCCCCTACCTACAGGTCCCCCAATAAGTGTCGTCTGCCTGTGTGCCTGTCTACTCCTACTGTCCCCCACTCACTCCCCCTGCTTAATGGTCTCTGTTTCTACCCCTCTCACTACCACCTCCCTCTCCATACATGCATAAACTCAAGGGACGGAGACAAGAGTTTAAATATCTTGAGGGGAGTAATGGACAATGTTTTTAGGTCTTTCACTACTACAACTCTCTCCTAAGGGACGTAAAATCGACTGTCGGTAGATATAATTAGTCGTAAATATATCAGGGTAATGAAGAGGTTAATTAGGATTGTAATTAACCTCTCCACTCTCCTACGTTGACTAAAATCACATAACACTACGGGCGATAAAATATATAATCTATCTATCTATCTATCTATCTACGATATCTATCCCTCTATCTATCTGTTCCTAGACGCCTTAATTCCGTAAGGCGTGGCCACAAACAAATCGCCTCCTCGTAGCCTTGTCTTCTACCATTTCGCTACCCTTCCCCCAACTCACACCCACCCCCTCATATTATCTCTTCACTCCATCCCACCATCTCATTCTTGGTCTCCCACTCCTCCTCCACCTCACTCACATACATTCTTTAAGTCAGTCTCTCTCCATCCTCTCACACAGCCAAACCATCTCAACGCATTTCTCTCAGCACTCTCAATCACATCAACACTCCAACGCTCCTGCACTTCCTCATTTCTCTTTCTCTCCATGCAACTCCACATGTTCCTCTCAAAAACAACTCATTTCCACTGCTCTCACTCCTCCCTTGTGTCCTACTGTATAAGAAACCCCTTGAGGTCTTAAAATGTGTCTTGGTTCTATATTATCATTTCCCCCTGAGTTAAAAAATAAAAAAAAATCCGACAGCAGCAAAAACCAAATTTAAAGGACACACTGGCAACTACAAGGTTTAAATGTCTGTCCGTCCCTTTAACTACCTGCTTGCCCACCTGTCTGCTGCCCCCGCATGCCTTTTAACTCCCTGTCTGCTTATCTGCTCTTCTGTCTACCTGATTACCTTCCCAGCTCTGTTTGTACTACACCTGGACTGGGTAAATTAATTTGGTTACCGGGCCGCTACAAGACGTCTGGCTCACTTCCTGGATCACACACTTAACCCCTTCAGACTGATGACGCCTTTTGTTAGCTTCTTCCTGTTGTTATAGACGATTTTGTTCAGGTGTACAGAGGATTTCTGAAATGAGGGGGTTAAATATGGAAGTGGTTAATCCGTCCACAACATACATACATACAGTTAATCAGTCCACATACATACATACAGTTAATCGGTTCACATGCATACACACATATATATACATACATATATATATACGTCTACCCATCCATACATACATACAATGTATACATATTTCAGAGGTGCTGGAGAGACACGCCTTCACGTGGTGGCATCACTGGACGGTTCTTCTGGCCTGTTATACAAACGGTCCACAAATCTCTCCCTGTCCCGCAAAAGGGGGAAGTTGGACAGAAGAGGATGGACAATTTCGACCTGCAGTCCACTGGATTTAAATTTCAGATGAACCTGGGCAACAACAAAAACAAAAAACAAAGCAAAAAAAAAATAAAGACAACATAAAGTAAAGCAAAAACAAAAACAAAAAACAAAAACAACAAAACAAAAACTATCTATCTATCTATCTATATCTATCTATCTATCTTTCTATCTATCTATCTATATATATATATATATATATATATATATATAGCCCGACGCCCTAATCCCGCAAAGGGTGGCCGCAGACAAAACGCCTCCAAGTCACTCTGTCACCCACCATTTGACTACCCTCCCCACAACTCACCCCCCCCTCCCTCATATACCTCTCAACTCCATCCCTCCACCTCATCCTCGGTCTACCCCTCCCTCTCCCTCCCTCCACCTCACCTATATACACCCTCTTCAGTCTTTCATTCTCCATTCTCTCCACATGTCCAAACCACCTCAGTGTATTTCTCCTAATCTTCTCAACCATATATATATATATATATATATATATATATATATAAACGAAGCAAAAAAATCAACAAATACAACAAAAAGTCCACAACAAACAAAGCATTTCCTGTATCCTGTATTTTCACCTATCGCTTGCCAGGCTGTCCACATCCACTTCCTCCTCTTCCTCTAATTAAATTCCTGCCTGTTCCCCCACCTGTTTACCTGAGCCAGAGGACAGGTGAGGCATGGAGGCGTTGATCCCTGACCCTTCCTAAGACACTGACCTCACCTTTCCTAAAATTACATTTGTTTCTTTACCTTTCATTCTTTCTTTCTTTCTTATTATTATTATTATTATTATTATTATTATTATTATTATTATTGTTGTTGTTGTTTACCTCTGCCTAAAAACTATCAAATTTTATACCCTGAATTAAGTATAAACATATGGACAGTTGTCTAAAAATTTACTGAAGACTAAATTTAAGGCTCAGAAAACTTCTTTCTAACCACAAAGGCCGACTATTTCTTTCCTTACTGTAATGCAGAGTAGTAAAAGAAACTACATATATATCTTAAGAAGGACCCAACATCTTAGGGAGGAGTCTTGGATATGACGAGGTTAATTATTACCTTCCCCAACGAAGTTGGAGGAGGTTACGTATTCACCTATGCCTGTCTGTCTGTCAGTTTGTCCAGACGATATCTCCAAAAGTTCTCAGAGAATTTCAATGAAATTTTGTGGAAGGGTGGGCCATGGGCCAAGAAAGAATTGGTTAAATTTGGGGGAGGATCCTGATCCGGATCTGGATTCTGCAATGGCACTGGAGGAGGTATGCGCTCTCTGAGTGCCTTCTAGTTATATCTGTATCTAACCCAGAAAGAGAGAGAGAGAGAGAGAGAAAGAAAGAGCGATACACAACAAAGAACAAATAAAGACAAAAGCTAGGGTGTTGTCGTCCTCCTCCGCCACCCCACCTCTGACCCCAAGCCTATTAAGAGAGAGGCACTGATGCTAACTTTACCTGTCCTGCCAAGGTGTCTCACTCCAACCATCTCTCAGTCTCACCCTTCTTCTCCAACAAACACCTTCTTCATCATTATCATCATCAATCCTCTCTCTCTCTCTCTCTCTCTCTCTCTCTCTCTCTCTCCTCTCTCTCTCTCTTCCCCACCATCTCAAGTCACCAAAGACAGCCTCGCAACTCCTAAATTTTCATTTTTCTTTGTCCTAAGGTGAAAGAAATCGTCTAGGGCAGAAAGACTGAGACGTCCTTGTACTGAAAGGATTTAAGGACTTTTAATAAAGCTAAGGAAAGGCCAATATTAATAATGATAATAATAATAATAATAATAATAACAATAATAATAATAACAACAGTAATAATGATAATAATAATTATAATAATAGTAGTAGTAGTAGTAGTAGTAGTAACATATATTTATTATTATCATTTATTATATTATTATTATTATTATTATTATTTATTTTTATTACGCTGTATATCTAAAGGAGATTATTGCTAATTGTTCCTTCACAACAGTAACCTCTAGTCTTGCTGAACATATTTTTACAGGCAGGAAGAACAAGGTCGCAGGATGAACAAGAACAAACCAAACAACACGAAATGATACAAAAGATAACACGAGATACTGAAGATAACACGATATTGTATTGGCCATTTAGCTCTTCCTTGGGCATTTAACTCTTCCTTCGGCATTTAATTCTTCTTCCTTGGGCATTTAATTCTTCCTTGGGCATTTAACGCTTCTTCCTTGGGCATTTAACGCTTCTTCCTTGGGCATTTAACTCTTCTCCCTTGGGCATTTAATTCATTCTTGGGCATTTAATTTTTTTTTCTGGGCATTTAATTCTTCTCCTTGTGCATTTAATTCTTTCTTGGGCATTTAATTCTTCTTTCTGGGCATGTAACTCTTCTTTCTTGGGCATTTACCTCTTCTTATCTCCAGACTCTCCTTATCAGCTTGGGAGAGAGACTTTGGGTGGGTAATTTGCCTTCATTAACATCCTAATTACCACATTTATCCTTAACTGAGTAAGAAAATAACAGGAAAATGCGTTAAATGACTGGATAGGCTAATTGAGAGATTGTGGAAAATATCTAGTGATATGTTTACACCATAATCTATCTTTGTTGACCTTTAAGAGATTCTCTCTCTCTCTCTCTCTCTCTCTCTCTCTCTCTCTTTCATATTTATAACTACTCTTAGGCTTAATTCATATAAAAGAATGCTCATCTATACGATCATCTCAACACACACACACAGCTACCAGGCATTTCCCAACTACACTATACACACCCTATTCATCTCACCTACGGTACCTAACTCATTTCCTCATCTCACTCATCTTACTCATTACCATCCCCACACCCACCTGAACACACCACACCCACCCACCCACTTGTCTCATATCACCTCCTCTCACTCACACACCTGTCACTCACTCAAAACACTCATCAATGCACCTCACTCTGATCTCACTCAGCTCACCAAACTTATGTCATCCCTTCACTCAACTCACTCAGCTCACCAAACTTATCTCATCCCTTCACTCAACTCACTCAGCTCACCAAACTTATCTCATCCCTTCACTCATCTCACTCAGTAATCACCCACTGACCCTACTCACCCTGGTTCGATCAGGTAGAGGCAGGTAATTGATTGTTAGAGGCTATTATTCATCTTGATTTGACGGCAAGAGGGGGAGGAGGGTTAAGGGAAGGTGGGGAGAGGGGAGAGAGTAGACTGGGTAGGGAAAGGAGGAGGGAGAGCGGAGATAAAGGGAAGAATGAGAGAGTGGGAGTGGAAATGGGGAGAGGAGAGGCTGAGAAGTGGGAAGGAAGTGGAAAAAGAAGGGAGGGGAGGGGATGGAGATTGAGGAAGGAAAGATGGAGGAGGTGGAGGAGTGGGAAGGGGAATGGAGGGGAGGAAAGAGTGGGAGAGAAAGAGAGGGGCGCGATGAGAAGAAGGGATAAGAGGAAGAAGAGTAGGTAGGGAGCATGAAAAGAGAAAGAGGGGGTGAGTGGAAGAAAGAGAAAGGGGGGGAGGGGAAGCGGGGAGGGAAACTGGTGAAAGGGAAAGGACGTAGGGAGGCAGGGCTAAAGTGAAGAGAA
The DNA here is from genome assembly GCF_032717465.1 of Coenobita brevimanus. Taxonomy (NCBI): domain Eukaryota; kingdom Metazoa; phylum Arthropoda; class Malacostraca; order Decapoda; family Coenobitidae; genus Coenobita; species Coenobita brevimanus. The sequence goes on along the minus strand of NC_136977.1, from coordinate 47,990,410 downwards.
GAGAAGCAGTTGGTAGTTAAGAGGGAGGCGACTAGGGACCATTGAATAGCTATAGTCTCCATTAACCTTCCCATTAACCCCTTCAACATCATGACGTCTTATCTGGCTTCCTTCTTGTTTTCTCCAGACGGCTTTCTTCATCTTAATATCTCCCTTATTAAGATTTTTTTTTTATGACTATCTCTCCCTGTTATCTGCTGTCTTCCCTGCCTCCTTATCTATCTTTCGTCTCTCTCTGTCTCCCTATCTGTCTCCCTATCACTGCTATCTATTCTCTCCTACCGTGTGGCTATCTAAACGTCGACTGTCTATCCTGTCGTTAACTTTATGCTCTGAGTGTGCGTGTAAACTGAACAGCTGATCCTGTTTTGTTGTCTGCTCGTGGTCGGTCTCTCTCTCTCTCTCTCTCTCTCTCTCTCTCTCTCTCTCCACACACACACACACACACACACACACACACACACACACACACACACACACACACCACAACCATTATATTAAAGAAAAAGGTTAGATAATATAACTTTTTACTTCCTTTTTTATTTTTGTCGGAAACTCAGTAAAACCGTACGAAATAAAGCCAAATAAAGGATCCTCGGGGTGAAGGGGCAAAGCACTTTCCCTCCTTCTCAGTAAAGCCGGCTCCCTGTAGGGCTTAATCCAGAAAGCCGGCTCCCAAAGCCGGCTACTGGAGACGGCTTTGGTGACTATGTATGTATGTATGTATGTATGTGTGTGTGTGTATATATATATATATATATATATATATATATATATATATATATATATATATATATATATATATATATATATATATATCCTGCTTTATGTATGTATGTATGTATGTATTGGTTGCTTTATGTATGTATGGATGTTAGTTACTGTATGTATGTGTATGTATGTATGGATAGATGGATGGATGTACCAGTAAGTATGTGTATGTATGTATATATGTAACCATATATGTATTTATGTACGTACCGGTATGTATGTATGTATGTATGGTAGGCCATGGTTCTACGTGGTCCTCTTCATCATCATCATCATCATCATTATCCTCCTTATCATCATCATCATCATCATCATCACCAGATGATCGCAGGTACACATTCCATGACTCTCACTCCCCCGTTTCTCTCTCTCTCTCTCTCTCTCTCTCTCTCTCTCTCTCTCTCTCAGGCAGTATAAGGAAAACATGACATACTGAACTCCAAATATTACTGATGACAAATAAAACAAGACAGATAGATAGATAGACAGATAGATAGATAGACAGATAGATAGAGACAGGTGGATTGGTAGGTGGTGGCCGAGTGGTAAGAGAGGTGGTCTGTTGTCCGAAGCACCCTGAGTTCCATTCCCAGCGAGGAAGGGGAAACTATGATAAATTTCGCCACACCAGAAATACTGATATACCACATGATCCACCGCTAATACCACCACACCAGCCCGGTATAAGGAAGCCCTTGTATGTATTCAGTGTGGACGGTGGGTATTGGTGCCGAAGGTGTGACATGTGAAGGTGTATGGTATGTAGGAGAAATGCTGCCTCTTAGGGAAGGGCCTTTTGAACCTATGTACAAAGTTGGACGTATAAAAAGGATATATGGCTAAACAGATGGACAGATTGACATACAGAGAGAGAGAGAGAGAGAGAGAGAGAGGACTTTTGCGAGGCTTTTCGTGCATTCGTATCTTCATGGAAATCACACCCTTCACCCCGATGATAACAAGTCACGAAACCGCTCGATAGATAGATGGATAGATAGATAGACAGATAGACAGACAGACAGATAGAAAGACAGAGACAGACAGAATATATTCCTAGATAGATAAATTCTGAGACGAAGATAAACTAATAGATAGATAGATAGATAGATAGACAGACAGACAGACAGATAGATAGATAGATAGACTGAGTGATTGATGGGTGGATGGATACAGATAGATGGATACACATATAGATACACAGATAGGGTTGCAGCTACTACACGCCGATCCACTCCTCTCTCTCTCTCTCTCTCCATTAATATTTAAGACCAGGACCACCTAATCCAAAGGACCGTAAATATGAGTGATCTGTGTCTCTACGTAACTGCAGCCCTATAACTCTCTCTCTCTCTCTCTCTCTCTCTCTCTCTCTCTCTCTCTCTCTCTCTAACTTTCACCCCACACCTTCGCCAAAATAGTTGTCTCACCTTTCTCCGGAACTACACCTTACACACCCCTCCCCCCTCCCCCCTCCCCCACCTCACCACACACACACACACACACACACACACACACACACACACACACACCTCCCTGCTCACCTGTAGGACTGTAATTAATCCTGTTACCTGGCTGAGAGAGTCAGTGAGCAGGTGAGGTGACGTGTGGGGATCTATACAGGTGAGAGAGAGAGAGAGAGAGAGAGAGAGAGAGAGAGAGAGAGAGAAACTGTAGGAAAATATTTGGTATATAGACAATACAGACAGATTATTAGGGAGACAGGTAGGTAGGTATGTATGTAGGTAGGTAGGTAGGTAGGTAGGCAGGTAGTGCAGACAAGTGTGGAAAGAGGGATGAAAGAGGGATTGGAGAGGGAGGTAAAGACGGAAGAGGGGAAGGGGGGAAGCGAGGGGAAACACTGAGGGTATAAGAGGAGGATGACGTGAAAAAAAAATCAAGTAAAAAAATAAAAAAAATATATATAAAAATGAAAAAAAAAAAAAAAAATCTACTAGCCCTTTTCCTCAAACTTGGCGTAAAATTGCCATCCCTCCCCCTTGAATGCTGAGTTGTGGCAATAAATTAACACTAAAATATGATGCTAGTCACGAAGAAGTGCTAGAGAAAGAATGTAGAAGCACAGTTCTGTCTTTTTCTGCCACTGAGCTACGTGAAATAAGCTGCAAAAGAAAGAAAATCTTGGCCAAGTTAAAGTGAATGAAGTATACTCTCTTCAGGGCTTCAAAGCTGACTATGGTATCTTTTCTATGAGTCTAGAATAAGGGCACGTACCTAGCACCTCTTCTTTAGCGATTTATTTTTTGGACCCGGCTGGTTAATGTCCTTATGTACGTTATTTATGCAGAATATGGGGACACAGGAAGGATTCAGGTAACACAGAATTGGACAGTAAGGTGCAATGAGCTGAATAAATCGCTTAGGGAAAGGTGTTAGGGAGGACATGGAAGAAAAAGACTCCCCACCCACAACCCCCCCCAGACGAAACCGGGAAGAGAAATTTTAAGAAGGAACACCATGGAATATAGAAAAAAATGTCATGCAAACTTCACAGGAAAGGGTGAATGAAAAATCAGGTGAGTTGATGGAAGGAGAAGAGAGAAGAGGACAGGAGAGACGAGAAAGAGAGAGAGAGAAAGAGGACAGATGGAGAGAAGAGGAAGAAGAGAGAAAAAGAGGATACAGAAAGAGAGAAGAGGAAGAAATAGAGAACAGAAAGAGGGAGGAGGAAGAGAGAAAGAGAGGACAGAAGGAGAGAAGAAGGGAGAGAAAAAGAGGACAGAAGGAGAGAAGAAGGGAGAGAAAAAGAGGACAGAAGGAGAGAAAAAGAAGAAAACGGAGGGGCTATGAAGAAGGGAAGCTACAGAAAGCGGACGAAGAGGAGGAAAAAAGAGAAAGAGAGAAGAAGACAATCGTAAGACACAGGAAGAAAACAATCGTAAGACACGGGAAGAAAAGAATCGTAAGACACAGGAAGAAAACAATCGTAAGGCACAGGAAGAAAACAATCGTAAGACACAGAGGAAGAAAACAATAGTAAGACACAGGTGGAAGACAATCGTAAGACACAGGAAGAACACAGTCGTAAGACACAGAGGAAGAAACTATAGAAACGAAGAAATACAAGAAGAGCGAAAGGAAAGAAATGAATGAAGAAAAAAGGAATGAAAGAAAAGAGGGCATAATACACAGACGAAGAAACGGAACAAAGACAAAAACATAACAAAGACAAAAGAAAAAAACAAAACAAAAAGACGATACAAGACAGACGAAACAAAACAGAAAAAGACAAAACAAAACAAACACAAAACAAAGCAGACAAAACAAAACAAAGACAAAACAAAGGCGAAACAAAACTAAGAAAAAAGACAAAACAAAACAAAGACAGAGACAAAACAAAAGACAAAAAACAAATCAAGGACAAAAACAAAACAAAACTAGGCATACAAAAAGAAACAAAACAAAACAAAGAAAAAAGACAAAACAAATCAAGGACAAAAACAAAACAAAACTAGGCATACAAAAAGAAACAAAACAAAACAAAGAAAAAAGACAAAACAAAACAGACAAAACAACAAAGACAGAGCAACAGACAAAACAACAAAGACAGAGCAACAGACAAAACAAAACAGAAAACAATTACGAAGAAAAATTAAAAAAAGAAGAGAAACGGAAAAAAACAAGGGAGAGAAAAGGCAAAACAAAAAAACAAAATTAATCCAAGAAAACAGAAAATTATAAGCCAAGAAATAAAAGACAGAGAACAAGAAAAACACTGGCTGATAAGAAGGGAGAAAGAGAAATTGAGGGAGAGACAGGGAGGGCGATAAGGAGGTCGGAAAAAAGGGCGATATGGAAATAGGGCAAAGAAATGTGGAAAGTGGAATATTAGGCTGAAAAATTGTAAAAGCTTGGAATGAAAGGAAATTGTGTGAATACAAATGCTTGTGACAGAGATAGCTAGGTAGGTGGATAGATACACAGATAGATAGATAAATACAGATGGATGATTGGGTGGATGGAAGGATAGATGGATGGATGGATGGATGGATGGATGGATGGAAGGATGGGTGGATGGATGGATGGATGGATGGATGGGCAGATGGATCGATTGATAGATAGACAGGGAGGGAGGGAGGGAGACAGATGGATACAGACAGATAGAGATGGATACAGACGGGCAAAGACAGACAGACAGATAGAGAAATAGAAAGACAGACAGGTAAACTAACAGAGAGGTACGGAGACAGACAAGCATGTAGGTAAGTAGATAAACAGACAGACAGGTAGATAGATGGATATACTGAGAGGTAGGTAGGTAGGCAGATTCGAATATAGATAGACAGATAGGCAGACAAACAGATAATATACAGGTAGGTAGGCAGGTAGATAGTTAAGTAGGCATGAACACAGAAATAGTAAGCAGACAAAGAGATAGCGAGAAAAAGAGAAGAGAACTGATGAGAGGAGGAGGAAGAGGATGAGGAGAAAGAGTAGACAGGGAAGAGGAAATAATAATAACAGAAGAACAGAGGGAAAAAATAAACACAAGATTAAGACCAAGAATAAGAATAACGTGAGAGAGATAAATTGGAGAAGGTAATTTTCCAGGTAATAACCCTAATGCCAGGTAAAGGTGTGTTTATTTACTAACGTCAAGGCGTCCCCCTCAAAATGTATGCAAATTTTAACCCTCACCTTTTTCATATATATTATTTTTTGGGTCTGGGTGATGAGGGATGGAGAGCGGGGTCCATTTTTGAGTGTGTGTTTTCTTTTTCTTTCTTATTATTATTTTATTTTTTTTTTTGACGTGCTGCCCTACCCATGCATAAAATATAAATCGGTTTTCATTCTCTCTCTCTCTCTCTCTCTCTCTCTCTCTCTCTCTCCTCCATTTACCATCTCCTCCTCCTCCCTTTCCTCTCCCTCCTTCCGCATTCTTTTACATCCTTCTTTCCTTCCTCCTCCTCCTTCCCCTTCCCCTCCTCCTCCTTCCCCTTCCCCTCCTCCTTCCCCTTCCCCTCCCTTCCCCTTGAATCTTACGTCCCCTCTCTTCCATCCTCCCTTCCCTCTCAACCTCACTTTCCTCTTTTCTTCCCCATCCCTCCCCCCTCAAATTCAAATTTCTCCACTTTCTTCCTTTCCTTTCCCTCTCTCCTCTCCCTGCCCCTCTTCTACCCCTCACTCATTCCCCCTTCTCTTCCCCTCACTCCTATCCCTCCCCTCTCTCCACAGTCCTCTCTCCTTCTTCTCCCCTCACTCCTCTACCTCCCCCCTCCTCTTCTTCACTCCTCTGCCTCCCCTCTCTTCCCCTCACTCTCCCCTCCTCTCCCCTTCCCAATCTACAACTTCTTGCATCTGCCCCAAATTCATGTTCTTCGATACAAAAAAAAAAAAAAAAAAAAAAAATCTGAAAAAAAAAAAAATCGCGTTTCTCAGATCAAACCCCCATCGCTCGTAAAATGCTCTGAAACCTCATTTAGAGGGGCTTAACTCCAAAGAAAGTTTAAGATAGTGCGCTGGGCTTAAATTGGGGGGACTTAAATCGAAGAAGCTTAAAGAGAAGATTTTATTCAGGTGAGAGGCATATTAGCAGCCAAAGGTGAAATGCAGGTAAAGAGTAACAGGTGTGATGAAGAGACGGGGGTTTGAGGAGGGACTGAAGCAGTGATCTCTCTCTCTCTCTCTCTCTCTCCACTTTTTTTTTCCACAATCTTCATGCCCTTTTCTTTTCATATTTTTTCGACCATTTTCAATATTATTTCCTCTATAACACGTACACTCACCCCATAAAATTTCGTTCATAGGAGTGTCCAAGGAATAGCAATGAAGTGTGTGTGTGTGTGTGTGTGTGTGTGTGTGTGTGTGTGTGTGTGAGAGAGAGAGAGAGAGAGAGAGAGAGAGAGAGAGAGAGAGAGAGCACACAAAAACCACCCCCACGCAACGCTGACTTCGAAATCCGATCTCATTTTCTTACAATTTACTCCACTTTTTCCCCCCTCTTTCCTCTTTTTTTCTGCCGGCCACCAATCGAAATGGCTTGTTTCACGGACTGCCACGATTTTCCTTAACGCCGTGAAAACCCCGGGATCGGCTGGCTGGCTGGGGGGAGGGACGCTTTACGACGGGTAAGGAACGGCTCTTGTACGTGTATCAGAAGAATTAGAACTTGATAAATATAGAACACTGGAACTCAATGTTGATATAAAATTCCTTCTTGAATCACTGCTCATTCTTCGTTGAAATTCCCCCCAAATCGATCCGTTTAGTCAGAATTACACAGATATACAGACCACACAGACCTAACTGTCTCAAAAACTTGCCCAGCATTAAGAGGCAGACTTACAATATTCTAAAAAAAGGGGGGGGGGAAATCCAAAACAGTCTTGCCATGAGCTGTACAGGAAAATTGGGAGAACACTTGACAGAATGATAAGAAAAACAACAACAACACCTAACAGGGTGGGATAAAATTACAACTATAATGGGAAAATTAAATAACCTGACACTATAGTAGCAGACAGGTGACATGATTAAACCGCATACCTGTGTGTGTGTGTGTGTGTGTGTGTGTGTGTGTGTGTGTGTGTGTGTGTGTGTGTGAGAGAGAGAGAGAGAGAGAAAGTGTCAAAGCGATTATAATATTGTGAACTAAGGCTCTAGGGAATAAACGAAAATATTAGCAACAAAATTTGGAATGTAAGGAAACGTAATGGTGTGCCAATCTTCAGGTAAAAAAAATAAATAAATAAATAAAAACATGGAACTTTACCTCTTGCTACTCTTCATTACGGCACATATTTACCCAGGTCATTACGATAACTTATGGGACGGTGAACGATAGCTTTTGAAACCCACGGAGGAACCAGCAAATGTTTCAGAATAATGCGGTAAGAGCTCACAATTGTTAGTCAGAGAGAGAGAGAGAGAGAGAGAGAGAATCCTCCTAACCTCACCTGCACAGTATTCGATATATATGGAAAGCTATGCACACCTCTAGAGGCAAAAAAATACACGAATTTCTATGGAACTTACCTGTATGTCACGTGTAGTTCTAAATGCCAGCCTAATGAGCCTTACCTGTGCCAGAAGGACTGAGCACATTCTACACCACCCCTCCAAACCACCAAAGCTATCTCATTTTCTTCCTGTTCCGGCCACACGATTTTATTCATCTTAGAAGTGGCCAATCGTCTTCTAAGGACTTAAAGCGTCTCAGGTAACCCCTTGAAGACGATTAAAAAGGTATCTCGTTTTCTCTTCCAATCTCCAGATGATTTCCTTCAGGTAAGGAATGACCTGAGTGCATAATTATCTAACTCTGAGCTGTATTATCGTCGATTGAAGAAGCTCCTTAACACCTTTTCCAAAGCGATTCATTTTGCTTATTACACTTTACTGTCCTCATCTGTGCTACATAAATCCTTCCAATATCGCCATCAGCATAAATAACGTACAAAAGGATACTAACCGGCCATATCCAAATGTAAATCGCTAAGGAAGAGGTGTTAGGAAGCTTCCTTATCCGAGAAGAATAAAAGCCTATTAACGGGCATATCCAAAAATAAACCACTAAGGAAGAGGTGTTAGGGAACTTTTTTACCCGACAAAAATACGAGTCTCCATCCTTATCCAAAATTAAATCGCTAAGGATGAGGTGTTAGGGAGCTTCCTTACCCGACGAGAATACAAAAATAAATTGCTAAGGAAATGGTGTTAGGCGCCTCCTTCCCTTTTCCTGCGTGATCTCTTGGCCTTCCTTCCAGCCTCATCCATCTCACCTGTCTATCTATCTATCTATCTATCTACCCATCTGCCTACCTATCTATCTACCTACCTACCTCCCAACCTTTCTATTTATCTGTCTGTCTGTCTGTCTGTCTCTTTACACATATATAAATACGTGCTGTCGAGGAGCCCCTGGGTAGCACGAGGCACCTGTGGCGTTCACTTGAGAGCCAAACCTCCTCAAATTTCCCAACATCTCGCCGTGGGGAAGGGCCCTGGTTCGACCCTGGTGAGGCACTGCATACTACAAGAGGGTGTCGTTTCCCAACATGGGGTATGTACTGTACTGCACCAGCTGGACAGACCCACAGAAGGAGCTGCTTACCTGTGGTCCACGGGTATGCTCAGCCAAAATGACCTGGGTTACGCAACAGTAGACAGATAGATAGACAGATAAAGACAAATAGATATATAGACA
>NC_136977.1:47958972-47976472 GCF_032717465.1 Coenobita brevimanus | reverse complement strand
AGTGTGTGTGTGTGTGTGTGTGTGTGTGTGTGTGAGAGAGAGAGAGAGAGAGAGAGAGAGAGAGAGAGAGAGAGATCCAACAATCAAGATTTAATTCAGTTCTGAAGAAGTTAATTGAGGTGGGATGAGGGAATCCCTCTCTCTCTCTCTCTCTCTCTCTCTCTCTCTCTCAATTATTATGGGATGAAGATACTCCGGATGCCACTCTATCCTTCATCTCCGCCTCATCGCACCCATTTCCTCGTCGTCGTCGTCCTCCTCCTCCTCCTTCTCACCCTCCCTTCCGTGTCTCATATCCTCCTCTTCCTCCTCTCCATCCTCCTCCCCATCCTCCTCCTCCTCCTCCTTCCCCCTCTTCTCTTCCTTCTAATCATTTATTCTTCCTTTCCTCCTCTTTCCGTGTCTCTACCATCCCTCCTCTTCCTCCTCAAATTCCTTTCTCCATCTTTCTCTTCTCAGTTTCTCTCGTTCTCTTCTCGTTCTTCCCTCTTTTTTTTTTTCTCTCTTTCTCTCTCTCTCTCTCTCTCTCCTCCAGCTTCTCCTTTTGCCCCTTCCCTTCCCCCTTAATCCCTACCCTTCCCTCCTCCTCGTGCGCCATCTTGGGATACACACGCATTAAAGCAGCGCTCAGCACATCCAAGTGTTTCAACAACAAGATTGAGTGAAGATCGGTGTGAAAGTGAATCAGATCAGTGTATAAGAGTCGTAGACATATTTCCCCCGTGTAAAGTATTTAAATAGATTTCATGTAAAAGTTTTAGAGCGGGTTAAAGGTGTAAAGCGTTCGCGTGTTCCTTTGTTTACATATATACCCACCCTCCACTTCGTATTCCTGCCCTTTCCCGCCGTTATTTCTGGTCTCAGACATATTATAGTTTATTATAGTTTATTTTCCCGCAGATCAAGGTCAGTTAGAACGATATCTAACAAACAGATTATCTTTTCTCACTAGAAAATGGTGTAGTGAATCGAAAGTGTATTTACCTACCAGCTCTCTTTTGTTTTTGTTCCCACTATCATCCTTGTACGTCTTACTTTAAAGTCTAACGAAACAAATACTAACTAAGTTGCTTGCTAGTTTAGTGCAAGTGAATAGCATTGTCTTCTGTATAGAGTAACAACTTTGTGATTGATGTTACACCAGTGAAATAGTTTTTGCACTACAAACCGTTGTCCACTGAGTGAAGCTAGGTGTTTATTTTGATTTCTCCCCAACATTCCATTGTTATTTTCTTTTTCCTTTTTCTCCCAATGAATCAGTTTATGGTGTACTTCCACAATACATGGTAAGCTAGATCATACGATAGCAAGTAGATTTTCTTTACATTTTACACAGTTCATGGTAAGTTAGGTTGTACCATAGGAAGCAGATTTTCTACTCTTTTTACACTGGTAAAAGAATTCATGTAGGTTGGCTTGTGCTATAGCAGGTGGATTTTCTGTTCTTTTTATACTGTTAAAGGAAGACAGTATATAAAAAGTAAGTGAATCTCCTAGAAATTCAATATTTCATTTATAGAGTAAATTGTCCATTTTTAACAACATCCCTTAACCAGTTGTATATTATTTTTATTTTCAGTTGTTCACTGAGAGAAGCTAGGTTTTTATTTTGATTTTTTCCCCAACATTCCATTGTTATTTTTTTTGTTTTTCCTTTTTCTCCAGTGAATCAATGTATGGTGTATTTCCACAATTCATGGTAAGCTAGATCATACCATAGCAAGTAGATTCCCTTTTCATTTTACACAGTTCATGGTAAGGTAGGTTGTACCATAGCAAGCAGATTTTCTGGTCTTTTTACACTGGTAAACGAATTCATGTAGGTTGGATTGTGCCATAGCAAGTAGATTTTCTATTCTTTTTATACTGGTAAAGGAAGACAATATATAAAAAGTAAGTGAATCTCCCTAGAAATTCAATATCTCATATATAGAGTAAATTGACCATTTGTAACAACATCCATTAACCAGTTGTATATTATTTTTTATTTGTGTGGGATTGTGGAAATATTGTTGCAAAATGCCATCTAACCTGAAGGTCTGCCAGGAGTGTACTGGTCGCTTTGCGGCTCAGTATTTTTCGAATTACTTTTTGACGCCTGTGTGCAAACTATGCATCTTGAGAAAAGATCTAGAAAATGGTTTAGCTGAATCGCAGAGAAATTACAGGGAACTCAAGGCAGAGTTTGAGACACTGAAAGAGTTTGTAGTGGCAAATGTAGGAGTCAGCAACAGCACTCGAGAAGGAAGAAGAGTACAAACTGAGCTCTTACAAGCCCCCGCCCATCAGGCAGTCACAAATAATAGTGTATCAGTATCTTCCTCACCCAGCGATTCAGTACGTTCCTCGCCAAGCGAAGTCCCCTTTACTATGGTAAGAAAATGGCGCAAAACCCGGAAAAGATACGAGGAAGCATCTTCCCATAACTACGTATAATCGCTACCAGATCCTTGCCGAAGCAGTTAATGAAACAGAAGAAACAAGGCTTATTGGGGACTCTATTGTACGTAGTCAGCTGGAGGAATTTTGTGGACGCGCCCCCATCAGCAGAAAGAGGTACTGTTTTCCAGGAGGTGGACTACGTGATATCACAGAAGCCTGCGATGAGGTCACAAAAGACGCAAATGATCAAACTCTATACGTTATCCATGTTGGTACAAATGATCTGAAGTGCAATAGATCAGAAGAATTGCTAGCAAAGTATCATGAAATGATCAAACGATTCAAAACAAGTCCACTAATGTGGTAATATCTAGTATACTCCCAAGGATCAAGGCAGATAATAGTTTCTATGATAAGGCCTTCAGCACAAATAACCGGCTCAAATCTCTCTGCACGCAAGAGGGAGTTGACTTTGTCAATCTGTGGGACCAGTTTTATGAGCAACATACTCTATTCCAGAAAGATGGTCTCCATTTGAACTCAGTAGGAGCGGCACGGCTAGGTAGACTTCTACACGATAAAGTCGCCCTCTTCAGATAAAACGCGGCACGTCCAGGAACAGTAACCTTAACGTAAATACCCACAAAGTCAGATCACCAACTGTTCGGAACGGAATTAGAGTCTACTATGCTAACGCACGTAGTCTATGTAACAAGTTTGAGGATTTAGAATCTCTAATTTACCTAGAAAATTATGACATCATTGGCATCACAGAGTCCTGGATTAACACATCTGACCGTGACTTTCTAGCGGAATACTCACTAACAGGGTACAATATTTTCAGCTGTGAGCGACCACATCGAGCTGGTGGCGGTGTTTTACTATATGTGAAAACTAGTCTCCATCCCCTTGTGCTATCCAAACCCAGTATTACCAACATAGATGCCAGTTATGTTCAGCTAAGCATTAATTCACACAAAATAAATATATGTCTCATCTATCGTCCTCCAGCACAGTCAACTGAGACAGATGAAAAACTTTATGATCAAATTGCGGAAATTTGTTGTCAAGAGGATAGCGTAATTTTTGGAGACTTTAATCTACCGGTAACAAAGTGGGGTGAACCACTGACGGCACACTCAGGGCAAGAGCTTTATACGAATCTTCAAGAAAGCGCCCTTTCTCAACACGTAGAATACCCAACGAGAGGAAACAATATCCTAGACATCATCTTGACTACAAATGATAACCTAGTCAACAACGTTGAAATCGGACCTGAGTTTAGTTCCAGTGATCATCGAACTATACAGTTTTAATATTACTATTGAAAAAGTAAAAGAAACGGAGAGCAAAGAAAAGGTCCCAGATTATCGTAGAGCTAATTTCAACAGGCTCAGAGCGCTACTTGCAACTGCAGATTGGAATCAAATGTCTGAAACCGATGACATAAACCAAGCATGGGAAATATTCACCAAAAAATTTGATGAAGTGGTAAAGTCATGTGTGCCACTACGTAACAGACGTCCAGCTGGAAATAGTAAACCAAAGTGGTGGTCCAGTGAAATAAAAAGTAACTTAATAGCCAAAAAACAGGCATACCATAAATACAAAGCAACACAAAATAATGATGATAAATTACAGTACGATAATCTACGCCGCATACCGAAAAGACTTATTAAACAAAGCAAAAGAGCACTGGAGATCCACATTGCTAATACGTGCAAATCAAATCCTAAAGAATTTTACAGTTACATTAGAAAGAAAAAGGTTATGACTACATCAATAGGTCCTCTAGAAACAAACAATGGCAAACACACTGAAAATGAGGTCGAAATGGCAAACATTCTTAACGATTACTTTGCGTCTGTTCTTACAGTAGAAAACACCACCAGAAACCTACTGTTACCCACAAACCAAGCAAATAGCACAGTCCTTAGTAACTATGCTATCCATAATAACGATATCCTTTCAGCCATAAATAGTACGGACATAAACAAAACCCCTTGCTCCGATAAAATATCACCGAGAATTCTCAAAGAAGCAAAACATGAGTTACTGCTGCCACTCTCTGTCTTATTCAATAAATCATTAAGTACTGGGAAAGTTCCATGCGAATGGAAACTAGCAAATGTAACACCAAATTTCAAAAAAGGAAATGAGTCGCACCCAGGAAATTACAGACCAATCAGCTTAACATCAGTAGTGTGCAAGTTAATGGAAAAAATCATAAGAGATAAAATAGTTAATTATCTAGAAGAAAATAATATAATTAAAGACTTGCAACATGGATTCAGACATCGTCGTTCATGCTTAACTAACTTACTGGACTTCTTCCATGATGTTTACAAATCATATGATGACTCAAGAACAGTAGATATAATTTACCTCGACTTTCAGAAAGCATTTGACACTGTCCCTCACAAGCGTCTCATGAGAAAAATAGAAGCACATGGAATAAAAGGAAAGACTCAAAAATGGTTACAAGACTGGCTGTCAGACCGAAAACAGCGAGTTGTGATAAACGGAAAGGAATCCAAATGGCGTAATGTGATCAGCGGCGTTCCCCAAAGGCTCAGTACTTAGACCGATACTTTTTATTATCTATATAAATGACATTGATGAGGGTCTAAATTGTAAAGTATCCAAATTTGCAGATGATACTAAAATAACCAGTAAAGTCACTTCAGAATTACAGTGGCAGCAGTTACAAAATGACCTTAATACTTTAGCAAGCTGGGCAGAAAAATGGCAAATGAAATTCAACACAGAAAAATGTAAAGTACTTCATATTGGAAGTAACAATGTCCATGCAAATTACAAAATGAACAATATTCAGTTATCAAGTACAGACAGTGAAAAGGATCTTGGTGTGATAATATCAAATGACCTAAAACCAAGCAAGCAGTGTACCGATGCAGTTAAAATTGCAAACAAGCTAGTGGGTTTTATTGGAAGAACTTTCGAGTTTAAATCGGAAAAAGTCATACTTCCCTTGTACAATTCGCTAGTACGCCCCAATCTTGAGTATTGTGTGCAATTCTGGTCTCCGTACTACAGAAAGGACATTGAAAAATTAGAGAAAATTCAACGAAGAATCACAAAAATGATACCACGACTTAGAAACAAACCATATGAGGAATGCGTTGAAGAACTTAAATTATTTAGCCTAACGAAGCGCAGGATAAGAGGGGACCTTATTGAAGTTTTCAAAATCATGAATGGATATGACAACTTAGACATGAATAAATATTTTGATATAGACCGGTCGAGTCAAACCAGAAGTAATGGCTGCAAAATCATTGGAAAGCGATTCCAATCCCACGAAGCAAAATACTTCTTCTTTAACAGAGTTGTAAATATCTGGTACAGATTACCCTCAGATACCGTGAACAGTATCTCAAATGAGACATTCAAAAACAAATTAGACAAGTATTTGCACGAAAATCCTCAGCTGACTCTTTTTCTGTCCAAATAACTTGCTTTTATAGCTATGGTACATGTAAGTTCATGCCCCTTTAGTCTACAAGACACCCCGTAAACAATGTACCCGTACATAGTGCTGCATCACGATATTATACATTTTCAATTTATTCAATGCAAACAAAGCAATATAAGCACAGATTAGGATCTGCACAGATAACCCTGAGTTAACGGTCACTACTCTTACTTTCGACCTGTGATGGGCTGTGGATCACTGAGGGTCCATGTTAGTCAAGTGACCACCATCGGGATTTTTTTAATGTACCAGGGGTCACTGCTTCAGGATGAAACTTGTGTACTTGTCCCATATGGGAGAGTTCCCTGTCTCAGTGGAGTGAACGGAGCTAGGGCCTGATTGACTGCTGCCTACCTTAAAAGCGCCAGGCAAGGCTGCTGCACCACCCCTAAACATCCACACTGTGCAGTCCCCTCGTGTCTACAGGACACCCCGTAAACTTAACATAGCGTCACGTCACGTCATTATACGTTTTTCGATTTACCCAAAGCAAATGAGGTAATATACAGTAAGCACAGATTAGGATCTGCACAGATAACCCTGAGTTAACGGTCACTACTTTTACTTTCGCCTGTGATGGGATGTGGATCACTGAGGGTCCCTGTTAGTCAAGTGACCACCATCGGGATTTTTTTAATGTACCAGGGGTCACTGCTTCAGGATGAAACTTGTGTACTGTCCCACATGGGACAGTTCCTTGTCTCAGTGGAGTGAACGAAGCTATTGCCTGATTGACTGCTGCCTACCTAAAAAGCGCCAGGATAGGTTGCCGCACCACCCCTAAACATCCACTCTGTGCATTGCACATCCACACTGTGCACTGTGCAGTCCCCTTTTATCTAAGACACCCGTCCTATATACTTTTCAATCTCCCCAGTGCAAAGAAAGCAATATAAGCACAGATTAGGATCTGCACAGATAACCCTGAGTTAACAGTCACTACTCTTACTTTCGACCTGTGATGGGCTGTGGATCACTGAGGGTCCCTGTTAGTCAAGTGACCACCATCGAGATTTTTAATGTACCAGGGGTCACTGCTTCAGGATGAAACTTGTGTACTTGTCCCACATGGGAGAGTTCCTTGTCTCCAGTGGAGCAAACGGAGCTAGGGCCTGATTGACTGCTGCCTACCTTAAAAGCACAAGGCAAGGCTGCTGCACCACCCCTAAACATCCACACTGTGCAGTGTGTAGCTTCCACGTTATGTCCACAGACTTCCCATTAACTCAATGTAACCGGTTTATAATGTCATGCCGTAACTATTATTTTATTTGTTTAATTTCTCTTTCAGGTTACCCTATCGGGTAGCTTATAGATAAAGTATTATAGAATGTGACTTTTCCTTTCCAGTGTTTCCTATAAAATTTCCATGTCAGTTTTTCCATGCTGCATGGTGGTTTTTCTCACTTTTTCCTGGAGGGTTTGGTGGTGGGGGGA
This sequence comes from Coenobita brevimanus, assembly GCF_032717465.1. NCBI lineage: Eukaryota > Metazoa > Arthropoda > Malacostraca > Decapoda > Coenobitidae > Coenobita > Coenobita brevimanus. The sequence goes on along the minus strand of NC_136977.1, from coordinate 47,969,157 downwards.
GCCTTCTTGCTTTACAATCCTTATCCTTCAACATGTAGAGTTAGATCTTGTAGTCATAGTTTTCTCTAACAAGCAGCCTCGAAAGGACCATAAAGTCTGTTGCTGTTTGCTTTCCTGTGTAATCCTGTGTAATCCTTCCTCCTCTCTCTCTCCTTCAGCTACTCCCCTTCTCATTTTCCCCTCCCTCCCTCTCTCTCTCTCTCTCTCTCTCTCTCTCTCTCTCATTTTATGGCTTTTTAATTTTCTTGTTTCGCTCTCTCTTCTCATTTCATCATTTGTGACTCTCTCTCTCTCTCTCTCTCTCTCTCTCTCTCTCTCCTCAACTGCTTATAATCCACGAAAGAATTATCACTGGCATGTTAGAAAATGTTCCTGAGAGAGAGAGAGAGAGAGAGAGAGACCTTAGTTAAAGCAAGAAAAACACCCACTTAAGGAACCTCGCGTGATTACCTTGCCAAGTACACAAGGGAAAATAAACAAATAGCTAACTAATAATACTAATACTAATAATAATAAAAATATTATTTAATTAGTATTAGTATTAGTATTAGTATTATTATTATTATTATGATTATTATTATTAATAACATTGGTACTAAATAATGATAATAAATATAATAATAATTATAATAATAAAAATAATAATAATAATAATAATAATAATAATTCCGAACCCCCTGAGGAATTCGTGTATAAAAAATAAATGGAGAAACGTATAAAAAAAATAAAAAATGAGTCCGTACGAAAGTTATTATTAGTCGCTTAAAGGCCGCCTTCGGCGTTCTCCGGTCGATGTCAAGTCAATTCCTATTTTTAGTGGGAAGGAAACAGAAATTTGAGTGACTGATGCCGTGAGCGAGACGGAGCGAGGAATTTTCCCTTATTTTTATCCTGCTGGGACACCCGTTGCAAGAGAGAGAGAGAGAGAGAGAGAGGACAGTCGTGTTTTGCTGTTATACTAAATTATATTATGGCATTATAGTATACAATTCTAGGAGTATAAGGAGGGAGGAAGGAGAGGCGAGAGAGTAATAATACAACAAATGTCACTCTTCTCTCTTGTGTCATTCTGGTAATTTCATTGCTGGACCAAGGATGAATCCATCCCCTCCACGAAAAGTAAACACTAAATTTGAAGCAAAAGGCCAGAAATGAGTCCTAAGTCAGGAACCGGTAGCCCGACTGGACTGGAAACTGTTTTATTCTTCAAGTTAGAGCATTTTAACAGTACGTTGTTCTCACAAAAACTGCGATACGTTGCACCGTTTGTATTGTGTTACGGTTAACAAACAAACATGCAAAAATCGGACATTTATAATAATAATAATATTATTATTGTTATTATTATTATTATTATTATTATTATTATTGTTGTTGTTGTTATCATTATTATTATTATTATTATTATTATTATTATTATTATTATTTTCATTATTATTATTAAACTCCATATAGAGACCCATAAAATTGTTAGAAAACTGATGAACGCAATTTTCCAGCAGCAAAAAATTTCGCATCACTCTGAAACGAAAAACGAAACCGAACGAAACCAACGGGGCCAGGGGGAACTATCACAAATCCCCCCCCCCCCCCGGCCCTTAAGCAGCGGGAAGGGGCGATAATCCCGGAAATCCGCTCGTAAATCCACAAAACGTATCGATCAAGCGCATCTTAAATACCGCCGGGGTTGCTTGGAGATGGGAAACTATTTTTTTTTAATCGGGTTTTTTTCTGCTTTTCTTTTTCTTTCTTTTTTTCTATTCTCATGGGGGACTATATTGCTGTCTCCATTTGTTTAGAAGTTCAGAGGAATGTAGCGGTGGTTTTTGGTTTTCTCTCTCTCTCTCCCTCGGCGATGCGAAGTTGTGATATTTGTGGCTGATGTATGCGTGGGAAGGGTATCGTGTGTGTGTGTGTGTGTGTGTGTGTGTGTGTGTGTGTGTGTGTGTGTGTGTGTGTGTGTGTGTAATGCGATAAAGGCTCCCTCATAAATCAATGCAGTGTTTTGAAATGCTTGATAACACTGTTTGAGAATAGGTGAGAGAGAGAGAGAGAGAGAGAGACAGATTTACTACTCCCTCGATCTTTGAAACAAATCTCTTACGCATGATCAGAGAGAGAGAGAGAGAAAGAGAGAGAGAGAGAGAGAGAGAGAGAGAGAGAGAAAGAGGAGGTCAAGGGTGAAACCAGGAATGCTTCAGTAATACCCACAATAATTACATTTTCTATACAATGGACTAACTTAAGTAATTTTTTTATCTCTACTCACAAACGATTTTATTTAATTAAGAATCCACACGCACAGCCAATTAACCCCTTCACCACGAGGCGTCTCTCAAAAGCTGAATAAAATCGTGTGGCAGCAAGGAAAATGTGGACTTACTTTACTTTACTTTACCCACTAAAGTAATCCTAAACTGCTTGACCCATGATTGAGAGAGAGAGAGAGAGACTGTTTCGGATAAGCGTGAGTGGAAACTTATGTAGGCAACTGTACATATCAAAACACAATACATATCACAGTTATTTTGCCTACCAATAATAAAGTTGTTAATAAGGACCACTTAAGCCACCATTTTTTCAAAGTTCATTAATATATTACAAAAACTTCACAGGTCGAAAGTATGTAGTATATCGTTTAAAATTCACTTTTTTTTTTTTAATTTTTGCTAAATATGATAACTTTTGCCAACGTAAAGTTCATGATTATCGTTTGTGCAACTTCCGCCTCTATCTATCTACCTATCTATCTCTATCTATCTATACCCATCTATCAATCTCTCTATCCGTCTATTCTTTCACATCCATCTATCTATCTTTCTATCAAACAGTCTATATGTTTTTACGTCTATCAATCTCTCTCTCTATCTATCTGCCTGTCTATCTAGCTATCGTATCTATTTCTCTTTCGCATCCAAATGAAAGTTATTGTTTTTCCCATCTAAATAAAGTTTCACTGCCAGTTTCCTTTCAGTGAGTTCCAAGTGTTAAGAATGTAGAGGCAAGAAATGAGAGAGAGAGAGAGAGAGAGAGAGAGAGAGAGAGAGAGAGAGAGAGAGAGAGCATTCGTTCCGGCCTAAACAGATTCGTGCCTCTATAATCGATTTCGTGCATTACGTATTCGGCAGTGGAAAACAAAGATAATCGTCCCAGAAATTAAAAAAGAAAAAAAAGAAAACGAGGAAAAAATTAATCACCTTAATATCCAAAACGGTCTTAATAATAGGGTGACATCTTTGTTTGTCGTTCATTTTTTTTTTCCTTCGTTCGCTCTTACTTGGCCGTGATTTCCGCTCTTTAGCAACTTATTTCCCGTACCTCAAGGGGATAATATAACCACACCACCTGCAACCCTTCCATAGCACTTCTTCGTGACTAGCGTGATATTCTAGTACTAATCTGCTATGGCTCGTATGCCCGCCGGTTAAGGAAGCTCCCTAACACCTTTTCTTTGGCGATTTATTTTTTGGATATGGCTCGTTAACATCCTTTTGTACGTTATTTATGTAGAGTATGGCGATATTGGAAGGATTTATGTAGCTGAGAAGACAGTAAGGTGTAGAAAGCAAAATAAATCGCTTAGGCATGGATGTTAGGGGGGATTTATGTTGCACAGAAGACAGTAAGGCGAAGAAAACAAAATAAATCGCTTAGGAAAAGGTGTAAGGGAGGATTAAAGCAACGAAGAGAATATTATTGTGCGGAAAAACAAAATAAATCAGCTTGGGAAAGATATTAGGGAGGATTTATGTAACACAAAAAGAGAACAGTATGGTGAAGTAAACAAAATAAATCTCTTTAGGAAAAGGGGTTAGGGGAGGATTTATGTTGCACATATGAGAACAGTAACGTGGAGTAAACAAATTAATCGCTTAGGAAAAGGTGTTAGGGAGGGTATATGTGGCACAGAAGAGAACACTAAGGTAAACAAAACAAATCGCTTAGGAAAAAGGGTTAGGGAGCTTCTGTCAATGCGTGGTTTTTAAAAATAAAATGCAAATATTAAGTGATAATGTTCAATAATATTGAAGAGCAGGGACAATGATTGTCTTGCTAAATCAAGCAGTGATTACTTTTATACCGGCTTGCTTCGGCAAACTTTCTCTCGAGAACGAGAATTTATAAACTTTCTCAACAGTACACAGCAGAGACCAATTACTCACAAAATGCTGATTATTAGTACTGTTAGCCTCTGGAAGAAAGTTACTTCACCCGACAATAAATAACTAATACTATTAATAATATCAGGTTCTTGCTGATGCGTAACTCCTAGAAGGCACAACGGAGTTTTAGAAAGCTTAATACAACAAGACTGGCCTTAAGTACCAGTTATGAATATGCAAAACGTTTATGCAAGCTAGGAGCTATAAAGGAAATAAGCTTAATTGTGGAGAAATGAAACACGAGTTTACATTACATTAAGCTCAAGAAAAATAGAACTGTTATATTTATTGATTACGAAGAAATAAATTTAACTTTACATTTCAAATGAATTCAAAATAAAGAGATCGCACTCACTCACTCACTCAAAAGCTAAATTCTTTACGCCTAGGAAGAAACTGCACCTTAAGCTAAACTCTTAAGTCTAAGAAAACGAAAAGGAAATACTGATCAATGAATGCAGTGTATCACCCAAAGAAGGGTGGGAGCCTGGAGAACTGTGAGTCTAGTGGAGTCTGGGTGCTAGCTTTGACACTTCTCATTTTCTACTGCTGGAGCACAGAACCTCACTCCCGTCACGACAGACACTTGACTGACTTCAAATACGATGTATGGGTAATGGACTGGCCAGCGGAAATAGGCGTGGCTAACGGTTGAGAGCAAGCAGGGGCGAACAATAAAGAAACAATAATATCAGCTTCAGTAGAGGCAGCTTAATGACGTGCATTAGGTCGGTCACTTTTGAAACAGTGACGAATGTTTTGATAAGTATACCACCGAAATGGAGGAGAGAAAGAAACAGTTAACTGAGCGATACACCGTAGAGTTTTCCACTAATAGTTCGTGGTTTCTCACAAAAGGAAAATGTCGCGAATTTGATTCGTGACAGCTTCCTCAACCGAATACAACACCAACCTATAACACAACACTCAAGACGGAAATTTTACGTCAAGTAAGAGTGAACGGAGTATTGGCGATGATGCTGGGCGAAGATTATCCCCTAGAAGAGATGGAGGATTTAAGAGCGTATTCTAATCCCCCTTCTTGAAAAAAATCCTCCCTACGCTGAGGAAAATCTTCTGACAAGAGAGAGAGAGAGAGAGAGAGAGAGAGAGAGAGATATTAGACTCGTACTGAAGGGATTATTCTCTATTTTGTCTATTTTTTTCCTTTATTTCCTCTACTGACAGACGATTTTATTCAGCTTACGTGACCCCCCTACCCGTGGTGAAGGGGTTAGTGAAAGGAGTTATCTGTGTGTGTGTGTGTGTGTGTGTGTGTGTGTGTGTGTGTGTGTGAGAGAGAGAGAGAGAGAGAGAGAGAGAGAGAGAGAGAATTTCCAGTTTTTTCCTCTCTACAAAACTTAATTTAATCTTAATATTATCGAAGACATTTTTTTGGTCAGTCTCCATTATCAAATTTTTTTTTTTCAGTAAGTACCGGTGTCTACTGTATTATTATCTACACAGAATTTTGATTTTATTTATTTTTGGCAAGTTTTATTTTTTACGTTCTATACCAAATATATACACATAAAATTCAGGTTAACTCTCTCTCTCTCTCTCTCTCTCTGTTCTATACTAAATATATACATACACTACATGCAGGCTAACCCCCCCTCTCTCTCTCTACCTCTCTCTCTCTCTCTCTCTCTCTCTCTCTCTCTCTGTTCTATACTAAATATATACATACACTAAATGCACACTAACCCCTCTCTCTCTCTCTCTCTCTCTCTCTCTCTCTCTCTCTCTCTCTCTCTCTCTCGTAAGGTCAGCAAGCGTTATTCCTTAGTTCTACAAGGCAATTAGTCGACCTAAAAAAAAAAAAAAAATCTATTAACTTCTTCACCCTCCTTCACACATATAACCTTTCTAAACAATACCTTAAGACATTTAACCTTTCTTAGCATTTTCTTAAGAACAAATAGCCCTTTATCAACAGTCTTAATAACATATACTCCGTCTTAATAGTGTCTTAAGAACATATTTTTCTTAACACTGTCTTGAGAACATATAACTTTTCTTAACACTGTCTTAAGAACATATAACCTTTCTTAACCATTTCTTAAGAACATATACCCATTTTTAAGTCTTACGAACATACACCCTTTTCTTAACCCCTACACGCTGGGGTTCTCTCTATTGCACGCTCCTCCCTACGGGAGGATATCCGTGGACTAAAAAAAATACCCTTACTTCAGACTCTAATCTCTGGCAAACTGTAACAGTTAGGGAACAAATTAAACATATAAAAGAATCACCAACTCTTCTTTCTTTCAAATGAAAGTATCCCCACGTCTCTAGGTGGTCCCGTCGCATACGAAAGGATAAGTTAAATTTCAAAGGGTGCAGGGAAGATGCTTGCGCGGCTATACAGGTCAACCGGCGTTGCTCCAGCGCCCAGACTCATGATGTCCATACATGTCAGCTTGGGGTTAGGGTGTTAACATTGTCTTAAGAACATTTAACCTTTTTTTAACACATTCTTACGAACATGTAACCTTTCTTAACACTCTTAAGAACATATAAACTTTTTTAACATATTCAGGCTCTGGTGATGCACTTTTTTTCTTACAGAAGGGGAAGAGGAAGGAAAACCAAATTAATTTTCTAAAACAAACCCATACACCAGATTACAGATGTCCTCCATTAAAAAAAAAAATCCTAAAGTTTGCCATGAACAAAAAACATAATAAATGGAAATGTGAAGGGAGAAGGGGAAAGAAAAAAAGCGAAATAGGGGTATAAAATGAAAATAACGTTGCCATAATTAAACAAAGAAAAACGGGATAATTATGGGAAGAAAACAGGGAAGTACACAGAGAGGAAAGAAAACGGAAGAGAAAGAAAACCTTGGAGGTATAAAGAAAACAGGACCTTAGAAAATAAAAACAAAATGTTGTTAAAAGGTTAACTGAAGAAAACAGAGTGTGTGGTGGCATGTGGGGTATTTATGTTGGGGTTGGGCAGTGGGCAGGGGTGATCAGTGAGGCGTGGATCAGCCGTACATACACGCACACACAGCCAAAACACGTACACACACACACACACACACACACACACACACACACACACAAACACATTCTCTTACATGTATATTTGTGAAAATCATGCAGTAGCCCTGGATATTTCTATAGCTTTCGACAGAGTGTGGCACCGTTCCCTGTTGTCCAAACTCCCTTGCTATGAATTAAACTCTTTTGTTCCTTTGATTACCTCATATCTCAGCAACAGAAAAATAAGAGTAAAAGTGGATGATGTATATTCCAATTTCCACTCAGTTAATGCCGGCGTGCCGCAGGGATCAGTTCTGGCACCAACCCTGTTCCTCGTTCATATTAATGATCTCTTATCTGTCACCCACAATCCCATCCATTCATATGCAGATGACTCAACACTTCATAGTTCATTCACACTCAGACATCCAATTGCAAAGTCCGATATCTCTAACTCTCAACTCAGTACAGCCATCTCTTTAAATCAAGACTTATCCATGATCAGTGAATGGGGACAAAACAACCTTGTCTCATTTAATGCTAGTAAAACTAAATATATACAATTTACTAATAGGCAGGTATTGCCAGAATTGTATATTACCTTCGATGCTACAAATATTCCCATTTCCAAAAGTATTGAAATTCTCGGCGTCTCGCTTAACAATGCCTTCAGCTGGACCTCTCATGTCAGATCTCTTGCTAAAACCGCCTCAAAGAAACTTGGATTATTGTACAGAGTCCGTAACTTCTTCACTGACGAGCAGTTAGTTATAATTTATAAGAGTCATGTGCACTCTCAGCTTGAATATTGCTCACCCTTATGGAGTGGATGTGAAGAGGTTGGATTAAAACAAGTAGACAAAATTCAGAACAAAGCTGTTATAATTATTAATAACCCTTCTATTACTAATAAACTACCTCCCCTACAAGTAAGAAGGAATGTTGCCTCCCTTGTGTTATTTTACAGATATTTCTGCAGCAAATGCTCAGACGAAGTTGCGTCCATGGTGCCACCTCTCCAGGCCTTCCCTCGTGCTACACGGGCATCTGGCAGCGCTCATGACTGGAATGTCACTCAGCCATACTGCAGAACTTCTGCCTATCAGAATTCTTTCATTCCCCGAACTGCATGTCTCTGGAACTCGCTTCCCCAGAGTTGTTTCCCTCCAGACTGAACCTACTGCTGTTCAAGTCTAACTGTTACAGATATTTTATGAACAGCGGACACCAGTAATCTGGTGCATGGATTTTTTTTGTTTAATTCGTTTGTTTTTCGTTCCTCTGTTCTGTAAAAAAAAAAAAAAAAATTCTCTCTCTCTCTCTCTCTCTCTCATACACACAAACACCTTTATAGTCCCTTTTTACACACATACCAGGTACTTTCATACGGCATAAACACACACATACACACACACACACACACACACACACACACACACACACACACACACGGAGATAGTCATTACATAGTCATGTAATGACTATCTCCGTGTCGTGATTCTTCCTCTCTCTCTCTCTCTCTCTCTCTCTCTCTCTCTCTCTCTCTCTCTCTCTCTCTCTCTCTCTCACTCTCTCCTATTCATCCATTTGTTTAGCTGTTTATGCATCCTTCATTTTTTCACTCATTCGTTCATTCACTCTTGCAGTGACTAAGTAGTATGTGTGTGTGTGTGTGTGTGTGTGTGTGTGTGTGTGTGTGTGTGTGTGTGTGTGTGTGTATGAGAGAGAGAGAGAGAGAGAGAGAGAGAGAGAGAGAGAGAGAGAGAGAGAGAGCGAGAGAAAGGGGGTATCTTTTTTCATTCCCATCGCCAATTAAACTCCTTCCATTCGCCACACCATTATTGTCTAACCATTCACCCAAGTCATTCATTACACCCCCTACCGCTCTCCTTTGACCCTCCCTCCCCTTCCCTCTTTCTTCATTCTCTTCCTTCCTCATCCTACTCCCGTCACCATTTCCCTTCCCTTCTTTCTTTACTTCTTCGTTTTCCCTTTTCTCTCCCCTCCCCCTCCCCTCCCTTCTCTCTTCCCTTTCCCCATCTTCATCTCTCCCCCTTTCATTTCTTTCTCACCTTTTTCCTTCCAACTTTATCCCCCTTTCTCCTCCTTTACCCCAACCCCCTCCCCCCTCCCCCTCCCCCTCACCCCACCATCTCATCACCCCTCCCTTTCCCTCTTACCCCCTGGCTACCTCCCCCCGCTGATAAATGGACTTATAATAGTTATTTTTACTGACCATTGGGCTTTGTTCTGTGGTGTTGATGTGCCGTTATTGCACCTTTATAGCAGGCGGCTTAGGGCAAGAGATAGATAGAAAGATAGATAGATGGAGGGATGGTGGTATGGATAGATAGATAGATAGATAGATGGATGGATGGATGGATGGATGGACGGATGGATGGATAGTGAGTTACAGAGTGGATGGATGGATGGAAGGATGGACAGTGAGATAGATGGATGGATCGATGGATGGACGGATGGATGGATGGACGGATGGATGGATAGTGAGTTACAGAGTGGATGGATGGATAGATGGATGGATGGACGGATGGATGGATAGTGAGTTACCCAGATGGATGGATGGATGGATGGATAGTGAGTTATATGGATGGATGGATGGGTGGATGGATAGATGGATGGATGGACGGATGGATGAATAGTGAGTTACCCAGATGGACGGATGGATGGGATGGATAGTGAGTTAGATGGATGGATGGATGGGTGGATGTATAGGCAGGTGGAAGGATAAACAGACATAGACAGACAGATAGATAAACAGGCAGATTGACTGACTGACTGACATATAAACAGATGCAGACATACGCACATATATACTAATAGACATACCAAAGATAAACAGACCAAAGTGAAAGCATATATTACCGTGGAGAGAGAGAGAGAGAGAGAGAGAAGAGAGAGAGATCAACGTAACTTCCTTCCAGGGTTATCGGATAATAACGTTAGGGAGAAATGACCAATCTACAGACCAATTTCACTCTCTCTCTCTCTCTCAAGCTCATTCATGCATA
>NC_136977.1:47939399-47954399 GCF_032717465.1 Coenobita brevimanus | reverse complement strand
AAGTTTATATGTTCTTAAGAGTGTTAAGAAAGGTTACATGTTCGTAAGAATGTGTTAAAAAAAGGTTAAATGTTCTTAAGACAATGTTAACACCTAACCCCAAGCTGACATGTATGGACATCATGAGTCTGGGCGCGGAGCAACGCCGGTTGACCTGTATAGCCGCAAGCATCTTCCCTGCACCCTTTGAAATTTAACTTATCCTTACGTATCGACGGGACCACCTAGAGACGTGGGGATACTTTCATTTGAAAGAAGAAGAGTTGGTGATTCTTTTATATGTTTAATTTGTTCCCTAACTGTTACAGTTTGCCAGAGATTAGAGTCTGAAGTAAGGGTATTTTTTTTAGTCACGGATATCCCCCGTAGGGAGGAGCGTGCAATATCAGATAACCCCCAGCGTGTAGGGGTTAAGAAAGGGTGTATGTTCGTAAGACTTAAAAATGGGTATATGTTCTTAAGAAATGGTTAAGAAAGGTTATATGTTCTTAAGACAGTGTTAAGAAAAGTTATATGTTCTCAAGACAGTGTTAAGAAAAATATGTTCTTAAGACACTATTAAGATGGGTATATGTTATTAAGACTGTTGATAAAGGGTATTTGTTCTTAAGAAAATGCTAAGAAAGGTTAAATGTCTTAAGGTATTGTTTAGAAAGGTTATATGTGTGAAGGAGGGTGAAGAAGTTAATAGATTTTTTTTAGGTTTCGACTAATTGCCTTGTAGAACTAAGGAATAAAGCTTGCTGACCTTACGAGAGAGAGAGAGAGAGAGAGAGAGAGAGAGGGGGGGGGAGGGTTAGCCTGCATTTAGTGTATGTATATATTTAGTATAGAACAGAGAGAGAGAGAGAGAGAGAGAGAGAGAGAGAGAGAGAGAAAGGGGGGGTTAGTCTGCATTTAGTGTATGTAAATATTTAGTACAGAACAGAGAGAGAGAGAGAGAGAGAGAGAGAGGGGTTAGTCTGCATTTAGTGTATGTATATATTTAGTACAGAACAGAGAGAGAGAGAGAGAGAGAGAGAGAGAGAGAGAGAGAGAGGGGGACGGTTAGCCTGCATGTAGTGTATGTATATATTTAGTATAGAACAGAGAGAGAGAGAGAGAGAGAGAGTTAACCTGAATTTTATGTGTATATATTTTTGTATAGAACGTAAAAAATAAAAATTGCCAAAAATAAATAAAATCAAAATTCTGTGTAGATAATAATACAGTAGACACCGGTACTTATTGAAAAAAAATTTGATAATGGAGTCTGACAAAAAAATGTCTTCGATAATATTAAGATTAAATTAAGTTTTGTAGAGAGGAAAAAACTGGAAATTCTCTCTCTCTCTCTCTCTCTCTCTCTCTCTCTCACACACACACACACACACACACACACACACACACACACAGATAACTCCTTTCACTAACCCCTTCACCACGGGTAGGGGGGTCACGTAAGCTGAATAAAATCGTCTGTCAGTAGAGGAAATAAAGGAAAAAAATAGACAAAAATTAAGAGGACACCTTACTACAGTCGTTCTATTTTATGAAGGCAGTTTGGGTGGGACGCTCTGGGACTTCACATTGTTCGCTCTGTTGTCACATCGCCGCCGATACACGTGTAATTATTTGTGTTCACCTCTCTCTCTCTCTCTCTCACTCTCCTATTTTAAGCTAGTAACTACTTATAAATGAATTTTAAACACTCTGTATAGATGTAATTCAATAAAAAAGCTGTAGTATAGTATACATCTCATAAGACTCGTCAGCGTTGCCTTTGAGACGTTGTCAGGTGGTGACACGAGGGACAGCCCTGCGTGAGTGGGTCATACTCGGTCAGTCTCCCGCCATGGAAGCTATTAAAAAAAAAAAAAAAAAAAGCACCTATAGACTTTTACCTCAGGGGTGGTGTGGAAAAAAAGTCGAAAACAAGAGAAAAAATTAAGAAAATACAATTAGTAGTAGTTAATATATAATATCAGAGTGAGAGAGAGAGAGAGAGAGAGAGAGCGCACGTGTGTGGCGACGATGTGGCAACACAGCGAACAGAGTGAGGTCCCAGAGGGCCCGACCCAAACTGCCTTGATAAAATAGAACGACTATAGAGAATAATCCCTTCAGTACGAGTCTAATATCTCTCTCTCTCTCTCTCTCTCTCTCTCTCTTGTCAGAAGATTTTCCTCAGCGTAGGGAGGATTTTTTTCAAGAAGGGGGATTAGAATACGCTCTTAAATCCTCCATCTCTTCTAGGGGATAATCTTCGCCCAGCATCATCGCCAATACTCCGTTCACTCTTACTTGACGTAAAATTTCCGTCTTGAGTGTTGTGTTATAGGTTGGTGTTGTATTCGGTTGAGGAAGCTGTCACGAATCAAATTCGCGACATTTTCCTTTTGTGAGAAACCACGAACTATTAGTGGAAAACTCACGGTGTATCGCTCAGTTAACTGTTTCTCTCTCCATTTCGGTGGTATACTTATCAAAACATTCGTCACTGTTTCAAAAGTGACCGACCTAATGCACGTCATTAAGTGCTCTACTGAGCGATATTATTGTTTCTTTATTGTTCGCCCCTGTTTGCCTCAACCGTTAGCCACGCCTATTTCCGCTGGCCAGTCCATTACCCATACATCGTATTTGAAGTCAGTCAAGTGTCTGTCGTGACGGAGTGAGGTTCTGTGCTCCAGCAGTGAGAAAATGAGAGGTCAGCTAGCACCCAGACTCCACTAGACTACAGTTCTCCAGGCTCCCACCCTTCTTTGGGTGATACACTACATTCATTGATCAGTATTTCCTTTTCGTTTTCTTAGACTTAAGAGTTTAGTTAAGGTGCTTTTCCTAGGCGTAAGAATTTAGCTTTTGAGTGAGTGAGTGAGTGCGATCTCTTTATTTTGAATTCATTTGAAATGTAAAGTTAAATTTATTTCTTTGTAATCAATAAATATAACAGTTCTTTTTCTTGAGCTTAATGTAATGTAAACTCGTGTTTCATTTCTCCACAATTAAGCTTATTTCCCTTATAGCTCCTAGCTTGCATAAACGTTTTGCTATTCATAACTGGTACTTAGGCCAGTCTTGTTGTATTAAGCTTAAAATCCGTTGTGCCTTCTAGGAGTTACGCATCAGCAAGAACCTGATATTATTAATAGTATTAGTTATTTATTGTCGGGTGAAGTAACTTTCTCCAGAGGCTAACAGTACTAATAATCAGCATTTGTGAGTAATTGGTCTCTGCTGTGTACTGTTGAGAAAGTTTATAAATTCTCGTTCTGAGAAAGTTTGCGAAGCAAGCCGGTATAAAGTAATTACTGCTTGATTTAGCAAGACAATCATTGTCCCTGCTCTTCAATATTATTGAACATTATCACTTAATATTTGCATTTATTTTTAAAAACCACGTGACAGAAGCTCCCTAACCCTTTTTCCTAAGCGATTTGTTTTGTTTACCTTAGTGTTCTCTTCTGTGCCACATATACCCTCCCTAACACCTTTTCCTAAGCGATTAATTTGTTTACTCCACGTTACTGTTCTCATATGTGCAACATAAATCCTCCCTAACCCCTTTTCCTAAGAGATTTATTTTGTTTACTTCACCATACTGTTCTCTTTTGTGTTACATAAATCCTCCCTAATATCTTTCCCAAGCGATTTATTTTGTTTTCCGCACAATAATATTCTCTTCGTTGCTACATTAATCCTGCCTTACACCTTTTCCTAAGCGATTTATTTTGTTTTCTTCGCCTTACTGTCTTCTGTGCAACATAAATCCCCCCTAACATCCATTCCTAAGCGATTTATTTTGCTTTCTACACCTTACTGTCTTCTCAGCTACATAAATCCTTCCAATATCGCCATACTCTACATAAATAACGTACAGAAGGATGTTAACGAGCCATATCCCAAAAAATAAATCGCCAAAGAAAAGGTGTTTGGGAGCTTCCTTAACCGGCGGGCATACGAGCCATAGCAGATTAGTACTAGAATATCACGCTAGTCACGAAGAAGTGCTATGGAAGGGTTGCAGGTGGTGTGGTTATATTATCCCCTTGAGGTACGGGAAATAAGTTGCTAAAGAGCGGAAATCACGGCCAAGTAAGAGCGAACGAAGGAAAAAAAAAATGAACGACAAACAAATATGTCACCCTATTATTAAGACCGTTTTGGATATTAAGGTGATTAATTTTTTCCTCGTTTTCTTTTTTTTCTTTTTTAATTTCTGGGACGATTATCTTTGTTTTCCACTGCCGAATACGTAATGCACGAAATCGATTATAGAGGCACGAATCTGTTTAGGCCGGAACGAATGCTCTCTCTCTCTCTCTCTCTCTCTCTCTCTCTCTCTCTCTCTCTCTCTCTCTCACTGCCTTTCATTTCTTGCCTCTACATTCTTAACACTTGGAACTCACTGAAAGGAAACTGGCAGTGAAACTTTATTTAGATGGGAAAAACAACAACTTTCATTTGGATGCGAAAGAGAAATAGATACGATAGCTAGATAGACAGGCAGATAGATAGAGAGAGAGATTGATAGACGTAAAAACATATAGACTGTTTGATAGAAAGATAGATAGATGGATGTGAAAGAATAGACGGATAGAGAGATTGATAGATGGGTATAGATAGATAGAGATAGATAGGTAGATAGATAGAGGCGGAAGTTGCACAAACGATAATCATGAACTTTACGTTGGCAAAAGTTATCATATTTAGCAAAAATTAAAAAAAAAAAAGTGAATTTTAAACGATATACTACATACTTTCGACCTGTGAAGTTTTTGTAATATATTAATGAACTTTGAAAAAATGGTGGCTTAAGTGGTCCTTATTAACAACTTTATTATTGGTAGGCAAAATAACTGTGATATGTATTGTGTTTTGATATGTACAGTTGCCTACATAAGTTTCCACTCACGCTTATCCGAAACAGTCTCTCTCTCTCTCTCTCTCTCTCTCTCTCTCTCTCTCTCTCTCTCTCTCAATCATGGGTCAAGCAGTTTAGGATTACTTTAGTGGGTAAAGTAAAGTAAAGTAAGTCCACATTTTCCTTGCTGCCACACGATTTTATTCAGCTTTTGAGAGACGCCTCGTGGTGAAGGGGTTAATTGGCTGTGCGTGTGGATTCTTAATTAAATAAAATCGTTTGTGAGTAGAGATAAAAAAATTACTTAAGTTAGTCCATTGTATAGAAAATGTAATTATTGTGGGTATTACTGAAGCATTCCTGGTTTCACCCTTGACCTCCTCTTTCTCTCTCTCTCTCTCTCTCTCTCTCTCTCTCTCTCTCTTTCTCTCTCTCTCTCTCTGATCATGCGTAAGAGATTTGTTTCAAAGATCGAGGGAGTAGTAAATCTGTCTCTCTCTCTCTCTCTCTCTCTCTCTCTCTCTCTCTCACCTATTCTCAAACAGTGTTATCAAGCATTTCAAAACACTGCATTGATTTATGAGGGAGCCTTTATCGCATTACACACACACACACACACACACACACACACACACACACGATACCCTTCCCACGCATACATCAGCCACAAATATCACAACTTCGCATCGCCGAGGGAGAGAGAGAGAGAAAACCAAAAACCACCGCTACATTCCTCTGAACTTCTAAACAAATGGAGACAGCAATATAGTCCCCCATGAGAATAGAAAAAAAGAAAGAAAAAGAAAAGCAGAAAAAAACCCGATTAAAAAAAAATAGTTTCCCATCTCCAAGCAACCCCGGCGGTATTTAAGATGCGCTTGATCGATACGTTTTGTGGATTTACGAGCGGATTTCCGGGATTATCGTCCCTTCCCGCTGCTTAAGGGCCGGGGGGAGGGGGGGTGGATTTGTGATAGTTCCCCCTGGCCCCGTTGGTTTCGTTCGGTTTCGTTTTTCGTTTCAGAGTGATGCGAAATTTTTTGCTGCTGGAAAATTGCGTTCATCAGTTTTCTAACAATTTTATGGGTCTCTATATGGAGTTTAATAATAATAATGAAAATAATAATAATAATAATAATAATAATAATAATAATAATAATGATAACAACAACAACAATAATAATAATAATAATAATAATAATAATAATAACAATAATAATATTATTATTATTATAAATGTCCGATTTTTGCATGTTTGTTTGTTAACCGTAACACAATACAAACGGTGCAACGTATCGCAGTTTTTGTGAGAACAACGTACTGTTAAAATGCTCTAACTTGAAGAATAAAACAGTTTCCAGTCCAGTCGGGCTACCGGTTCCTGACTTAGGACTCATTTCTGGCCTTTTGCTTCAAATTTAGTGTTTACTTTTCGTGGAGGGGATGGATTCATCCTTGGTCCAGCAATGAAATTACCAGAATGACACAAGAGAGAAGAGTGACATTTGTTGTATTATTACTCTCTCGCCTCTCCTTCCTCCCTCCTTATACTCCTAGAATTGTATACTATAATGCCATAATATAATTTAGTATAACAGCAAAACACGACTGTCCTCTCTCTCTCTCTCTCTCTCTCTCTTGCAACGGGTGTCCCAGCAGGATAAAAATAAGGGAAAATTCCTCGCTCCGTCTCGCTCACGGCATCAGTCACTCAAATTTCTGTTTCCTTCCCACTAAAAATAGGAATTGACTTGACATCGACCGGAGAACGCCGAAGGCGGCCTTTAAGCGACTAATAATAACTTTCGTACGGACTCATTTTTTATTTTTTTTATACGTTTCTCCATTTATTTTTTATACACGAATTCCTCAGGGGGTTCGGAATTATTATTATTATTATTATTATTATTATTATTATTATTATTTTTATTATTATAATTATTATTATATTTATTATCATTATTTAGTACCAATGTTATTAATAATAATAATCATAATAATAATAATAATAATAATAATAATACTAATACTAATAATAATAATAATATTTTTATTATTATTAGTATTAGTATTATTAGTTAGCTATTTGTTTATTTTCCCTTGTGTACTTGGCAAGGTAATCACGCGAGGTTCATTAAGTGGGTGTTTTTCTTGCTTTAACTAAGGTCTCTCTCTCTCTCTCTCTCTCTCTCTCTCTCTCTCTCTCTCTCTCTCTCTCTCTCTCTCAGGAACATTTTCTAACATGCCAGTGATAATTCTTTCGTGGATTATAAGCAGTTGAGGAGAGAGAGAGAGAGAGAGAGAGAGAGAGAGAGAGAGAGTCACAAATGATGAAATGAGAAGAGAGAGCGAAACAAGAAAATTAAAAAGCCATAAAATGAGAGAGAGAGAGAGAGAGAGAGAGAGAGAAAGAGAGAGAGAGCGCTAGTTCCTCTCCCACTGCGCACATTGCATCAGGAACCCCTAATCCTTTACTACCTTCCATCTCACCTATAAATTATATTAAAAGGTAGAATGCGCCATGATAGGGGGGAGGGGGAAGAGAGAGAGAGAGAGAGAGAGAGAGAGAGAGAGAGAGAGAGGGAGGGAGGGGAAAATGAGAAGGGGAGTAGCTGAAGGAGAGAGAGAGGAGGAAGGATTACACAGGATTGCACAGGAAAGCAAACAGCAACAGACTTTATGGTCCTTTCGAGGCTGCTTGTTAGAGAAAACTATGACTACAAGATCTAACTCTACATGTTGAAGGATAAGGATAGTAAAGCAAGAAGGCTCCCCCCACCACCAAACCCTCCAGGAAAAAGTGAGAAAAACCACCATGCAGCATGGAAAAACTGACATGGAAATTTTATAGGAAACACTGGAAAGGAAAAGTCACATTCTATAATACTTTATCTATAAGCTACCCGATAGGGTAACCTGAAAGAGAAATTAAACAAATAAAATAATAGTTACGGCATGACATTATAAACCGGTTACACTGAGTTAATGGGAAGTCTGTGGACATAACGTGGAAGCTACACACTGCACAGTGTGGATGTTTAGGGGTGGTGCAGCAGCCTTGCCTTGTGCTTTTAAGGTAGGCAGCAGTCAATCAGGCCCTAGCTCCGTTTGCTCCACTGAGACAAGGAACTCTCCCATGTGGGACAAGTACACAAGTTTCATCCTGAAGCAGTGACCCCTGGTACATTAAAAAATCTCGATGGTGGTCACTTGACTAACAGGGACCCTCAGTGATCCACAGCCCATCACAGGTCGAAAGTAAGAGTAGTGACTGTTAACTCAGGGTTATCTGTGCAGATCCTAATCTGTGCTTATATTGCTTTCTTTGCACTGGGGAGATTGAAAAGTATATAGGACGGGTGTCTTAGATAAAAGGGGACTGCACAGTGCACAGTGTGGATGTGCAATGCACAGAGTGGATGTTTAGGGGTGGTGCGGCAACCTTCCCTGGCGCTTTTTAGGTAGGCAGCAGTCAATCAGGCAATAGCTTCGTTCACTCCACTGAGACAAGGAACTGTCCCATGTGGGACAGTACACAAGTTTCATCCTGAAGCAGTGACCCCTGGTACATTAAAAAAATCCCGATGGTGGTCACTTGACTAACAGGGACCCTCAGTGATCCACATCCCATCACAGGCGAAAGTAAAAGTAGTGACCGTTAACTCAGGGTTATCTGTGCAGATCCTAATCTGTGCTTACTGTATATTACCTCATTTGCTTTGGGTAAATCGAAAAACGTATAATGACGTGACGTGATGCTATGTTAAGTTTACGGGGTGTCCTGTAGACACGAGGGGACTGCACAGTGTGGATGTTTAGGGGTGGTGCAGCAGCCTTGCCTGGCGCTTTTAAGGTAGGCAGCAGTCAATCAGGCCCTAGCTCCGTTCACTCCACTGAGACAGGGAACTCTCCCATATGGGACAAGTACACAAGTTTCATCCTGAAGCAGTGACCCCTGGTACATTAAAAAAATCCCGATGGTGGTCACTTGACTAACATGGACCCTCAGTGATCCACAGCCCATCACAGGTCGAAAGTAAGAGTAGTGACCGTTAACTCAGGGTTATCTGTGCAGATCCTAATCTGTGCTTATATTGCTTTGTTTGCATTGAATAAATTGAAAATGTATAATATCGTGACGCAGCACTATGTACGGGTACATTGTTTACGGGGTGTCTTGTAGACTAAAGGGGCATGAACTTACATGTACCATAGCTATAAAAGCAAGTTATTTGGACAGAAAAAGAGTCAGCTGAGGATTTTCGTGCAAATACTTGTCTAATTTGTTTTTGAATGTCTCATTTGAGATACTGTTCACGGTATCTGAGGGTAATCTGTACCAGATATTTACAACTCTGTTAAAGAAGAAGTATTTTGCTTCGTGGGATTGGAATCGCTTTCCAATGATTTTGCAGCCATTACTTCTGGTTTGACTCGACCGGTCTATATCAAAATATTTATTCATGTCTAAGTTGTCATATCCATTCATGATTTTGAAAACTTCAATAAGGTCCCCTCTTATCCTGCGCTTTGTTAGGCTAAATAATTTAAGTTCTTCAACGCGTTCCTCATATGGTTTGTTTCTAAGTCGTGGTATCATTTTTGTGATTCTTCGTTGAATTTTCTCTAATTTTTCAATGTCCTTTCTGTAGTACGGAGACCAGAATTGCACACAATACTCAAGATGGGGGCGTACTAGCGAATTGTACAAGGAAAGTATGACTTTTTCCGATTTAAACTCGAAAGTTCTTCCAATAAAACCCACTAGCTTGTTTGCAATTTTAACTGCATCGGTACACTGCTTGCTTGGTTTTAGGTCATTTGATATTATCACACCAAGATCCTTTTCACTGTCTGTACTTGATAACTGAATATTGTTCATTTTGTAATTTGCATGGACATTGTTACTTCCAATATGAAGTACTTTACATTTTTCTGTGTTGAATTTCATTTGCCATTTTTCTGCCCAGCTTGCTAAAGTATTAAGGTCATTTTGTAACTGCTGCCACTGTAATTCTGAAGTGACTTTACTGGTTATTTTAGTATCATCTGCAAATTTGGATACTTTACAATTTAGACCCTCATCAATGTCATTTATATAGATAATAAAAAGTATCGGTCTAAGTACTGAGCCTTGGGGAACGCCGCTGATCACATTACGCCATTTGGATTCCTTTCCGTTTATCACAACTCGCTGTTTTCGGTCTGACAGCCAGTCTTGTAACCATTTTTGAGTCTTTCCTTTTATTCCATGTGCTTCTATTTTTCTCATGAGACGCTTGTGAGGGACAGTGTCAATTGCTTTCTGAAAGTCGAGGTAAATTATATCTACTGTTCTTGAGTCATCATATGATTTGTAAACATCATGGAAGAAGTCCAGTAAGTTAGTTAAGCATGAACGACGATGTCTGAATCCATGTTGCGAGTCTTTAATTATATTATTTCTTCTAGATAATTAACTATTTTATCTCTTATGATTTTTTCCATTAACTTGCACACTACTGATGTTAAGCTGATTGGTCTGTAATTTCCTGGGTGCGACTCATTTCCTTTTTTGAAATTTGGTGTTACATTTGCTAGTTTCCATTCGCATGGAACTTTCCCAGTACTTAATGATTTATTGAATAAGACAGAGAGTGGCAGCAGTAACTCATGTTTTGCTTCTTTGAGAATTCTCGGTGATATTTTATCGGAGCAAGGGGTTTTGTTTATGTCCGTACTATTTATGGCTGAAAGGATATCGTTATTATGGATAGCATAGTTACTAAGGACTGTGCTATTTGCTTGGTTTGTGGGTAACAGTAGGTTTCTGGTGGTGTTTTCTACTGTAAGAACAGACGCAAAGTAATCGTTAAGAATGTTTGCCATTTCGACCTCATTTTCAGTGTGTTTGCCATTGTTTGTTTCTAGAGGACCTATTGATGTAGTCATAACCTTTTTCTTTCTAATGTAACTGTAAAATTCTTTAGGATTTGATTTGCACGTATTAGCAATGTGGATCTCCAGTGCTCTTTTGCTTTGTTTAATAAGTCTTTTCGGTATGCGGCGTAGATTATCGTACTGTAATTTATCATCATTATTTTGTGTTGCTTTGTATTTATGGTATGCCTGTTTTTTGGCTATTAAGTTACTTTTTATTTCACTGGACCACCACTTTGGTTTACTATTTCCAGCTGGACGTCTGTTACGTAGTGGCACACATGACTTTACCACTTCATCAAATTTTTTGGTGAATATTTCCCATGCTTGGTTTATGTCATCGGTTTCAGACATTTGATTCCAATCTGCAGTTGCAAGTAGCGCTCTGAGCCTGTTGAAATTAGCTCTACGATAATCTGGGACCTTTTCTTTGCTCTCCGTTTCTTTTACTTTTTCAGTAGTAATATTAAACTGTATAGTTCGATGATCACTGGAACTAAACTCAGGTCCTATTTCAACGTTGTTGACTAGGTTATCATTTGTAGTCAAGATGATGTCTAGGATATTGTTTCCTCTCGTTGGGTATTCTACGTGTTGAGAAAGGGCGCTTTCTTGAAGATTCGTATAAAGCTCTTGCCCTGAGTGTGCCGTCAGTGGTTCACCCCACTTTGTTACCGGTAGATTAAAGTCTCCAAAAATTACGCTATCCTCTTGACAACAAATTTCCGCAATTTGATCATAAAGTTTTTCATCTGTCTCAGTTGACTGTGCTGGAGGACGATAGATGAGACATATATTTATTTTGTGTGAATTAATGCTTAGCTGAACATAACTGGCATCTATGTTGGTAATACTGGGTTTGGATAGCACAAGGGGATGGAGACTAGTTTTCACATATAGTAAAACACCGCCACCAGCTCGATGTGGTCGCTCACAGATGAAAATATTGTACCCTGTTAGTGAGTATTCCGCTAGAAAGTCACGGTCAGATGTGTTAATCCAGGACTCTGTGATGCCAATGATGTCATAATTTTCTAGGTAAATTAGAGATTCTAAATCCTCAAACTTGTTACATAGACTACGTGCGTTAGCATAGTAGACTCTAATTCCGTTCCGAACAGTTGGTGATCTGACTTTGTGGGTATTTACGTTAAGGTTACTGTTCCTGGACGTGCCGCGTTTTTTTATCTGAAGAGGGCGACTTTATCGTGTAGAAGTCTACCTAGCCGTGCCGCTCCTACTGAGTTCAAATGGAGACCATCTTTCTGGAATAGAGTATGTTGCTCATAAAACTGGTCCCACAGATTGACAAAGTCAACTCCCTCTTGCGTGCAGAGAGATTTGAGCCGGTTATTTGTGCTGAAGGCCTTATCATAGAAACTATTATCTGCCTTGATCCTTGGGAGTATACTAGATATTACCACATTAGTGGACTTGTTTTGAATCGTTTGATCATTTCATGATACTTTGCTAGCAATTCTTCTGATCTATTGCACTTCAGATCATTTGTACCAACATGGATAACGTATAGAGTTTGATCATTTGCGTCTTTTGTGACCTCATCGCAGGCTTCTGTGATATCACGTAGTCCACCTCCTGGAAAACAGTACCTCTTTCTGCTGATGGGGGCGCGTCCACAAAATTCCTCCAGCTGACTACGTACAATAGAGTCCCCAATAAGCCTTGTTTCTTCTGTTTCATTAACTGCTTCGGCAAGGATCTGGTAGCGATTATATGTAGTTATGGGAAGATGCTTCCTCGTATCTTTTCCGGGTTTTGCGCCATTTCTTACCATAGTAAAGGGGACTTCGCTTGGTGAGGAACGTACTGAATCGCTGGGTGAGGAAGATACTGATACACTATTATTTGTGACTGCCTGATGGGCGGGGGCTTGTAAGAGCTCAGTTTGTACTCTTCTTCCTTCTCGAGTGCTGTTGCTGACTCCTACATTTGCCACTACAAACTCTTTCAGTGTCTCAAACTCTGCCTTGAGTTCCCTGTAATTTCTCTGCGATTCAGCTAAACCATTTTCTAGATCTTTTCTCAAGATGCATAGTTTGCACACAGGCGTCAAAAAGTAATTCGAAAAATACTGAGCCGCAAAGCGACCAGTACACTCCTGGCAGACCTTCAGGTTAGATGGCATTTTACAACAATATTTCCACAATCCCACACAAATAAAAAATAATATACAACTGGTTAATGGATGTTGTTACAAATGGTCAATTTACTCTATATATGAGATATTGAATTTCTAGGGAGATTCACTTACTTTTTATATATTGTCTTCCTTTACCAGTATAAAAAGAATAGAAAATCTACTTGCTATGGCACAATCCAACCTACATGAATTCGTTTACCAGTGTAAAAAGACCAGAAAATCTGCTTGCTATGGTACAACCTACCTTACCATGAACTGTGTAAAATGAAAAGGGAATCTACTTGCTATGGTATGATCTAGCTTACCATGAATTGTGGAAATACACCATACACTGATTCACTGGAGAAAAAGGAAAAACAAAAAAAATAACAATGGAATGTTGGGGAAAAAATCAAAATAAAAACCTAGCTTCTCTCAGTGAACAACTGAAAATAAAAATAATATACAACTGGTTAAGGGATGTTGTTAAAAATGGACAATTTACTCTATAAATGAAATATTGAATTTCTAGGGAGATTCACTTACTTTTTATATACTATCTTCCTTTAACAGTATAAAAAGAATAGAAAATCCACCTGCTATAGCACAAGCCAACCTACATGAATTCTTTTACCAGTGTAAAAAGAGTAGAAAATCTGCTTCCTATGGTACAACCTAACTTACCATGAACTGTGTAAAATGTAAAGAAAATCTACTTGCTATCGTATGATCTAGCTTACCATGTATTGTGGAAGTACACCATAAACTGATTCACTAGGAGAAAAAGGAAAAAGAAAATAACAATGCAATGTTGGGGAGAAATCAAAATAAACACCTAGCTTCACTCAGTGGACAACGGTTTGTAGTGCAAAAACTATTTCACTGGTGTAACATCAATCACAAAGTTGTTACTCTATACAGAAGACAATGCTATTCACTTGCACTAAACTAGCAAGCAACTTAGTTAGTATTTGTTTCGTTAGACTTTAAAGTAAGACGTACAAGGATGATAGTGGGAACAAAAACAAAGAGAGCTGGTAGGTAAATACACTTTCGATTCACTACACCATTTTCTAGTGAGAAAAGATAATCTGTTTGTTAGATATCGTTCTAACTGACCTTGATCTGCGGGAAAGTAAACTATAATAAACTATAATATGTCTGAGACCAGAAATAACGGCGGGAAAGGGCAGGAATACGAAGTGGAGGGTGGGTATATATGTAAACAAAGGAACACGCGAACGCTTTACACCTTTAACCCGCTCTAAAACTTTTACATGAAATCTATTTAAATACTTTACACGGGGGAAATATGTCTACGACTCTTATACACTGATCTGATTCACTTTCACACCGATCTTCACTCAATCTTGTTGTTGAAACACTTGGATGTGCTGAGCGCTGCTTTAATGCGTGTGTATCCCAAGATGGCGCACGAGGAGGAGGGAAGGGTAGGGATTAAGGGGGAAGGAAAGGGGCAAAAGGAGAAGCTGGAGGAGAGAGAGAGAGAGAGAGAGAGAGAGTGAGAGAAAGAGAGAGAAAAAAAAAGAAGGAAGAACGAGAAGGGAAGGAGAGAAACTGGGAAGAGAAAGATGGAGAAAGGAATTTGAGGAGGAGGAGGAGGGATGGTAGAGGTACGGAAAGAGGAGGAAAGGAAGAAAAAATGATTAGAAGGAAGAGAAGAGGGGGAAGGAGGAGGAGGAGGAAGAGGATGGGGAGGAGGATGGAGAGGAGGAAGAGGAGGATATGAGACACGGAAGGGAGGGTGAGAAGGAGGAGGAGGAGGACGACGACGACGAGGAAATGGGTGCGATGAGGCGGAGATGAAGGATAGAGTGGCATCCGGAGTATCTTCATCCCATAATAATTGAGAGAGAGAGAGAGAGAGAGAGAGAGAGAGAGAGAGAGAGAGAGAGGGATTCCCTCATCCCACCTCAATTAACTTCTTCAGAACTGAATTAAATCTTGATTGTTGGATCTCTCTCTCTCTCTCTCTCTCTCTCTCTCTCTCTCTCTCTCTCTCTCTCTCTCACACACACACACACACACACACACACACACACACACTATTTTTGGGTCTTGAATTCTCTGTCAC
>NC_136977.1:47914399-47934399 GCF_032717465.1 Coenobita brevimanus | reverse complement strand
TTAGGATATAGGAATGTGTTAAGAAAGGGTGAGGTTATGTAAGGGAGGGGCAGGATGCGGTACCAGGCAGTATCTATCTTTCTATCTGTCTATATATCTATTTGTCTTTATCTGTCTATCTATCTGTCTACTGTTGCGTAACCCAGGTCATTTTGGTTGAGCATACCCGTGGACCACAGGTAAGCAGCTCCTTCTGTGGGTCTGTCCAGCTGGTGCAGTACAGTACATACCCCATGTTGGGAAACGATACCCTCTTGTAGTATGCAGTGCCTCACCAGGGTCGAGCCAGGGCCCTTCCCCACGGCGAGATGTTGGGAAATTTGAGGAGGTTTGGCTCTCAAGTGAACGCCACAGGTGCCTCGTGCTACCCAGGGGCTCCTCGACAGCACGTATTTATATATGTGTAAAGAGACAGACAGACAGACAGACAGATAAATAGAAAGGTTGGGAGGTAGGTAGGTAGATAGATAGGTAGGCAGATGGGTAGATAGATAGATAGATAGATAGACAGGTGAGATGGATGAGGCTGGAAGGAAGGCCAAGAGATCACGCAGGAAAAGGGAAGGAGGCGCCTAACACCATTTCCTTAGCAATTTATTTTTGTATTCTCGTCGGGTAAGGAAGCTCCCTAACACCTCATCCTTAGCGATTTAATTTTGGATAAGGATGGAGACTCGTATTTTTGTCGGGTAAAAAAGTTCCCTAACACCTCTTCCTTAGTGGTTTATTTTTGGATATGCCCGTTAATAGGCTTTTATTCTTCTCGGATAAGGAAGCTTCCTAACACCTCTTCCTTAGCGATTTACATTTGGATATGGCCGGTTAGTATCCTTTTGTACGTTATTTATGCTGATGGCGATATTGGAAGGATTTATGTAGCACAGATGAGGACAGTAAAGTGTAATAAGCAAAATGAATCGCTTTGGAAAAGGTGTTAAGGAGCTTCTTCAATCGACGATAATACAGCTCAGAGTTAGATAATTATGCACTCAGGTCATTCCTTACCTGAAGAAAATCATCTGGAGATTGGAAGAGAAAACGAGATACCTTTTTAATCGTCTTCAAGGGGTTACCTGAGACGCTTTAAGTCCTTAGAAGACGATTGGCCACTTCTAAGATGAATAAAATCGTGTGGCCGGAACAGGAAGAAAATGAGATAGCTTTGGTGGTTTGGAGGGGTGGTGTAGAATGTGCTCAGTCCTTCTGGCACAGGTAAGGCTCATTAGGCTGGCATTTAGAACTACACGTGACATACAGGTAAGTTCCATAGAAATTCGTGTATTTTTTTGCCTCTAGAGGTGTGCATAGCTTTCCATATATATCGAATACTGTGCAGGTGAGGTTAGGAGGATTCTCTCTCTCTCTCTCTCTCTCTCTCTCTCTCTGACTAACAATTGTGAGCTCTTACCGCATTATTCTGAAACATTTGCTGGTTCCTCCGTGGGTTTCAAAAGCTATCGTTCACCGTCCCATAAGTTATCGTAATGACCTGGGTAAATATGTGCCGTAATGAAGAGTAGCAAGAGGTAAAGTTCCATGTTTTTATTTATTTATTTATTTTTTTTACCTGAAGATTGGCACACCATTACGTTTCCTTACATTCCAAATTTTGTTGCTAATATTTTCGTTTATTCCCTAGAGCCTTAGTTCACAATATTATAATCGCTTTGACACTTTCTCTCTCTCTCTCTCTCTCACACACACACACACACACACACACACACACACACACACACACACACACACACACACACACACACACACACACACACACACACACACACACACACACACACACACAGGTATGCGGTTTAATCATGTCACCTGTCTGCTACTATAGTGTCAGGTTATTTAATTTTCCCATTATAGTTGTAATTTTATCCCACCCTGTTAGGTGTTGTTGTTGTATTTCTTATCATTCTGTCAAGTGTTCTCCCAATTTTCCTGTACAGCTCATGGCAAGACTGTTTTGGATTCCCCCCCCCCCCACTTTTTTTTTAGAATATTGTAAGTCTGCCTCTTAATGCTGGGCAAGTTTTTGAGACAGTTAGGTCTGTGTGGTCTGTATATCTGTGTAATTCTGACTAAACGGATCGATTTGGGGGGAATTTCAACGAAGAATGAGCAGTGATTCAAGAAGGAATTTTATATCAACATTGAGTTCCAGTGTTCTATATTTATCAAGTTCTAATTCTTCTGATACACGTACAAGAGCCGTTCCTTACCCGTCGTAAAGCGTCCCTCCCCCCAGCCAGCCAGCCGATCCCGGGGTTTTCACGGCGTTAAGGAAAATCGTGGCAGTCCATGAAACAAGCCATATCGATTGGCGGCCGGCAGGAAAAAAGAGGAAAGAGGGGGAAAAAAGTGTAGTAAATTGTAAGAAAATGAGATCGGATTTCGGAGTCAGCGTTGCGTGGGGGTGGTTTTTGTGCTCTCTCTCTCTCTCTCTCTCTCTCTCTCACACACACACACACACACACACACACACACACACACACACACACACACACACACACACACACACACACACACACACACACACACCCTTCATTGCTATTCCTTGGACACTCCTATGAACGAAATTTTATGGGGTGAGTGTACGTGTTATAGAGGAAATATTTTTGAAAATGGTCAAAAAAATATGAAAAGAAAAGGGCATGAAGACTGTGGAAAAAAAAAGTGGAGAGAGAGAGAGAGAGAGAGAGAGAGAGAGAGAGAGAGAGAGAGAGAGATCACTGCTTCAGTCCCTCCTCAAACCCCCGTCTCTTCATCACACCTGTTACTCTTTACCTGCATTTCACCTTTGGCTGCTAATATGCCTCTCACCTGAATAAAATCTTCTCTTTATGCTTCTTCGATTTAAGTCCCCCCAATTTAAGCCCAGCGCACTATCTTAAACTTTCTTTGGAGTTAAGCCCCTCTAAATGAGGTTTCAGAGCATTTTACGAGCGATGGGGGTTTGATCTGAGAAACGCGATTTTTTTTTTTTTCAGATTTTTTTTTTTTTTTTTTTTTGTATCGAAGAACATGAATTTGGGGCAGATGCAAGAAGTTGTAGATTGGGAAGGGGAGAGGAGGGGAGAGTGAGGGGAAGAGAGGGGAGGCAGAGGAGTGAAGAAGAGGAGGGGGGAGGTAGAGGAGTGAGGGGAGAAGAAGGAGAGAGGACTGTGGAGAGAGGGGAGGGATAGGAGTGAGGGGAAGAGAAGGGGGAATGAGTGAGGGGTAGAAGAGGGGCAGGGAGAGGAGAGAGGGAAAGGAAAGGAAGAAAGTGGAGAAATTTGAATTTGAGGGGGGAGGGATGGGGAAGAAAAGAGGAAAGTGAGGTTGAGAGGGAAGGGAGGATGGAAGAGAGGGGACGTAAGATTCAAGGGGAAGGGAGGGGAAGGGGAAGGAGGAGGAGGAAGGAAAGAAGGATGTAAAAGAATGCGGAAGGAGGGAGAGGAAAGGGAGGAGGAGGAGATGGTAAATGGAGGAGAGAGAGAGAGAGAGAGAGAGAGAGAGAGAGAGAGAGAGAGAGAGAGAGAGAGAGAATGAAAACCGATTTATATTTTATGCATGGGTAGGGCAGCACGTCAAAAAAAAAATAATAATAATAATAAGAAAGAAAAAGAAAACACACACTCAAAAATGGACCCCGCTCTCCATCCCTCATCACCCAGACCCAAAAAATAATATATATGAAAAAGGTGAGGGTTAAAATTTGCATACATTTTGAGGGGGACGCCTTGACGTTAGTAAATAAACACACCTTTACCTGGCATTAGGGTTATTACCTGGAAAATTACCTTCTCCAATTTATCTCTCTCACGTTATTCTTATTCTTGGTCTTAATCTTGTGTTTATTTTTTCCCTCTGTTCTTCTGTTATTATTATTTCCTCTTCCCTGTCTACTCTTTCTCCTCATCCTCTTCCTCCTCCTCTCATCAGTTCTCTTCTCTTTTTCTCGCTATCTCTTTGTCTGCTTACTATTTCTGTGTTCATGCCTACTTAACTATCTACCTGCCTACCTACCTGTATATTATCTGTTTGTCTGCCTATCTGTCTATCTATATTCGAATCTGCCTACCTACCTACCTCTCAGTATATCCATCTATCTACCTGTCTGTCTGTTTATCTACTTACCTACATGCTTGTCTGTCTCCGTACCTCTCTGTTAGTTTACCTGTCTGTCTTTCTATTTCTCTATCTGTCTGTCTGTCTTTGCCCGTCTGTATCCATCTCTATCTGTCTGTATCCATCTGTCTCCCTCCCTCCCTCCCTGTCTATCTATCAATCGATCCATCTGCCCATCCATCCATCCATCCATCCATCCATCCATCCATCCTTCCATCCATCCATCCATCCATCCATCCATCCATCCATCCTTCCATCCACCCAATCATCCATCTGTATTTATCTATCTATCTGTGTATCTATCCACCTACCTAGCTATCTCTGTCACAAGCATTTGTATTCACACAATTTCCTTTCATTCCAAGCTTTTACAATTTTTCAGCCTAATATTCCACTTTCTACATTTCTTTGCCCTATTTCCATATCGCCCTTTTTTCCGACCTCCTTATCGCCCTCCCTGTCTCTCCCTCAATTTCTCTTTCTCCCTTCTTATCAGCCAGTGTTTTTCTTGTTCTCTGTCTTTTATTTCTTGGCTTATAATTTTCTGTTTTCTTGGATTAATTTTGTTTTTTTGTTTTGCCTTTTCTCTCCCTTGTTTTTTTCCGTTTCTCTTCTTTTTTTAATTTTTCTTCGTAATTGTTTTCTGTTTTGTTTTGTCTGTTGCTCTGTCTTTGTTGTTTTGTCTGTTGCTCTGTCTTTGTTGTTTTGTCTGTTTTGTTTTGTCTTTTTTCTTTGTTTTGTTTTGTTTCTTTTTGTATGCCTAGTTTTGTTTTGTTTTTGTCCTTGATTTGTTTTGTCTTTTTTCTTTGTTTTGTTTTGTTTCGTTTTGTATGCCTAGTTTTGTTTTTGTTTTTGTCCTTGATTTGTTTTTGTCTTTTATTTTGTCTCTTTGTCTTTGTTTTGTTTTGTCTTTTTTCTTAGTTTTGTTTCGCCTTTGTTTTGTCTTTGTTTTGTTTTGTCTGCTTTGTTTTGTGTTTGTTTTGTTTTGTCTATTTTTCTGTTTTGTTTTGTCTTTGTCTTGTATCGTCTTTTTGTTTTGTTTTTTCTTTTGTCTTTGTTATGTTTTTGTCTTTGTTCCGTTTCTTCGTCTGTGTATTATGTCCTCTTTTCTTTCATTCCTTTTTTCTTCATTCATTTCTTTCCTTTCGCTCTTCTTGTCTTTCTTCGTTTCTATATTTTCTTCCTCTGTGTCTTACGACTGTGTTCTTCCTGTGTCTTACGATTGTCTTCCACCTGTGTCTTACTATTGTTTTCTTCCTCTGTGTCTTACGATTGTTTTCTTCCTGTGCCTTACGATTGTTTTCTTCCTGTGTCTTACGATTCTTTTCTTCCCGTGTCTTACGATTGTTTTCTTCCTGTGTCTTACGATTGTCTTCTTCTCTCTTTCTCTTTTTTCCTCCTCTTCGTCCGCTTTCTGTAGCTTCCCTTCTTCATAGCCCCTCCGTTTTCTTCTTTTTCTCTCCTTCTGTCCTCTTTTTCTCTCCCTTCTTCTCTCCTTCTGTCCTCTTTTTCTCTCCCTTCTTCTCTCCTTCTGTCCTCTTTTTCTCTCCCTTCTTCTCTCCTTCTGTCCTCTCTTTCTCTCTTCCTCCTCCCTCTTTCTGTTCTCTATTTCTTCCTCTTCTCTCTTTCTGTATCCTCTTTTTCTCTCTTCTTCCTCTTCTCTCCATCTGTCCTCTTTCTCTCTCTCTCTTTCTCGTCTCTCCTGTCCTCTTCTCTCTTCTCCTTCCATCAACTCACCTGATTTTTCATTCACCCTTTCCTGTGAAGTTTGCATGACATTTTTTTCTATATTCCATGGTGTTCCTTCTTAAAATTTCTCTTCCCGGTTTCGTCTGGGGGGGTTGTGGAGTGGGGAGTCTTTGTCTTCCATGTCCTCCCTAACACCTTTCCCTAAGCGATTTATTCAGCTCATTGCACCTTACTGTCCAATTCTGTGTTACCTGAATCCTTCCTGTGTCCCCATATTCTGCATAAATAACGTACATAAGGACATTAACCAGCCGGGTCCAAAAAATAAATCGCTAAAGAAGAGGTGCTAGGTACGTGCCCTTATTCTAGACTCATAGAAAAGATACCATAGTCAGCTTTGAAGCCCTGAAGAGAGTATACTTCATTCACTTTAACTTGGCCAAGATTTTCTTTCTTTTGCAGCTTATTTCACGTAGCTCAGTGGCAGAAAAAGACAGAACTGTGCTTCTACATTCTTTCTCTAGCACTTCTTCGTGACTAGCATCATATTTTAGTGTTAATTTATTGCCACAACTCAGCATTCAAGGGGGAGGGACGGCAATTTTACGCCAAGTTTGAGGAAAAGGGCTAGTAGATTTTTTTTTTTTTTCATTTTTATATATATTTTTTTTTATTTTTTTACTTGATTTTTTTTTCACGTCATCCTCCTCTTATACCCTCAGTGTTTCCCCTCGCTGCCCCCGTTCCCCTCTTCCGTCTTTACCTCCCTCTCCAATCCCTCTTCCATCACTCTTGCCACACTTGTCTGCACTACCTGCCTACCTACCTACCTACCTACCTACATACATACCTACCTACCTGTCTCCCTAATAATCTGTCTGTATTGTCTATATACCAAATATTTTCCTACAGTTTCTCTCTCTCTCTCTCTCTCTCTCTCTCTCTCTCTCTCTCTCTCTCTCTCTCTCTCTCTCTCACCTGTATAGATCCCCACACGTCACCTCACCTGCTCACTGACTCTCTCAGCCAGGTAACAGGATTAATTACAGTCCTACAGGTGAGCAGGGAGGTGTGTGTGTGTGTGTGTGTGTGTGTGTGTGTGTGTGTGTGTGTGTGTGTGTGGTGTGGTGGGGGAGGGGGAGGGGGGAGGGGTGTGTAAGGTGTAGTTCCGGAGAAAGGTGAGACAACTATTTTGGCGAAGGTGTGGGGTGAAAGTTAGAGAGAGAGAGAGAGAGAGAGAGAGAGAGAGAGAGAGAGAGAGAGAGTTATAGGGCTGCAGTTACGTAGAGACACAGATCACTCATATTTACGGTCCTTTGGATTAGGTGGTCCTGGTCTTAAATATTAATGGAGAGAGAGAGAGAGAGAGAGAGAGAGAGAGAGAGAGAGAGAGAGAGAGAGTGGATCGGCGTGTAGTAACTGCAACCCTATCTGTGTATCTATATGTGTATCCATCTATCTGTATCCATCCACCCATCAATCACTCAGTCTATCTATCTATCTATCTGTCTGTCTGTCTGTCTATCTATCTATCTATCTATCTATTAGTTTATCTTCGTCTCAGAATTTATCTATCTAGGAATATATTCTGTCTGTCTCTGTCTTTCTATCTGTCTGTCTGTCTATCTGTCTATCTATCTATCCATCTATCTATCGAGCGGTTTCGTGACTTGTTATCATCGGGGTGAAGGGTGTGATTTCCATGAAGATACGAATGCACGAAAAGCCTCGCAAAAGTCCTCTCTCTCTCTCTCTCTCTCTCTCTCTCTCTCTCTCTCTCTCTCTCTCTCTGTATGTCAATCTGTCCATCTGTTTAGCCATATATCCTTTTTATACGTCCAACTTTGTACATAGGTTCAAAAGGCCCTTCCCTAAGAGGCAGCATTTCTCCTACATACCATACACCTTCACATGTCACACCTTCGGCACCAATACCCACCGTCCACACTGAATACATACAAGGGCTTCCTTATACCGGGCTGGTGTGGTGGTATTAGCGGTGGATCATGTGGTATATCAGTATTTCTGGTGTGGCGAAATTTATCATAGTTTCCCCTTCCTCGCTGGGAATGGAACTCAGGGTGCTTCGGACAACAGACCACCTCTCTTACCACTCGGCCACCACCTACCAATCCACCTGTCTCTATCTATCTGTCTATCTATCTATCTGTCTTGTTTTATTTGTCATCAGTAATATTTGGAGTTCAGTATGTCATGTTTTCCTTATACTGCCTGAGAGAGAGAGAGAGAGAGAGAGAGAGAGAGAGAGAGAGAGAGAGAGAGAGAGAGAGAGAGAGAGAAACGGGGGAGTGAGAGTCATGGAATGTGTACCTGCGATCATCTGGTGATGATGATGATGATGATGATGATAAGGAGGATAATGATGATGATGATGATGATGAAGAGGACCACGTAGAACCATGGCCTACCATACATACATACATACATACCGGTACGTACATAAATACATATATGGTTACATATATACATACATACACATACTTACTGGTACATCCATCCATCTATCCATACATACATACACATACATACAGTAACTAACATCCATACATACATAAAGCAACCAATACATACATACATACATACATAAAGCAGGATATATATATATATATATATATATATATATATATATATATATATATATATATATATATATATATATATATATATATATATATATATATATATACACACACACACATACATACATACATACATACATAGTCACCAAAGCCATCTCCAGTAGCCGGCTTTGGGAACCGGCTTTCCGGATTAAGCCGTACAGGGAGCCGGCTTTACTGAGAAGGAGGGAAAGTGCTCTGCCCCTTCACCCCGAGGATCCTTTATTTGGCTTTATTTCGTACTGTTTTACTGAGTTTCCGACAAAAATAAAAAGAGAAGTAAAAGGTTATATTACCTAACCTTTTTCTTTAATATAATGGTTGTGGTGTGTGTGTGTGTGTGTGTGTGTGTGTGTGTGTGTGTGTGTGTGGAGAGAGAGAGAGAGAGAGAGAGAGAGAGAGAGAGAGAGAGAGAGAGAGAGAGAGAGAGAGAGAGAGACCGACCACGAGCAGACAACAAAACAGGATCAGCTGTTCAGTGTACACGCACACTCAGAGCATAAAGTTAACGCCACGATAGACAGTCGACGTTTAGATAGCCACACGGTAGGAGAGAATAGATAGCAGTGATAGGGAGACAGATAGGGAGACAGAGAGAGACGAGGGATAGATAAGGAGGCAGGGAAGACAGCAGATAACAGGGAGAGATAGTCATAAAAAAAAGTCTTAATAAGGGAGATATTAAGACGAAGAAAGCCGTCTGGAGAAAACAAGAAGGAAGCCAGATAAGACGTCATGATGTTGAAGGGGTTAATGGGAAGGTTAATGGAGACTATAGCTATTCAATGGTCCCTAGTCGCCTCCCTCTTAACTACCAACTGCTTCTCTTCTCTTCCTTTTAGCCCTGCCTCCCTACGTCCTTTCCCTTTCACCAGTTTCCCTCCCCTCTTCCCCTCCCCCCCTTTCTCTTTCTTCCACTCACCCCTCTTTCTCTTTTCATGCTCCCTACCTACTCTTCTTCCTCTTATCCCTTCTTCTCATCGCCCCCCTCTCTTTCTCTCCCACTCTTTCCTCCCCTCCATTCCCCTTCCCACTCCTCCACCTCCTCCATCTTTCCTTCCTCAATCTCCATCCCCTCCCCTCCCTTCTTTTTCCACTTCCTTCCCACTTCTCAGCCTCTCCTCTCCCCATTTCCACTCCCACTCTCTCATTCTTCCCTTTATCTCCGCTCTCCCTCCTCCTTTCCCTACCCAGTCTACTCTCTCCCCTCTCCCCACCTTCCCTTAACCCTCCTCCCCCTCTTGCCGTCAAATCAAGATGAATAATAGCCTCTAACAATCAATTACCTGCCTCTACCTGATCGAACCAGGGTGAGTAGGGTCAGTGGGTGATTACTGAGTGAGATGAGTGAAGGGATGAGATAAGTTTGGTGAGCTGAGTGAGTTGAGTGAAGGGATGAGATAAGTTTGGTGAGCTGAGTGAGTTGAGTGAAGGGATGACATAAGTTTGGTGAGCTGAGTGAGATCAGAGTGAGGTGCATTGATGAGTGTTTTGAGTGAGTGACAGGTGTGTGAGTGAGAGGAGGTGATATGAGACAAGTGGGTGGGTGGGTGTGGTGTGTTCAGGTGGGTGTGGGGATGGTAATGAGTAAGATGAGTGAGATGAGGAAATGAGTTAGGTACCGTAGGTGAGATGAATAGGGTGTGTATAGTGTAGTTGGGAAATGCCTGGTAGCTGTGTGTGTGTGGAGATGATAGTATAGATGAGCATTCTTTTATATGAATTAAGCCTAAGAGTAGTTATAAATATGAAAGAGAGAGAGAGAGAGAGAGAGAGAGAGAGAGAGAGAGAGAGAGAGAGAGAGAATCTCTTAAAGGTCAACAAAGATAGATTATGGTGTAAACATATCACTAGATATTTTCCACAATCTCTCAATTAGCCTATCCAGTCATTTAACGCATTTTCCTGTTATTTTCTTACTCAGTTAAGGATAAATGTGGTAATTAGGATGTTAATGAAGGCAAATTACCCACCCAAAGTCTCTCTCCCAAGCTGATAAGGAGAGTCTGGAGATAAGAAGAGGTAAATGCCCAAGAAAGAAGAGTTACATGCCCAGAAAGAAGAATTAAATGCCCAAGAAAGAATTAAATGCACAAGGAGAAGAATTAAATGCCCAGAAAAAAAAATTAAATGCCCAAGAATGAATTAAATGCCCAAGGGAGAAGAGTTAAATGCCCAAGGAAGAAGCGTTAAATGCCCAAGGAAGAAGCGTTAAATGCCCAAGGAAGAATTAAATGCCCAAGGAAGAAGAATTAAATGCCGAAGGAAGAGTTAAATGCCCAAGGAAGAGTTAAATGGCCAATACAATATCGTGTTATCTTCAGTATCTCGTGTTATCTTTTGTATCATTTCGTGTTGTTTGGTTTGTTCTTGTTCATCCTGCGACCTTGTTCTTCCTGCCTGTAAAAATATGTTCAGCAAGACTAGAGGTTACTGTTGTGAAGGAACAATTAGCAATAATCTCCTTTAGATATACAGCGTAATAAAAATAAATTATAATAATAATAATAATAATATAATAAATGATAATAATAAATATATGTTACTACTACTACTACTACTACTACTACTATTATTATAATTATTATTATCATTATTACTGTTGTTATTATTATTATTGTTATTATTATTATTATTATTATTATTATCATTATTAATATTGGCCTTTCCTTAGCTTTATTAAAAGTCCTTAAATCCTTTCAGTACAAGGACGTCTCAGTCTTTCTGCCCTAGACGATTTCTTTCACCTTAGGACAAAGAAAAATGAAAATTTAGGAGTTGCGAGGCTGTCTTTGGTGACTTGAGATGGTGGGGAAGAGAGAGAGAGAGAGAGAGAGAGAGAGAGAGAGAGAGAGAGAGAGAGAGAGAGAGAGAGAGAGAGAGAGAGAGAGAGAGAGAGAGAGAGAGAGAGAGAGAGAGAGAGAGAGGATTGATGATGATAATGATGAAGAAGGTGTTTGTTGGAGAAGAAGGGTGAGACTGAGAGATGGTTGGAGTGAGACACCTTGGCAGGACAGGTAAAGTTAGCATCAGTGCGTCTCTCTTAATAGGCTTGGGGTCAGAGGTGGGGTGACGGAGGAGGACGACAACACCCTAGCTTTTGTCTTTATTTGTTCTTTGTTGTGTATCGCTCTTTCTTTCTCTCTCTCTCTCTCTCTCTCTCTCTCTCTCTCTCTCTTTCTGGGTTAGATACAGATATAACTAGAAGGCACTCAGAGAGCGCATACCTCCTCCAGTGCCATTGCAGAATCCAGATCCGGATCGGGATCCGCCCCCAAATTTAACCAATTCTTTCTTGGCCCATGGCCCACCCTTCCACAAAATTTCATTGAAATTCTCTGAGAACTTTTGGAGATATCGTCTGGACAAACTGACAGACAGACAGGCATAGGTGAATACGTAACCTCCTCCAACTTCGTTGGCGAAGGTAATAATTAACCTCGTCACATCCAAGACTCCTCCCTAAGATGTTGGGTCCTTCTTAAGATATTTATGTAGTTGCTTTTACTACTCTGCATTACAGTAAGGAAAGAAATAGTCGGCCTTTGTGGTTAGAAAGAAGTTTTCTGAGCCTTAAATTTAGTCTTCAGTAAATTTTTAGACAACTGTCCATATGTTTATACTTAATTCAGGGTATAAAATTTGATAGTTTTTAGGCAGAGGTAAACAACAACAACAATAATAATAATAATAATAATAAGAAGAAGAAAGAAAGAAAGAAAGAATGAAAGGTAAAGAAACAAATGTAATTTTAGGAAAGGTGAGGTCAGTGTCTTAGGAAGGGTCAGGGATCAACGCCTCCATGCCTCACCTGTCCTCTGGCTCAGGTAAACAGGTGGGGGAACAGGCAGGAATTTAATTAGAGGAAGAGGAGGAAGTGGATGTGGACAGCCTGGCAAGCGATAGGTGAAAATACAGGATACAGGAAATGCTTTGTTTGTTGTGGACTTTTTGTTGTATTTGTTGATTTTTTTGCTTCGTTTATATATATATATATATATATATATATATATATATATATATATATATATATATATATATATATATATGGTTGAGAAGATTAGGAGAAATACACTGAGGTGGTTTGGACATGTGGAGAGAATGGAGAATGAAAGACTGAAGAGGGTGTATATAGGTGAGGTGGAGGGAGGGAGAGGGAGGGGTAGACCGAGGATGAGGTGGAGGGATGGAGTTGAGAGGTATATGAGGGAGTGCGGGGGTTAGTTTTGGGGAGGGTAGTCAAATGGTGGGTGACAGAGTGACTTGGAGGCGTTTTGTCTGCGGCCACCCTTTGCGGGATTAGGGCGTCGGGCTATATATATATATATATATATATATATATATATATATATATATATATATATATATATATATAGATAGATAGATAGATATAGATAGATAGATAGAAAGTTTTTGTTTTGTTGTTTTTGTTTTTTGTTTTTGTTTTTGCTTTACTTTATGTTGTCTTTATTTTTTTTTGCTTTGTTTTTGTTGTTGCCCAGGTTCATCTGAAATTTAAATCCAGTGGACTGCAGGTCGAAATTGTCCATCCTCTTCTGTCCAACTTCCCCCTTTTGCGGGACAGGGAGAGATTTGTGGACCGTTTGTATAACAGGCCAGAAGAACCGTCCAGTGATGCCACCACGTGAAGGCGTGTCTCTCCAGCACCTCTGAAATATGTATACATTGTATGTATGTATGGATGGGTAGACGTATATATATATGTATGTATATATATATATGTGTGTATGCATGTGAACCGATTAACTGTATGTATGTATGTGGACTGATTAACTGTATGTATGTATGTTGTGGACGGATTAACCACTTCCATATTTAACCCCCTCATTTCGGAAATCCTCTGTACACCTGAACAAAATCGTCTATAACAACAGGAAGAAGCTAACAAAAGGCGTCATCAGTCTGAAGGGGTTAAGTGTGTGATCCAGGAAGTGAGCCAGACGTCTTGTAGCGGCCCGGTAACCAAATTAATTTACCCAGTCCAGGTGTAGTACAAACAGAGCTGGGAAGGTAATCAGGTAGACAGAAGAGCAGATAAGCAGACAGGGAGTTAAAAGGCATGCGGGGGCAGCAGACAGGTGGGCAAGCAGGTAGTTAAAGGGACGGACAGACATTTAAA
Organism: Coenobita brevimanus; assembly: GCF_032717465.1. Lineage (NCBI taxonomy): Eukaryota > Metazoa > Arthropoda > Malacostraca > Decapoda > Coenobitidae > Coenobita > Coenobita brevimanus. The sequence goes on along the minus strand of NC_136977.1, from coordinate 47,920,818 downwards.
CCTTGTAGTTGCCAGTGTGTCCTTTAAATTTGGTTTTTGCTGCTGTCGGATTATTTTTTATTTTTTAACTCAGGGGGAAATGATAATATAGAACCAAGACACATTTTAAGACCTCAAGGGGTTTCTTATACAGTAGGACACAAGGGAGGAGTGAGAGCAGTGGAAATGAGTTGTTTTTGAGAGGAACATGTGGAGTTGCATGGAGAGAAAGAGAAATGAGGAAGTGCAGGAGCGTTGGAGTGTTGATGTGATTGAGAGTGCTGAGAGAAATGCGTTGAGATGGTTTGGCTGTGTGAGAGGATGGAGAGAGACTGACTTAAAGAATGTATGTGAGTGAGGTGGAGGAGGAGTGGGAGACCAAGAATGAGATGGTGGGATGGAGTGAAGAGATAATATGAGGGGGTGGGTGTGAGTTGGAGGAAGGGTAGCGAAATGGTAGAAGACAAGGCTACGAGGAGGCGATTTGTTTGTGGCCACGCCTTACGGAATTAAGGCGTCTAGGAACAGATAGATAGAGGGATAGATATCGTAGATAGATAGATAGATAGATAGATTATATATTTTATCGCCCGTAGTGTTATGTGATTTTAGTCAACGTAGGAGAGTGGAGAGGTTAATTACAATCCTAATTAACCTCTTCATTACCCTGATATATTTACGACTAATTATATCTACCGACAGTCGATTTTACGTCCCTTAGGAGAGAGTTGTAGTAGTGAAAGACCTAAAAACATTGTCCATTACTCCCCTCAAGATATTTAAACTCTTGTCTCCGTCCCTTGAGTTTATGCATGTATGGAGAGGGAGGTGGTAGTGAGAGGGGTAGAAACAGAGACCATTAAGCAGGGGGAGTGAGTGGGGGACAGTAGGAGTAGACAGGCACACAGGCAGACGACACTTATTGGGGGACCTGTAGGTAGGGGGGAGGTAGGGGGGATTGGAGGAAGACAAAGAAAAGACAGTGTTAGAAGAAGAAAAGTTTGGAAGAGTAGGAGGTAGAGATGATGACGATGATGATGGTGATGATGACGATGGTGGTGAGTATGATGATGATGATGGTGTTGGTGATGATGATGATGATGGTGATGATGATAATGATGATGAAACAGGAACACAAGCACATAGAGGTAATGTAGAGGACAGTGATGCTAAATGAGAACACCAGAATCTTCAAGACGCCCATCAGATTTCTTTCAAGATTAGTTTGCAGTTTTATTTGGTATGGTAATATTTAACATTCACATTATAATTTCGTTGTATCTTCATTACACTCGCTACTAACGCAACTAATATGTGCAAATCAAAATACATACAGAAAACGAGCATTTCTCTAAATTAGGGGAAACTAAAAGATATTCCTCAAGTAGTTCATGAGTAACAATAAAATGAGCTCTTGTTACCCCGCTCCATCTCCTTCAGTTTTGTTAATTTTAGATAAACAGTAAGTATAAGAGTAAGGGGCGATTCATTGAAAATGAAATTTAACTCAGCTTGGTGCTGACAATAATAAATAAAATATGCAGTGACTGGTTTAAATAAAGCTTGAGTGAAATTATGTTCCTCTTCACTTCCATAATTTGTTACTGTACTGCCCTGTTTCTCTCTCTCTCTCTCTCTCTCTCTCTCTCAGTAAACAAAACACACATTATGCAGTCACGCACGTCGAGTGTTGCATAATTATGTGTGATTATGTGTGTGTGTGTGTGTGTGTGTGTGTGTGTACGTTTACCGTTATGGGGCGTACCGGACATACACACACACAATGGGAAGGAATTTTTATGTGCGGTTTTCATGTGTATATACGTGTTTGTACCCTGCCATGTATGTGTCTGTATGTATTTGTACCCATGTGTCAACCTGTGTGGAAGCTTATGTGTGTTGTAATTCTTGTGTGTGTGTGTGTGTGTGTGAGTGTGTGTAAATACAGCTGTGTTGATGTCTGAATATGTTCGTTGAGAGAGAGAGAGAGAGAGAGAGAGAGATTGTCTATTTATATAATTATTTTTATCCGATATATATATATATATATATATATATATATATATATATATATATATATATATATATATATGCCTACGTACAGTATGTATGTATGTACCTGTATGTGTATATAATGCCTGAGTCACCGTCAGTAACTGGGGTGAGGTGACAGGCCTTGCTTTCACCCCTAACCTCTCCCCTTCCCTCCCCTCCTCTCCCCGCCTCTTCCCCTTCCCCATCCCCTCCCTATTCGTCCTTCGTCTCCCTTTCCTTTCATCCTTCTCCATTCCTTTCTCTCTCTCTCTCTCTCTCTCTCTCTCTCTCTCTCTCTCTCTCTCTCAACAGTACAAAAAAGTACCATCATTTCGTTATATCTTGCCGTATACCTAAGATTATACCAGCATCTTTGTCCTTATTTTTTTTATTATAAGAAGATTGACAAGAAACAATACGTCTTCCCATCTTTATATATATATATATATATATATATATATATATATATATATATATATATATATATATATATATATATATATATATATATATTTTCCCAATACATACATTCTCCTTACTATCCATCTTGCCTAAATCTTACGAGGAGATTTTGTTACTAAGATTTTCGTAAGATTTCTGTACTTGGTAGAATGTGCCCTTGTTTGTTTGTTTAAATGCTTATATTGATTTCTCGGCTTTATTCGTTTCACCTGTCAATCAGCGCCTTATCCTCGTCTTAAGGTGTCTCTATCGTCTTAATCTTGGCCAGGTAAACAGACTTTCTCCTTAAGCTTGTTCCAACACCACTTCTGTGAGATTACAACATGCGAGAAACGATGAGCGCACACACACACACACACACACACACACACACACACACACACACACACACACACACACACACACACACACACACACACACACACACACACACACACACTTTCCTTGGAGCGTGACAAGCCATATCTCTCGCCTCTCACAGTGATCGTCTTAAATAACAATTACCATTTTCTTCCCAGGTGAGATGTAGGTGTTTGCCGTGTGTGTGTGACGGGAAGAAGTTTTTTACCTGTGCCACAAGAAGCTAAAGGTGAGACCAGATGTGTGTTTTAATTTGGAGATTGTTGCCCTTTTTTCCTTTCTGTTATTTCTGCCATTTTTTCCTTTGATTTAGATTAGAATAAGGTGGATTTGTCTTGAAAGATTTTGAAGTGTTCTTGATTTTTTCATATTTTTTTTAATTTTTGGTACGTAAGTTTGAAGTGAATTTGATTTTAAAAATATTGAACTTTTCCCAAATTTTCTGTTTATTTTTATTTTATTAATTTATTTATTGATTGATTTTTATATGTAACCCATTTATCTGCTTTAAAAAATTACTAGGTTAGGTTGAAATGAACTGGGTTAGCATAAACTAGTTTGCCAAAATTTGGTTAGGTTAGGACAGGTTAGGATGGGTTAGGTTACGATGGGTTAGGTTAGGATAGGTTAGGTTAGGATGGGTTAGGTTAGGAAAGGTTAGGTTGGGTAAGGTTAGAGGTTAGATTAAACTAAATTAGGTCAAGGTAGGGTGAAGGAAGAGTGACCCTCGATGGAATATTAATAAGGAAGGGAAAGTGTGTCTGATTTTTTTTTTTTTTTTTTTTTTGTGTCTGACTCTGGGCATAGGCTTCACAGCCTGCTATCAAGGCCCAGCAGTCCTCCTGCATACCATACACCTCTACATGTCACCACTTCGGCGCTAACAGCCACCGTCCATATTGAATACATGCCAGGGCTGTCTCATACAGGACTGGTGTATTGGTATTAGCGGGGATATTTTTACGACATGTCGGCGGGTCTTCTGGTAGATCAGGAAAGTCTGATTTAATGAAATTCAAATCCTTAAACTGTTCCTTGCCCCAGCCGAGATTTGAACCTGGGTCCGTTAGGACCGCACGCCACCTCTCTACCGATTGAGCCACCGCATGAGCGACGATGGGAGCCCTATGGTTGGCCGAAGGTGATTAGGTGTAAATTGATTAACCAGGCAGGGGTTGATGGCCAGGTTGATTGGTGATTTGTTAAGGTGGGGAGGGTGAGCAGGAAGGGGGGGGGGGTTGAAAAAAAATGAAGTGGAAATAATTAGGTGTATGACTGAGAGACAAATGTGTGTGTGTGTGTGTGTGTGTGTGAGAGAGAGAGAGAGAGAGAGAGAGAGAGAGAGAGAGAGGGGGGGGGAACTCCAGCCAACAGTCCACCGGGTTCATGTTTCAGATGAACTACTACTACTACTACTATTTCTACTACGACTACCTTTGATGCATATACTAATTAACAGGTGACCAGGCAAAGGTAACTTCATTCCATCTATACAACCTCTGTTCAGGTGAAACAGGTGGGCCAAAAAACAGAGTAATAAAAAGTCCTCCATCTTGTTAATAAGGCGAGTGGGGGGGGGGGGGTGAGTGTGGGAGGTGGGGGTGGGGGCTGAGGGTGGAGGGGGGCCATTAGCGGGTCCATTCCAGCCCTCTAATTGGCTCCTCGTATTCCATTTCATCTTCCAGGTAGTTCTTAGAATCACTTACGACTGTCTTCTCTCTCTCTCTCTCTCTCTCACCCTCTCTCTCTCTCTCTCTCTCTCTCCTCTATCTAAAAATGTGTGTGTGTGTGTGTGTGTGTGTGTGTGTGTGTGTGTGTGTGTGTGTAGTAAACATAGCATTCTCTAAACCAAGACATGATATAAGAAACCAGCTTTTATATACCGGTAATTTGCCACATCAAATATTCAGTCAATCTGCAACTCCTTTCCTCCATTCTTCACCTTCCCATTTTTTGTATCCAGTTTCCGCGCGCCGTGAGAATAGTTCCTGTCCCGTGAGAATAGTTCCTGTCCCGTGAGAATAGTTCCGGCCCCGTGAGAATAGTTCCTGCCCCATGAGAATAGTTGGGGTCCCTTGAGAATAGTTGGGGTCTTGTGAGAATAGTTCCGGCCCCGTGAGAATAGTTCCGGCGTCATGAGAATAGTTCCGGCGCCATGAGAATAGTTCCGTCCCCGTGAGAATAAAGTAGTTGGCGTTAGGTGCAAAGAACACTAGAGTTGTATAGACCTGGGAGGGTTGATGGTGACATTATTATTATCATTATTATTATTATTATTATTATTATTAGTAGTAGTAGTAGTAGTAGTAGTAGTAGTAGTATCATTATTTATTTTTATGATAACTTTGATGTTATGCTAAAGCTGTACCGATCATGAAGGCGTCGAAAGGAGGAAAAACAAAGCATCCATCCATCCATCATCCAATCCTACGTTGCCCCATGAGGAGCGTAGGAGCCCGGGGTTAGGCAGTTGGTCCTGACATTTAAGATAAGTGACCAACCTCGCTCATCCCTGAGTGGCATTACGTGAGCAATAAACCCCAACCATCCCTTGGATATAAACCTTCACCGGCTCAATCCGACTGGAGCACAAAATTACCCACTAAACCACCAGGCACCAAAATTTGGTTATATGGTTACCACCCAGCGTAGTAAATAGTTTCCTGGTGTACAGGAAACCATTTGGTTTGTCACTCAGTGTAGAGTCGCCCATAGGCAGAAGGATGAGGAAAGAATGAAGGAATGAAAGGCAGAACAGGGAGTGTAAAGTCACCCGTAGGCAAAAGGACGAGGAAAGAATGAAGGAAAGAAAGATAGAAGATGGAAGGAAAGAAAGATGGAGGAGAGGACAGGGCAGACACCCGAGAGCAGCACTACATTGAGTGAGTGGATGGTGAGCGCCCCCACCTACCACATAAAAACAAAGCATATTTAATAAAAAATAAATCAGAAAAACTGTAACAAGCCATATATTAATTTTAGAGGGCCATTTTTCTGTCCTGCTTATCTTTCCTTTATTTTATTTTTATTTTTGTTTCTACTCTACATTCTCCCCCCTCCCGATTCTCCCTTTTCTCCCTCCCCCCTCCCCCTGCCCCTCCTCGTTAACCCCTGACTCAATTAAATCTCTTATCAATGCTCCTTAAACTCGCTTCCTTATCACCGCCTCTGGTCCCCCCCCCCAGGACCCCACCGTCTTGGGACCATCTTGAGAAAGTTGGCCAAGATGAAGAAGGAAAATATGGGGCTCTTCTAGGCGGGTTGGAATATCATCTGTAAGGGTTTGTTGATGAGTAGGGACGTTATGAGCTTAGTATAGTTAAGGTGTCAGGAATGAGGTGTAGGGATCTTGTTCTCTCTCTCTCTCTCTCTCTCTCTCTCTCTCTCTCTCTCTCTCTCTCTCTCATATCTATATGTCCATCTATCTACCTTCTATCTCTATCTGTCGAGGACACAACAGGTGAGATAGATACTCACAACGGGACTAATTAATACAGGTGAGGTTATAGTATTTTTTAATCGCGATAATTCTAGGCAATTTAATTAACCTAAGAAGAGTGAGAGAGAGAGAGAGAGAGAGAGAG
>NC_136977.1:47879399-47909399 GCF_032717465.1 Coenobita brevimanus | reverse complement strand
GGACGCAGGGACGCACTGCACATCCACCTAATCATTGTCATTTCTGTACTTCTGAGCCGGCGAATATCTTCCTCCTTCACTGCCCAGGTCTCACTGCCATACAGCATTACGCTCCTAACACATGCTGCATACAAAGACCCCTTAGCACGTAGAGAGAGCCCTCTCAATGTCAGGAGAGGTAAGAGCTCCCTGAACTTCTTCCAACCACTTCTCACCCTAGCCACAGAGCTAGCTCCAGCCCCACCTCCAGCACACAACATGTCTCCCAAATCACAAAACTCTTCCACACACTCAAGAGATTCACCAGCAAGTTCAATCCTTTCACGTCTGACGATCTCCACCTGCTCACCCCAGCACGCCGTACACATAAAATCAGCATTATTTCGCAGTCTACCTCTGATACCACTACATCTCTTATGCACCCATTTATCACACACACCGCACAAGATGGAATTACTTCCCACGCCCTTGTGGCAAACTGCACATGGCCACTCTCCCTCGTCTTTGACAGTACCGCCACCAACCCTAGATATCATCACTTTTGTTTTATCTGCATTTACCCTTAAACCCTTTTGCCCCATACCATCTCTCCACTTCCTAAACCTTTCCTCCGCCTCCCTTTCATTCTCTGCAATCAACACCAAATCATCAGCATACAACAACTCCCACGGGAGTCCGTTTCTAAAGTCACGTGAAAGGGCTTCAAGTACCATGATAAACAACATGGGACTCAAGACTGACCCCTGATGCACACCAACATTCACGGAAAACTCATCACTCAAATCTCCATTCACTCTCGCCTGGGTGTAAGCACCCACATACATGGCCATAACCACCCTAACCAGCCACTCCTCCAAGCCAAGCTTTCTCATTGCCCACTTCACCACGTCTCTAGGGACTCTGTCAAAGGCCTTTTCCAAATCAACAAAAACAAAATAAAGATCCCTTCTCCTACCAATATATTTTTCCTGAAGCTGTCGAACAATGAATATGGCATCAGTGGTCCCCCTACCTGGCAAAAACCCAAACTGCATCTCATCAATATTCACTCTTTCTCTAATCATACCTTCTAAAACTCTCTCCATTACCTTCATTATCTGATCTAAAAGCTTTATACCTCTATAATTTCCTCTTTCCAGGGCATCATCCTTCCCTTTATACACATTTACAATTACACTCTTCAGCCAATCATCTGGGACAACACACTCATAAATAATCCTATTTATCAGGTCAGTGACTAAACTCACCCCTATATCGCCTGAGGCCTTCAACATTTCGGCAGTCAACCCAGACACACCTGCTGCCTTCCCCACCCTCATCCTGCTTATTGCCTCACTCACAGTAGCAGTATCAATCAAAGGCCAAGGGCCAGACACTGGATCTGCCGGCTCCAAACCTTCCCTGTCCCAGTCAAACTCATCATTCAACAACCGGTTATAATGCTCTCTCCATGCATCTTTAATATCCTCACTTTTCACCACTACCCTTCCTTCATCATTCTTCACACACTGCTCACCTATGATATCCCGATTATCCCTCTTCACCTGACCTGCCACCCTAAATATATTTTTCCTTTCCCCATGATTTAGGTTATCAAGTAATTGTCTCTGTGACTCAGACTTTGCCCTGTATACCTCTCTTCTAGCCCTACGCTTAGGAGCCAAATATTCCTCTTTGCTACCACCCTTCTTCCATTCCCGGAAAAGCCTTCTATTCTCCTTAATTGCAGCTTCTACACCCTCATCCCACCACCAAGTTACTTTATGTCTTGGTGGTCCTCTTGTCCAGCCGCATGTTGCATCAGTAACTCTCAAGAAATTGTTCTTGAGGGCTCTGTACTGTTCATTAACGCCTCTGTCTACAGCTCCCTGTTCAGTCACCACTCTCCTCAACTCGCTATAGAAGGCATCCCTTACTACTTGGTTTTCACCTTCCACATTTTCCTCCTAGGTACATAAGTCCTCTTTTTCATCACTTGTTCTTTAAGCACCATATCACAAATCAATAGTTTGTGCTGCTGCACACACTCCTCACTTCCTATAACTTATATATATTGTTACATAGCCTATGATTTCATCATCCTTTGTGTAATTTTAACGCACAGTATGCTGCATGTTTGATCGCGAGCGTGTTCTGCCTCAGTCCCCCCCTTCTACCGTTATAGTAGAGTAAGTCGTCCTTTCTGTTGTTCAGTGCGGGATTGTCAACTCTTTGTCCCCATGGCATCAATTGCGCGTCCTTCTTACAAGTTGTATCAAGCTCTGCTGGCCCCTATATAATGAGCTCAGTCTCTGCATCATTGCCACTTAGATCTGCTCCTCATTTTGTTCACATCTCTGTCCTCCCCTGTACAGTTATTGTTGTGAGTGCTCAGGAAGTCTCCAACCATCTAGCAGCTGTGTAATTTGAGTATAACTGTTATTGCATTTTTTCCTTGTACTGTATAGCATAGGGTGCTGATTTGTAGACCTAGTGAGGTTTTTTTGTAATTTGTGTAGGATTCATTTTGTCAGCCAGTTTTAATATTATTTTGTATCTGTGATACTTTATCTTGCATTAACTGAGCATTACCCAGTGTATTTTCATTTTATCAGGGCTGACTTAGGTAAATTTACTCTTGCTAATTTCATGTTAATAGAGGCTATTGCAGTTAACCATATATTTAACCTGTTTTTTGCCATTACATTATCCTTATGAGTCCTGAATGTTTTGTTGTTAGTTTGAGCATTAAACTTTAACTTATAATTTTACCTAACTCTTGTTTTGAACCTGGAACTTTACGGGACAGTAGTGATTTTTAGTATTCTCTCTTAAAGTGTACATTATCTTTCTCTGTTCCGTAACATAAATTTGGCGACCTTTCATCAGGATATTCAGGATATTATCATAAGGATATTGCTTGATATTTTGTGACTGTGATTTATTCATGATGTCTACTATTACTACACTTGATGAAGCCAAAGATTTTTTGTCAAATGTGCAAACAGTGTGTGATGTAGAAAACAGAACAAAGAATGAACTTAAGCTTGTTGCTCAACAATTGGGAATTGCAGTTCACTCTCATCATTCTAAAGATCAAATTGTTGGCATGATTAATAAAAGCCTGTTTAATGTAACTCCTCCAAATGAGCAAACGCAGATTGAATTAGCTAAGTTACAGCTAGCCCTGCAGGAGGCTCGTGTGAAGGAAGCTGAATTTCAAGCACGTGCTAAGGAGGCTGAGTCTCACACTAAGGAGGCTTGTGTTAAGGAGGATGAATTTCAAGCAAATGCTAAGGAGGCGGAGTCTCAGGCTCGTATTCAGGAGGCTGAATCTCAGGCTAGGATTCAGGAGGCACAGATACAGGCTCAGGCACAAATTGAACTTGCTAGGATTCAGGCAGACCATGAGTATCGCATGAAACAAGGTGGAACTGGATCATCTAGCTCTGATGATTTTGATGTGGCTAAAAATGTTAAACTTGTCCCTCCTTTTAATGAATCTGATTTAACAAAGTATTTTCAGTTGTTTGAGAGGGTAGCTACAGGTTTTAATTGGCCCAAAAAGTATTGGCCAGTACTCCTTCAAACTGTTCTCACCGGTAAAGCTCAAGTAACTTATGCATCTCTGCCTCAGGATCAATCTGAGAATTATGATGTAGTTAAGAGCTTGATTCTTAAGGCCTATGAGCTTGTTCCTGAAGCTTATAGAGTAAAATTTAGGACAACTTACAAGCAAGATAAGCAATCCCATGTTGAGTATGCAAAAATCAAAGAAGATCTGTTAGAGCAGTGGTTAAATTCTAAGAATGTGGATTCTGATTTTGGTAAATTTAAGCAGATGATTTTGCTGGAATATTTCAAAAGGTGTATTAGTAAAGATGTAAGCCTATATCTTGATGAGAGAAGAATAGATAATTTGTCTGATGCTGCAGTTTTAGCTGATGAATATGTTCTCACTCACAAGAGATATTCTAAAGAAAAAGGGAAATCTGAGAGTAAGTACGTTGCCTCTACTCAGAGTACAGGTAACAGGAAAGAGAATAAAGATGATGTTTCTCAGGAAGTAAATACCAGCTCCACCTCTAGATTTCAGAAAAGTAAATGTACTTATTGTAGTAAGCTTGGTCATACTACGGAGAAATGTTTCAGGAGACAGCGTGATGTGAACAAAAAGGAGTCTTTAAATATTCAGTCAATTGGTCTAGTGTCCACTCTTGAGAGTTCCCAGAATTCTTTAACTGAGTTAACTGAACCTGCTTTGAGGGGTAACTTAAATTCTCATGATGGAGCTCCTCTTTTGAGCAGTAACGTGGGTGACACTCTCAAGAGTTCATGTGCTAATTTCCTGTCTGATGGTTTTGTCAGTCCTCTGGACAATAATGACAGGAAATCAGTTCAAATATATCGTGATACAGGTGCTTGCCAATCCCTTATGCTGACCAGTGTTCTAGGCTCTAATGTTAATTCCTCTGATGAAACTGTAATCTTACAAGGTGTAGGGAATAATTACTTCTCCGTCCCTCTGTGCAGAGTGAATTTAGAGTCTGGTTTTGTTAATGGTTCCGTTATGGTTGGGTTGGTTGAGACACTCCCAGTGTCAGGTGTAACTTTCTTACTTGGAAATGATATTGGTGGAAGTCAAGTGTGTCCAGCTCCTCAGTTGTCTAGTGAGCCAGTGGCTGCGACCCAGGATTGTGATGTCCCTGATGTGTTCCCTGCATGTGCTGTCACTAGGGCTAAGTCTAAAGTTACTGGTGATTTAGAGGATAATGATGATGATAATGTTATCCTAGCTGACACTTTTCTTGCTAATTTGGACCACTCACCAGATGAGGCAGTACCCCGTAGTGTTGATAATTTGTCTCGTCAAGAGTTGGTTGAGTTGCAGGTTGCTGACCCTGAGTTGAAAGGTCTAGCTAACTCTGCTTACAGTGAAGAAGAGTCAGCCAGTGCTTCTACTTGTTATTATGTAAAGTCAGGAGTACTTATGAGGAAGTGGAGACCCCCAACAGCATCAGCCGACTGTGAATGGGAGGTTGTACATCAAATTGTCATCCCTCATGTTTGTAGGCAGGATATCATTAGAGTGGCTCATGATTCCAGTTTGGCAGGACACCTTGGAGTGAGGAAGACTGTGGCACGCATTTTGAAACACTTCTACTGGCCAGGTATCTTCAGGGATGTTTCCTGGTATTGTAAGTCTTGTCACACCTGTCAAGTTGTGGGGAAGTGTAATCAGACCGAAAAGGTTGCACCTCTAGTTCCCATTCCTCCTTTTGAGGCGCCATTCACCCGTGTGTTGGTGGATATTGTGGGCCCTCTTCCTAAGACTTCTTCAGGATTTTCTTATGTGTTGACCCTGATTGATATGGCTACTCGTTATCCTGAAGCCATTCAACTTAGAAATATCTCAGCAAAGAACGTGGTTAAGGAAATGGTAGGGTTCTTCACAAAGTTTGGTCTGCCCAAGGAGGTACAGTCAGACCGAGGAAGTAATTTCATGTCAAATGTTTTCAAGCAGTCTCTGAAAGAGTTGGGCATCACCCAGATCACGTTTTCAGCTTACCGTCCCCAGACCCAAGGAGCGTTGGAGAGATATCATCAAACACTCAAATTGATGCTCAAGAAATACTGTTTGGAACATCAGAAAGACTGGGATAAAGGTCTTCCATTCGTCGTGTTTGCCACAAGAGAATCTCCAAATGAATCACTGGGCTTCTCACCCTTTGAACTACTGTTTGGCCATGAAGTAAGAGGACCCCTTAATCTACTCAAGGAATGCTGGCTGTCGGAGGAAGATGACGTCAACCTGCTGGAGTGTGTGATGAAGTTCAAAGAACGGCTGTCCACTGCTTTACAGCTGGCGAGAGAGAATTTAGGAGCTGCTCAGGAGAAGATGAACACTTGGTGTGATAAGAAGTCCAGGTTACGCTACTTTCAGCCAGGAGATCAGGTTTTGATTCTGCTACCGGTTCATGGGCAACCTCATCAAGCCAAGTTTAATGGTCCTTATTTCGTGGAGAAGAAACTCAGTGATGTCAACTATGTCATCGCCACACCAGATCGTAGAAAGAACAAGCAACTTTGTCACATCAACATGCTAAAGTTATATCACAGGCGGGACGAAAATAATCCAGTCTGCACTGTAGCTGTTCCACCCGAGTCTGCAAGTAAAGCTCTCCCATGCAGTATGAGCCTGAGTGATAGTTTGGGGAAGAATCCTGATATCATGAATGATCTCCAGACTAAGCTTTCTCATCTACCTCCCGAGGAAAGGCAGGAGTTTTCGGCATTACTGCAGGAGTACCCACAAGTGTTCAGTGCCACTCCAGGAAGAACCACTGTGTTGGTGCATGATGTCGATGTTGGAGACGCAAAGCCAATTAAATTGCCTCCTTACCGTGTGAACCCAGTGAAAGTTCCTCTCATCTAGAAGGAGCTTGGCTACCTGTTGGACTACAAGATGATTGAGCCCTGTCAGAGCGAGTGGAGTTCTCCTGTCACTCTAGTCCCTAAGCCAGGTGGGTCACAGCGGCTTTGCATCGACCACAGACGTGTTAATCAGATAACCAAAACAGACACCCTCTCCCTCGCGTGGAAGATTGCATAGACAAGATCGGAAAGGCTAGGTACATAAGTAAGTTTGATTTGTTAAAGGGATACTGGCAAGTACCTATGACTGAACGTGCTAGGGAGATCTCATGTTTTGTAACACTAGGAAAGAAAATGTTATTGCAGATTGCTTATCTAGACTTTAGACAGATTGTTTTAGAGTAATAAGAAATTTCCTTTGTAAATTTCTTTTTCTTTGTGGGGAGGTGTTACATAGCCTATGATTTCATCATCCTTTGTGTAATTTTAACGCACAGTATGCTGCATGTTTGATCACGAACGTGTTCTGCCTCAGTCCCCCCCTTCTACCGTTATAGTAGAGTAAGTCGTCCTTTCTGTTGTTCAGTGCGGGATTGTCAACTCTTTGACCCCATGGCTTCATTTGCGCGTCCTTCTTACAAGTTGTATCAAGCTCTGCTGGCCCCTATATAATGAGCTCAGTCTCTGCATCATTGCCACTTAGATCTGCACCTCATTTTGTTCACATCTCTGTCCTCCCCTGTACAGTTATTGTTGTGAGTGCTCAGGAAGTCTCCAACCATCTAGCAGCTGTGTAATTTGAGTATAACTGTTATTGCATTTTTTCCTTGTACTGTATAGCATAGGGTGTTGATTTGTAGACCTAGTGAGGTTTTTTTGTAATTTGTGTAGGATTCATTTTGTCAGCCAGTTTTAATATTATTTTGTATCTGTGATACTTTATCTTGCATTAACTGAGCATTACCCAGTGTATTTTCATTTTATCAGGGCTGACTTAGGTAAATTTACTCTTGCTAATTTCATGTTAATAGAGGCTATTGCAGTTAACCATATATTTAACCTGTTTTTTTTCCATTACATTATCCTTATGAGTCCTGAATGTTTTGTTGTTAGTTTGAGCATTAAACTTTAACTTGTAATTTTACCTAACTCTTGTTTTGAACCTGGAACTTTACGGGACAGTAGTGATTTTTAGTATTCTCTCTTAAAGTGTACATTATCTTTCTCTGTTCCGTTACAATATATATATATATATATATATATATATATATATATATATATATATATATATATATATATATATATATATATATATATATATATATAAAGCTAGTTATTTCTTACCTAACCAGAATACACTCAGTGAAGGCTAAGTACTCACAAAGCTCGAGGAAACGTGGAGACTTCGAAGGTTAAATTCAGATATAAATTACACACTAGTGCAAATGGAGGAGAGAACCAAAAATGGGAAATGGTACACAAACAGTGTGTTTTGTAATCAAAGTCACGTATTGAGTGGTGTTGGGGAAAAGTGCAACACAATGTGACAAAAGTGTAACGTGACAGTAAATGTGTGCATATGTGTACAAAAATGTGTGTACAAAAAATGAGACAAAATGTGTGTCTGTACAAAAAGAGACAAATGTGTCTCTTCACATTTTCCTCGACCTTATAAAGGGGACTTACTCCTCCTTTCTCAGCTAATTAACCACTAGGCTGTCTTAAAAATCATCTCTGTCCATACAGAAACAATAGAGGCACCTGCTACCAATGAGGGCCTCATATACTCCACACAGAACCAGTTGCGTGCCATCAGGAACGTGACGAAAGCGCCATTTAGGCTTCTAGTTGGCAAACATCCCTACTTTGCTCCTCCCACATTATGTCACACCCATAGTTCAAGGACAAGAGGGATTTTCTGTGTAATTTGTGAGAAAAACATCTGATGTGTTATCAGTTCAGAAGGCAAAAGTGGACCGCTGGGTAAATACCCGTGGGGACTAGGGTTACCCTTTACAGGCAGCAAAACTGATAAGAGAAAAGATTTAATGTTCTTAAGGCTCGCTTCTCTCTCCTTTCATTATCATCCTATTTTCTATTTCACCCATTCACTACTGGGGTAACTACACCAGTGACACCTCCCTTCCTGAGAATTTCTGGATGCTGTACAATCAAGTTCTGGACAGTTAATCTGCTAAAACGTTACCAACACCTTTTACATGTCTTACATCAAGTGAGTATGCTTGCAAAAATAGGCCCCAGTGGGTCAATCTAAGATTTTTGTCTTTAAATAGGGACAAAAATTTCAGAGGGTGGTGATCAGTGTACACTACATTACCTGAACCTGGACCAACATATACAGAGAAGTGTTGAAGGGCAAGTATGAGTGCAAGGAGTTCGTTCTCAATAGCTGAATAATTTCTCTGGCCCTTATTGAACTTTTTGCTAAAATAGCACACAGGCATCTCAAAGCCTTCATCAGTATCCTGAAGCAAAACTGCGCCCTCCCCTAGGCCACTGGCATCAACTGCTAATTTAAAGGGTTTATCAAAATCGGGAGCTTGAAGCACTGGGTAACTTGACAGGATGGCTTTGACTTTAGAATAGGCTTCCTCACATTCTGGCTTCCACTCATACTTGACTCCTTTTTTTAACAAATCAGTGAGGGGAGCTACAAGATCAGAGAAGTTCAGGACAAAACGTCTGTAGTACCCTACCATATCCAAGAATCGTTGCAACTCTCTCTTATTTTTGGGTTGGGGGGGAATTGACTATGGCTTGAACTTTAACATGAGGTGGACTCACTTGGCCTAAACCGACCACATAACCTAGGTACTGCACTCGAGCCCTCACAAATTCACATTTAGCTAAGTTAAGCACTAAATTAGCAGAGGACAGTCTCTGAAGCAAGGCATCTAGTTGGCTTAAGTGCTGTTCCCAGGTGTTGCTAAAAATAACATCATCATCAATGTAAGTAACACAATTCTCAACATCCTTGGTGAGATCATCCATCAGCCTTTGGAAGGTGGCAGGAGCATTCTTCATATCACAGGGCATTACTTTACATTTATAAGTCCTGCCACCGACAACAAAACAGGAAATTGCTTGGGCCCTTTCTGTGAGTGGGACTTGCCAATATCCCTTCATTAAATTTAATTTTGTGATAAACTTAGCACTGCGTATATCGCGTCCACACAATCATCTACTCTAGGAAGTGGGTAAGTATCAGTCTGGGTAAGGGAGTTGACTTTATGATAATCAATACTAAAGCGATGTGACCCATCGGGTTTTGGAACCACTATGACAGGGGAGCACCACTCACTTTGATCAGACTCGATTAACCCCTGCCGCAACATGTAGTTCAGTTCCTCTCGAATGATGGTCTGCTTCTAAGGACTAGCCCAGTAGGGGGACTGCTTTACAGGGCTGGTATCTCCAACGTCCACGTCGTGCTGTGCCACTTCCGTCCGTCATGGGGTGTCCTGGAAGACATCAATGAACTTCCTGAGAAGGGCAACAAGCTCAGCACACCACTCTGCAGTCAAGTGGGAGAGTTTATCATTCAGTGTACTCCAAGCTTTCTGGTTTTCTCTCCAACTGGTCACCTGGTCCAAAGTCTAAGGGCAGCCCTCGTCCTCCGCCAACTCTACAGCCGACACCACGCATGCAGCAGTAGGGGGGTCCATGTCTCGCCTGTGGTACTCCTTCAACATATTTATATGGCACCATCTTCGTTCCTTCCTCCGGTCTGGGGTTAAAATGACAATTTACTTCACCTACCCTCTTTTCCACTAGATAAGGGCCTGCAAAACTTGCCTGCAGAGGCTAACCATGAATGGGAAGCAAGACAAGAACTTGATTGCCTGGGTGAAACACTCTGTGCCTAACTTTCTTAGAGTGGTCATACCACCTCTTCATCTTCTCCTGAGAGGACTCCAAGTGTGCCCTGGCTACTTCCATACTATAGGCCAGTCTTTCTTTAAATTTTGACACATAGTCTAGCAAGTTAATTTGGTAATCTTCCTTGACCCATTGTTCTTTGAGGAGTTTAAGAGGACCTCTTACTTCATGGTCAAAGATTAACTGAAATGGGGAGTAGCCAATGGACTCGCTCGGTGCCTCTCTGGTTGCAAAAAGTAGGAAAGGCAAATACTTGTCCCATTCCTTTTCATCAACACATAGTTTTCTGAGCAACTCTTCAAGTTTGGTGATACCTCTGTAATGCACATTGACTCTGAGGATGATATGCTGAGGAAGTGATCTGTGAGATTCCTAACTCCTTAAGGGTTTGCCTGAACAGTTTGGAATTAAAATTACTGCCTTGATCCGACTGCACTTCCTTAGGGAGACCAAAACGGGTAAAGAAGGTCAGCATCTCCTTTACAACCAATTCAGCTGAAATATTTCCCAAAGGAATGGCTTCAAGATATCTAGTGGCCGTGTCTAACATTGTGAGGATGTACTGGTGGCCTGAAGAGGTCTTAGGCAAAGGGCCAACAATGTCCACATGGACTCTAGTGAATGGGGCCTCAAACACAGGTAGAGGAATCAAAGGAGTCGCAGGGATGGGCTTATTGCTCTTACCAACTAGCTGACAGGTGTGACATGACCTACAGAACCAGGAGACATCTCGACAGATTCCAGGCCAGTAAAAAGGCTGCCAGATGCGGAAGAGAGTCTTCCTCACCCCTAAGTGACCTGCTAAAGAAGAGTCATGAGCAATGGACATAATTTTTTGCCTATAGTGCCTTGGAACCACCACCTGATGTACAGTCTCCCACTCATTATCATGAGCAACACTAGGAGGTCTCCATCTTCTCATTAACACGTTATTTGGCCTTAAATAATAACGCTCAGTCAGTTCAGACTCGCATTCATCTTCCCTAACTGCTGAGTCAATTAAAGTGGCAATCTCTGGATCAGATCTTTGCATATCAGCTAACTTTGCACTTGCATCAGTCTGGGAAGAATCATCAACCTCTGGGTCATTTAACTGGGCAAAAAACGTATCACCAAGCCCAATATCATCATCGGGATTGTCAGTGCCATTACCGCCAGGTCATTACCCAAAAGGAAAGTGACCCCTTGTACAGGAAGCTGATCAACAACACCCACACGCACTGAACCAGTAACTAACTCTGACTGGAGCTTCACCTCAGCTAGGGGAACAGATACAAACTCAGCTATACCCTGCAGCAAGGCACATTCATTAGGGTCAGCTACATCAACAATCCCCTTCAACATTAGTGACTGTGAAGCTCCTGTGTCTCTAAGTATAGTGACTTTTCCATCAACTGAAACTAACCCCTTAGAAATAAAGTTAGCAAATAAATGACCTGGGGGGGAGTCACTTTGAGTACTGCTTGGGGTAGGACACTCTGATGGAGTCTTATTACCACTCTCACCTGAACCTGATGGCTGCACTGCCCCAGTCTTACTAGTGTCTAAAAATGGCTCTACAGGAGTCTGTCTATCCACCACTGACGGCTCCACTCTGGCCTTATCAACAATATGCACCTGCTGGGGTAGTGTCTGACTACCGCTAACAATATCTGTGGGTGGCTGCTCTCTGTTGGTGTCAAAAGATCCCCAAGAGTTTACCAAAGTAATAGGGTTTACAGAGGGACTTTTCTCTCATTTTTTCCAGCACCAATCCTCCAAGTGCCCTATTTTCTGGCAATACTGGCAAAACCTGACACTTTTTCTTGACCCTCTGGCAACACTTACTTTCGTAGGTGGTGGGTGGAGGAGGGAGGCAACACAGAAGGCTTTGGAGTGAAGGCCGCAGCACTCCGCCCTACGGTGAGTACCATTAACGTGCCAAATATAACTTTTGTTAGGGCTGCACTACAGATATGCTTATGTAATGGGGTTTTAATGGACGACCTAATCTTACAGCTCCTTTGCTTTCCCCGCTCTAGTCTATTTTGCCTAATGCTCTATATACTGGGTGTCTAAGACTCTATTGCTGTCCAATCTGCAGTTCCCTGTACCTAATATACTTTGCACTGTTAGATTAATCTGATTTCATTTGCAATACTGTCTCCTTTGTGTAACATAATCCAGTCTTTGCAATCCATTCTGCCGGGCATTACCTTGTTCAATATCTATGCATAAAGGAAAGAACTGATGAGTGAGAATTTACAAAATATAGTCCTTCGAAAGTGAAGCAAAACCTAAAGCAATAGGAACGAGGAACTGATGAATACCGTCCCATAGTTAATCATTTGCGTCCATTAGAGAGCTGGACAGAAAAGAAGTGAGTGCGTTTCGAAATGGGTGCTGCGTGCCCGCCTTTGCTGTGAGTAGATTGGACGCAAGTTTGAACTCTTGCGGCGATAGATAATGACCTACTCTTCCGAACCACAAATCAAATCGCCCTTCACAATCACACAATCAGAACTCCTCGGTCATTCTTGGGAACAGTACATGACAGTGGCCCCAGTAAACAAGGCCAAGCAGATAATTAATGACTGATTAGGTCCAAAAGGCTCTTTGCAGTCTGATGAACCGCTGAATTATACCCCCTGGGGGTAGGGGGGTTTCAAGAATACTCCCCCAGTATCCCTGCTTGTCGTACGAGGCGACTAAAAGGGTTGGTGGTGGGTTACAAAGCGTTTATTATGCAACTAACATTCCCACAATAATCCTCCGCAGCGGCAAGCTGCATGAGAATTTATATGGACACGCTGGCTAGGAGATGCCAGCCCTTCAAATGTATACAGCTGTCTAGGTGATGCAAGAATATTAAAATAACATTTCCTAATATGAGACTCTTTTGCCGAGTTGCATCTACATATTAAAAAATAAAAAATGTCATTTCTAAGCTGTATGAAGTAATCTGTGGGTAGCCAAAAGAAAATGAAAAAAAAAAAAATCTATAGACCAGAGCACAGAAACAGCAACAAATCTCTCCTTATGCAGCTATTTTTTCCACAACTTGTTCCCAGTAACAATTTGCATGCACATCTGTTTCAAAAGGAGATTATGTAAAGTGAATGTAAAATCTGTGATTCCCAACCAGGGTTCCGCAAGAAATCATGAAATAAATATTTAAAAATAAAGAAATTATAATAAATCAACTGTCTTGCTGTAGGCAGGGGTTCCCGGGGATATGAGAAATTGTTTCTGGGGTTCTTCCAAGGTGTAAAGGTTGGGAATCACTGGTAAAATAGTCATACAAAAACATATACCTTTTTAAGAATACCTCCAAACGTGATGCCAGCCCATGGAAAATATGCATAAAGTATGGGCTTGAATGATCAAAGTTTGATGTAAAAAATTGCTCGTTGTTTCACCTCTTCTAACAGTCCTCTATTGCCTAATAATTTTAAGCTGAAAAGGGTTTGGTATATCTCTGCCCACTGATGATTCTCTTCGGTATAATGCGTCAAGGGGTAAAATGACGGACATGCCCTATATGTTAAGAAGAAGCAGTGGAACGATAGGTGAATTTTTGTCCCGTACTGTACCTACACAATATTATACTCGTACAGTCTGGCCGAGCTCTGCCCAACGACTGTTTTGTTCCACTCCAGCCATAAAGCCGCATACTGATTAGCAAACACCTTTGCTCATTTCCGTGAAGGTCGCGTTTGCATTAACCCCATCAGGTGGGGGCACGGTGGCTCAGTGGTAGAGCATCAAGCTCGTAATCGGGGGATTGCGAGTTCGAGCCTCGCCCGGGACTGCCGTGCTGGAATGGTAGCGCGCTCCTGTAACCTAGCGGAGCTATATGATCCAGTACAGGGTCTACCTAGGGGGAAAGCCAGTTCTCCCATTTTTCTCCCATTAACTCCATCAGGAAGCCAATTATACAACTTTTTTTCATTTATATAACCCCGAGGAGGTCATTTTTATATTACTCCTGCGCTATCTGACTATTTAATCCAGAATGTGAAGGACTCCTGGTAGTGGAAGGGAGAATGAAAACTACATTCCACCCTTTCAGTTCGAAAAGTCAATCCTAAAATTAAAATAAAATCTCCTTGAGATAGTAAAAATAAAATACAAATATCCTCGGGGTGAAAGGATTAATCTTTTTTATACGATGACGTCTTTGGTCTCTAATTTTATCATCTCAGGACAATTTTATTCACCTTGCATGAGACTTTTCAGACTGGAGGGGTTAGCCATAGCCTTCAATAGTCCCTTCAGTACGAGATCTTGCCTGAGTTAAAGAAAATCGTCGGTAGGAAACATGAATAAACTAATATATGACGACCTCAGAGTAAAGGAGTTAAGAAATGCTGTACCCTCACTTTCCATTCTACAAATAAAGCCCAAATCTCAAGAACTTCAGGAGATAACAAGAATAAAACGACGATGGTTTGGGTTCTGGGGTTGAAGGGTTAAGGCCGTTAATTGCACACACCCTTGCAATAAAAAAATAAATTACTATATAAATGATCAAGGAGTTAAGTACAGTATGCATATCAGGGAACCATTAGCATGATATAAGGATATATGAGACGAGGCGACTTGGACGACCAAGAGAAGAGATGAAGAGTGATTCTTACTGCGGCTCCCTGGATGAACAATGGGATTGGCCGTATGAGAATAGCTAGATAGATCAATAGACAAATAGATAGATAAATACAAATAGCTAGGTATTATTATGGCCAGCCTGGATCAACTCTGAGATTAGACGTCTAGGATTAAACAGACTTCCTAAAGGGTTCTCTGAGTATGAGGATGACTCTGTGGTTTGTATGTCATGGGGATTATGGAGAGATGGTAGAGAGAGACGCTGATTAAGAAGAGTTTTTGAGAGAGCGTATGAATGGGGTGTTTGGAAGCAGTACTGACCCAGTGAAACTGTATTAGGAAGTGTATAAGACAAGAGTGGATGCAAGAAAGGCTGAAACAAAGAGGGTGTATGACAGTGAAGTGTTGGAAGAGACGTCGATTATAAAAGTTTGAGGGTGAAGTGGTTGACAGAAGAGTGTATGAAGGAGAGGTGGTAGCATTATAAAGATCATTCGTAGAGAAGGAGCTAGACCACAGGTATCAGTCATGTCTTTTTCTCATCCAAGTCTGAATTATTAATGCATTTAAGGCTGTAAAATGCTTGTAGCAGATTTTAAGCGGCCATGAACTCGGACGTAAGTAATTTAGATCCCATAACATCAACATAAGAGAACCTTAAACATACTTAGGGAGGGAAATAAAGTTTTGATGGTATTATCCCGCATCAAGGGATACCCACCTAAATCTGAAGGCTAGCCTTTACACCACGATGACGTCTTTTTACTAATTGATCTCTCCAGACAATTGTATTAAATTTGGGAGAGATTTTCCGTCTAAAAGGTTTAGAAATAGCCTTTATTAACCCCTTCACTACAAGATGGTCGCCGATAGTGACCCTAATGTGGCGTTTGCTCCATCAAAATGAAAGATACTCAGGCTGAAGGAGTGAAGGGACACTTCACACAGACACAACAGTCAATAAACGGACGAAACGGCCAACAAGTATGAAATACACAGACTCACTGGCTAATAAATGAGAGCACTGGTCAACAAAAGAAAAAAAAAAATTACCGAAACGGTGAGCAAAAGTCAGCAACGATTAGCAGACTAAAATACGAGGTCTCTATGGTTTTAAAAAATAACATGAAAGTCTGTAAATGAACACAATGGCCAAGTGAACGGTCAGAGGAAATCCGAGTCGCAACGGCACTAAAATCAATACAAAAATCAATATTCTCATTGGTCATAAGAACAAAATGATTAAGAAAACGGACACAGCGGTCAAGAAACGTACATAACGGAAACAAAGGGTATCTGCAAGTCTAAAAAGCAAATACACTGAAAAAAAAAAAAAAGTTCATAACAAAAACTCTGCCACATAGGTCAACAGACAATCTCAGCAGTTATAAAAACAGAAAGCAACGATCAACAAAAGCGTCATAACGGTCAAGTAACGGACGCGTAACGGCAGGATAACGGTGACGCAATGAACCGAACTGGGCAGAAGAGGTGGTAGGGGGTTGGTGGAGATTATGAGGGGCGGGACAAGGACGCCGGCCCGTAAAAGGAGGAGGGCGGAAGTGGCGATGAGGAGGTGACCACACAGACCTCAATGAAAGCTTAGGAACTCTTGCCTTGGAAGGGACGTGTAGGTGGGTAAGGCACAGGTGTGAATGAACCCCGAGACCTGAATGAACCCTGGGGATTATCTAAAACCGAATCCTGAGATATTTCTATCGTGGAAGGTGTTCCAGGAAGGTGTCAACACAGGCCTGAAATATGAACCTTCAAGAATTTTAGGGGTGGTTCGGGAGGTGATGGCATGAACCTGAACAAACTACGAGGTTTGTGTTGAACCTTAAAACCTGTTATGAACCCTGAAGGAACTCCTACCATCAAAGCGGTGGCTGAGAAGACTATGGCGCAGACCAGAATAAACCCCGCGAAGACTTTTTCCTTTTCTTTTTCTACTTCCAACGGGGTTTTGGAGAGATGACCTAAAAGAAACTTGATTAATATCTCTCTAAACGACTGCTGAAGAACCTGAAAGAACCCCGAGGAATTTAAAGTGACTCGTGAGGATTTGGCAAAGGCCTGAATGAACCCTGAGAACCTGGCTTGCTGCTGAAGGGATGCTGGGGAAATATCTACTACCGAAGGGATGTTGAGGAGGTAATAAGGAGATTCTACTACTGAAGAGACGCTGGAGACGTGACACACAGACCTGAATAAACCGAGGTACTGCTGAGGAGAAAACCCGAATGAACTTTCAGGAATCCTACGGCCGAGAGACTGATCGAGGAGTAACGAGAGAGACTGAGGATCCTATTCACTACTCATTCTAAGGCTCTTATGACTCACTTCGTTAAAATCGTCTGGCATTAGCTGGAATAGATACTAAAGAAGTCCCGACCACGACATGGTTATGGAGAAGAATAGCAAGAACCAAAATAACAAAGAGAAAGTAAGTGTATCATCATTTATCATCTGCACTCATGATGATATGTGCTGTTTTGTAATTGTGTACTGTTTACCTTAAATATTGTGCCTAGTAATCATTAGTAAAGTATTTGTATTGTGCAAAGGACAGGTCTTAACTGTGCTAGTTGTATGGGATTCGGTTGGCTGTCTGTATTTTAGTGTTCAGTATGTGTTTGGTGTTCGCATTATGTTTGAGTACACTATTGAAATAAGATATTGATGTAATGTGTAATAACATTTACTATTAGTTGTGTATTGATTTATTATTGTAATTATGGTAAGGAAGAAAGATTTGTAAATCAGTGCGCATCTGGATAGCATTTGTTTGTGATCTGCTTCCTGGCCACTCAGTGCTCATTCTCAGGTCAGTTCCATATAGGCAGTAGTGGCTGACGGTGCCTGGTGAAGCTCCGGACATACGAGTAGATTGCGGCACTATCGTACTCATGCAGCCACCTAGGTTTTCGTTACTACCATATGGTCCATCAGGAGCCATGGAGGGTCATGGTGTAAGTGATTATTGATTTAGTACCTATATTATTGTTATATAGTGAACATAGCACTAGATCTATATACTTTGGAGATGTATATAACATATAATTCAGAAATTCGTTTATATTGTTGGTGGTGGACTTGCTGTTTAATGCTTGCTAGTGGACTGTACGTTTATATGAATAACTCGTAATATCAGCTCAAGGCAGTTAAAGAATTTTAGAATATCTGAAACACTGAAACTGTATTTATTATAATATGTTATTCCAGGTTGAAACTATGTGAATAAATGTTGCAACTACCCTTTCGTTTCCTGTTGGACCTAACATTTCAACACCACTTCCAAGATGGGACGTGAGGAAGAATTGGAGGAAATCAAGACGAAGCGAGCTGTGGCCAAACGGAAATTTACGAGAAAGCTGAACCTGCTTCAAGAGGGCATTGATAAAGAAGACCCCACACCTGTCCTTCGGAGCAACTATGATCAGGTATCTGAGGCATACATTGAAGTTGAGCGATTACATGAAAAATATGTGGCATTATTATACAGTACGCAGGCTGATGGAGTGTTGCTCGATGAGGAGGACAACTACATGAAAGAATTAGACAAGAAACGGACAGATATTCATATAAGTTTGGAAAAACTTTGTGATAAAAGTGTGCCAACAAAAGCAGTTAAAGTGAAGGCATTAACACCTCCCACATTCGATGGAGATATAAGAGAGTACCCGGCCTTCAAAGATGACTATGAGAGGTTAATGATGAAAGCCTTTGGAAAAGATCCCTTTGCATTAAAACAATGTTTGTCTGGGGAAGCACTAAAAACTGTCAAAGGGGTTGAGAATGATTATGATGCTATGTTTCAGCGATTAGACTTAAAATACGGGAATAGTCGCAAGGTCGTGGATGTGATTCTCTCAGATCTGAAATCTTTAAAACCTTTGGTAGAAGGTGATAATAAAGGTTTTGTGAAACTAGTAGAAAAGGTCGAGAGATGCTGGCTAGATTTAAAGAAGATGAAACTTGAGTCAGAAATGGATTCAGTAAATGTAGTTAGTATGATAGAAAAAGTCCTCCCAAACACACAGAAGCGAGAATGGGTGATACATGCAGATAGTTCAGGTAATTCTGGTAGCATCTTTAAGTTGCTACTTGAGTTCCTGCTCAAGGAAAAAAGGGTACTGGAATATATGGACTCAACAATAAGAACCAATACAGCTCACAGTAAAGGCAGTATCAACAGTGCCACTTCTGACTTCATTGAGGGAGCTACAGGATCTTATAACCAGTCTGAATTAGTTGATGCACTTAGAGGTCTACAGACAAATCAATCACAGATTGAACAATGTCTGGTTAATTTGACTAAAACCCTAACAGAAATAAGTGTAGGTAAACAAGATAAGAAAAACAACAGAAGAAATGAGAATTGTTGGTATCATGATTCGGAAAGTCACAGTATATTAAAGTGCTCAGCATTGCACAGTTTAAGTACTCCTGATAAAATAGATCTAATGAAAAGGAAAGGAATTTGCTTTAACTGCATGTCAGGACATCACATAGCACGCAACTGTGAGCTTAAGAGAACTTGCAATGTGATGGATAACGATCAAAGGTGTGGAAAACATCATCATCCTAGTTTACATCAGGCTCATGTAGATGGCATTATGTTTCATGGCTTAGGGATAAACAAAAGTGTTATCTCTAAATCTAATGTGCTGTTGATGATTAGTAAAGTAATCAGTAATGGTCAACCAGTTAACACTCTTTGGGATCCTGGAAGTGACATGACTCTCATAACACACAGAATGGCTTCGAAGTTAGGCTTATCAGGCAGAGAAATTAATCTGACCATCACAAAAGTGGGAAACCAAGCAGAGAAATACATCAGCAAGGAATATACATTGCCACTAACTAACAGAGAAGGCACAGTGTGGATTGTTAAGGCTTATGGAATGAGAGAAATAACGTCAAATGTAAATTATGTAAATGTGTCAGCAGTGGCTAGTCTACTGGACGTCTCCGCTGACGAAATTACAAGGCCAGTGGGGAGTATAGACTTACTTGTTGGGGCTGATTGCTGTACTCTTTTACCACAAATTGTCAAAACTGTTGGGAATCTGCAAATTTTAAAGAACCAGTTTGGATTTTGCTTACGTGGTACTCATCCATCACTAAATTTAGAAAACAATAAATCAGAGAATCTGTGTATCAGGCTCCATCATCTAGCAGGTGTTACTTATCCTAATGATATTGTGGTGGAAAGTACAGACAGTCTGAAGCAGTCACTTGATAAGTGTTTTGATGTTGAGTGGACTGGAAGTAAATGCGAGTCATGCAGGTTGTCAGGATATAACAATGTGTCTGACAGCTATACAATAAAAGAAAGGAGAGAACTGGAACTGATTGAGAAAGGTTTGAAGCTTGATGAAGTCAATAATCAGTGGACAGCTGAATATCCTTGGTTAAAAGATCCTTCTGAGCTGCCAAATAATTTGCCTGTGGCTATTGCTCGAATGAAATCGACTGAAAGGAGACTGGCTAAATTAGGACCTGAATATGCAAAGACTTACCAGAATCAAATGAAAGATATGATGGATAGAAACGTAGCTAGAAAATTATCAGAAGAGGAGTTGACAAATTACACAGGTCCTGTACATTATATTCATCACCACGAAGTATTTAAACCTGATTCGGTATCATCTCCAGTGAGAATTGTATTTAACTCATCAGCTTCTTACATGGGTTATAGTTTAAATGACTACTGGGCTAAGGGACCAAATGTGTTAAATGAACTGCTACCTATTTTGTTAAGATTTCGTCAGGAAAAAGTTGCATTAGTGGGAGACATATCTAAGATGTATAATACTGTTAGACTGGGCATTGTTGAACAACATACTCACAGGTTTTTATGGAGGAATATGGATGAAAGTAAGATACCAGAACATTATGTAATGACGGCTGTAACTTTTGGTGATCGCCCTAGTGGAATAATAGCAATGCTAGCTCTTCGTCACACAGCCGAAAGAGGTATGTCAGAATATCCAGCAGCAGCCAAGATGATCATCAAAAACTCTTATGTTGATGATATAGTGCAGTCAGTAACTAACTATGATCAAGCTTACAAACTAATTAGAGATGCTGAGAAAATATTATCTGTGGGAGGATTTAAGGTCAAACATTGGATACTGTCTGGCAAAAATGAAACATTTGAAGATGTCAAATTACTGAAAACTAGCAAAGAAAAGGTTTTGGGTTTAACTTGGGACCCTAGAGGGGATAAACTGATTTTCAGTGTTAAAGTGAACTTCTCTTAGAAAATCATGAAAGTGAATACTGGACCAAATTTAAAGCTTTCCGAGATTGAGTTAAATTTTCCCACACTTCTCACTCAAAGAATGGTCTTGAGCCAAGTAGCATCTATATATGACCCTCTTGGACTTGTATTACCATTTACACTTCAAGGAAAGGCGTTGCTGAGAGAATTAGTTATTCAGAGCAGAATAGTGAAAGACAAACAGGATCACACATCTGGATGGGATAGTCCCTTATCTAATGATATGAAGGAAAAATGGAAAACTTTCTTTACCGATTTGTATGAATTGGAAGCTTTGACTTTTGAAAGATGTCTTAAGTCTGACGATGCTATTGGAAATCCTATGTTAGTGATATTTTCTGTCAGTAGCACTCTGGCATACGGAGCTTGTGCATATGTTAGATGGCAAGTTAAGTCAGGGAAATTCAAATCTAGTTTAATTGCTGCCAAACAGAGACTGGCTCCTGTTAAACAAATGACAATGCCTCGTCTTGAAATGTGTGGTGCTGTGTTGTCGACCAGGCTCAGAGAAATGATTGTGCAAGTACTCGACTGGAAGTTTAATTCAGTAATGCATATTGTGGACTCTGCCATAGTTAGAGCTCAGATTCAAAAGGAGACTTATGGATTTAAAACCTTTGTAGGCACCAGAGTAGCTGAAATACAAAATAAAACTGATCCCAGTGAATGGTGGTGGGTACAGTCGAAAGATAATCCGGCTGATCTCTTAACAAGACCTATGAATCCAAGTAAACTAAATTCTGATTCTGTGTGGCAGAAAGGACCAGATTACCTATGTCAGCCAATTCATCTGTGGCCAGTTAGTCAGTTCTGTGATGATGAGTTACCAGATAGAAAGGGAGTAACTATGAATTGCGAGATCAAGAGAGACATCACGACCAGTCTGAGTTTTATTAATTTAGACAGATTTAGTGGTTATAATAAGCTGCTAAGAGTCACCAGTAGGTTACTGGCTGCAGGTAAAGAAAAGTCTTTAAGAGGCATTTGTAAACCACCATCTGCCATATTACTAAAAGAAGCAGAAACTTTGTGGATCAGAGAGGTACAAAAGAACTTGGCGACCGACTGGTACAGCAGATATCAACGATTAGGACCAAGCCTGAACACACAAGGATTAATTACTGTAGGTCAGAGAATAGCAAAATGGCTTAAAGACAACTGGAACAAAGACTGTTACATTCTTCTACCAGTTAACCACCCTTTTACTAGACTGTATGTCACCCATCTACACAATGTAGATCATTCTGGTATTGAAACTACCCTAGTTAAGATTCAAACAAAATTCTGGATTCCAGGTGTACGGAGATTGATAAAATCTGTCAAAAACAAATGTGTAAAATGCAGAAGACTAAATGCTAGGGTTGAAGGTCAGATAATGGGTGAGGTATTAAATGAAAGGTTGCAACCATCCCCTCCATTCCATCACATATCACTTGATTTATTTGGACCCTTTAAGATAAAGGACAGTGTTAAACGTAGAACCAGTGGTAAAGCTTATGGCGTAGTTTTCAATTGTCTAGTAACACGAGCTGTTTACATAGACCTAGTAGACGGGTATGACACCCGGAATTTCCTTGCCGCTTTTAGAAGATTTGTATCTCTCAGAGGGTATCCAAGTACTATACATTCTGATAGTGGTCCTCAACTAGTATCTGCCAATAAGGAACTGAGGCAAATAATGAGTAAATGGGATGTGGATGAGCTGATGTATTTTGGATCTCATGAAGGCATGACTTGGTCTTTCAATAAGTCTGCTGATGCACCTTGGCAGAGTGGGTGTAGCGAGTCACTGGTAAAACTTATTAAGAGGTCTTTGACTATGTTGATTGGAGATAGCAGTCTTACATTCGGAGAACTGCAGACAGTTTTGTTTGACGTTGCAAATATGCTGAATGAGCGGCCAATCGGTATCAAGCCAGGGACACACATAGAGCTTGGCAGTTATTTATGCCCTAATGATTTACTGTTAGGAAGAACTTCTTCAAGAGCTCCCACTGGTCCTTGGAAGAATTGTCACAATGTAAAAAATAGACTGGAATTTTTAGACAATATTGTTACTGGTTTTTGGAAGAAGTGGCACCGTGACTATTTTCCAACTCTAATAGTGAGGCAAGAATGGCATGTAGAAAAGAGGAATCTTAAGTCTGGCGACATTGTGCTAGTGCAGGATACTAATTCAGTTCGAGGCAAATGGAAATTGGCTCAGGTAACAGTAGCAGAACCAGGACGAGATGGCAGAGTGAGAGATGCTACAATCAGGTACAAGTTACAGAAACCAGGACCAACATACAAGGGTGTAGATGATGTAGAAGTCAAGCGTTCTGTACACAGACTGATAGTTTTATTGCCAGTAGAGGAACAATGAACTTATAGCTTTTCTTCTGCGGGTGGCGAATGTATCATCATTTATCATCTGCACTCATGATGATATGTGCTGTTTTGTAATTGTGTACTGTTTACCTTAAATATTGTGCCTAGTAATCATTAGTAAAGTATTTGTATTGTGCAAAGGACAGGTCTTAACTGTGCTAGTTGTATGGGATTCGGTTGGCTGTCTGTATTTTAGTGTTCAGTATGTGTTTGGTGTTCGCATTATGTTTGAGTACACTATTGAAATAAGATATTGATGTAATGTGTAATAACATTTACTATTAGTTGTGTATTGATTTATTATTGTAATTATGGTAAGGAAGAAAGATTTGTAAATCAGTGCGCATCTGGATAGCATTTGTTTGTGATCTGCTTCCTGGCCACTCAGTGCTCATTCTCAGGTCAGTTCCATATAGGCAGTAGTGGCTGACGGTGCCTGGTGAAGCTCCGGACATACGAGTAGATTGCGGCACTATCGTACTCATGCAGCCACCTAGGTTTTCGTTACTACCATATGGTCCATCAGGAGCCATGGAGGGTCATGGTGTAAGTGAATATTGATTTAGTTCCTATATTATTGTTATATAGTGAACATAGAACTAGATCTATATACTTTGGAGATGTATATAACATATAATTCAGAAATTCGTTTATATTGTTGGTGGTGGACTTGCTGTTTAATGCTTGCTAGTGGACTGTACGTTTATATGAATAACTCGTAATATCAGCTCAAGGCAGTTAAAGAATTTTAGAATATCTGAAACATTGAAACTGTATTTATTATAATATGTTATTCCAGGTTGAAACTATGTGAATAAATGTTGCAACTACCCTTTCGTTTCCTGTTGGACCTACCAGTAAGTAAGCTTGCTTACTGAATCAACGCCTCACCAGGGAAGAAAAAAAATGACCGATAGCCCATTGAAGTCTACTGATAAGCCAATGCTCTGTTATGGGTAAAGGAATTTCGTCGTTGAACCCCGTCTTGGTTTAGCAATAGGAGCACAATAAGGGTGGCAGCAGGAGGGCTGGCGTGGTGGAGGCGAGGCGGGAGGGTGGTGAGCCAACGAGAGACTATCACGCTTGAATTTTTGTTTCCCCAGCGGCAATTCACTCCACGCTAATGAGAGACGGAGGCTAAGAGATTATTCCAGCACTTGGGGGCGGATGCACGATTGCCTGGCGTTAATCTCTGCAGTGGGTGAGGCAAAGTTAATCCTTAAAGTTAGGGTGGGTGATTCCTGAGCAGAAGAAATCCGTCTAATGGAGGCCAATGTAATGAAATCCTGATGTGTTCCGTCCGTCCTTTAAGGTTAATTTGGACAGGTTTTAATTTCGACAGCTATTGCCTGTATTGGTGCATCCCTTATCTGAATAAAACAATCTAGGAGCTCAAGAAAAAAACTGCATAGTAGCATTCCTTTGAAATGGTTTAGTTTCGATAAATTAAACCTGTATCGGTGAAAGGTTGAACATATAGGAGGCGGACTCACGCAGAGGCGGAGGGTCGGGTATAAAACTGCTATTAATCTAGGCAAAGTGAACTGCATCATAAGTCAAAGTAGTAATAGTAGTAGTAGTAGTAGTAGTAGTAGTAGTAGTAGTAGCAGTTGTAGTAGTAACAGTTGTGGTTGTCGTTGTTAGTTGTGTTTTATCTATTAATCTATTTATTTTGATGGGATTCCAACTCAAAGAAGCAAGATTCCAAGAGCCCAACCCGCCTGAATGAAAACTAATGGTTATCACTGCAAAATATCACTCGGCTTTCTCAGTTCTCGCGGCAAGTGTACTCGTAGAAGAACTGTTGACCGCGAGTGAACATTTTTTTTTTTTTTTTTTTTTTTTTTTTTTTGAAGGAGGGACTTTTCTAAACCGAAGGAAGGGCTCAGAAGGGAAAAACCAGAATCCATTCCTGCCCATTCCTCTGAACGGAGCCGCTTAGTTTGCCGCACACAAGGGAATTCGTGCGCCAAATTAGGGTCAATCGTGTTCATAATTGCCAGTCCAACCTTATTAGATGCGATACACGGGGGAAAGGATTTATTTTTTGTTTTAGTAATTAAATTTTATAAGTGCATCGTGTTTGGAATGCACTGAGTACCTTGCAGTCGTAATTTACACTTTCCTTTTACATATACATAAAGTGAATCCGAAATTGCCCCTGAAGGTAATTAAGGGATCCATTAACATCTGGCAGGTGTGCATGGAAAATGAGATGGTTCACTTGACACGAGGTTGGGCTTTGCTTGGGAGAAGTTAATGAAGGAGGCAGTTGGGAAAGACTGACGAGAGGGAAGAAGGAAGAGGGGGAAGGGGGAAGAAGGAAGACAGGGGGAAAAAGGAAATTTGAGAAGAAAGAAAAGGGGAAAGAAGGAAGACAAGGGGATGAAGGAAAAGGGGAAGAAGGATGAGGGAGAAGAAGGAAGAGGGGAGAAGAAGAAAGAGGAGAAGGATGAGGAGAAGGAAGGAGAAAAACAAGAGACGAAATACCTATTAGAGAAAGGCGAGTAAGAAGGAAAAGGAGGAAATATGGATTTAACTGTGTATAATGAAGAAATAAGTGAGGGAAATGTGATTCAGGGTGGGACCAGGTGTGGGGAAGAGTTAATAAAGGAAAAATATAACTTGGGGGTCTCTGGGAGGGGACGGGGAAAAAGGGACTTGGGGAAGTGCGAGTTTGTGTGTGTATGGGAAAGAAAGAAGGAGGGGGCTTGAGAAATGAGACATAGGCAATTATAGGCTAGGATGTGCATGAGTACTAAGGAAGGGGAAATGTGGACTTGTGTGTGTGTGCGTGCGTGTGTGTGTGTGGGGGGGGGGAAGATAAAACACGGGGAAATGCGGATCGGAGTGCTTTGGAGTGGTGTTGGGGGAAGAAAGAATAATGGGAAATGTGTGTCTGGAAGTACCTACGTGTATGGGGAAGCTGGTTCACGAGGAAATGGCGCCTGGGTGTGTATGGGGAAGAACAGAAGGAAAGAAATGGGGAAATGAAAGTTTTGGCTTGTCTGGGCGGGTTTGGCTGGTCTGGAAAGATATATAAATGGGAATAGTGGGTCTGAGTGTGTCTGGGTGGGGCTGGGGAAGAAGGAACAAGGGGAAATGCGTGTTTATGGCGCATTGTTACGAGGGGATGAGCCATACAGGGAGGCATAGGGCAGACGGTGTCGTGATAGGGAATGTCGAATATGGAGAGAAAACGAAAATTACTACACGGTTAGTTGCCATCAGGAATCCTTTAAACATCTGCATAGTTTACTACAACTATATACGGTTTTGAGACTTTTTCGAGCCTCCCAAAAAATGATTGCATGATAAGAGGAGAGTAAAACTGTGATTATTAAAAAGACAAAAATAACGAGAGAAACAGAAAGGAGATACAATAAAAAGAGAAATAGGAAAGATAGGGAAGTTCGAGTATGGGGGGGGGAGAGAGAGAGAGAGAGAGAGAGAGAGAGAGAGAGAGAGAGGGAGGGAGAGAGAGAAGCATGAGATAATAACACGAATCTGTTCATTATTCATCATTAACCTGTGAACAACCATTACCTCCGTGATTGACGATGCTATTATCAAAGCCAGCCAACCTGCCTATCTGTATATTACACATGGCTTTCCCTCTCGACTCACCTGAATAATATCGTCTGGAGGTAATTTGAGGTCAGTTATTATATCTTAGACTGCTAGGATTTCTCTCGGCTAAGCCAAATCGTCTAGTAATATAATTGTACAGTTGGAAACATAAGTCCTGTCACCACTCCAGCTTCTCTCACCATA
The DNA here is from genome assembly GCF_032717465.1 of Coenobita brevimanus. NCBI lineage: Eukaryota > Metazoa > Arthropoda > Malacostraca > Decapoda > Coenobitidae > Coenobita > Coenobita brevimanus. The sequence continues at coordinate 47,882,125 of NC_136977.1, read as the reverse complement.
GTATGGATATTCAGCTTCTGTGGATCTGCAGTCCTTTACGTGGCCACTGATCATTGTTACCAGAGTCATTGGCTTCGGATTCTCGAAGCAAATCATAAGAGTAAATGGACTTGGAAAAATCATCTGCTGTTGGTCTGAATAACATACTTAAATCTTTCAAGGTCAGGGAAAATCTAGCACTATTCCAGCTACTTCCAAACTATTTTGTTCAGATGATTTTGTTCTGACGACTTTTTGAGATAGAGGTCAGTTGAAGGGGCCCATGTGTTCATCATAAACCCCCTTATGGCTGGAACAACTCTAATACTCTTCTAGATACGCCAGACGAGTATATACAACTGAGTCATAGGAGCCTTAGAATCTGTATCACTGAAGGAGTAAATCAAAGTAATAGCAACACTAATTGCTAGGATCTCTCTCAGCCGAACAGGCACAGGAAGTAGCTCTCGTAATGAAGGGTTAAGAGCTGCCGTCTGACATGTTAATAAATAAAAAAGAAAACAATAGCTGAAACAATGGGTCAAGGAGAACACTACACATAATAATTACCTTCGAGGTGATTAACCCCATGAAGTATATGACCTCTTAGACAATTAACTCCTTCACCCTGAGGACGTCTCTCACCAGATGATTTTTATTCAGCTTGAGAGAGAATAAAGGAGCGATTTATAATGGCTACATCCAGTTTCAAAAGACATTAATAAAAGGAATAAAATCGACAGGAGATAGGAAGATGTAACTAAAATATGAAGCCCTTGGGATGATGTATTAGAACTGAAAGTCGATGGATGCATATTCCTTCCCCTGTACACACAAAACCATAGATAAAATGATAGATATATAGACAGTTAGATATATAGATAGACACAGAGATAGACAAGAAACGGTGCCAAGGCAAAGCAAACCCGTCCCCAGTAGTCATTTTAGTGTTGAAGTAAAAACACAAGATATCTACCGTAGTCAAGGATGTCATATCAAATTTGGAGTAAATCGGGCGAAAATTGACTATTTTATGTCCATTTGAAATTTTAGGTCCGACCCATCTGACATTGACCCCCCTACCACTAACTGGGGGGTGACCCCCCTGATGTAATGAGACTTGTTATGGGATGCAGATTTGAAAGATGCACCTTTAAGTTTTGGTTTCGTGTCGATATGACGAATCTGAAAGAAGTTATGGCGAAATAACGATTTCTACGAGTCTCCCGCCCCCCTTTTTTTTAAACATTTTTTGGGCCTACAGCCTGGGCTTTCGCCCAATTTGGTCCAAAATATAAGCAGGTGATCAGAAGGTCATAGCCCATCATTCATATAATTTTAGTCAACATTGCACTAATAGTTTTCGAGTAAAGTTGTTAACAGACAGACAGAGACAATCAAACAAACATACATACATACAAACAAACAGACTAACCAAGTGAAAACAATGCCCGTCCCCACCCTATGGGGTGGGGATGGGTAATAAACAGATACAGACAGACATAGATATCATTAAATAAAGACAGAAAGATGGATAGATTAACGTAATGATACATAGATAAATGGGGTGGGGATGGGTAATAAACAGATACAGACAGACATAGATATCATTAAATAAAGACAGAAAGATGGATAGATTAACGTAATGATACATAGATAAACATACACTAGCTAGATAGACGGATATAGACAGACAGATTATCTATCATAAAGAAATATATACAGACAGACAGATGCATTAGCCTAAATGCCAGTCATTAACGTTGTTTTTCCTCACAGCAAGGGAGAGGGAAAACATTGCATGGAATACAGCAGAACTACCCTTTTAACTATACCATCCAACCTTTCTCCTCACTCACTAACCCCAGCATATTATCCATATTTTCCTTTGACAGAGGGAAAAAAAAAAAAAAAAACTCACAAATACAATTCTCTCCCTCTCTCCATTTCAACTTTATGAATTCCACAGATAGATATAAAGGATAAGAGAAATACAGATATTTATTTAGCTGCATCCTCCACCCTCCCTTCCCAACACCAACTAATCCACCGGCCAAACAATCCTATGAATACATTCTTTTTATTCCACAAAGATAAGAAACATCAACTGAAAAACAAAAAAATAAACAAAACTAGATAATCTTTGAAGTGAAACTTTCCCCCTCAAAGCCCGCCTCCCTATATTAACTAACCCCCCAAACATCGTCCCCGTAAGCCATACCAACCAAACATCAACACGACTGACTGTCCTCACTAGATACAGATGGTGACATGTGGAGGTGTAGGAGGACTACTGGGCCTTGGGATAGGTCACTGCCCCCAAGAAATAGGCCCTGAACTCTTTGCCCGGAGTCGGACACGTAAAAAAAAATATATATATAATACGCTATAAATAGACATATTAAAAGACTGACAAAGAAATTTAAAAACATAAGTATCTGCTAACACAAAAAACTCCCTCTCACCAACCCAACCAACACCCAAGCATCAGCACGCATCTTGTCCACAGTTTCCATAGACAGATACAAAGATAAAGTTAACAGAAAACACGAAATTACCTACTGTATATACCTAAATCTCCTTGAATCGCAGCCTCATTCATCAGCCAAACACTCACGCGAATCCTGTCCTCATTCCCCAGGCCATTCGTATGCCGGGGGTCGGGGAGGCGGTGTGTCCTACTGTTTATTCCTGTCTTCCATTACGCGGCCCTCAAGCACACCCACATAATCATCCCGGACTCCCAC
>NC_136977.1:47669399-47871899 GCF_032717465.1 Coenobita brevimanus | reverse complement strand
AGGGAAGGGGAGCATGAGGAGATAGGCGAGAAGAGGTGGGGAGAGAGAAGAAAGGAGTGGAGGATAGAGAAGGTGAGGAGGAGAGAAGAGAAGGCGCATAGGAGAAAGAGGAAACACGGGAAGGGAAAGAAAATAAGAAGAAAGAGAGAAGGAAGTGAGAAAACAATCACCAAGAAACGAAGGCCTTTTGGATTCACTCGAGTAACTTGACCAAAAATTGGACAGAAATCGTTATCGCCTGGCCAGCCAATCACACCCCTCCAATCTCTGTTCCTCAGGACCCGTACGATATATGTGCTTTTGTTTCCCGCTGCTTGGGGTTCCAAAGGTTAGCGTCTTGTCTTTTCCCGCTAGATTCTGAGATATTCATTTCCATTTAGCGATAATTCTGAGTCTCTTAAGGTCGGGACAACTGTAATAATCTATCGAAACTTGCCTCGGATGAGTTTATTTGGCCAAGAATGAATCAGAGGACCTGGGATTGCTATGCGACATTGTATCGATACCCGAGGGCAAGTCTGACGATCAATTAATCTATCTGTCTATATGTATATTTTATAAATTATATCAACGTGTATATGCATCAAGTTTAGCTACATTCTAGAAACTTTCGACAGCAAATTTCATTAAATTTAGCTAATTTTGGGCGCAAATTAGCGATATCTATGGAACTGGCAACTGTGTGTGGGTGTGCTGTGGCGGGGTATTGGCGGCTTGACCTCCATGGCTGTCAGTGAGGAGGAACAGCAGGCTTGGCAGATCCGAATTGCCGATAATATGGGCAATGCGAAATCCGTCCACCTGGACGTGAAGCTTCTGTGTTAAATTGAACGGCGGGCTTGTTCGCACGAGGAAGGAAGAAAGGATGAAGGGAGGTGGGGGGGAGGGGTTATTGGAGAGGTGTGGGGTAGGGGATGAAAGGAGGGGCGGGGGGGTTGTTGGAGAGAGGTGTGGAGTAGTAGGGAAAATCTGAAACTGGGAGATTAAGAAAAGGAGCGAATGGTTGGGGAAGGAGGGGAGGGGCCGAAGGAAGACGACAATGGAAGCTGGGAAAGGACAAACAGAAGAGGAAAGAGGAATGGGTGAAAGTTAACATGACTAGCGAAAGGTGAGGGGGAAGAGAAATGAAAGGAGACTGGGCGATTAGTGAGAGAAATGAGATGAGACCGAACGACTGGGTGAGGAATGAGAAAAAACTGAACGATTGGGGAGGAAGAAATGAGAAGAGACTGAACAATTGGGAAGGGGAAAATGAGAAGACATTGAACGATTTGGGAGAGAAATGAAAAAATACAGAACGATTAGGGGGACTAAGTGACTGGCTGAGCTCCCCATACCCACCAGCCAACACCGTCGGCAAAAACAAGAAAGATTACCATAAATTAAAAAAGAAAAAAAGGAAAGAAAAACTTATGGAATTTCTAATGGAAAGCATAAATGAAAACTATCATACATTATCCTGGGAAAAAGAAATGAAAACCGAGATGATGGAGGGAGGAGGGAAGAGAGAGAGAGAGAGAGAGAGAGAGAGAGAGAGAGAGAGAGAGAGAGCTGTGAGAAGGGAAATTAAAGAGGAAAAGAGAACTACTGAGAGGAGAGGAGGGTGAACAGGGAGGGGAGAGAGACAGAAAGGAAGGGGAGGGGAGGGGAAGGGCGGGAGAAAGGCAAGGGTGGGTGATGGTAAAAGGAGGATGTACACGCAGGGAGTGAAAGTGGATTAAAAAAAAATAATAATAATGCAGGGGATCATGCGAGAAAAGAAAAAGAAAAGAAATGGTTTAACGAGGCTAGGATGAGAGAGAGAGAGAGAGAGAGAGAGAGAGAGAGAGAGAGAGAGAGAGAGAGAGAGAGAGAGAGAGAGAATGACAAAAATAAACAAAGGGCGGCAGGAAATGAGGAGAAAACAGGCTGAGAAGATTTGCAAGAGATTGCCAAAAATTTAAGAGAAAAGAGAGAGAAAAAACATGTGAGTGAATGTCTGTTTGGCTGAAATAAGCAGAGAGCAGCAATAATGAAGTGGAAACAGCCTCTGAAAATTAGGAAGAGAGGATGACGAGGAGTTTGTGTGTGTGTGTGTGCGTAGGTGTGTGTGTGCGTGTGCGTGTGTGTGTGTGTGTGTGTGTGTGTGTGTGTGTGTGTGTGTGTGTGTGTGTGTGTGTGTGTGTGTGTGTGTTTGAGAAAGAGAGAGAGAGAGTCTGTTTCAAGTCTGTTTCATGTGCTTAGCTGAGGTAAACACAGAACAACCCCTAATGAGGGGAAAATCAGACCGAGGAAATTAGACGAGAAAATGATGAGAAGCTTAGGTAGGTGTGTGTTAGGACTCCATATTATAATTACAAATCATAGTAGATAGATAGATAAATAAAAAGATAGAGAGACAGATAGAAGCAGGAAGTCGGATGATGAGAAGGTACTGTGTCTGCAAGAATCGAGCAATGCTAAACATGCTTACACACTCTTAACTCAAGGAATGCTTTATAGGCACACGACAGCGCCTAGTGACCATACACACACATACACACATACTCACACACAGGCTTCTAGAACTTTCCAGTCACAGTGGACACACGTGACACAACCCCTGCTACACCAGAATTTAGGAAAGAGAGCTCAGAAGGAAGCTAGCCATAGAACAGACAGGTAGTAGGGAGAAGGGCTTAGCAACTTGGAAGAGAGAGAGAGAGCGAGACAGGGAGATAGCTCCCGGGACTCTACTTTATACTTCGCTCTGTGTGAGAGACTTGTTAATATTTCCAAGACAAATAAAAATAGTCCCATACTATTCTTTACCTCTCCTTGTCATTGAATGACAAATGGGAAAGAAGATTATCTACTTACAAAGCTACTCAAGTATAACAACCGTTCGTCCACAAGTCTAATATATATAACTTCTCTACAAGTAACTACAAAGTCCTTTTTATGACATGTGGATGAGGGCTTGTTAGTTGGTGAGATCAGGTCACGATGGGCCATTACCCTGAGATGGACGGATCATTCAGGGTTATCTGCCATCAGGTGGGAGGAACTAGATTTGATCTAGGGCGGCTGAATGTTTCATTTAAGTTGCATGCGATTGGTGAGGTTTGGGGCTGACAAGAAACAGGAACTAATTTCGTTAACGTTCTTCTTAGTAGGTGCTAAGACGCTGAAATATTACACACGAACACCATGAACACGTACAAGTACGCGCGCGCGCACACACACACACACACACACACACACACACACACACACACACACACACACACACACACACACACAGATCTGCATATTTCTGCATATTGCTCGAAAATGTGCTTGAGTATCTATCATGTCGTCGGTAGACGAGATTTACAAGACATAGCTCGTCCTCTCAAGAGGTGGTGTAATGTCTGTACTGTAAATGAAAAAAAAAAATCGCTATCACTCTAAAAAGTGCGGGGGTGGGGTTGAAGGCGGTCTAAAGAAGAGGGAGTGAATATAAGAGCCTCAGACTCCAGATAAAATACGGAATGGAAGTTCCCCTAAAATGGAAACGCCCTTGATGTCTCTCGCTGTGAAGCTGGTCACTGTTGAATAGTCTTTCTTCTTCCCTTCTAACAGTTTTTTTTTTTTTTTTTTATGCAGACCAGAAACAAAAACAAAAAACTAAGACAAAGGCTGGAAGACTACAAAAGCTGAACTTTGAAAGTAGAGCCAAAATGAAGGTCCGTTCTCATCGAGATGACTGAAAATTCGGCGATTAAAAGACTGGAGGTTATTAGCAAAGATAGATTGAGGAGTTCCATAGACGACCAGCTGAGTAATGAAGGAGTGACAGCACCGACTTACTCTTGCGTTAGACAGATGGATAGAAAAGGGGTGACAGTGTGTAGCAAGATAGGTGCTGCATTACCGCCTTATTGATATCGCGGTTTCCTTCGTGGGTGCTACTGTACATACCAGCCTAACTGATATCGCAGTTTCTTTGATGGGCAGAATCGAAGAACAAATGCTGCTAGATTTTCTGACGAAGACTTGAACGTGATACGTGTTGAAAGATCTGATCACAGACCATTATACTGACCCTCATTGCCATATAAAGTTCATTAATCAGTCATCATTAGTATCAAAAGTTTCTCCTTGTCGTCTATTCTAAACAGCACAGTGATGTAACAGAGAACATTATACGAGGCTTTCACTTGCCTATTACAAAAACTGAATGAGCGAAGTTGAATTCAAGCCCCTGGTTTCTGAAGACAATTTCTGTCAAAACTGATGAGGACGGAATGTGTTTATTTTTTCTTTATCCTCGTTGTCCGCACTCAGTAATGTTAGATGCATGCTAGTCAAGTTTGACAAACACACATACCCTGACTGAAATAATGTAGGGATTTGTCTATACCTCCGCGAACAAAGTTTTAATATAATATGGTGTTCAGAGTCGGATGGGTGAAATAAAGTATCAGCCACTAACTTTTGGATTTCTTGTTTGCAGAACACTAAATAAACGTTAAAGTACACCTTCTTGTAGCCTAAGTTTCTTTTCTTCTGAGACCAGGTATTTTAAAATCTTGCGGTTATTTACTGAGATACATAAAAAGCACAGGGGACAGACTTTAACAGATTATCTCAACACATTTCTGTTCTGACTACGAGGAGATACATTAAGATTTTGCATTCAGGAACTGTGTAGAAAATGTGGCAGTGGATAAGGGTAACCTCGTAATATATTAACCATTACTTGTTCCATTTCTGTCCTCAAAGCTGATAACTGACCGGCTAAACACTGAAATCTGCTTCCAGCCAGGTAAAGAGGAACAACCCAGAATCGGGTGTTTAGTTTCAGAGATACGGAAAATGCACAGCCCAAACTTTAACCTCACTGATCTCAACGCTCACGTCTGGTTGAGTCTCCATTCCTAATACGAGATACTTTGCATTCAGACCCTGCAGACTGCATTTAGACTTCAGCCAGATTTACACAGACTTTGCATACAGACTTTACATTCAAACTCTGCATTAGGATTTTGCATAAAGACTTTGGATAGACTTTCATGGACTTTTCATACAGACTCAGCATTTAGTCAGGTTGCATTCATACTGTCAGAAACTGCAGAAAATGTGGCAGAAATGTGGATAAAGATGACCTCATTTTATACTGAACATGCACTGTTCATCTGTTATTGTGTTTCAAGCTGGTAACTGGCTGGGTAAAAACTAAAATCTATTTCTACCAGTGCAGAAAGAAAACAGCTCACGTTAGTATCACCAGCCACCTGACGATAAGAGATCAGGTGGGCGAATTCATAAACTGTCTTGAACCTAAGGTGTGCATAACGTCGCGTGTTTATACATTTACTTAACTCAGACACTTACCAAACACTTCACAACCAACACGGAGTGAATGGTACCATGAGACGTAAAACTAGACAAAAATGATTCAAGATAACATCACATTACAATGAAGTCTTGATTATCGAAAAACAAAAAATGATTCAAAATCTCTTATCAATATGGCCGGTGACCCCTGACCTTCTGCTTTATCACATCGTTAGTCAGAGGCAGGTATCAGTCCATATCACATCTCATGCCACGCTTCTGAAGCAAGTGACCCGCTGTTGATAGCACAGGTGGGCTCGTTCAATAAAGCTCTATCATCCGAATATGGGTCAGTGAGAAAGTAATGATGACTATAAAGGATACACTGAACACATGTAGACTGACTGACTCTCTCTCTCTCTCTCTCTAATGATAATAATAATAATAATAATAATAAGCCATTTTCCCTCCTTTAAGAACACTATGCACTGACTGCCCTCAGCCCTTATAATATTTCCGAACTATATTGAGTTTAGCTCCGACATTTCTTTCTCCCCCTCAGAATCACTTCCGCACCATTTCATTCTTCCCCCGTCCAACCTTTTCCTTCAAACTTGGCGGCAAACCACATGATCTTTAAGCTTTTCATGCCAGTCACGGTTGTATTTAATAAACTATCACTGCTGACCTTGGACGCTGACCTTGTAAATACATCTAAAATTTTCCACAATCTAGCATTCACCATGGAAAGTGAAAACAAAAGATTAACTAGGGGAAATGTAAAGACCAAAAATACATTCAACTCTTTATTACCATTAAAATTAAACAAACGTAAGAGGTACAGAAGAGAGCGAAATAGAAATATAACGACTCAGGCGGAAGTGAGGTTGAAGTGTGATGAGCATCGAGTATGAAGGTAAAGTACAGAAAAGAAGTATTGTATCTATAATTCTCAAGTGACCGCTGACGGCTTATTATTATCCTGAGCCAGACGACTTGACTAACAACAGAGAATCCCTCCGTCATCCAAGGGTTGATATCGAAATTGTCTGGATCAATAGCATGCAAAGGAATATTGAAGAAAAACTTACAAAAATAAATTATCAAGGACAAGATACAAGGGAACCTACCGAGGAAAATATGGCTTTGAATACATATAAAATTTCGAAATAAGCTCATAATAAATCTCTAATATATGGGTGAATAAATTACAATAAATACTTATGATAATATATTCTCAACAGATCTATAATAACTAAAGGACATGAAATATACAACAGAGCTACATGTATCTCCATGGATGCATGTAAGAAAAGAAATAATACACCAATAAAAGGCTTTAACAAGAAAATACACAGCCTATAATTTAAATAGAAGAAAATGTAGATGTACAGTATTTTGAAGGATAATTGGGGGAGTGAATGGAGGCATCACGGGATATTCTTTAGGGACCTCCTTATTCACACCAATTTTCCTTCTGTGACTTCTACAGGAGATTCTCACCACCCTATGTAAAAAAATAAAATGATGAGACGACGATGATAAACATTGATGATGATGATGATGACGAAACAGAGAATCTACTGTGCGACAACTCACGTCACACGCCATAGTATTGAGGTAAACAGTCAATAACATAACTTTGTGAAAAATAACAGATAAAGCATGAGGGACGAGAATGAGATTACTGGAGCCCAAAGGAGAACCTCGCTTCGGCGGGACGGACGGTGGGAGTAGTTGGGGTTAGTAAGAGGTAAAATAAGAGGCGAGTTCAGTGCATAGGAGGGTGATCTAGATGAAGACAGATTAATTAATGAACATACTCTACGAGAATGACGTGGAGGACAAGTGAACTGATGATTTTTTAAGCAAGAAAAGGGAGCAACTGAGACCATAAGCTCAAATTTACTGGTAGGCTATGGAACGAGGGGAAATGGGTGAACCTTTCCATGGCAATATCAGACTGAAGCAAACTGAAAATGAAAACTACCTTAAGAACTAACGGAGAAAACGGTAGAGAAGAAAAGAAACCAAAAACCTCAGATACAAGACAGGAAATATAAACGATAAGCAAAAGAAACAGGCAGCAAAGAAATAATCTTGTTAAATGGATATAGAATTAAGTACGACAGGAGATGAGATATTGGCGAAGAGAGTTGAATATAATGGCAGGATTGGTGAGATTAAGTACTCTAGGCAAAACACACACACACACACACACACACACACACACACACACACACACACACACACACACACACACACACACACACACACACACACACACACACACACACACACACACACACACACACACAATTCAGCCATATGCAATATTACATACATACAGACACACAACTCCTCCATACGACCTCACCTCTGGCAAGAAACATCCATCATCACTTGATCGCAATCTTACCCATTATGTAGATCATCGCCTTTACGAAATCACCTCCATTTCACCCAACAAGACCTCTGCATAAACGACCAGCCGAGCCCTAACATATCCCTCACATAACCTCGGCCCTCTCACATACCTTCACCTTTATAAAACCACAACACAGATGGCCACCTATACATAACTACTGCCCTTACAAAAGAAACAGCACTGCAAAATCCTCACTCAGTCCCAGACATCAAACAATGCATACCACTGACGATACACAAACTTTCATCTAACGCAGTCATAACTACACAAATTATCTCGATACAACCACTGCCTCGTGACAAACCCTACCATAAAACACCCCCCTACACACACACACACACACACACACACACACACACACACACACACACACACACACACACACACACACACACAAACTCCTGCCCCTACCATGACACAAATCCCCACTTAACCCTATACACCACCTCTGCCATATACAGACCTACCTAACCACTGTTTCACAAATTAATCCTTCATCGCTGCACTGTAACTTCACATTTCTTTTAATTTTGTAAAGAAACCTTATGGAGTCAAAGTTATGGGCGGCCTCTTACGATGAGATAGCTGAACAGTCACAACCACAACCACACTCTCTAACCCAGGAACTACAACACCCAAGGCACAAATCTGGAAGTGATAACAATATGGCACATAGAATATCATGACTAGATTTAATTTTGACGTAGATAAACTATACTTCTTTCACTCTAACCTGGCCTAAAATTGTCAACCATCAGTCTTGAAGGCTGAGATGCAAAAACAGATTAACACTAGAACATGGCGCTAATCACTAAGAAGTGCTAAGAAAATGATCTACAATCACAGTACTGTCTTAATTCAGTCACAAAGCCACGTGAAATAAACCGCAAAGGAAGAAAATCTGGGCCAGGTTAAGATGAAAAGACTTCTCGCACACACACACACACAGATAGAGAGAAGGCCGACGCAAACCTTCGGCTTACATAAGTAATTGGGCAAACCATTTTCTTGTACAGGAATATTCTTCACATCACAAATATACTCTTATTATATATTCTAATTATACCTCAATAGTATAAAATTACATACCGGTACTCATGGAAAACACATGGGGACCAAATTCTCGTCAGCCTGGGAGGTTTTCTAGCATTACGTCCTTTACGATTTAAATATTTTATGTTTATTCTCGTGTATGCTGTATTTATCAGTACTATATCAACACTGATTACATAAATAAGGAAATATTGACGAACTATACTTTTTTTTTTTTTTTTTTTTTTTTTTTGAAGCGAAGATGCACTTGACAGGTTGGTGATGATTGGCTGAATGCAAAACATGTCTGTATGCCATTTACTAACCCAGATTTCCCCCTCAGATATATGTTGTTAATTAATAATGCTAACAAGGAAAGAGACTATGAAGTATTGATGCTTTCAGCTAATCATGACCAACCTGTCAAGTGCATCTTCGCCTCGATGAAAACAGAGTATAGATAAGGAAATAAAGTTAAAGATGCCAGGAAGCCTCCTAAACTCACGAGAATACGGGTGACACTGTAACCTAAGACGTCAGTGAATTTGTTAGGATTGTTTTTACCCTAACTACAGTGAAAATATATTTAACACAGGAGCATTACTCCTCTAATTCATGTTACGCTACCATAAAATATAATCTATGCTCTGCATAAACATTTACAAAAAGAAACAAGTATCACTAAAGCCAGCAGGAGAAATATACATGTTCAGTTGCTGTCATTAGTTCGTTTACACTGCCTCAAAACCGTGCCAAAGCCTAATGATATCTTGGATTAACTAACAATACTTAAACGGGATGGACGGGTTGTAATCTCTCCATTATTTCGGAATTTCAGACGTGTAAAGGGATTATTGACCGCAGCTGTAGCCTACTGTACGTTCACTGAAGCAAACAGACCACATCAACTAACCTCATGTTTGGTCCTCCTTTATTCTTTTTTTATTGTTGCTTACGCCAGGCACAATTTTGCTCTGATAAAGATATCTCATTATGAAGGGATTAGATCATTTTTATCTCCCTTAATAGGACAAGTTCTTCTTAATCAAAATAAGACCGCGTTGTAATTAGCGTAAAGAAAAGATTTAAGATATGTCATTTTTTTATAATCTGTAATACAGTACGATGTAAGTAAGTCTCTAATTTCTGAGAGCCATTTGTGAAGTCTGAGATGAGAGGAAACTGTTTAACTTCACTACCTCGATGATAAATGCGCTCTATAGTGTGGCAGGTGGACTAAACACATCTAATATCCACAACATGCGTAATGACTGCCAGAATTTGGGGCTTGCATACATCTGCCTTATATCTCCGTTTTGAGAATATGGCCATACATTTAATTTCAGATATATAACACAAAATTCCTAGAAAAATAAACTCCATGACTCTGAGAAGGAGAGCCGCGTTCGTAATAAGGGATACACATCAACCCGTTTAGTCATACGTAAGGTCCACTGCACGTGAGATGTGGCACTATTTCTCTTACTGCCTGGTGCAGTGATGAGCAGTGTACCAGGCAGTAACTGAAATTGCTCCGTATCTCATCAGCGGTGGACACTACAGTTGATAATACGAGCAGTTGTGTATCCCTACTTATGAACGAGATTGTACTGTACACATACTTTCTTATTTCTATTTCTGTAATCTAACTCATTGCATTAGTGGAAAATTGAGTTAGAAGGGTTTTGATGATGACGATAAGAAAAATAATGAATGGGCCATGAACACAGTTGAGAAAATGAACACTGTCAGGTACTGTACTCCTACTCCACTGTCTGTGTCATAACCACTACATCAGTCATGATAATTTTTCTCCACCTAGCCACTGTCTGATAAGCAAACACGGTTCAAGTGTGCTTGTGCGTGTGTGTATGTGTGCGTGTGTAGTATGTAAGGGGATGTCAAGTGACGAGCGTTTGTTGTTGCTGCTGCCATGGGATGTCCGGGTCACAGTTGATGAACATCTTAACAGGGTCGGTGAGTGAGTCTGACGGGCCCGCAGAAAACGTATCTAGGTCGTCCAGTGGTGTGGCCTCTCCGGCGCCGCATAGCAGCTTGAACAGGTCCGTGTCCTGGGCCACCTGCTGCTGCTGCTGCTGCGGCTGCGGCTTCACCTTACTGGGGACGCCATCAGCATCGACATAGATGACCTCTAGTTGTTGGGACTTGCGTTCCTCACCAAAGATGCTGGAGAGGACCCAGCCGCAGGTGTCCTGGGGGGCTTTGCCGTCCAGAATGTCCCGCAGGGACCTGATATAGGCTGAGGCCAGCCTCAGGGTGGCGATCTTGGTCATGTCGGTGGCCGCCCAGCGTTGGCACACCCACCAGGGCAGCATGCCACGCAGGTTCTCGAAGGCATTGTTGATCTGCCGCATACGATATCTCTCGCGGGCGTTAGCAGTCTTCCTGCGGTACCTGGACAACGGCGGTGTACGCGGCTTATGATCCAAGGCATCCTGCAGGCTCCAGTCAGGGTCACGCAAGTAACGCGACTTAAGTGACCTGGGCCTCAGCTGGTACTTGACAGCACACACCCTTGGCCGCCTACAGCCCACGCCCACCCGACCCTGACCTTGATGCTTTCTGTCCTGGTGTTTGCTGTCGCAAAGATGGCTTTGGTGATGCGTGCCGTCGTAGTGATCGTTTTCGTGATATGTGTTGCCGTGGTGTTTGCTGTCGTAATGGTCGCTCTTCCTGTCACCATAAGTCGATCCACAGGTGTCACTTCGGTTGTTGTTACTGTCCACTGCATCACCAGCCAGCAAGGTGGTTGTACCTCCGTCTAGGCACTCCATCCGTGGCTTCTTTGACGGAATCATTGTTACGTCGCTACACCTTCACCAGCCTCTACTTATCGATATATCAGTACTGGTACCTCATTATCTTTAAATTTTTTCTGGTGTCTCACTTGTCTTTAAACTCAACTGGTATCTCATTATATTTAGACGCAATTGCTATCAGTACCTGCAAGATAAACAGCACTTTAGTCCATGGAGACATCTATTCTTTTTCTGCAATTTCTTTCCTCCATAAGGAGTCTGCGTCCCTTAGAAGGTCATGCTGGAGAAAATACATGCATCACTTCCAAGTGGCTAACCCATTCCTTGCACCGCATTAATCTGATAAGACGAAGTTTAATAGCCACGTGGCTAAGAGTTCAGATGTAAGTGCTGGATTCACCATGTAAATATCAGATGTGCTTAGAGTCGACAGACAAATATAAAATAAGATTAACCATGTGCGCTTTTATGAGTCTAAAATTCAATATTAAATCGGTACTGTATGACTAAGAATGTAGAATTAAATGCTAGATACGCTCAAAGTTCTGAGGTATACTGTATACTGTAACAGACAAATGCACCAAAAGTTCAAAATTTATCCAAGAGCGGACGGGGTGAAAACAGAGTCCAAGTGTGGTGTGATCGGATGGAGGAGAAAAGCGTACATCCTCACTCAACCAGCTCTTCCACTAAACTGACCGTCTACGCCAGGCCCAGCCTCCCGCCTCACAGCTCTACCCTCCCCTCTCTCCAGTGTGCCACTTCACCTCTCCCCTGATGAGCTGTTTCTCCCTGTACTTAAATCTTCTACTTATGCCCTCTGCTTGATCATTTCCCAGGGTTTGTGGGGTCCTTTAATGTTTCTTCAATTTTTCGATCTTATGTTGATTTTGTTGCACCTGCTGTAATGTTGCACAGGGTCAGTCTCGTGGAGTGACGCTGGAAATTCAATATCTCTTCCTTGCCAGTTTGATTCTAAATACGGCACAGTAATCGAGGTAGTTTCTTACCCTCTGGACCTCGGGAGAACTCTCAGTGGCGAGTAGCATCATCTAGCATGACCCTACCCGCTTACAGCAATCATTCTCTTTTCTTATGGGTTAATTCTCTCTCAGTTTTGCAAGCACTGTCCATTTTACTAAAATACAAGTAATTGCAAAAGATCATTCAAGTGCATTATTAAAGTTGAATTCATAATGAGGTGCTTGTAGGCCTTCCATGCCCGACGCTACATCGTGAAAGGGTCGAATCTCCATGGGTATCTGCCCTTCCTCTGCAGCGATCCACTTTATCGAACAGCACACAACACTCCTGTACACGCTCATATAGTCATGTAATCGCCTCTGTGTACTGGAAGCGAATCATAAATATAGAGTCGGAGGCACAAGTTCCACTTCGTCTACTTCACACTTCAGACATATCCGTCACTCTCCTATATGACATTAATGAAAACTATCATTTGTGGACAGAAAAACACACCAAGCCTCTCTCGGCTCAGGAATATTGGCCAGCCGAGGAAACCTAGATGCCAGATTGAAATATTAAGCAAATTTTCATCCTTGACTACAGAACGCACTTTTTCTTAACACTTTCCCCCCTTCTCTGTACACTTATCACGACCGGCAGGTGCCATTCGTGAGCCAGATGTGACTCATGATAAGCATCTGTGTGTCAAAGGTTGTTCTGGGTAAAGAGTAGAGTATATGGCCACATGTGTCAAGGTTAATTATCATATGAGAAAGTAGATTAGGATGATGATGATGACGGTGACGATGATGATGGAGATGACAATGATGATGAAAATGATAAAAGTAACAATGACAATGATGATAATGATGATGATGATAGTGATGAAGATGATGATGACGATGACAATGATGATGAAAATGATAAAAGTAACAATAACAATGATAAATTTCAATACCGAATAAAAAAAAATGCATAAGTACAGGATTATCCCTTTCCCCAAAGCAGTTTCAGAGCGGATGCAGCCATGTTGCTTGCGGTGCGAATATGATGCATATATCGCATGAATAAAATGGACTCTCATTTCAGTTTACGACCCGCCCAGCATATACGAAAAACAGAGACAAAAAAGGGTATTTGCTCACACTTGACTAACCATGCAGCTAATTTTCTTATCTCGGCACGAGACTGTTCAAACTTTATCAATTTTTATGATTTAACACTCAGTACTGTTATGTTTTCTACCGATTTATTCCTGCAAGCTAAAAGTTATGCTACTTAAGTTAGGGGTGTTTGATGTGTAGCATAGGGTGTTTAGTAAACTACTAATTATGCAGTTAATTTCTCAGAGCCAGAGTTAGGCTGTTTTTACTTTTTGCCACCACCATACGATTTTATGCAGTTAAAAGACATTTCGAACTGAAAGGGTCAGGTCTAACTTTCATCATCCCTTCCTAACTACAGGCAGAAGTCTTTCCTGGACTCAGTGAACCTGTCTGGCGATAACAAACCGGGAAATACGTCATCGGACTGAAGAGGTAACCACTATGATATATTTCTGTAGTTTATTTATGTGGGAAATATTTTCCCCCAAAGCAGTTGCACTCTCTACTTTTATTATAGTTATCCCTGGTTAAAGGCAGAGGAAAACTTGAGACCGTTGTCAATTGTTCAAGCGGTTTTTATAACCCAGAAATTACGTTCTGTTTAATAATTCTTGTTATTGATAAATTAAATGCTACTGCGTTTAACCCTTGTGGACAACTATACATTGTAAATACATGTAATTATATGGAATTTTCCACTGACCTAAACTGCGTCTGCGCGTTAGATGACGTGGCGAGTAGGGAAAGATTATCGTGTTAAGCAGATGTGGAATTAAGATATTTACACAGTTTAAGGAAATATTTGGTCTAACTTTAGTTTAAGTAAAACTAAGATTAATTTGTTAGATTCGCCCTGTACATATTATGATGTAATCTAACTGTATTTAGTACTGTAATTAAATAACAGTTGGCAACCCACAATTCGATGAAGAGTTGGGGCTTGCCGCATTCACTCACTCTCAGTGTTGCCAGATCTACCGAAATATCGTGAGATCTACTGAATTTCTGATGGATCTCAAGAAATACCGAATTATTGCTCTAATCTACTGAATTTTGAAAGGTTCTCCAGAAAATCTACAGAAATTATGCTTCCCGGCAGTTGAAAATCCATAAAAGCTAAATATGAGAGAGAGAGAGAGAGAGAGAGAGGGAGGGAGGGAGGGAGGGAGGGAGGGAGGTTCAGGGGAGGGGTTAGGGAGGACTGGAATCGCCGGTGTTGTGACGTTTTCTGTACGCAATGTGCGTGTGCCACTGCCGACTGCCACCCGTTCTTATTAAACACGTTGGTGTGTACAGGAAGGTGACGAGACTGAACGCTCGGGGATGAGTTGCAGACAATGAGGAACACACATCCACGAGACCTAATATAACGGCCTAAAGGCTCAAAATATTTTGTTGATTTATTTGGATGTTAAGTTTGTAAGGTTAACTAGTTAGTAATTCTGCCAATATCGAATCCAGCGCTTTTCAATTGCTTTTTATTTGTAAATATAGTGCCTTGACATAACAATATTTGGCAGACCTGCATTTCCTAGTCAGTCAGAAATTCGGCACGGCAGTTGGCACTGCCTTAATTTCATTAAATTGATTCCAGAAATAAATATGTTAAGTACCAATATGGTGCATATATATATATACTGGTGTGTGTCTACCGAATTTTTATCTATATCTACTGAATTTTTTGGCAATTTTCTCCTGAAATTTCCTCTGCACCATCTGGCAACACTGCTCACTCTGCTCCCAGACCTTGTGGAGTTAGTTAACACTCTGTTCCTAGTCACACTCAAGCTAGCACGGTTGTACATACGCACCTTAAGGACGCTTGCTTGCTCAAGCAATTACACTAAGCAGCCCATCGTCATCGGTTATAGATCACTCCCTCTTCACTAGCTAAGTAACCATTACGAATTGGCCAATTCAAGGGAGGATTAGCTATAAGATAGAAGAGAAATAGTTATTGTAGGTGAGTTAAGGTTAAGTTACGTTTCACCTAACTCTATGAGACTTGTTTGATTTACTTAAAGACAACTTTATGGAAGAGTAACGACCTACGAGTTGTTTACCAGAAATTTCTTACATAGCGGTGCCCGACAGGGATACCGACTTGTATACCTAAAATATTTTTCACATTTTGGTGCCCAGAAAGAGGGCCCCGATTTGTTTACCAGAACTATTAAACATTTTTCACAATTTATATTTTTCTTGCGTCCAACCTTGGCATAGGTTTAGCAGTCCGTTCCCAAAGGCCTACTATCCATTTCAGAGGCGGAGTTGCGCTGTTTTTCGCAAATATCTCCTAAGCGAATCGTTGGATCAGTATGATATTTCAACACAGTACTTTTGACATCCGGGCCTAATTTATGACCCTTAAACCATACTGCTACATATGTTACATTAGGAGTTTACTGAAGGATATTAAGCCTAATCCAGTCATCAAATCTAAGGTGTTATACAAAATCGGACGAGTGCGACTGTGTGGGGTAGCTCCTCCACTATAACACCCTGAACAACCCTCTGACCATTCCTTCCCTACCCCCCAATATCGCGTTCACCCCCTCCCCGTTTCCCTCTTCACTCCCAGTCACACCATCCCTCTCACATCTTTGCACTTCCGTTTTCTTTTTTCATTCTAATTGCATACATAATATTTGAATATGACAGTATGTATATACTTATCATACATTAGTAATATTATTTAACAATATATATATCAACTGGACCATGTTCACATTTTAGGATGAATACACAGTATTGTAATAATAGTAATAACTTCTCCGAGAAGGTTCAGGCAACAAGTGATACAATTTGTAGTTCGTGAATTTCAATGGTTGACCATAAACACTGCAAACATATAGGCATAGCTTATATTACATGTACGTAATCATCCTGATGTACAGTACTTTCTACGCGAAATACGACTTGCATCCATTGCAAATAATCATATCAATACGTCTACAACTACATAACATTCTTACATTATAATACAGTGCTGGGATAATGAGGGAGGGACACAAGAGTGATGAAGGAGGCGAGGAGCTCGGGGAGAATAGGAGGGATAACGAGGACGAGAAGGGGGAGAAGTAGGGGTAGTTAAGGAATAGTTTGGGAGGGTGTTGGGGGGGCAACACTTTCCTTCCAATGCGTCAACATGACTACTCGACTTTCTGTTATTTTTCACGAGTAAACTCCTCACATAACATAAATAGCAATATGGTTTAAGGGTCATAAATTAGGCCCGGATGTCAAAAGTAGTGTGTTGAAATACCATACTGATCCAACGATTCGTTTAGGAGATATTTGCGATAAACAGCGCAACTCCGCCTCTGAAATGGATAGTAGCCTAGCACTACTGCAGTACTTACAACACACTACATTTTATTACCAGACGATTTTACTACATGAAGCATAGCCTGTAGCAGTAAAAGGGTTAATCAAAGCTGAGTGCAACCCCTTCATTTCGAGAAGTTTATCCAGTATAAAATCATCAGGAGTTATTAGAATGCCGTATTTGGGCTGAATTATTATTTTTTTTTTTTCCCGTCCCGGCACGAGTTCTTACGAGTCAGATCACTTTTAATATTCAACGCTTTGGAGGAAAAATGGCGTCTTTTAAAAAGTATTCTTGCTACCGTCAGACGATTTTATTCATCTTGGGGATTATCTTCTGACGTGAAGGGGTTCTTTAGGGTTGTATATCAAACCCCCTACCAATTCCAGAAGTCTGTCCGAAGATGAAAAAAACCGTCTGAGATTGGAAAAATGAAATAATGTACAGTCAAAGACAAAAGTCGTGTCGTGAAATTTGATGGTAATATCTGCTGAAAGACTATAGTTTTGGAGCGGTCTGCTCTGTGTCGAACGATCGGTTGGTAGCACTGACTGAGTTGCCATTTGCTCCAGGTGACCAGCCTGTGGACGCCAGCATATAATTTTTTTGTAACATACCGAAACTAAACTAGGTAATTGTTAAATCTTTCTGACTGCTGTTTTTATTTAGTATTGATGAGTTTGTCATCTTTTTTTTATGCCAACATTATCGTTATAAGTCAGTTAGCTTAATAGGTGTTCGGAAGTCAGTTCTCCATCTTTATTAACTGTAAATTAACTAATAAAGTTGATCATTATGTCCTGGGACATTATTTAAGTGTTGTAAAACAAAATTCACTTTACTGTAGTATTCAACACATGAGAACAGTTATTCTATTATAAATGATTTTTTTTCTTTTAGAGTGGCTGTCAAACTGAATCCCACGGACGAGTTCGAACACATAAACCAGACGACCGAAGTTTACATACAACTGTTCGTGTGCTTCATTCTAGGTGCACTTCGTTTCTTACGGCGTGAGCACTGCTTGCGGGCGCGGCTTCCATCGTTGTGATTATTTCCTCGTCCTGTAGTGTTGTGGTAAAACGAGGACGACCTGAATGATGACGGTTCTCCGTTGTGCCTTCCTTCTGAAATCCTAATCCACCTTTCTATGGTTATGCCTGTACCAAATGTTTGAGCTTTCTGTTCAGGATTCATTTCCTGTAAATAAAGGAAGATCATGCCACCTCTCATATTCCTGTTAGTTGGATGCATGTTGCTTGACCTCTCCATACCATGGTAAAGCAGGTCTGCTAGACGTTTTGTGGTAAGATGTAAGATGAAATGTCAGGTGATCATCGCCTAACCGTTGGCATTTCGTCTCTCATAACGAAGTTTGGAATCAGCAATTCTTGCGAGTCGATGTTAAGGCTTCGGAATTTCATGGGTTCATTCATACCGTCATCCCATCAGCAGCGGATATGAAGCTTGACTAAGTCAGGCTAGCCAACCACGAACATGTAACTGTGGTAGAGCTCTCATAATGTTTCAAGTGTTTCACTTAATCCTCGGACAAAACCGCGACACGACTTTTGTCTTTGACTGTACCATCCAACTGAAGAGCTTAACATTTTTCTACTGTTGGTTTATTTTTACTACCATCAGATTTTTTTTTGTTTGTTTGTTTGTTTAGGAGAGATTTTTCGAACTGGAGGTGTTTAGACAATTTTTTTCATTATTTAGACACTTTCCTGTACCAAGTAAAATGTCGTGTAGTAGCAAGAATAAAACGAGAGAGAGAGAGAGAGAGAGAGAGGCTTTCGATGACTCTTGACCCTAAGCATCGTTCCAACAATCTCTCTCTCTCTCCCCCTGTGTGTGTGTGTGTGTGTGTGTGTGTGTGTGTGTGTGTGTGTGTGTGTGTGTGTGTGCGTGCGTGCGTGCTTTGGTGGGTGGGATCGTGAGTGCGTGCGTGCGTGCGTGTCCTGTTTTCCCCTCCCCCACCTCACCCTCCGCACAGCTGTCCTAAGATTACATTGTTACCCCGTCCAGCGGCTGACTCACACTTTGGAATTTTGTGTTGGCTGATAGTGGATAACTTTACTCAGCCAAGGGAAAGTGAAAGGGAAAGCCATATCAGTAAACTCTTCTTCTGGGTGTTATTCTGGCTGACACAAGACGATTTTATGTATCTCAGCCACTTCAGTCAGGGAACGTATTTTAAAATTTGGACCTAGGTAGCAAGACTTTTTTTTTTTCTTAACTTACGATGAGCCTCTGTTGGAAAATACCTGTATGGTTAGTGGGACTTGATTCTAACCCTTCCCTCACCCAGTGTCTCTCCTAAGCTTTATAGTCGTGTGGGGAAAGTAATAACAAGGTAAATAAGATGCATTATTGAAGAGTTTAGCACACTAATCACCGGCTTGCAGGGAACTGTTCGATACTGTACTCGTCTCACTTTAACTTGGTCAAGATTTTCGTTCTTTTGCAGCTTATATCACGTAGGTCAGTGAAGGAAAAGGACGATACTACGATTTTACATTCTTTCCATGGCACTTCTTCCTGACTAACATCATGTTCTACGATTATTCTATTGTTACAGCTCGGCATTCTCGATGGGAAGAGGGCAATTATAGACCAAGTTAAAGTAAAACGAGCATAAAGTACATCACATTACTGACCAAATCGTAAGTTATAAGCTGGATCAACACCATGACTGCTCGTATGTCTGTCCAAAATCCTAGCGATTCCTCTACTGACTAAGTTGAACAATAGTCGGTGTATTGTTTGCTCCTATAATCTACCACTGTTCCCTCCCAAACTCTATCAAACAAAATCAATAACAATCACGCCAAATATAATCATTCTTGATAGTACACTCGCCCCATCAGCATAAAAGGGTTCACTCTCAGTCAGGTTATCCATAATGAGTGTTTGACATCATTCATTAACCACTGACACGTCTTAATGGTATATCGCCACCTGATCCATGTGCTGCATTAATTAAACATGTACCTGCCACGGACGCACCTGGTCATTTGATCAGGACTGACAAAAGACGAATATGAGCCTTACATGGTCTCCTTAAAACTGGCTAAAACAGTGAAGCATTAGGGAAATAAATATGAGACTACCCTAGACAGAGGCAACACTGCGAGCAAATGTATGACACTTCCAAAACTTTGTTTTTATATTTACAGTCAAATACCAAAGTTCGTTCGCCTCTCCCGTCTCTTTCTGATTACTGGATTCACCGAGGCTTGAATATGACGTAGTGGATAGGGATGCATTTTATCAACCACAGATAAATGCTTATGTAGGCTATACCTCAGTTAACTACGTCATATTCAAGTGTCTACGTCCTCAGAGATTAATACAGAGGAAAGGAGAACGGACTTTTGTATCTGACTGTACTGTAAATATATGTATCGGTAATTAACGAATAGGATCACAAAACAAACAGGCTAGAGGTCTCGTTCGAAATAAACTCACTTCTACCCTATATGCGTTGGAAACTATACAGAACACAAGCCACTATCTGGATGGTTGTTATTACCGTCTTGCGATTCTACGCCTGTCTTTTTTTACAGAGTCTGGGCTATAAGGTAATTTTATGGACTCAGTCGTAAATCCGAGAAAGACAATTCGAAATATCAGACTCGGTTAAATGCACAGTAATTTTCAGGTGAATTGGTCCGGAAATAAAGACGTGAGGCTGTGGCGTTTGGAAGGACAATAACAATAACACGAGAGAGAGAGAGAGAGAGAGAGAGAGAGAGAGAGAGAGAGAGAGAGAGAGAGAGGATAACGAAAGAAAAAGTTGAGAAATACTTGAATGTATGAACTAGACAAAAATAATGACGAATGAAGTGGGCTGCGATACAGTGGTGGCAACAAGATAGTCTGGTGAGTCAAGACACAGCAGGGAACAGGTGAGAAAGAGAGAGAGAGAGAGAGAGAGAGACGGGCATTTTCTCTTCTGGAATTGTACAAAGGTGTGATCGCACGGAAATTGTTAATGAGGTAACTCCACACCCCTCCGATCCACATATCTTCACCCTCAACACAGGCACACATATCAATGATCCATCACACACAACACACACAAGCCTTGCAGTTGCGCTCATCTGCAACACAATACCTCGTTTGTGCTGGGGGATGCATCAATACCTGATTCATAGTGACATTTATGGCACGTTTTCCTAAATGATTTAGTTTTGCTTATTACATACTTACATTCTCTTGTATGTATAAAGGAAAACAACAGAGAGAGAGAGAGAGAGAGAGAGAGAGAGAGAGAGAGAGAGAAATTCTGAAATCTATCGGCCGTATTCTTATTGGTGCAGGCAGTTTCTAAACACTTTTTTCCAAGCAACTTATCTTGTACATTGCACTTTGATATCGATTGGTATGATACCAGTGGAAATTAAGTAAATATTAAAAAGATATCAATAACGCATTACAGAATATTACGCCGTAATGTGCAAAATAACGCAAAATAAATCACTTAAGAAAGAATACCACGGAGTCTCTTATTTCAAAAGGATGAACTTCAATGGTCACTACACCTAATATATTATCACACTAGGAAATTCAGCCAGTAGTAATATACATTCACACTTCTCACAGACTCTCTCGAAATATCACACTTTTACTGCTCTTCATATCGCTGCTCACATGTTAAGTATTCCGGTGTGATTCTTTTTATCATTAGAGTTGCATGGCCACTCTTGCTTTCACTTAGATCTATGATATTCCCCATTCCCTCAACTCAGTACATACGCTTGTTTATATTCCTTTAGGAATATAAACAAGCGTATGTACTGAGTTGAGGGAACTCAACTATGGAGACACACATGAAAAGGGTTGGGGTCAGTAACAGGAAGTACTCAATCTGATTTCCATTACCTTCTTTAACACCTGGGACAGTTAACACCTGATCTGATTAACACCTGTTCCACTTAACGCCGGGAAGTTGAGAATTTTGAATGCCTGAGTGATGAGAGCAAGGACCAATGCCCTTTGACTCCCTCCACAGAGCACCAAGTTGATAATTCTCCTGCGACTGTGCCTTCCCTTTTTTCTGTTTCTGAATCTTGCCCGCTGTGCTTAGTAGGAAATGAGGTTACGAACTGATCACTGCAATGACATGGTAATGACGTATTTTATGAATAAATTAAACTTAAAATTAAATGATAAAAAAGGTATAATATTTTTAAACTTCTGACTCACGGCAATCGTATCCCGAAAACTATATTTCATCCTCCATTAAATCCCCTCGCCTTTCCATACAACCATCCCTCTTCTCCCTCCCCCCTCTCTCTCTGCAGTGTCTTTATCTCGTGCACTCGTTGGCTGATGATTGGTGACAGTGATTGACCGAGTTTCGCCGTGCACATCACACGGACGATTACCACTCACTGCCACATCCCCTCCCCCCCCTTCCCTCCCTCTCTTGTTCTGTCCCTCCCTCCCCCCTCCATCCTACAGCAGTGTTGGGCCTCCTGTAAATCCAGCTAAGAAAGTATGCGAACACTTTAACGTCTTGGAATACGACATGACGAACGAATGACTCAAAAATTACCCTTTGAACCGGCAGGAAAAAAAAAAAAAAAAAAAAACTTGGTGTTCTGAGTTATAAATACCACAGGGAGGACCTCTACGCATTTTTACAGACCTGCTTGGAGAATCCTACCCCCGCAACTATCTTATGCCAACAACATAGACCTGACAAAACTCGTAGTGATCATTATAAACTCCATCGCGGCCAGGTGTCCCAGATTTTTTTCCCTTTCTTACCGGTGTGCTTCTTTTGTCCTGTCACTTGTCTGTCTTGCCCTGTCTTGCCCTGTTGTTCCTCCCTGTCCTGTCTTGTCCTGTTGCCCTGCCCTGACCTGTCCTATCCAACTTTCAAACCCGTCCTGTTCTACCTTCATCCCCAACCTCACCCTTGCTCTGTTCCTTCACCTATCCTTAGCTTTGCTCTGTTTTGCCTGTTCTTTAATCCGTCTTGCCCTTTCCAGCCGTCGCCCCTCTATGACCTTGCCATGCCTTAATTATCACCTACAATAAACGACCATAATTTACAGCTACACCAATTATTTCTCACTCACTCATCTGCCTTGCGCCTCATCCTGGGAGGGGTGACCTCAACAAAAGGGCGTTTCTGTCCCTACTGAATAACGACCCCTTTTCCATCTTCTCTTTGCCCTTATCTCAGTGTCTCCCTCTCCTTCTCCAATCCACTTCACTGACATACACTCCCCTGGCCAATATCTCATTTTCCATTCGCTCAAATAGGCCAATTGACATTAGGTGTTTCTTTGTACTCTTCCCACAACATCAGCCTCTCTACACATCCTTCCATTTGTTCATCTCTCCCTCCACATCACTTCAGATGGCCGTCTGGGACAGTCTATTTCAAAAGCTCTTACTCAGCGTCAGCAGTAATGAACATCTGCTCTACTTAGCACCTGAGTTACTTAACACTTTACACTATTTAACATCTGTCAAAATTAACACCTGACATAGTTAATACATGACAATTGACACCTGATATAAATAACAATTGGCATAATTATCACCTGGCTATTATCACCTGACAATTAACACCCGATATAAGTAACACCATTCAAAATTAACACCAGGAAAAATTAACACCTGACCTCATTAACACAAGGGCAGTTTAACACCTGAACTAATTAACACTATTTACATAACTTACATTAACACCTTCGCTAGAAACACCTGATCTAATAAACACCTGCTCCATTTAACACCTGTATTCCAGGGTCGCCTAAATTCCATTCTGATCAGAACTAATAACCAAACTCTTCTAAGGTTTCAGTCTGGCGCTAATTGCCTCGTTTGTCCGCTTTCCCACTTAGAGGTCCTTAAGGGGCTTTCAAAAGGATGGGATTATAAAAAAAAAATGTTAATAAAGAATGGGTGTCAGGAACAAGAAACGCAACATTCTCTCTCTCTCTCTCTCTCTCTCTCTCTCTCTCTCTCTCACACACACACACACACACACACACACACACACACACACACACACACACACACACACAGAAGATTACTCTTCGAGAATAGAGAATAACATTCATTTCTCAAAAACAGGTTCTTTGTCATAACATATCCTTTTTGTGAACGAATGTTTTATTATTATTGTTAGTAGGGGTACCTGGCTTTGCCCGGGTCAAAAAAGGCGCACACTCTAATCCTATTTGATCTAGTTCAGTCTTTCTTTCTACTCGAGAAAGACCATGTACACTTGGGGAAAGATTCACCTGATACACCCTCTGGCGCGTGAATCTGAGACAAGCGATACCGAAGCAGGTGCCAAGATCCCACCTACATGGTAACAATGAGTGCGGAGAAGAGGCGTCGGGGTGGGGTGAGTGGAGGAGGGTTTGCATCGCTGACGTCACAACATCATTATGCTTCTGACGTACCGTCATGGTGCAACATTTATAAAGATTTTAAGTAATCTCATGTAAACGTCATTCACATGTGAACATTTGCTGGAAGTATAAAGTTAAGACTCATCATGATATTCAATGGTAGGCTACTGTGGGTATTACAGAGTATGTCATTTCAGCTTGTGTGTGTATAGATTTATTAATGACATGTTATATAGTGAATTCCAAATTTATCAAAAAATCAGTTTAATATACAGTATATCTTTAGTATATATCAGTGATATTAGATACAATTATCATTGAGTATTATTTTTGAAACGAGCATCAAGAAGAATATATAAAGACGGTAATGCTGTGTTATATTATTATATTACATGGGACCAAGAGGTCGTAAGGATATTAAACAGATTCAACAGAACCATCCCCTCCCCCCAGACCCTCTCCTCCCCACTCACTGTTACCATGTAGGTGAGAATACGGCACCTGCTTCAGTATCACTTGTCTCAGATTCACGTGTTAGCTGGTGTATCAGGTGAGTCTTTCCCCGAGTGTACCTCTTATGCTTTTGAAGAGAGATTGTAAGAGGTCCAGGAACTTCTATTTCAGCTTTCGCAGACTAACGTGCAGTATTTGTGTGCACATGTTTACAGTTACTGGTGACCTCAAATGACCTCAGACTGGTGACCTCAAATGACCTTGGAGGTCAACCTCATATAGCCATGTCCGAACTGGAGGTCATGTGAGTCTCCATTACAAAAATTGGACTGCTGGGTCCGGTCGTTCGAGCGTGTTTTACTGGTGACCTCAAATGATCTCCGACCGGTGGCTTCATATGAATTTGACCTCGGAGGTCAACCTCACATAGCCTATGTCCGAACTGGAGACCCTCTGAATCTCCATGCCAAAAACTGGGCTGCAGGGGTACCCGGCGTTGCCCGGGCCAAAAAAAAGGCGACCACTCCACCGGTGTCCTCAAATGACCCAGATCTGAATTTTGACCCCCATAAAACCATCCTTTTGTCACCCTGATTCAGAATATATATTGGTCCAAGGGTCTTTGGCCCTTGGTTTGGTAGCGATTAAAGGACGAACAGATTATTATTATTATTATTAGTAGTAGTAGTAGTAGTAGCAGCAGCAGCAGCAGCAGCAGAAGCAGCAGCAGCAGCAGCGTTAGTAGTAGTAGTAGTAGCAGCAGTAGTAGTGTAAGTAGTAGTAGTACTCGTGGTTGTAGTATTGTCTAAATCAGAATGTTGTAGAGAAGTACAGTAGACGGGGTCGTTACTGAGTTGGGATGGAGTGATAAAGGAAGGATACAGTTTAACAGAGTGGTGTGTCGTAGGAAAGAAGGGGATCGTTACTTGGTAGCGATGGAGTTATTGGTAGTAAAGGCAAGACACAATTTAATGGTCTCGTTAGGCACACGTACTACACTATGCAAATTAAAACAAATGGTACAGTGAAAGTGGAGGTTGGGAGGGTATGCATGGGAGAAAATGGGAGAGAATGGTGGAATGGGAGAGGACAAGGTGGATAAGGAGTAAAATGTGGGAGAGAAGAGAGGGAGAAGGGAGTAGATGGAGAGGTGGAGGGAAGGGTGGTGAGTGAGAGAGAGAGAGAGAGAGAGAGAGAGAGAGAGAGAGAGAGAGAGAGAGAGAGAGAGAGAGAGAGAGAGAGAGAGAGTTGAAAGTAAAGGTACCAAGGCCATCCATTTATCAAGCTAACCTCCTCCCAGAGGAGCCTGATAAACAATAGTTAGTAAAAAAAACTAAGGTGCTGATTCACTTAATAATACCTGCCACGCACCACCTCCACCTGGTTTTAATTAACAGGTGCTCTGGGGCCGTAGTATTAGGGTTGGGATTGCTTAGAAGTTTAATCTGCATATTACACCTTGATTTTTTGCTGTCTCGATATATGTATTTTCCTATGCACACTGTTACATAGCCTATGATTTCATCATCCTTTGTGTAATTTTAACGCACAGTATGCTGCATGTTTGATCACGAGCGTGTTCTGCCTCAGTCCCCCCTTCTACCGTTATAGTAGAGTAAGTCGTCCTTTCTGTTGTTCAGAGCGGGATTGTCAACTCTTTGTCCCCATGGCTTCATTTGCGCGTCCTTCTTACAAGTTATATCAATCTCTGCCGGCCCTTATATAATGAGCTCAGTCTCTGCATTATTGCCACTTAGATCTACTCCTCATTTTGTTCACATCTCTGTCCTCCCCTGTACCGTTGTTATTATTGTGAGTGCTCAGGAAGTCTCCAGCCATCTAGCAGCTGTGTGTAATTTGAGTATAACTGTTGTTGCATTTTTTTCTTGTACTGTGTAGCGTAAGGTTGATTCTTAGGCCTAGTAAGGTTTTTGTAATTTATGTAGGGTTCTTGTTGTCAGCCGTCATTACTAATATTTTGTATCTGTAATAATATATCTGGCATTCACTGAGTATTATCTGGTATCTCATTTTAACAGGGCTGACTTAGATAAATTTACTCATGCTAATTTCGTGTTAATAGAGGCTATTGCAGTTAACCATATATTTAACCTGTTTTTTGCCATTACATTATCCTTATGAGTCCTGAATGTTTTGTTGTTAGTTTGAGCATTAAACTTTAACTTGTAATTTTACCTAACTCTTTGTTTTGAACCTGGAACTTTGCGGGACAGTTTTCTCTGTTCCGTAACAACACACACACACACACACACACACACACACACACACACACACACAAAAGAATATACAATCAGCAAAATTTGTACTTCCTTAACGATGACGACGACGACGATGATGATGATCCAACCTAGACCTGAAAAAGGGGCTTAGGGATGCGTTTATGGAACACCTTGGCCACTCTGCAGGATAAATATCTCCACAACAGTTAACTATATTCACAAATGGCTTTATGTGCTTACTATTTACCTTCGCTGCTCTACTTTGTTGTGAAGTGTCTGGTAGCCCTGCGAGTGGAGATAAAAGCATAAATGGACAGTTTTATACATAACTTTAGCTTAAGAAAGTTATATGGCCACAGGAAAGTAAATAAACGTTTGGAAGGCATAATGAGGGAAATGCTAGAGTGCTTTCCTTATCAGTCACGCTTTTATTATCAATCATAAGCTCGTATGAGGAGTGAGCATGTAATTTCAGAGTGATTCACCTTCCCCCCCAACTCCACCAGCCATACTCACCCCGCACGTCTTCCTTTCCTGTCCCTTGCTAACTTATTTTCTTCCTGTACCGATGGACCCCTCTCCCCCTTCTCGCTAGCTCCTCCCCCCTTCTTCCAACTACCACTCCCCTCCTGTACACTTCCCCCTCCCTCTCTCTGTTAGTTCCTTTCTCCCTCCTCCTACAGCCCCCTCTTCCGCTTGCTGCCTTCCCCCCAGTCTCCTTTCAACCACCCTTTCCCCAACTCCAGTCTTCCTCTTCTCTCCTGTCTCCTCTTAATACAGCTCCTCTCCTTCCCTCCCAATCTCTCTAACCCCCACTTTCTTTCTACCGTCAATGTCCCTCTTCCCATCTCCATCACATCAGTCCGATCTTTCTCTAGTTTTCCTCTTTCTCTACCCCGTCTCTCTTTCCTGTAGCCTCTTCCTCTTACACCAACTCATCTCCTTCCCCTAAAATCCCCTCCTCTCTTTTCCCACCCTCCCCCTCTCTTGCGCCATATGGTAGAGTGGCCAACGCATGGCCCATCCCTCACCTGGCCAAATTACCCTCTTCTCACTGAAATAAACACACCGCTCTTTAGCCATAATTACTCCCCTTAAGCCGCCATCTCCCACAGGCCCTGATACCACACAATACACGCGAATCTGCCGCCCTATTCATAAAAAATTCTCGAGATTAAGGGCCTGTTCCGCAGCCGCTGGTTTTTCTTAACTCTAAGCCAGAGGACATAGTTTTCACTGTAATCTTCCTAAACTATCCTGTTGGGCTTAGGATATACTGGTGACACCAGAATGCTTAGATATATAGTCTTCATTGTTACCTTGAATCGAAAGGTGATGCCTAAGTTGAAAAAACTGTCTAGAAAATGCGAAAAAAAAATAATAATAATACCGAATGGGTTAATTTTTTTTTGTAATAACCAGACTCTAGTTTTCTACGGCAGTTAAGGCCAGACGATTTAATTTCAGCTAAGAGTGAGTGTTAATATCCTTCCAGAATACCTTCCCTTACGCCAACACGCCTACGGGTCGGGTCTCTCTCCCTGTCAATATATCACGGGGGGTATACTCTAATGACATGATAAGCTCGTCCTACCTCACGATTGTACTGCGCCATCATGCCCTCCGTGGCTGATTATTGCCTTGCTGGGTGCTGTGGACTCGTGTTGGCATGCCAATATCTCTAACTCTCTCTCTTTATCTTTCTTTAATGCTGTGTAACATTAACTTCATCTTTTTTTTTTCTTTTGGCCCAGGCTGATCTGAAATGTGAAACTCGTGAGCTGCAGGTTAAGTTACCCTTCTGCAGTTCACCATCCTCCTTGCGGGAGATAGGGAAGCAGTAGAAGGACGTCTGCATATCCAAGCAGTTGACCCGTCTCATATCACCACAGGAAGACTTCCCTCTCCAGCACCGAGTCTATCACAGTAATACCAGACGTATTACTGTGAAGACAATAATGGGCAGAGACACATACCATGCCTCCCAACTTATAAATAACAGACAGCGGAAGGAGACAGGGAGGAGATGCGGTGAAATATTAAGCGAATTTTTGTTCTCGACTGTACAACACACCTCTGAACGACTCGCAAAATTGTGTTCTCCGGTCTGTATATTCCCTGTGCTTATAACCAGCATTCTCTTATATGCAATGTGGCCAGGCATCTCCCTATGAACGAAGCTTGAGTCTGGATTTCTTTTGTTAAACTTTCTTTTGAATTGACAGTGTTGGCAGGCACCCATCCTTTAGTTATTTCTTTCAACATAAAGTCAAAAGTTATCTTATACTCCTTAACCACTTTACTACGATGAAGCCTCTATTATTTTCCATTTGTGCCACTTTCATAAGACTTACTCAGCTTAGGAGAGACTTCCGTATTGTAAAGGCTAGAGGGTCCCCTTTAAACTCCTCAGTACGATAAACCCTCCTAATTAATTCAACCTTAATTATTTCACTTAGGCTCGGGGAGACTTTTATAATGAAGGAATTATTAACAGACGATTACTATTCATCTGAATGAAATGCAGGCAGTCAAGCGGTTATTCTAGACTGCTTAAAGTGTACCAAACTATTTAATCCGTGTGCGAGGTACCCAAGCAGTGCAGAGGTTAATGGTGTTGGGTGGAGCCGCAAATCGACCAATTAAGGCTGCCTGCTACCACAACTAAGTACCAGCAGCAGGATACTAGCAGTGTAACAAATGCTGCTGTTAATTCTTAAGCCACGAGAGAGAGAGAGAGAGAGAGAGAGAGAGAGAGAGAGAGAGAGAGAGAGAGAGAGAAAAACAATCATTAGGTGGTTTCTAACACCTTCACCTTGAGAGCCCTCCTGGGGAAAAGAAAATGTCATGAGGGAGCAAAAATTAAACATCTCATAGTATTGCATGAATTACATACTATAATGGACCAACCAAGACAACAAACTGACCTGCCAATATACAGTTTCCCAAAGTAGTTCTTTTACACCCTCTTTAAACAAACAATACTGTCAAAGGTATTGGAGTCTTGCTTCGCTAGTTTGGAACCCCAGAAGTTAAAAGGAGCGGTAAAACAGGGCCACACTGTATCCGACAGCCACCTTGAGCAAAATCCACCATTGTCATCTCACCACCACCATTTTCCACTAACAGATGCTGTAGCAGCTACTTTTTCGATGCTATGGTCAGTAAAATTTCGCTAATGCAGGTGGTATGTATAATGAAAAGACTCTGAAGCAAAATACGAAACCTATGTGCTTAAAAATTGCACATATACATACTTAAATCCAAGCGTGACTTTGTAATGAGTGGCGAAAATCAGTGTCAAATCACCTGTAATTCTATGACTTACTTCTTCTTCTTTTTTTTAAATTTATTTTCTTGCTATTCCCAGATATTTTTTTTTCAACTAATATAATGGCTGGATTTATTAACGTTACATATACACTACACCCCCCCCCCCATTCGCAAAATTCCCTCCCAAGCTAAATACAATCGTCCTATAATGGCAAAAAATAATAATAATAAAATAAAAATGTCCGATTCCAATACCAGATGAAAACACAAACAACCAACATAAATATAAATCACGCACACACACACACACACACACACACACACACACACACACACACACACACACACACACACACCTCCATCAGCCGTATAATTGGTGCCGATACCCGACGTTTACTCTTCCCTTCCATTAATTAAAACAGCCTCTCATGCGCCTCTTAAATATTGGAAGAGAGTGTTACGAGAGGGTGTGTTTTGTTGAGGGGTGGTGTGGTGTGGTATGGTGCGTTAAGAGGTAGTTACGAGAGTTAGGAGAGGGTATTTTGGTGTTGTGTGGTGTTGTATGGTGTGATGTGGGGTGTGTTGCGAGAAAGGTAGGAGAGGGTATCATGCTGTGTTGTAATGTGGTGTGGGAAGAGTAACTTGGGGGAGTGCCGTGGCCTGGCGTGGAATGGCGTGGTGTGACATGTGGTGCAAGATGCAGTGAGGACTAAATAGGAAAGACAGATGGAGAGACGGTACGTGCATGTGGCGATATGACAGAAATGCGTATGAGGGAGGAGGACACAGCACAGCAAATTAAAGACTGCAAAGGAGACTAGAAAGTGCAGGAAGCCACGATTGGGGAATAAGGCGGAGAAGAATATGAAGATGAAGAAAGAGAAGAAGCAAAAGAAATTGTGGTGTTGTAAAATGTACAAGGTGTCTTAAGATTGAGCGGGCAAAGGCATGCAGACGAGAGAGAGAGAGAGAGAGAGAAAGAGAGAGAGAGAGAGAGAGAGAGAGAGAGAGAGAGAGAGAGAGAGAGACGATGCTTCAAAATTAAAGACAGAAATAAAATAAAATGGAGTGTTTCGGAGCTACTTAATTGGGTCTAAGTAAATATAAAATGATATAAAACGTAGATTTGTATAAGCACATATGTGTGAACCGAACAAAGAATACATACTCACATACATACGAGCACACAGACATATTCTCTCTCTCCCTCTCTCTCTCTCTCTCTCTCTCTCTCTCTCTCTCCTATTGATTAGCCTATGCAATAGAACCACCCTCAGTCACCCTCAGCAGTGATTAGATATTACAAAGCAGAAATATAATACTTTGCCCAACACACACACACACACACACACACACTTTTTTTTTACATTTCACTCAAGTATTGTCTCCTACCTACTCTGAATAAAATTTTCCGTCGTAGTAGGAATTAAGGGAGAATGTTTCATGTCTTCAATCCGAGGGCTCTATCCTAAGCCAAATAAGTCTTATCGATATATATATATATATATATATATATATATATATATATATATATATATATATATATACATATATATATATATATATATATATATATATATATATATATATATATATATATATATATATATACTGTATATATATATATATGTATATATATATATATATATATATATATATATATATATATATATATATATATAGTTACATAGCCTATGATTTCATCATCCTTTGTGTAGTTCTAACGTACAGTATGCTGCATGTTTGATCACGAGCGTGTTCTACCTCACTCCCCCCCTCCTCCCTTATAGTAGAGTAAGTCGTTCTTTCTGTTGTTCAGTGCAGGAGTGTCAACTCTTTGTCCCCTCTGGCTTCATTTGCTCGTACTTCTTACAAGTTGTATCAATCTCTGCCGGCCGCTATATAATGAGCTCAGTCTCTGCATTGATGGCCACTTAGATCTACTCCACATTTTGCTCACATCTCTGTCCTTCCCTGTACAGTTGTTATTATTGTGAGTGCTCAGGAAGTCTCCAGCCATCTAGCAGCTGTGTAATTTGAGTATAAGTGTTATTACATTTTGTTCTTCTACTGTATAGCATAAGGTGTTGATTCACAGGCCTAGTAAAGTTTTTGTAATTCATATTGTCAGCCAGTGGTAATATTATTTTGTATCTGTAATAATATATATTGCATTCACTGAGTATTATCTGGTATTCTCATTTTATCTGGGCTTACTTAGATAAATTTACTCTTGCTAATTTCGTGTTAATAGAGGCTATTGCAGTTAACCATATATTTAACCTTTTCTTGACATTACATTATCCTTATGAGTCCTGAATGATTTGTTGTTAGTTTGAGCATTAAACTTTAACTTGTAATTTTACCTAACTCTTTTGTTTTGAACCTGGAACTTTACGGGACAGTAGTGATTTTTAGTATTCTCACTTAAAGTGTACATTATCTTTCTCTGTTCCGTGACATAAATTTGGCGACCTCGCCAGGATATTCAGGATATTATCATAAGGATATTGCTTGATATTTTGTGACTGTGATTTATTCATGATGTCTGCTATTACTACGCTTGATGAAGCCAAAGATTTTTTGTCAAATGTGCAGTGTGTGATGTAGAAAACAGAACAAAGAATGAACTTAAGCTTGTTGCTCAACAATTGGGAATTGCTGTTCACTCTCATCATTCTGAAGATCAAATTGTTAGCATGATTAATAAAAGCTTGTTTAATGTAACTCCTCCAAATGAGCAAACGCAGATTGAAATAGCTAAGTTACAGCTAGCTCTGCAGGAGGCTCGTGCTAAGGAGGCTGAATTTCAGGCAAATGCTAAGGAGGCGGAGTCTCAGGCTCGTATTCAGGAGGCTGAATTTCAGGCAAATGCTCGTATTCAGGAGGCACAGGTACAGGCTAAGGCACAAATTGAACTTGCTAGGATTCAGGCAGACCATGAGTATCGCATGAAACAAGGTGGAACTGGATCATCTAGCTCTGATGATTTTGATGTGGCTAAAAATGTTAAAATTGTCCCTCCTTTTAATGAATCTGATTTAACAAAGTATTTTCAGTTGTCTGAGAGGGTAGCTACAGGTTTTAATTGGCCCAAAAAGTATTGGCCAGTACTCCTTCAGACTGTTCTCACCAGTAAAGCTTAAGTAACTTATGCATCTTTGCCTCAGGATCAATCTGATAATTATGATGTAGTTAAGAGCTTGATTCTTAAGGCCTATGAGCTTGTTCCTGAAGCCTATAGAGTAAAATTTAGGACAACTTATAAGCAAGATAAGCAATCCCATGTTGAGTATGCAAAAATCAAAGACGATCTGTTAGAGCAGTGGTTAAATTCTAAGAATGTGGGTTCTGATTTTGAAAAATTTAAGCAGATGATTTTGCTGGAGGACTTCAAAAGGTGTATTAATAATGATGTAAGCCTATATCTTGATGAGAAAAGAATAGATAATTTGTCTGATGCTGCAGTTTTAGCTGATGAATATGTTCTCACTCACAAGAGATATTCTAAAGAAAAAAGGAAAGCTGAGAGTAAGTACGTTGCCTCTACTCAGAGTACAGGTAACAGGAATGAGAATAAAGATGATGTTTCTCAGGAAGTAAATACCAGTTTCACCTCTAGGTTTCAAAAAAGTAAATGTACTTATTGTAGTAAGCTTGGTCATATTACGGAGAAATGTTTCAGGAGACAGCGTGATGTGAACAAAAAGGAGTCTTTAAATATTCAGTCAATTGGTCTAGTGTCCACCCTTGAGAGTTTCCAGAATTCTTTAACTGAGTTAACTAAACCTGCTTTGAGGGGTAAATTAAATTCTCATGATGGAGCTCCTCTTTTGAGCAGTAACGTGGATGACACTCTCAAGAGTTCATGTGCTAATTTCCTGTCTGATGGTTTTGTCAGTCCTCTGGACAGTAATGACAGGAAATCAGTTCAAATATATCGTGATACAGGTGCTTGTCAATCCCTTATGCTGACCAGTGTTCTAGGCTCTAATGTTAATTCCTCTGATGAAACTGTAATCTTACAAGGTGTAGGGAATAATTACTTCTCTGTCCCTCTGTGCAGAGTGAATTTAGAGTCTGGTTTTGTTAATGGTTCCGTTATGGTTGGGTTGGTTGAGACACTCCCAATGTCAGGTGTAACTTTCTTACTTGGAAATGATATTGGTGGAAGTCAAGTGTGTCCAGCTCCTCAGTTGTCTAGTGAGCCAGTGGCTGCGGCCCAGGATTGTGATGTCCCTGATGTGTTCTCTGCATGTGCTGTCACTAGGGCTAAGTCTAAAGTTACTGGTGATTTAGAGGATAATGATGATGATGATGTTATCCTAGCTGACACTTTTCTTGCTAATTTGGACCACTCACCAGATGAGGCAGTACCCCGTAGTGTTGATAATTTGTCTCGTCAAGAGTTGGTTGAGTTGCAGGTTGCTGACCCTGAGTTGAAAGGTCTAGCTAACTCTGCTTGCAGTGAGGAAGAGTCAGCCGGTGCTTCTACTTGTTATTATATAAAGTCAGGAGTACTTATGAGGAAGTGGAGACCCCCAACAGCATCAGCCGACTGTGAATGGGAGGTTGTACATCAAGTTGTCATCCCTCGTGTTTGTAGGCAGGATATCATTAGAGTTGCTCATGATTCCAGTTTGGCAGGACACCTTGGAGTGAGTAAGACTGTGGCACGCATTCTGAAACACTTCTACTGGCCAGGTATCTTCAGGGATGTTTCCTGGTATTGTAAGTCTTGTCACACCTGTCAAGTTGTGGGGAAGTGTAATCAGACCGAAAAGGTTGCACCTCTAGTTCCCATTCCTCCTTTTGAGGCGCCATTCACCCGTGTGTTGGTGGATATTGTGGGCCCTCTTCCTAAGACTTCTTCAGGATTTTCTTATGTGTTGACCCTGATTGATATGGCTACTCGTTATCCTGAAGCCATTCCACTTAGAAGTATCTCAGGAAAGAACGTGGTTAAGGAAATGCTAGGGTTCTTCACAAAGTTTGGTCTACCCAAGGAGGTACAGTCAGACCGGGGAAGTAATTTCATATCAAATGTTTTCAAGCAGTCTCTGAAAGAGTTGGGCATCACCCAGATCACCTCTTCAGCTTACCATCCCCAGACCCAAGGAGCGTTGGAGAGATATCATCAAACACTCAAATCGATGCTCAAGAAATACTGTTTGGAACATCAGAAAGACTGGGACAAAGGTCTTCCATTCGTTGTATTTGCCGCAAGAGAATCTCCAAATGAATCACTGGGCTTTTCACCTTTTGAGCTACTGTTTGGCCATGAAGTAAGAGGACCCCTTAAGTCACTCAAGGAATGCTGGCTGTCGGAGGAAGATGACGTCAACCTGCTGGAGTATGTGATGAAGTTCAAAGAACGGCTGTCCACTGCTTTACAGCTGGCGAGAGAGAGTTTAGGAGCTGCTCAGGAGAAGATGAAGACTTGGTATGATAAGAAGTCCAGGTTACGCCACTTTCAGCCAGGAGATCAGATTAAATTCTGCTACCAGTGCATGGGCAACCTCTTCAAGCCAAGTTTAGTGGTCCTTATTTCGTGGAGAAGAAACTCAGTGATGTCAACTATGTCATCGCCACACCAGATCGTAGAACAAGCAACTTTGTCACATCAACATGCTAAAGTTATATCACAGGCGGGACGAAAATAACCCAGTCTGCACTGTAGCTGTTCCACCCGAGTCTGCAAGTGAAGTTCTCCCATGCAGCATGAGCCTGAGTGATAGTTTGGGGAAGAATCCTGATATCATGAATGATCTCCAGACTAAGGTTTCTCATCTAGCTCCCGAGGAAAGGCAGGAGTTTTCGGCATTACTGCAGGAGTACCCGCAAGTGTTCCGTGCCACTCCAGGAAGAACCACTGTGTTGATGCATGATGTCGATGTTGGAGACGCAAAGCCAATTAAATTGCCTCCTTACCGTGTGAACCCAGTGAAAGTTCCTCTCATCTAGAAGGAGCTTGGCTACCTGTTGGACCACAAGATGATTGAGCCCTGTCAGAGCGAGTGGAGTTCTCCTGTCACTTTAGTCCCTAAGCCAGGTGGGTCACAGCGGCTTTGCATCGACTACAGACGTGTTAATCAGATAACCAAAACAGACACTTACCCTCTCCCTCGCGTGGAAGATTGCATAGACAAGATCGGAAAGGCTAGGTACATAAGTAAGTTTGATTTGTTAAAGGGATACTGGCAAGTACCTATGACTGAACGTGCTAGGGAGATCTCATATTTTGTAACACTAGGAAAGACTTTTGCGTGTTCTGTAATGCCATATGGTATGAAGAATGCACCAGCCACTTTTCAGAAGCTCATGAATGTTATAACAGAGGGTTTGGCAGGGTGTGTTGTTTATATTGATGATGTATTAATCTTCAGTGACAACTGGAAAGATCACCTATGCCATGTCAGTAAATTTCTTGAGCGTTTGGTTCAGGCTAATCTTGTAGCTAATTTATCAAAGTGTGAGT
Organism: Coenobita brevimanus; assembly: GCF_032717465.1. Taxonomy (NCBI): domain Eukaryota; kingdom Metazoa; phylum Arthropoda; class Malacostraca; order Decapoda; family Coenobitidae; genus Coenobita; species Coenobita brevimanus. The sequence goes on along the minus strand of NC_136977.1, from coordinate 47,835,150 downwards.
TTGGTCAAGCTAAAGTTCAGTACCTTGGGTACGTAATTGGTGATGGACATGTTGCACCACCAGGAGCTAAGGTTCAGGTTATAAGTGATCTTCCCAGACCTAAAAGTAGGAAAGAGCTACAAAGATTTTTGGGAATGGTAGGTTATTACAGGAGATTTGTTCTTAACTTTTCAATTCTTGTATCACCACTTACAGACCTACTGAAAAAGGGAGTTAAATTTGTCTGGACCGATAACTGTGAATCCTCTTTCAGCAAACTTAAAGCTATCCTATTAAGTCAGCCAGTGCTCGCTACTCCAAATTTTGCTAAGCCTTTTAAGATGGCTGTTGATGCAAGTGATATAGGAGCTGGGGCTGTTTTGCTGCAAGAGGATGATCAGGGTATTGAACACCCTGTATCTTATTACAGTAAGAAGTTCACTCCACCTCAAAAGAACTACTCAACTATGGAGAAAGAGCTTTTGGCCTTGATTTTGGGTTTACAGCATTTTTCATTTTATTTGTGTTCTGGTTTTGACCCCATAGTCATTTATACCGATCATAACCCACTGAAATTCCTTAGTAAGTTTAAAGATAAAAATCAGAGATTGACAAGATGGAGTCTACTTCCTCAGGAGTATTCAATAGACAAACAACATGTCAAGGGAAAAGAAAATGTTATTGCAGATTGCTTATCTAGACTTTAGACAGATTGTTTTAGAGTAATAAGAAATTTCCTTTGTAAATTTCTTTTTCGTTGTGGGGAGGTGTTACATAGCCTATGATTTCATCATCCTTTGTGTAATTCTAACGTACAGTATGCTGCATGTTTGATCACGAGCGTGTTCTACCTCACTCCCCCCCTCCTCCATTATAGTAGAGTAAGTCATTCTTTCTGTTGTTCAGTGCAGGAGTGTCAACTCTTTGTCCCTTCTGGCTTCATTTGCGCGTCCTTCTTACAAGTTGTATCAAGCTCTGCTGGCCCCTATATAATGAGCTCAGTCTCTGCATTGATGGCCACTTAGATCTACTCATTTTGCTCACATGTCTGTCCTTCCCTGTACAGTTGTTATTATTGTGAGTGCTCAGGAAGTCTCCAGCCATCTAGCAGCTGTGTAATTTGAGTATAAGTGTTATTACATTTTGTTCTTGTACTGTATAGCATAAGGTGTTGATTCGCAGGCCTAGTAAAGTTTTTGTAACTTATATTGTCAGCCAGTGGTAATATTATTTTGTATCTGTAATAATATATCTTGCATTCACTGAGTATTATCTGGTATTCTCATTTTATCTGGGCTGACTTAGATAAATTTACTCTTGCTAATTTCGTGTTAATAGAGGCTATTGCAGTTAACCATATATTTAACCTTTTCTTGACATTACATTATCCTTATGAGTCCTGAATGTTTTGTTGTTAGTTTGAGCATTAAACTTTAACTTGTAATTTTACCTAACTCTTTTGTTTTGAACCTGGAACTTTACGGGACAGTAGTGATTTTTAGTATTCTCACTTAAAGCGTACATTATCTTTCTCTGTTCCGTAACAATATATATATATATATATATATATATATATATATATATATATATATATATATATATATATATATCTCCCTCTCTCTCTCTCAGTACAGTGCTAAACTCTCGTAGTGGAATGCTTTCAGTATGATGATGAATTTCTTTCCTTCATTCTTTCCTGTTCCTTCTGCCTTCCAGTGACTTTACGTTTCCTCTTCTGTCTTTCTTTCCTTCACTCTTTCCTCTTTTTTCTGTATGTGGGTCACTGTACATTGAGTGACAAGCATAATGGTTTCCTGTACACCAGGAATCCATTTACTACGCTGGGTGGTAATCATATAACCATATATTGGCGCTTGGTGGTTTAGTGGGTAATTACAGTGCTCCAATCGAATTGGGCCGGTGAAGATTTATATCCAAGGGATGGTTGGGGTTTATTGCTCACATAATGCCACTCAGGGATAAGTGAGGCTGGTCACGTTCATCTTAAATATCAGGACCAACTAGCCTAGCCCCGGGCTCCTACACTTCTCATGAGGCAACGTAGGACTGGATGATGGATGAACGGATGGATTAACTTCTTACTGGTATTTCTAAGCAATTTCATTCAGTTTAGGGGACACTTCAGGACGATGGATATTCATTCTTGAAATCTCCCTGTGTTGCTCATTTTACGTTCCGAGTCGAAGGCGTTCAGGTAAGCAATATACTGAGACGGTGCGTACAGTTATGAGAACTATCGTTACCCTTCAGAGCTATGCACTGTGACACAACGACGAAGTGCTGTGGAATGACAGGACAGGAAAGTTTGTACCGCAAACTCCTCAATGTTGGTTATGTGAGACACATATATTAGAAGTTGTTCTAGAGGTAATAAAAGCTAATTTGATCGTTTGGCCTCCGCGCATAAAGACAATACGTTATATTATCCGGCACCAAATTCATTAAATAAAAGTATAACAGAATGGTGTAAAGTCGGCAACACACATGCAGACGGGCAATGAGTACGTGCATCCATGCCAGACGTATGATAGTACTTCAGCCTATAAAAGCCAAGTTAGTAAATTTCAATGTACAATTGATATGTATTGCTTTCTGCTCGTACATATAATAAATGTTGAGTAGAAGGAAAATAATAATAAGTGCTCAGTCTCATTGCTTTATTATTTTGTATACCCACCCCCTGCTACCAAAACAGCTTCTAGACGTCTGAAGCATCCATCTGAAGCATTTAACCACCCATCTAAAGCAAACAAATGAACTCGTGCACCCCTGTTAGACTATCAAAAAAAAAGTCGATGCCTATAGATTTAATATAATTAAAAATAATTTATTTGTTGCATTCTATAGATAATAAATGTTGATTAGTAGGAAAATAATAAACGTGCCGAGTTTCGTTTTTAATCCCCGGCGATGCACTCAGGGTAACGCAAACACGTCCTATATACTGTATTTCCCAGCCATATGGCTCATTCTTGTTCATTATTCCAACTCTTGTAATGGGATTGTGATATGGCAACACTCGATAGGGGAGGGGCGAACAGCAAGGACCCGCCCACACAGCCCAGCTAACGTTCGTTTCGCATCGAGCATCCCTAGGGGTAATGATAGTTTTTCTTATGACTGTACAATCTTATCCTCTCCATCACGACACAAAATTTAATGGGCCAGCATTGCAAGATCATCATACTGGCTTTAGATCCTGCTGCCTACTTTACATACATGGTTGTGTATGTGTATGTGAATGTGCAGGTATGTGTATGTGTATGTGTAGGCTATGTTTATGTGAATGTGAATGTGCAGGTATGTGTATATGTATGTGTAGGCTATGTGTATGTGAATGTGAATGTGCAGGTATGTGTATGTGTAGGCTATGTGTATGTGAATGTGTGCAAAACTAAGACTAGCGTTGGTTGGTTCTATCTTTAACGTATCTAAATCTCTACACAAAATACACAGTCCCTTCCTAAGGTCCAGTAATCCTCCTATGCACAATAGATGGTGTCACACACCTTCACATTTCCCCACTTTAGCACTAATAAAACAGTCCATACTAAAGACATGGTCAGGTAGTGTACAGTATTAGTGGAGATATTTTATGGAACATCGATGGGTTTTTGAATTTCGTGGCTCCATCTTAATTACTAGTAAGCTACCTGTATCCAGACCTACCTAAGAAACAGAAAACCTGAAGTAATACACTGTCTTAGGTATATCCGGTGTATGAATAAGAAATTAGACTGTAATACATACGTAATGCGTGAACTATAATCTGTCTTAATGATTCCAGTGATTCTTCTTTAACCTCTGACTTAACTAGATTTTTTTTTTTTTAATCTTGCTATGACCAGGTGATTTTTTTTTTTTTCAGCTTAGGAGATCACCTATATAGTGAAAAGCTTAGTGAATGCTATATTAAATCTCTCAGGTTTCAAAAGTAATTCCTAAGCGTAATAAAACCATTTGGTTGTAGCTTGAGTAACATAAGACCTCACAACGTAAAGGGGTTTAATAAACTAGGAGTCACATGTGAAGACAGATTCATACTTTAAGTAAGAGGCTTTAATCGCGTACTGAGCCAGTTTCCACTCTGTATGTGTCGGGGTATAAGAGTCGAAACCTTTGTCATCTTGTCTGCTTCCCCCAGGCTCAGTCCTGCGAACTCCGTGCGAAGTGATGTAGGAAAGCTCGGCTGGATTTGCCTTCACTTGAGTCTCACTTTTATGCATGGTCGTGGAGAGTGAGGTTGTGTGCTGCTGACCTCTCCTCTAGCTTCTTAGGGCTGCCTCACCGGCAATTAGCTTTTTTTTTTTTTCACCCTTCTGGTGTGCGTTAGGCTAGCTAGTTTCTTGCTTTCCTCCCCTCCCTGTTAATTTGGAATAGTAGGTGTCTGTTCCTGTGTACTGAGATTACCTTTGCTTGCTGCCCACGGAGGGTACCCCCAACTGATCGCTCTGGGGCGTGAATTAACACGGTCTGGCCTCCCTGGAGTGGTTTGAGAGGGCAATTTCACCCTTAGGTGTTTGGTCCCAGTGTGTTTTGTCCCTTGCTCGTTTTCGTCCTTCTTCCCACTTCCCCCGTTAGGGGGGGGTAGTTACTATGTCGGACGCCCCTGCCGCCCCCCCCCCCTTGAGGGGGGGAGGTGGTCCTGACGAACCTAGGACTGTACCACGGACTGACCGCCCCCCGACTGAACGGCCCCAGACTCGTACCGATCTGGACATTAGTGTAAGTAATGCACAGTTTGTAACGCTCCATGCTCTCGGTTCCACATCCTTGAGCAGTATCAATCCTTTCATCATCAAGAAAGTTATTGATTACTGTCCTGAGGAGGTGGAACAGGTAAAAGAAACTTGCAAATGGAGACCTTATCAAAACCTTCAACTCCTCCCAGGTAAAAGATTTGATGAAACTACGTAAGTTCCATGAATATGATGTTGAGCTGAAGATCCGCACGCCATGAATTCCTGCAAAGATGTTATCACCTGCAGGGATCTCATGGTTATGGAAAAGGACGAGATCATACGGGAACTTGCTCAACAGGACGTAATCAATGCCCGATTTATAACCAGATTTTCTGAAGGCATGAGGACGAAGACTGCCACTATTGTCTTGACTTTTGGAAAAGTTTCACTCCCAGACCATGTCAAAGTTGGATACGAAATTGTTAATGTAAGGCCTCATATCCCTAATCCACTTCGTTGTCTAAGGTGTCAATTGTACGGGCACGGTGATAAGACTTGTCAGGCTTCCCAGTCAGTGTGTGGCAAATGTGGAACACAGGGACATAATGCTGAACACTGCACATCGGAGACGGTACGTTGTTTTCACTGCAAGGGCGCACACTCCACTTCCTCTAGGGATTGTCCCAAGTGGAAGGAGGAGGAGGAGGTCTGCGTAGTGAAAGCAACTGAGGGCATTTCCTACTACGAAGCTAGGAAAAAGGTGAAGGAGTTGCATGCAACTCCCATGCCGAATAGGTCCTATGCTTCGGCGGTAATGTCCCGTCCCGTGATGTGCTCTGTTGAAACACAGACTGACCCTGAACCTGTTCCTCTTGACACACACTCTACCTCTTCATCTGAGCCTCCTGTCCAATCCACCTCTCAAACTGACACCCCTGTTGCACCTTGCTACTCTCAGGCTGCTGCTGCCTCTCAGTCAGTAAAGCCTAAACAGAAGTCTGACAACTCTAGTAAGAGTAATATGACCACCCTTACGAAACAGCCACATCCTCATGTCCTTCCTGCTCCTGGTCCAGCGAGGGAGAGAAGAGTTAGCTCTTCCTCGGGGGGCTCTGGGAGCCTAGTTATTGATGAGCAACATATGAAGGTTTCCGTTAGTAAGCACCGGGATAGGTCCCCTGGTAGTCACTCGCCTGGCGGCGGATGGCATAAAAAAGCTCAGCACACTGGCCCCTGTCGTAAATCTTAAACCACCACATTCACTTTGTTACAATGGAATTGTAGGACTCTTGGGAATAAAGTCCACAATATAGCAATTTTGCTATCTATACACAGGCCAGATGTTTGTTTACAGGAGACGCGCTTGGTGGATCACCCTGATCCTCCACAGTTCAAACACTACCATTCGTATAGAAGATATGATGGTCACGGAGTTGCCACATACATTCACAAATCACACCCACAAACAGAAGTGGTTCTAAATTCTACTTTGGAATCTGTCGCGTGCAGAGTAAAATTTAATAACACGTATCTGTCTATTTGTTCTATCTACTGTCCTCCCCGTGGTCCCATTGATGATGATGCTTTCACTTCCCTAACCCATCTACTTCCGGGTCGAAAATTAATTTTAGGCGATTTTAAAGCCCATCACTGTCAGTGGGGAAGCTTGAGGAGTGATGGTAGGGGGGAGCAAGTAGCCGACCTAATATTACAGTCAAACCTCTGTCTTCTAAACAATGGTAGAACGACTCGTGTAGATGACCGCACTGGCAGCATGTCATTTATAGATCTGTCCTTGTCATCTCCCGATATACACACTAACATCTCTTGGGACCTGTATGACGACTCGATGGGTAACGATCATTTTCCAATCTTTCTTTCTTATACACGCGACAATTCTCGGCCTCCTCCACCATCTAAATTTAACTTTAAGAAAACAGATTGGGGGTACTACTCACAGGTTGCCAATCTAGATATATCGAGAAATAACATTGATGAGAAAGTTGCATTCCTACAGACTTCCATTATACACGCAGCTAAGGCTGCTATTCCCAAGACATCTACAATTCCAAAAAGCGTAGAGTTTTGTGGTGGACACCAGATTGCCGACAAGCACTCACAAAGCGCAAAAGGAGATACAGGATTTTTTAGAAACAGCCAACAGAATCAAACTTTATTGCCTACAAAGCAGCTAAGGCTGAGGCAAGGAGGACAATTAAAGAGGCAAAACGGAATAACTGGTGTAGTTTTGTGTCCACGGTGAATCGCTCCACCCCACTAAGTCAGGTCTGGTCCACCATAAATGTACTAAACAAGTATATCTGGTCACCGATCACCACACTTGAGGTGGCCGGGAATATCATTGACGATCCTGTGGACATTGCCAACACTATTGCCAACCATTTTGCCCAGGTAAGCAGCTCAGCCAACTGCGATCCTCGCTTTCTCCAACATAAGTGTACGGCTGAGCTGCAAAATTTTGACTTTGCCACTGAAGACGGCGATACCAGCTACAACTCCGAATTTACATTAGATGAACTTTTCTTTGCCCTTAAATCCTGTAAAGGCTCCAGTCCCGGTCCATCCACCATTACGTATGGTATGATTCAGCATCTTACTCAGGCCAACCTGAGTAAGCTGTTAGCGGTGTACAATGAGATTTGGGCATCTCGCACGTTCCCAAACTCATGGCACTACGTGCACGTCATATCGATACCTCGCCGGGATGGTTGCCTTACGAGTCCCATTTCGTTTCGACCTATTGGCTGACTGACTGTCTATATAAGGTCTTTGAACATATGGTTAATAAAAGGTTACTTTTTGTTTTAGAGTCGAAGGGTGTGTTAAATGATCAACAGAGTGGATTCTGTAAATACAGGTCCATTTTTGGATCATTTAGTGCACCTGGAGCATTGCATAGCCGAGGCTTTTGCCAATCGCGAATTCATGATTGGAATTTTTCTGGATATTCATAAGGCTTATGATATGACCTGGCGAAACGGAATACTATGTAAACTCTACGCTTATGGTTTAAGAGGTAATTTGCCCATTTTCCTTCAGAACTTCCTCACTGACATATTTGTCCAAGAGAACGGAGTACCACAAGGAAGTGTGCTTAGCCCTACTTTGTTCAGCGTTGCCATTAAGGACATTCTGTCGTCTGATTCCGTCCCCAGGACGATTACATACTCACTCTATGCTGATGACTGTGCAGTGTGGTACTCTTCCCGCAATGCACAGTCCTCGGCAGAGCAGATTCAACTGGCACTTGAATCTGTTCAGTGTTGAGCCCTGGAGTGGGGATTTAAATTTTCCGTCCCCAGGTGTGTCGGTGTTGTTTTTACTCGTAAACTTAACGTACCTCCTTTGCATTTGACTTTAGATAATCAGCCGATACCTTTTCAAAATTCAGTAAGATTCCTGGGTCTACATTTTGACAGTAGGCTCAGTTGGAGAACACATATTAATCATTTGCTTGTTTCTTGTAGTAAAAAAGCAAACGTCCTCAAGTTTCTTTCCGGTAAATCATGGGGAGCAGACAGAACGTCTTTATTGATGGTGTATAAGTCCCTTATCCGTTCTAAGCTTGACTATGGCTCACAAGTGTATGGGTCGGCATTGGATGCTGTACTCTGTAGACTTGATGTGCTTCAGAACGTGTGCTTGCGTATACAGTATGTCTTGGAGCCCTTCGATGTACTCGTGTGGAGCGGTTGGAAGTGGAGGCTAATGTGCCTCCTCTCCGTTTATGACGTGACCACCTGCTATTTTCTTACGGTATCACCACCCACCGTAAACGCTCACTTGGCCTTCCAACTTGTCGAATCCTCCTACAGTGGGAATACCTGCTGTATGCGGCCCTCAAGCCAGTGGCTGTGAGACTTCACTTCCTCTGTGAGATGTTAGGGTACGAACTTTCTAATGGGGATCAGGTTTTAACATCAAAAATAGCGCCCTGGGAGTCTTGCTACTACATTTAATACTGACTGGCTCCCCATCGCAAAGTACAGGGCGCCGGAGGTGGAGGTACGACAGTTGTTCCGGATGATCCTCATTAGACACCTAACATCATTCCACTTGTACACTGATGGCTCTAAGATGGATGAATGTGTGGGTGCCAGTGTGTTGTCTACGGAGTGCCGCATCCGTTTTCACTTGCCCCCCCATACGTCTGTATTCTCTGACGAATTATTTGCCATTGATCAAGCTATAGACTTTGCTTTGCGTTCAGATCATGACAGTTTTGTCATTTTTTCAGACTCTAAGTCAGCCATTCCGGCAATTCATTCTTGTAGGACTGATTCACACGAGGTCAATAAGCTGCACACATGTGCTAAATCCTTCTCTCTGATCTGGGTGCCTGGTCTTTGCGGTATTTACGGCAATGAACAGACTGACGTACTAGCTAAATCGGCTGTAGAACTCGAGGAAACTTGGGACGTTCCTCGTGAGCTACAGTCTAGTCTCTCTTTCGGAAAGAAATCAATTAATCTTCTGTGGCAAAGTCAGTGGACCGACCTGGCAATTCCATCTGTCAAAAAGACCATATGTGACTGATCCAGTTCCTCCCGAGGAAACAGACTGGAGGAGGTCGCTTTAGCCCGCCTCCGCATGAATTCCACCCTAATAACACATATGTTACCATATATTAACACACAATTTCCACCGCGTTGTACCACCTGTGACGCGGTGTTATCTATTAGTCACATCCTTTTGTACTGCAGTAGGTATGCTGGGGAACGTACCTCTCTGGCTGCCTACTGTAGGGCAAATGCGCTCCCTTTCACACTTGATTCTGTCTTGGGTGATGGGGACGTTGGTGTGACTAATAAATTGATGACTTTCGTGAAGGAGACCAGATTACTCAGAGAGTTGTGATTTATTTTATGAACTTGGTTGTGGTTTCCTTATTTATTGTATATCTTTTTTTTTTTTTTTTGTATATAGGGATATGGTTTTTGTACATATATAAAAACGTCAATACATTTTTATATATTTGTGAACCGCAGGAGGACGTAACATTATATAAATGTGTATTTTTTTCTTTTGTTCAGGACCAGTAAATTTGTAATTATTCCTTTTATATATATATATATATATATATATATATATATATATATATATATATATATATATATATTTTAATATATAAATTTGATAAGTATTTGATTATTTTGTAGTAGTATAGTAATGAGTCTACATGTGACGTATAGATGGAAGTATTTGTCCTGGTACTATCCATGTATACTGATATATTCTTTATTACTATGTTTCATAATCATGAATAATAACTTAATTCTGGTATGAAATAGATGCAAATATTTCATATCATTATTTTGGCTTTCATGATTATCGATTCTTGCTGGCCTAATGCTCCTTCAGGGTGATGGCCATTAAAAAAAAAAAAAAAAAAACTTGAGTCTCCAGCATTCGCCTACCGGGGTCTTCGATGCTTGGTTGCGGAGAGAGCTAATGTATGCGCTGAAGTCTCCTCTAGATATATTACTACTTCACCTGCTTTTGTTTTTGTCTACCCGTTAGGGTATTTATCAGCTAGGTTAGTTAGTACTCATTCTCCTCCCTTCCCTATTTAGAGACGTTAGGTGTTTGTATCTATTTCTGAGATTATCTTTATTTACTTACTGTACCTCTGGGGTGAATCCCCCACTGATCGTTCTGGGGTGAGTATAAACATAGACCTGACCTCCTGAATGTAGATTGAGAGGATTATCTCAGCCTTAGCTGTTTTTCCTTGGGTGTCTTGTCCCTTGTTTATTTTCTCTCTCTCTCTCTCTCTCTCTCTCTCTCTCTCTCTCTCTCTCTTTCCTGCGTCCTCCGGAAGGGGAAGGTGGGTACTATGTTGGATCTTCCCCCCTTCCCCTCCCTCCCTTCAGGAGGGAGGTGGCTCTGACACCTTGACTGCGACACGAACTGACTTAAGGAACGGCCTTCCCCAAACTCTAGCACTGCTAGCCATCCCACGACATAATGCGACATTTGTACAGCTACATGCTATTGATTCTACTTCCCTGGCTAGCCTTAATCATTTTCTTATTAAGAAGGTAATTGAAGCCTGTGCTGGTGAAGTTGAACAGGTTAAAAAACTTGCTTGTCGAGACCTCGTTGTCAAAACCTGCTACGACGTTAAGCCAAGGATCCCTCACTCCATGAATTCATGCAAGGAAATTATCATTTGTAGGGCTCTCCTGGTCATGGAAGAGAACGATATCATACGTGGACTTGCTATGCAAGATGTCTTTGATGCGAGATTCATTACTAGATTCTCGGATGCATAAGGAAGAAGACTGCAACATCTGTATTGATTTTTGGAAAAGTTGCACTCCCATCGAGGATCAAAGCTGGTTACGAAATTCTTAACATAAGACCGTATATCCCTAATCCTCTTAGATGTTCAGAATGTCAATTCTATGGACATGCATATAAAACTTGCCGGGCTTCTGGCTCTGTGTATGACATGTGTGCAACTGTGGGTCATTCTGTTGTCCACTGTATGTCCCTGGGCGAATGTTGCTTTATTCCAAGGGTACTCACTCCACTTTCTCGAGGGATTGTCCCAAGTGGAAAGACAAGAAAGAGGTCTGCACAGTGAAGGCAAGGCAACGGAGGGCTTATCCTACTACGATGCCAGAAAGAAGGTTGGGAAGTTGCATGCTTCTCCCAAACCTAATGTTCCCTATGCATCGGCGGTTATGTCCCGTCTCGTGATGTGCACAGTGGAGATTCAAACTGACCCTGTCCCCAGCACTCATGTCACTCGTTTTACTCCCTCGTCTGCTCCTCCTGTACATCCCAACTCTCTCACTGATATCGCAACAACCACTTACTCTCAGGCTGCTGCTGCTTCTCAGTCAGTAAGACCTAAACTGAAGTCTGACTAGTCTGATATGATTAACCTGACCACCCTTTCAAAGTCACGTCCTTATGTTTTTCCTGCTCCTGCCCCAGCGAGGGAGAGAAGAGTTAGATCTTCCTCGGGGGGTGGGGGTTTGGGAACCGCATAACTGATAAATCGGTGGAGGTTTCCGTTAACAATAACCAGGATCTTTTCCCCGGTTGTCGTTCGCCTGCCGGCGGGCGATCAAAGAAAGTTAAGCACACAGGCCCATCCCATAAATCTTAAACCATCATATTCAGTATTATTCAGTGGGACTGTAGGTCTATTGGGAATGAACTAAAAAATTTAAGCCTTTTGTTAGCTTTACATAAACCGGATGTTGTCTGTTTACACGAGACTCGACCGGAGGATCCTCCTGATCCTCCTCAGTTCAAACACTACCATTCGTATAGAAGATATGGGGATCATGGAAAAATGCCATATACGCACACAAATCACTCTCACACACGGAAGTGGTGCTGTATTCTACACTGGCAGCTACCGCGTGCAGGGTGAAATTTGGCAACATGTATCTGTCTATATGTTCTATCCCACTGATTTGTTCCCATTGATGGTGATGTTCATTTCACTTATCCATCAACTTCCGGGCCACAGATTAATTTTAGACGATGTTAATGCCCATCACTATTAGTGTGGAAGTTTTAGGAGCGATGGCAAGAGGGGACAAGTAGCCGACCTAGTACTGCAGTCAAAGCCTCTGTCTTCTAAACAATGGTAGAGCGAATCGTGTAGACGACCACACTGGCAACATGATATGTATAAATCTGTCCTTGTCGTCACCCGATGTACACATTAACATCTCTTGGGACCAGTATGACAACCCGATGGGTAGCAATCATTTCTCTTGATCTGTCTTTCTTATTCACGAGATGATTATCGGCCTCCCCTACCACCTAACGTTAACTTTAAGAAAGGAGATTGGAAGACCTACTCACGAGTCACCAATCGAGATAATATCGGGAGATAACATTAATGAGAAAGTTGCACACCTACAGTCTTACATTACACATACAGCTGAGGCCGCTGTTCCCAAGACATCTACCATTATCCAAAACAAGCATAGTTTTGTGATGGACACCAGACTGCTGACAAACACTCACTATGTGCAATAGGAGATACAAAATTTTTGAGAAAAAGCCAGCAAACTCAGACTTTATTGCCGATAAAGCGGCATAGGCTGAGGCAAGGAGGACAATTAAAGCTGCAAAACGGAATAATTGTAGTTTTGTGTCCACGATGAATTGTCCCACCCCCCTAAGTCAGGTCTGGTCCACCATCAATGTACTTAACAACAGGTACACCCAGTCACTGGTCACCACACTTGAGGTGGCCGGGAATGTCACTGACGATCTCGTGGACATTGCCAATAATATTGCCGACCATTTTGCCAAGGTAAGCAGCTCAACCAACTACGATCCTTGCTTCTCACCATAAGGCATAAGCATACACTGAGCTGCAGAATTTAGACTTTGCCACAGAAGACGGAGATATCAGCTACATTTCCAAATTTACACTAGATGAATTTCTTGCCCTGAAATCCTGTAAAGCCTCCAGTCCAGGTCCATCAACCATTACGTACGATATGATTCAGCATCTTACTCAGGCTAACCTTAGTAAGATGTTCGAAGTGTACAACGAAATTTGGGCGTATTGAACGTTTCCAGTCTCATGGCACTACACGCAAGTCATACCGATACCACGCCAGGATGGTCACCTTATGAGTCCCAGTTCATTTCGACCTATTGCGTTGACTGTCTATGTAAGGCCTTTGAACATATGGTTAATAAAAGTTACGTTTTGTTTTAGGGTCAAAGGGTGTGTTAAATGATCAACAGACTGGATTCCGTAAACACAGGTCCACTCTAGATCATTTAGTGCACCTGGAACATTGCATAGCTGAGGCTTTTGCCAATCATGAATTTATGATAGGAATATTTTTTTGGATATTTAGAAGGCTTATGACATGACCTGGCAAAACGAAATACTATGTAAACTCTACACGTATGGCTTGAGGTAACTTGCCAATTTTTTTTTTTTTTCAGAACTTCCTTACTGAGAGAACGTTTTCCGTCAGGCTGTCCTGTTACTTAACATCGGACATATTTGTGCAGGAGAATGGGGTACCACAAGGAAGTGTGCTTAGCCCTACTTTATTTAGTGTTGTCAGTAATGACATTCTGTCGTCTGCTTCCATCCCCAGGATGCTTAGATACTCACTCAATGCTGATGATTGTGCAATATGGCACTCTTCCCGCATTGCACAATCCTCGGCACGGCAGATTCAAATGACACTTGAATCTGTTGAACATTGGACCCTGGAGTTGGGGTTTAAATTTTCCGTTCCTAAGTGTATTGTTTTTTGCTTTTACTTGTAAACTTAACGTACTTCCTTTGCAATTAACTTTAGATAATCAGCCGATATCCTTTCAAAATTCGGTAAGATTCCTGTGTCTTCATTTTGACAGTAGGCTATTGGATAAAACATATTAATCATTTTTTTGCTACTTGTAAAAAAGTTAACGTCCTTAAGTTTATTTCTGGTAAATCATGGGAAGAAGACAGAACGTTTTCACTGATGGTGTGTAAGTCCCTTATCCGTTCTAAACGTGACTATGGCTCACAAGTGTATGGGTCGGCATCAGATACTGCACTCCTTAGACTAGATATGCTTCAGAACGTGTGCTTGCATATATGTCTTGGATCCCTTTGATGTACTCGTGTGTAGAGGTTGGAAGTGGAGGCTAATGTGCCTCCTCTCCCTCTACAGCGAGACCACCTGCTATTTTCGTACGGTGTCACCACCCCCTGCAAACGTTCATTTGGCCTTCCTGCTTGTTGGATCCTCCTACAGTGAGAATACCTGCTGTATGCGGCCCTCAAGCTGGTGATTGTGAGGCTTCACTTCCTCTGTGAGTTGTTAGGGTATGACATTCCTAATGGGGATCAAATTTTAACATCAAATATAGCTCCCTGGGAGTCAGTACTACCATCAACATTGACCAACTCCCCGTCGCTAAGTCTAGGGCACCAGAGGTGGAGGTACGACAGTTGTTCCGGATGATACTCATTAGAAACCTAGCGTCATTCCACTTGTACTCCAGTGGCTCTAAGTTGGATATATGTGTGGGTGCGAGTATGTGGTCTATGGAGTGCCGCATCCATTTTCGCTTGCCCACTCCCCCATACGTCTGTATTTACTGCCCAACTCTGCCATAGATCAAGCTATAGACTTTGCTTTGCGTTCAAATCACGACAGTTTATTTTTTTTTTTTACTCTAAGTCCGCTTTTCAGGCTTTTTATTTGTGTAGGACTGATTCACATGAGGTCCTGGACTGCATTATCAATAAGCGGCATACATGTGCTAAATCCTTCTCTCTGATCAGGGTGCCATGTCATGCGGTGTTTACAGCAACAGGCAGGCTGACGCACTAGCTTAATCGGCTGTAGAACTCTTGGAGACTTGGAACATTCCATGAGAGGTACAGTCTAGTGTCTCTTTCGGAAAGAATTCATCTTCTGTGACAAAGTCAGTGAACTGACCTGGCAATTCCATCAGTCAAAAGGACCATATGTGACTGTTCCAGTTCCTCCAGAGGAAGCAGGTGGGAGGAGGTTGTTTCAGTCCACCTTCGAGTGAACTCACCTTACTGACACATATGTAACCATATATGAAAAATTCTCTGACTATCTTACTTCTTAGGTGAAACACATCCTATCAATCTCTCCTTTCTCTGAAATCTCTATTCTTAGAGATTTCAATGTTCACCACCACCTTTGGCTCTCCTCTCCTTTCACTGATCTGCTTGGTGGACAAGCCTACATCTTTTCTATCCTTAATGACCTACAACAGCATGTATAGCACCCTACCCGTATCCCTGACTGCCTTAGAGAGAGTTCCAACATACTTGACCTCCTCCTTACAACTAATCCTTCTGCTTACTCAGTTAATCGTTCCTCTCCTTTGGGCCCCTCCGATTGCAACCTAATTACTTTAACCTGTCATATCATTCCAACAAGGCCTGTGGGCCCTCCCAAAAAGCGTTGGTTGTGGCACTTTGGAGCTGCTGATTGGGAGGCCCTCAGGCAGCACTTCTTTGATTTCCCCAATTATTGCTTTCATGGCAGAGAGCCATCTGTGCCCTGCGTATTACGGAGGCTATTCTCTCGAGCATTGAAGCATACATTCCTTTCTCGTATCCTTTGAGTAATGTAAAAAAAAAAAAACTGTCAAAAACAACGAGAAGACCTACAAAAGGTACTGGAGCCAACTCACCCCTGAATCTCATATGTTTTACGTTTCTGCCCAGAATCGTGCTAAGTCTGTCGTTCGCTCTGCTAATAATAATTTCATTCGTATTAAATGTTCTGAACTCCAACTCGAATTCTTCCCGCTCCTTCTGACACCTTGCCAAAAACCTTTCTAACAACTTTACTTCATCATCCTTCCCTCCTCTTTTTCACTCTGATGGCCCTGTAGTGTTTTCCTCTACTGATAAAGCAGGACTCTTCGCTCTTTCTTCTCCAATTCCACCTTAGACGATTCCTGTGCTGTTCCTCCTTCAGTTCCACCTAAGACAGTTCCAGTGCTGTTCCCTCTTCACATCCCCCCTCTGACTTCCTCATAGCTGACATTAAAACTTCTTCATTTGGTGTAAAATATTCGTAATTGTTCCTTTTTATGTATTTTTTACACAAATTTGACATGTATCTGATTATGTTGTAGTAGTATAGTAATGAGTTTACATATGATGTATAGATGGAAGTATTTGTCCTGGTACTATCCATGTACACTGTATTCTTTATTACTTATGTTTCATAATCGTGAATAATAACTTGATACTGGTTTGAAAGAGATGCAAATATTTCACATCATTATTTTGGCTTTCATGATTATCGATTCTTGCTGGTCGAATGCCCCTTCAGGGTGATAGCCATTCACTTAAAAAAAAAAAGAAAAAAAAACATCAACCTCAACCTGATCACACTGATAAGTTTTCCTTGCTCTGTTTATATCTTGGTAAAGTTTTATTATTTACTGTGAAATTAATGTTGTACTTTTCTTTCACTATCTATATTTCCGCCAGTAATGAGTATTAAAAATCGGTTTACAATACTCATTCTTTGCTGACTGTCACTTGTCTGTGTACATATCCTTAGCTGTTCCTATTTATTTTGGCTATTTAATTTTGTTTCTGTTTAATATATCTTTTTTGGGAAGGATCCTACCCACGCCTAGGTCCGGGCGTGAGGCATCCCGGAGTTAGACTGCCAGCACTGACCCAGTCCCGAGTGGGGCTGACCTAGGAGACGTGTTGACCTGATAAGAGACCTTTTGTTCCATCCTCGAATGTCTCTGGTCACCTTCATCAACCTGTCAAGTAACCCTTAGCTTCCAACCACCATAGAAACTGGGAGGGGTGTATATATACACATTTGTGGATACGCAGTGGGTCAAACAAGGCTATAATTTTCATTTGTGTGTCGAGGTACTATATTATGTGTATATTCATTTATTTGGGGACTGTTTCTTCAGTACCTCAAGACTTGGCAAGCCATAGTTACCACGAAGAACCCTGGTATTCACATCACCTACGGTAAAAATATTGTTAATAATAATGTATAATTGGCCGCCTGAGAAGTCGAAAACGGTATTAAATACAACTGTCGTCGAATATTCCCATTTATGAATATGTACTGTAATATATGTACCTCACATAACTCTTCGTGAATATACATGTATATGCTAACACTAACTTCCAAATTAACTGCTTGAGAAATCCAGTATGTAATTACGAACAGTCTGTAACAAAAACCATATAACGCCTAACGTTTTTCAAATTTTAATTCAACAGTATTTAGAAATTAAATCGGCTAATGTATCATAATAATTGCCTTAACATCGAGATCTTAATTCCATCACTAATTATATCCAGTGTACAATTATGAAACCGTAAAGTGATGAAAATATATATGTAATGCTCAACATGCTGGATGCCTTTAATTACTAATAATTACGTTAATAATAATAATTAATAATACAGAAGGCATATTACGTACCCAGAATCTATCTATATATTGCCAGACGCCTAATTCCCATCCGGGGTGGCCACAAACAGATCGCCTCCACGTCGCCCTCTCCCCCGCCACTTCACTGCCCTGCTCCCAACTCACACCCCCCTCTCTCATATACCTCTCCACTCCATTCCTCTATCTCATCCTTGGCCTGCCCCTTCCTCTCTCCCCCTCCACCGCACCCACATACCCTCTCCTCGTCAGTCTCTCACTCTCCATCCTCTCCACATGGCCAAACCACCTCAGTGTGTTTCTCCTAACGCTTCCTATCACACCCACATCCACAACATGACGCCCCTTTACATCCTCATTTGTCAGTCTGTCTCTCCATGTGACTCCACAGGCTCCTCTTAAATAATTCATTTCCAATGCTCTCACTCTTGACTTGCGTCCCTCTAACAACGTCCAAGCTTCACTTCCATACGTTAGAGTTGGTATCACAATACTGTCATGAGCACTTCCGTGCTCACTTCCCTGTTTCTTTTTACTACTTCAAGGAATCGGCAACCTTTCTTCCTTGTTGTACCCTTTCAAGCATTTCACTCTCCAAACTTCCATCCTTAATCATCACACTACCCGAGTACTTCAACACACTCACATTTTCCATTACCTGATCATCCAACCTCATAGTACATTCACTGACTTCACTTCTCTCAAAGACCATAACTTTACTCTTCCCTACATTCACCTTTAGATTCCGTCTTACACATTCTCTCCAATTCATCCACCGAGCCTTGCAGCTCCCCTTCGTCTTCACGTAACAACACAGTATCATCTGCAAACAACAGTACAGGGAGTTTCCAAACACTGCCCTCTCTCACTAGGGCCACTCCAACATCCACTGCCCTACCTTGTATCTCTTTTATAACCCCATCTATGTACAGATTGAACAACCATGGAGACATGACACAACCCTGTTTCAGTCCAACCTTCAAATAGAAAAATTCACTCAGTTCACTATCCACACCCACTGCAGCCTTAGCACCCTCATACATACTCTTCATAGCATTCAGCAACTTCCCATCTACTCCATATATTCTTACTACTTTCCACAATCCTTGTCTATCCCACTTGTCATATGTTTTTCCCAAATCCATGAAGGCCGCATTCAACTTCTTTCCTTTCTCTAGAAACTTTTCCACTAAAGATCTAAGAATGAATATCTGATCTGCACAACCTCTTCCCTTGCTAAAACCTCCCTGTTCTTCTCATACTATTTCCTCTGTTATCTCCCTAACTCTGTCAATAAGTATCCTACGATATATTTTTCCTATTACACTAAGAAAACAAATGCCCCTATGATTACCACACACTTTTTTTTTCCCCTTTCCCTTTGTACAAGGGAATAGTTATACCTGACTTCCAATCTTCCGGGACTCTACCTTCCTCCCAGGCCAATCTGCACATCTTCCACATCCATTCTACTACTATCTCTCCCCCATGCTTCAGCATTTTACCACACACTCCATCAATTCCTGGGGCTTTCTCTATTTTGACTTTCTTCATTAGTTCCACAATTTCCATCCTACTGATTTCTTCCTGTCTTCTTACCTCTCTCCTACCAGCCATTCCCCAGCCACGTATACTTGCATTACTTTGATTCTCTATGTTCAACAATTCCTTAAAGTGTTCTCTCCATCTGCACACTTTTTCTTCTTTCTCCACTAGTAATCTACCATTTTATCTTTCACTCCCTTACTAACTTCACTGCCACCCTGTCTAACTCTCTTTGCTTCTTTCCAGAACATTTTCTTACAGTCCCTCCACTTTACACTCAAATTCCTTCCAAAATCCTCATCCACTCTCTTCTTACTCACGCTTACTAATCTTTTTACCTCCCTCTTCCTTTTTACATATAACCCTTTCTTCAGTCTCTCAACTTCTTCCACGCCCCTATTTTTCATCCATTCATTGTATGCTTTCTTCTTTTGTGCCACAGCCTGTCTCACCTCTTCATTCCACCATGCTGTTCCTTGCACCCCTTTTCGTCTTCTCTTCACCCCACACACCACCCCACATGCTGCATATATTTCTTCTGAGAATATATGTGCAGCATGTGAGGTGGTGTGTGGGATGAAGAGAAGACGGAGGGGTGTGCAAGGAACAGCGTGGTGAAATGAAGATGTAAGACAGGCTGTGGCACAAAAGAAGAAAGCATACAATGAATGGATGAGAAATAGGGGCCTGGAAGAAGTTGAGAGGCGGAAGAGAGAGGTATACGCAGAAAGAAAGAGAGAGGTGAAAAGATTAGTAAGAGAGAATAAGAAGAGAGCGGATGAGGAATTTGGAAGGAACTTGAGTGTAAAGTGGAGGGACTGTAAGAAAATGTTCTGGAAAGAGGTGAAAAGAGTAAGACAGGGTGGAAGTGAAGTTAGCAGGGGAGTGAATGATATAAATGGTAGATTACTAGTGGAGAAGGGAGAAAAAGTGAGCAGATGGAGAGAACACTTTAAGGTATTGTTGAACATAGAGGATGGAAGTAATGCGAGTATAAGTGGCTGGGGAATGGCTGGGAGAAGGAGGGAGGTGAGAAGAAAAGAAGAAATCAGTAGGATAGAAGTTGTGGAAGCAATGAAGAAAGTTAAATTGGGGAAAGTCCCAGGAATTGATGGAGTGTGTGGTGAAATGCTGAAGTATGGGGGAGAGATAGTAGTAGAATGGATGTGGAAAATGTGCAGATTGGCCTGGGAGGAAGGTAGAGTCCCAGAGGATTGGAAGTCAGGTATAATTATTCCATTGTACAAAGGAAAAGGGGAAAAAGAAGTGAGTGGTAATCATAGGGGCATCTGTCTTTTAGTATAATAGGAAAAATGTATGGTAGGTTACTTATTAACAGAGTTAGAGAAAGAACAGAGGAAGTAGTTGGAGAAGAATAGGGAGGCTTTAAGAAGGGAAGAGGTTGTGTAGATCAGATATTCATTCTTAGATCTTTAGTGGAAAAGTTTCTGGAGAAGGGAAAGTTGTATGCGGCTTTCATGGATTTGGAGAAACCATATGACAGGGTGGATAGACAAGGATTGTGGAAAGTATTGAGAATATATGGAGTAGATGGGAAGTTGTTGCATGCTGTGAGGAGTATGAATGATGGTGCTAAGGCTGCAATGCGTGTTGATGGTGAACTGAGTGAATTTTTCTCTTTGAAGGCTGGGTTGAAACAGGGATGTGTCATGTCTCCATGGTTGTTCAATCTGTACACGGATGGGGTAATAAAAGAGGTACAAGGTAGTGTAGTGGATGTTGGAGTGGCCCTGGTGAGAGAGGGTAGTGTACTCCCTGTACTGTTGTTTGCAGATGATACTGTGTTGTTGAGTGAAGACGAAGGAGAGCTGCAAGGCTTGGTGGATGAGTTTGTGAAAGTGTGTAAGAAACGGAATCTGAAGGTGAATGTAGGGAAAAGTAAAGTGATGATGAAGAGGGAAACCTGTATTATACACAGGAAAAATCATCTGAGAAATTATCAATATGCCACCATATTGGTAATTTCTCAGATGATTTTTCCTGTTATAATACAGGTTTCCCTCTTCATTCTGACTTGCCGGAAGTGTTTGGGATAGATTAAAAGCATCTACTTGCCCGAGTGCCAGGGGGTTAACTCACCCTCTTCAGGCCCACAGTGGGGGCGGAGGGACGTTGGTAACAAGACTGTGACAACGTGAGTTAACTTTTACCTGGTCGTGGTGTAGTGGTATGCTGCCTGGCTCTCACCTGAGAGTCCCGGGTTCGTTTCCCGGCATATTGGTAATTTCTCAGATAAAGTGATGATCTTTGAGAGAGGTGAAGTCAGTGAATGTACAGAGAGGTTGGATGGTGAGGAATTGGAAAATGTGAGTACGTTTAAGTACTTGGGTAGTGTGATGAGTAAGGATGGAGGTTTGGAGGGTGAAGTGCTTGAAAGGGTACAGCAGGGAAGAACGGTTGCTGGTTCCTTGAAAGCAATGATAAGAACCAGGGAAGTGAGCATGGAAGTGAAAAAGTTACTACATGACAGTATTGTGATACCAACTCTATTGTATGGAAGTGAAGCTTGAACGTTGCTGGGAGGACACAAGTCAAGAGTGAGAGCAGTGGAAATGAGTTATTTAAGAGGAGCCTGTGGAGTCACATGGAGAGACAGGCTGACAAATGAGAATATAAAGAAGCGTTGTGGTGTGGATGTGGATGTGATGGGAAACGTTACGAAGAATACACTGAGGTGGTTTGGCCATTTGGAGCGGATGGAGGGTGAAAGACTGACGAAGAGAGTGTATGTGAGTGAGGTGGAAGGGGGAAGACGGAGGGGGAGGCCGAGGATGAGATGAAGGGATGGGGTGGAGAGGTATATGAGAGAGGGGTGTGTGAGTTGGGAGCGGGGCAGTGAAATGGCGATGGACAGGGCGACGTGGAGGCGATTTGTTTGTGGCCACCCCGAATGGGTTTGATGCGTCTGGCAACAGATAGATAGATACAATATCTTGCACACACCTTCCACGTCTCCCATCTGCTCCAGTTCATATGTACCCAATCGGTTTTCCACTTCTCTCTTATATTCTGCTTTTTTCTTATCGTCTTGTAACCTTTCCACTCTACTTGCATCTACTCCTTCCTCCCGTCCTTCCCTTATTCTGTTTCCCCATTTTACTTGGACCTTGATTCTCCATTTTCTTGGACCTCTATATGCTCTTGCATCCATTACACATCTTCACATTCTGTCATCAACACACATAAATAATCAATCATTGCCTTCCTTTCATTCAGTTCACCACCCATCCTTCTCATCACTCCCCATGTATACCTGTGGGTCATTTTGTGCCTGAAGAGGGTATTGGCTATCACCAACCCCCTCCTGGCACAAATGTCCACTAAAGCACCGCCATTCTCATGTATCTCAGCAGGCACACCCCACTCACCAATTACTCCATCCACCTTCACATTCCCTACTTTACCATTCATATCACCAATCGAAAACACTCTCTCATTCCTTTCAAACTTTTCCATGTACATTTCTACATTTGTCCAGAACTCTTCCCTCACTCTGCTTGCACGATCTTGCATTGGCGCATACGCGCACACAATCACCCACATTTGTAGTTCAACTTTCAATCTTACCCACACAATCCTTGAGCCAAGTGATCCATACTCTCTTATATTCTCCTTCCATCTGTTACTCACAACAATACACACTCCTTCTTTTGCCCTCTCATTCTCACCTACTCCTACTCATATACCCAATCCATACTCCCATTCTCTCACACTCTCACCTTACCATTTAGTTTCAGTTAAACCACATACATCCACTTTCGCACTCTCAAGCACCTGGACAATCTCTCTCTCTTTCACCTGATCATTTGCACCCCTTACATTCCACGACGCCATCCGTATCATGTCCTTTGTTCGGTCCTTAGTCGTCATCTTTTGGTCAGTCCTGGAATGTGAGTTCTATAATAACCAGAGTCAACTACCAGATATATTAAATGTGTACGATAACGACACTGTAGCTATATACAATAATTCATCAACGTACATGTAATGCAGTGTAATACTTACGTAAGACACATTACATAATGTCTGATTTTAATCTGCAAGCTCTTACTCCTGTTAATACTAATAAAGATACCTTATTAACTGCCTGAGAATCCGCAATCACTAATGCCCACATGGTCACTAAATATAACCCAGTGTTTAATAAAGGAACCGAATGAAAAGCGCATTATACTCTTGTCTTTAATCCACTAGTATTTTGCACATGTTGGTAATGACACAAAAGCGAAATCTTTAATAACGAATTAGTCACCCAGCATATCCAGTGTCAGATTACGAAAGTGTACTGCAATATACATAATGCAGTGTAACAGATATGTAACGCGTAATGTACTTCCTACTCCGGTAGCACTTACCCAGGTTAACCCTTTCATTTCCGGACGAATTTAGTGTTCTGTTTCAGTTAACACAGATTTTCCTCAGGCGAGAGTGAGTCGCAGGAATCTGAGTTAACAATATAAAAAATACCGTCAGCCTAAGAATTCAATCTCTTACAGTATGTAACTCGCCACCACACATGTTATCGTGCCTTGATTGCAAAATATCACTAGAACATATATACCGTATGAAATGCACTACAGCAGATACGTAACACAAAATTATTCGAAGTTTGAAAAAGTATCGCTCCACCTACGCTTTACATTTTGAAACTAGGGACGAAGTGATTTGAAACGGTCTTGTGTGTCATGTTTCAGTAGCCATGCAGTCGGGGACAAAGTTTTATATAATATTTCACTTCATTTATTTCTCTCGTCCGTTCTGGTGATTTATATTCCTTAGCTGAAAGAGTCGGTTGTTTTGCCCAAATATAATTTTCTTTTGTATGATAACGCCAGGGAGAAAAGTAATTGACATGGCGAAGGTATGAAGCTGACCTAGTGAAATAGCAGGCGAACTTTTCTCCCTGTCTGTGCACACTCATGAACTCGTTACAGATCCGAGTTGAACATGACGCTACTTTAACATGACATACAATAACATACCATAACATACACTAATCTGGTACTAACAGTAATAACAGGAACATTGTCTAATCCCACCTATACCTGAGAAATGTGTGGTAAATGATCTGTAAACAGTTGGCGTCAAAAGTTATGTAATCTCTTCTGTGTTACTTTCCGTCGACTATGAAAAACAGTACCGGCAGCCTATAACAACTGGCATTGATGATACTGATCTCTCTCTCTCTCTCTCTCTCTCTCTCTCTCTCTCTCTTTATTGACACATATAGTTTTCTGATACGTTACTAAATAAATCATCCCTGGCACTTGCAATTATTTCACCAGATTGATTCACGAAGTCCGCAGACGAAAACAAGAGAGGCGACACAACTGTTGCCGCCTCCTGTACCTCACACTTTCATCTTGTTGGCGTAGATACATTGCGTGGTGGTATTAGCGGTGCCGTGATTGATACGCCAGCGACATCGAACCCTCACCCACCGTGTATACTGTACACCGGCTTCTCATCACGAGGCCTGCAACGCGGATCATTTGCAAGGCAGCTTCTGAAATCACAGACTTACAGTCAAATCCCCACTTGTAGCTTTCTTGGGGGGAGGGGGGGGAGAAGAACAAATATACTTGGCAAGAAATAGGATCTGCTTTTGAAAGAGGAACAAGAAACAAGTGGATTAGTCTGTACTCTGCTTTCCTGTCCTTCCTGGGGGAAAAAATAAAATGAGACAGGCAACTGATCTTTTTTTCTTTTCTTTTTTTCCCGTGCCCAGATCGATTCGCTGACGTAGCTATCGCATTACTAACACCTTATTCCTTTTATTACAATGACATCCAGCTCTGTTTAACTTTTGCGTTCTCCAGACAGCTCTATTTGGATCAGGAAACTAGAAAGGTTTAGATAAGACTTTCACGAGTTCCTTTAAAACTAGAGTATTTTCCTAACCTTAACTTAATAAATAACTGTCTTGGACTAGCAAGAATGTAGTGAAATAAAGCGTCACTGTATTGCAAGTTTATAGAATTTAGTGGTAGGTGGTTGCGACCATCATCCACTCACTTGATGTAATGCTGTCTACTTCTTCCTTAGCCTTTATCATTCTTTTTCTCTGCCTGCCCTCTTCTTTTTCTATTTCTCCCATCTTTTCTGTCACTACTTAATGGTTTTCTTTCCGTTACAGGTGGCTTTACATTGAGTGACAAGCCAAATGGTCTCCTGTAAGCCAAGAAACCATTCACAACGCTGGGTGATAACCATATAACCAAACCATACGTGCTCCCTACGTGTCAAGTGGGTTGGTGGAGGGTTAGTGCCCCTCCCTGTAAAACAAATAACTCAGAGTCAAATGGCCACCCCATACGGGATTATGGCGTCTGGCAATAGATAGATAGATAGAATTATATATATATCTGTCCGTTAGCCAATCAATCAGTTAATCTATCTAGTTAGCTAGCTATCTACTGCTTGACGCTGAATCTGGCGGGGGGGAAATATATTAGTAATTTTCCCCTCTTATAAACAGTCTCCAACACCCACATACATACAAAGTATCTATTACTTTATGAGAAGGTGTTCTCTGATCTGACAACGAAATAACAGCACTCTCTTCAACACAGTCTTATCTCTCTACAGCCAGATACCTAACAAACTTCATTCTGAACTCATACATTACTTCGTCTGTCTTATCTCACCATTGATAAACACTTAATCCCTGGGTTCATCCACGGTGAAAAGTAAAAGTAAACAGCACAATCTAGACCTGTCGTGGAGAGATTCTAAACCCTCATACGTGCTCAGTCAGCCTTGGGCCTTTAAACAATTATCGGTCCTGTTAACGTGTGTGTGATGGTGCAAGACCCGACAAGCTCTGGTTATTAATGCTTCTGTCGCTATCCATCATCACCACCGCCACAAACACCACCACTACTACTACCTACCCTGCCCTGCTCTGCTCTGCCCTGTGCCTTTGTATCCCCCCCACCCTCAATCATCTACTTGCCTTGCCTTGCCCTGTTATGCCCTGCCCCGCCCTGCCGTGCCTTGCACCGGCCTGCCCTACCCTGCTTCATACTACCCTTTACCACCCACCTACTCTGCAGTGCCTCTCAACCCTACCTTGTAATCTCTTCTCCATTTACCTTGTCTTTCTTACCATGCACTGTTCGTATCATATCCCCCACATTTCCTTGTCGCTTCTCTTCTCCCTCTTTGAGACCCTTCCCAGTAACCACCCTACTCTATCCTGCCATGCCCTGCTTTACCCTGTCTGTTCCTCCTCCAGCCCCAACCCTCATACAATCTACCTTGCCCTGTTCCTACCACCCACTCACCACCATCTACCCCACACATCCCTGCCCTTCTACCCTACCATCATCATCTACTTTAACTTACTGTGACCTATCCAACTAACGCCTACCTTACCTTTAACTGCACTTTTTGCCCCCCCTCCCCACCACCTGCCCTGCCCGTCTCTATTTCCTTTGCCCCCCCTCCCCAAACATACCCTTTCTTACCCGGTACCTCCACCCTCTCAATCTGACACCACCACCTACCCTACCTTATCCTGCCTTGCCCCGCTCTACCCTACCCTACCCTCTACCTTGCTTTACGCTACCCCATCCTTCCTCCCTCCATCCCCACTCTTGATTACTTACCCCACCACACCCTACGATACCTAACCTCCCAACCTCTCCCCTACCCTATCCCTATCCATCTCTGTGGGTGTGTTCTGCTGTACAGTAGACTCATTGCACTGGTTAACTTGGCTAGTTTATTTACTCTAGCATGACACCGCGTTCTATGTGGCATGAGAGGCTACGTCGCACTTTTTCATAAGCGATTCACTACGTATACATCACCTTAAAATCTTCTTGTATGCTTTTACATCTCTGATACCCTTGAATCCGACTGACATAATTGTTTTAGTTTTTTATTCTTGCTTTTCGACAATTTTAGGAGATACTTTACATTTTGAAGGATGTTAAAAATAGCCGTCATTAACTTCTTCATTACAAGCAGTATTCTCTAAATTCACTAAAATAGTCACACAACAGCAAGGATAAAATTAAAAATACCGCACCGGAGTCGTGGGACTGAGGTGTAACAAGCCCATAAACAGCAGAAAAATAAGTGTTACGAGATCTTTTAAGCTATCGAATATACGGTACACAGACCAAGAGGCCAAGGTCAAACTCTGGTCGTGCTAAGTCACGGTGGGATTTTATTTATTTTCATCGTTTCCTCCTCTTCGTGCTCTCTCACGTATCAATGCATGTTTTATTTATTTATTCCCCCCTAAAAAAAAAAAAAAAAAATGCCTTGCGAAGCCTGTAAATTGTGTCACAGGATATTCGCGTTTAACAACCCTTCCTGTAAAATGACATCGTTTTAACCATTTTTCTGCGACCGCCTGACAATTATTGCCATCTAAGAAAAGACTTCTCGCGGAGACTGGGGTGAACCACTTCAGACGGAGAATGTATATTATTTCTTATTAGATTCTAGTTATCACCAGGCGATCATATTTACTTCAGGAAAGACAAAAACATTCTCGAGGTGAAGTGAATACATACACTTCCTATTAATCCCTGTAAACTGAGGACAGCTTTCTTTAATTCGTATTTTTGTTGGGTAAATAAAATTTCCTAACACCTTTTCCTATGCGATTCATTTTGCTTCTTACATCTTACTGTCCTCTTCAGTGCAATACAAATTCTTCTAATGTAACCATACTCAGCGTAAACAACGTACTAAAGCAACGGTTCTCAAACTTTTTAGTGTTTGTAGTTATGTGGAATATTTCAAGACTTCGCGACCCACAGAGTAGAGAGAGAGAGAGAGAGAGAGTAACCGGTATATAGCCTATCGCAGTTATTATTAACACGTTAATAGTGTAATAAGGATAGTTACAATTTCAATTAAGTAAATAAAATACACTGAAAGCATTAGGCGTATTCTATGTCCCTGCGACCCATCAAAATTCCTCTCGCGACCTACCTTTGGGTCGCGACCCATAGTTTGAGAATCACTGTACAAAAGGATATTATCCACCCATATCCAAAAATAAGTCGATAGTAATGAAGTGCTATGGAACCTTCTCAGGCGACGAGAATACGAGCCCAAGTAAACCCATTTGATTTTACGAGAGTCTATACCTCCGGAGAGACGTCCTCGAAGGGACAAAGAAACAGTCCAACAGCAGGGAGCGAAATTCGGCCCAACGCATACACCCATTTGGTGCAGTGAACACTTATCAATGCCTAAAAAAGTATGGCTGATTATGAGCAAGATGGCTGAAGTGATGGATGAGTCTGGTAAATGGCCGACCCTTATCTTAGCCCACAGGAAAGCGCTACCGGATTCCCTTTCTCCCGTTCATCATCACCAAGCCGATTCTCTCTCTCTCTCTCTCTCTCTCTCTCTCTCTCTCTCTCTCTCTCCTTGAAAGTAGATGGGAGAAAAAAAATGGTTGATCATTACTTACGCAAAACATACAGTAGATGTATATCGTTTAATTGTTACTAATTTCATAACAGGAGTAAATGGACGTGAGCGATTATAACTTAAGGTAACACAGTATACATACCCTTTTTTCATTCTTTTTTTATTTATTTATTTTTTTAAAATTATGGTTGGTGGGGGAGTTTACCATCCACTCACTCGATGTAGTGCTGCTCTCGGATGCGTGTCCTTTCCTCTCTTCCTTCCTGCTTTCCATCCTTCCTCTTCTGTCTTTCCTTCCTTCATTCTCTCCCCTTCTTTCTGTCTACGGATGACTACACTGACAAACCATATGGTTTCCTGTACACCAAGAAACCATTTACTACGTAGGGTGGTAACCATATAACCAAATTATGGCGCCTGGTGGCTTGGTGGGGAATGAAGGCGCTCCAGTCGCATTGAGCCAGTGCAGGTTTATATCGAAGGGGTGGTTGGAGTTTACTTCTCACATAATGCCATTCAAGGATGAGTGAGGCTGGTCACTCTCATCTTAAATGTTAGGACCAACTTGCCTAGCCCCGGGTTTATACGCACCTCATGGGTGGACACTGGATTAGGTGATGAAAGAATGAATATTTATTTATTTGTACAAAGAGGGAGTGAACGGAGGGGATTACTACTTAGCAATTCCTCTCATGATATTATTTTTAAAGAATGGAGTGAGTATAACACAAACATCTCATACCTACTTTCAACAAAGAACGTATTATTTTCTCTGCAATTTACTTTTTCAGCGAAGTTGGTACGCTAGTGGTAGAAGGTAGGCGATCATGATACAGGGTTTGAAAAACTTTATGACGGATAATATGGGAAAGAGCAAAATAAACAAATAATTATTTAAATAAACACTCCGAAGAAACCTACCAGTACCCTCCAGTCTTACAGGAATATTAGTGTGAATATTTTGGACAGCGCTAAAATTTTGTGGGAAGCGGCTCTGAGATAAGGAAATAAGCACTTACGTTTTATTTTTTTTTTATTTTTTCGGTCAAAGGCGTGAGCGGAGTGGTGAGTGATGAATACATAAGACCCCAAGCAGTACATACCGATATCTGTCTATCTACTTACATCTATGTGTGTGTGTGTGTGTGTGTGTGTGTGTGTGTGTTTTAGTCAATACTTTCCTTACGTCTTTATGAAGATGAATGAATAAAGGCCAGTCATCATCAAGTGGCTCCTCTCAAAAAATGCTTAGCTAACCAACGCATGAACAAATGTCCTTAGACCTCAGGCCTTAAGAAGATAGTGTTTTCATCCCCATCCCCCGCTGTGTATAAAAGAAAATAGCAGTAGACAGATACGTCCCGCGATGGATACAGTTATCATCTTGTTTTATTGCACAGAGTGAATGAAAGGAGAGGCGGAAATGAAATATACAAGTCTTACGCGTTATGCATACCTGCCTTTTTTCTATAGCTTTTCACTGCGAAGAGAGGAGTGAACAGGGATGACTGTAATTCTTTTTTTCATTAGTTTTTGTGGAGTGAACAGAAGCAGTGAGATGAATACTCATATTACATGTTTAATATATACCCGACATTTTTCCTGCCTCAGTATTACATTGAGAGAGAGAGAGAGAGAGAGAGAGAGAGAGAGAGAGAGAGAGAGAGAGAGAGAGGTATTACACATCTCACGTTTATAATTCACCAGTAGTTGCTTTCCACCTTTTTTTTCTTTTTTGGGGATGGGAGTGAACGGGGGCTGGTGGTGAATATTCACACCCCACATGAACAAAGCAAGCACTGACCAACCTACAG
This sequence comes from Coenobita brevimanus, assembly GCF_032717465.1. NCBI lineage: Eukaryota > Metazoa > Arthropoda > Malacostraca > Decapoda > Coenobitidae > Coenobita > Coenobita brevimanus. The sequence continues at coordinate 47,804,748 of NC_136977.1, read as the reverse complement.
GAGAAAATTACCACCTGAAGGGGAAGTATTTAACCGCCAGGCCGACACTGATGTTATCCAGTAATTGTATGGGCCTCGGTCTCTCTCTCCTGCCCCCCTCCTCTCCTGTTCCCTTCCTCCTCAGTCCCCTCCTGCCCCCCACTCCTTTCCCTTCCCCCCTGCCCCCTCCTGCCCCACTCCCTTTCCCTTCCTCCTCTGCCCCCTCTCGTCTCCCTCCCCATCCCACTTCAAGGCAGCCAGCCCTTGGAATTAGTGTGAGTTATAGTTGCGGCCGGGGGTGATGTGGGTTGATGTAAGGATGTGTTTGGTTGTGGTAATGTATGTAGGAATGTGCAGGGATGTGTAGAGAATGTAAGAATGTAGAGAGAGACTGTATGAGTGTCGAAGTGTGTGCAGATGTGTGGAAGGGTATACAGGGATGAGAAAAGAGACTGTGTATGTATATAGGTGTATGAGTGTTTAAGCAGGTGTATAGGTGTGGAAGGGTGTGTGATGTATGAAGGGGTGTGCAGATGTGTGATGGCGTGTGTGTGTGTGTGTGTGTGTGTGTGTGTGTGTGTGTGTGTGTGTGTGTGTGTGTGTGTGTGTGTGTGTGTGTGTGTGCTGGATAGCCTACTGAGGATTGGTAGGGGTGTGCTGGGGTCTGTAATGACTGGCAGGGGTAAGTATGTAGAGTGTAGGGGTACTTAGGACTGTGCTGTGGGACTATATGGGTATGTAAGAAAACTAGAGACTCGTAGCTTGTAGAGGGCTGAAGGAGGATTGAAGTGCAGTTTAGGGAAAACTTAAGGATCTGAAGTGGTTATTTTTGTGGCTGGAAATTACATGATCTGTTCTTATCGATTACATGGGAGCTGACAACAGGTACCAACACACTCAAGATATTGTGTTGAAGTTTAAGTTAGGTGAATTCCGAACCCTGCAACGTTACCGATATGTACAGAGGAAGTGTATAGCTGGATCAATCGTGCATGGCCTTTTAAATGTTTCCGAGTACCTATGAGTGAAGATTTTGTTCTGGGGAGGAATATAATACCTATTTCAAAATCTGTGGTTCTCAATACACGTTTGGACAGTTTCTGTTTGCCTGGATGTGATATGGATTCCTGAGACTTGTGTACTACTGAAAGAAATCGTGCTTCATTTATATCTAGGTGGCCACTGACTCACAATACCCGTTTCTGTGCATTGGTGCTATATGGGTGTTATCTGTGTGCATTCATTGTGTGGACAGTGTTGTGATTCGTGTCTCATAAACTGGGTGTCCATGCGGAGTTGGCGCGTGGTACTGATTTAATGTATTGTTTGCATACACGAAAAGTTTGTTTATTGTCATGTCCAAAATTCATGTTCGTAAGTGTATTCAGTATCAAGTCAAACTGCACTTGTTATTAATTTTTTATGCGGACCTGAAATTAAGTTTAGCTGATGTGTTCTATGTCACTCATACATATTTCTCCCGAGTAAATGTGCTGGACTGACAAGATCTATAGTCCAGTGGCGTGTTGTAATTAGCACAGGTAACTTTCCGACACTTTTTTTCTTTCTTTTTTTTCTCTCATACAACACCTTTATATTTTTTTGTCATTTTAGAATGGTTAAAATCGACTTAAATTCTCAGCTGTAACTTACAAAAGAATATTGAAGAGTATTATTTGAAAAAATCGCCAAATAACTGGTGTTACGAAATATCCTAAGTTACTGAAAATACGTCCCAAGTTAGGTGTTCTTTGGTGCTTTTTTTTGGGAGGGAGGCCGGTAAGAATAACTGCAGGTTTAGTGAGGACTCTCTCTCTCTCTCTCTCTCTCTCTCTCTCTCTCTCTCCCTTGCTCACCCCATTCCATCCCTAAGTTTCAACATACCTTGTCGACAGAGAGAGGCAGACAAACCAAGCAAGCGAAATTCATAACCTCCTTTCACGTTTAATGGTGGTGTGTAATGGAGAGGCTTGTTGATATATGAGGGGTTGGTGGTGGGGATGTGCTGGTGATGTGCAGAGTCATCACGAGGAGTATGCATCTCTCTCTCTCTCTCTCTCTCTCTACGTGGTATGATAACATCTGGTCTTCATAACCTGACAATTAAAAGGTCATATTATTTGCTGCAGTGTTGTGTTAGATGCCCCCTTCTCTCTCTCTCTCTCTCTCTCTCTCTCTCTCTCTCTCTCTCTCTCTCTCTCTCTCTCATAATCCCACCATCCATCTTCCTCCATCACAATACCTCAAGCTACAGAATCGTGATGTGAAGGCAATGCTCGTCAAAAACACATCCTCCTCCTTTTCTCTTCCTACTCGCTTGTTTTTCGCTTCGTCATCATCGTCATCCTCATGTTTTCAAACACTGCCCTCTCTCATTAGGACCGCTCCAACATCCACTGCCCTACCTTGTATCTCTTTTATAACCCCATCCATATACAGACTGAACAGCCATGGAGACATGACACATCCCTGTTTCAATCCAACTTTCAAATAGAAAAATTCACTCAGTTCACTAACCACACGCACTGCAGCCTTAGCACCCTCATATATACTCTTCAATGCATGCAACAACTTCCCATCTACTCCATATATTATCAATACTTTCCACAATCCTTGTCTATCCACCCTGTCATATGCTTTCTCCAAGTCCATGAAGGCCGCATACAACTTGTTTCCCTTCTCTAGAAACTTCTCCACTAAAGATCTAAGAATGAATATCTGATCTCTCTACACAACCTCTTCCTTTCCTGAAACCTCCCTGTTCTTCTCCAACTAATTCCTCTTTTATTTTCCTAACTCTGTCAGTAAATATTCTACCATATACTTTTCCTATTACACTAAGATGGCAAATGCCGCTATGATTACCACATAATTCTTTTTTCCCTTTTTCCTTTGTTCAAGGGAATAATTATACCTGACTTCCAATCCTCTGGGACTCTTCCTTCCTCCCAGGGCAATCTTAGCATCTTCCACATCCATTCTACTTCTGTCTCCCTCATGCCTCAGCATTTCACCACACACTCCATCAATTCCTGGGGCTTTCGCCACTTAACTTTCTTCACTGCGTCCACAACTTCCATCCTACTGGTTTCTTCCTCTCTTCTCACATCCCTCAGTTTCCCAGCCATTCACCAGCCTCTTACACTCGCATTACTTTCATTCTCTATGTTCAACACGTCCTTAAAGTGTTCCCTCCATCTGCTCACTTTTTCTCCCTTCTCAACTCGTAATCTACCATTTTCATCTTTCACTCCCCAACTAACTTCTTTGGCACCCTGTCTAATTCTCTTTACCTCTTTCCGGAACATTTTCTTACGTTCCCTCGACTTTACACTCAAATTCCTTCCAAATTCCTCATCTACTCTCTTCTTACTCTCATTTACTAATATTTTCACCCTTTTCTTCCTCTCTACATATAACTCTCTCTTCCGTCTCTCAAGTTCTTCCACTCTCCTGTTTTTCATCCACTCAGTATATGCTCTCTTCTTTTGTGACACAGCCTGTCTCACCTTTTCATTCCAACATGCTGTTCCCTGCACCCCCTTTCGTTTTCTCTTCACCTCAGACACCACCTCACATGCTGCACAGATTTCTTCTATGAATATCTTGCACTCACCTTCCACGTCCCCCATCTACTCCAGTTCATAATTACCAAATCGCTCCTCCACTTCCCTTATATTCTGCCTTATTTCCATCCTCTTGTAACCTTTCCACCAAAGCATAAATAACACACAAATTGACATTCACTAGTTGTATCAAAAAATAAATGCTAAGGAAGAAATGCTAGGGAGCTTCCTTGGCCGACGAGAATACGGACCCAGCGCAATGTCAATATTTCTCTGATAAGGTCTAAGTTTTTATTATTTTCGTCGTGTTTCTAAATTTCGAGCTAGTCAATCTGCTTCAACTGTCATTCTATGCCGTTATCAGAGTGTGAAAAGCTGAATGCACAGAAAAAAAATTATGTAACTGAATGAAAGTAATCTGCAATATAATCTTCTTCATTATGGTATTACCGTAGTACTTGAGATTATATTTCTTGTTTTATTTTTTTCTAACAGCACAGGTTTAGGTAGAAGTTGATGTTAAGAAATGAGAAAAACGAAAGAAAAAGAGAACGAGTAAAAGAAAGAAAGAAAAAAAATGTAAGAGGAAATCATCTTGAAATGGCAAGCATAATATACAAAACACCTGACCGAAGAAGAGGCATTTACCATCTGATGGGGTAAATGTACTAAATAAAAACACGTCACATCAACACGTAAGTAAATCTTTCATATGGGCTAAACGCAATAAGATTTTTCTTTAAACTTTTTTCTCTTCTCTATCTCTCTCTCTATATATATATTTATGTATATAATATATATTTGTGTGTGTGTGAGTTAGCGTTGTTCTTTAGCTCACATGTTTTCTCTGATTTTTTTTTTCTGTAGTTAAAGGTGAACACACTAATTAAAAATATACCAGTTCAATAAATCATTGTACTCTAGAAATGCTTCCATAAATTTTCGGGTATGAAACTAATGTATCTCCTTCCATTTTTTTTTTTTTTCGGTCTCTACTTGTGGCACGATGATTATATTAAATCAGAACACATTAACAACAATAAATCAATGTACAGTACTTTATATTTTGCTTCCTTGTACTTTCAGACACCGAGCTAATACAAAACCTTTAAGATCAGATTTTCTTCTTATTAGTTTCAGTAAAGGTGAATGCACACACACACACACACACACACACACACACACACACACACACACACACACACACACACACACACACACACACACACACACACACACACACACACACACACACACACACACACACACACACACACACACACATTAACTGAATAAATAAATGCACAATGAGCTTTCACTTCACAATATCAAACACCATATACTGCTGAGTAAATGCATTTTTTTTGGAGGGGAGGGGGTTAGTAATGGTGAAGCTAAATTAAAAAACTGTAATGCAATAAGCCAGTGTTGCTTTTACGAAGGCAGAACTCAGAAATTTTGTTGGATTTCCAGTCAATACATCTCCATTAAGAGTGTTTTTATTTTCATTCCTCTCTCTCTCTCTCTCTCTCTCTCTCTCTCTCTCTCTCTCTCTCTCTCTCTCTCTCTCTCTCTCTCTCTCTCTCTCTCTCTCTCTCTCTCTCTCTCTCTCTCTCTCTCTCTCTCTCTTATGCCTCTGTTTGGACGCGGGTGAAACTTAAAACTGATAATAACGAGGGTGCAAGGCGTCAAGCCCATTGATTTATACGCCACACGTTCCACACGAGTAGGCCGGCCAGTCTGACTAGGATACTTGCTACTGCAGTTTCTACATTATTCTCCTCTGCATCGTCTTTAATGTTGCCTTCTAACTTTCGCAAGCCGGACCCTGGTGAAAGAGGCGGTGAGTTCTTGTGACAGCGAACCATATTATCGTGGGTTTACTAGACTGACCAACACTTCTCAACTGCCAATTTATTTTTGCCTCCGGCAGGTTATTCCTCGTGTGAGAACACACAGTATGAGGCCAAAAGTTTAATCCAAGCTGTTTCAGTCATTCTAGTAGTTCAGTTACTCTTCTAGGAGCTGCCTAGCATGGGCCAACCGGCCTACTGCAGTTATCCTCTCTTCTTATGTTCTTATGTTCTTATGTAGGCCAACTGGAGACTTACAAATAACTGCTAATTCATCACCAACAGGGGTTCCCATTTGAGGTAAGGGGGAGGGGGAATTATCCCCCGGGGGAAATTTTGGACACTAGGGGGAATTATCCCCTGGGGGAAAATTTGGACACTGGCAATAATTATCCCCTGGGGAAAATTTGGACACCAGGGGGAATTATCCCCTGGTGGGGGGGGAATTTGGACACTAGGGGGAATTATCCCCTGGTGGGGGGGGAAATTTTGGACACTAGGGGGAATTATCTCCTGTGGGGAAATTTGGACACTCCCGGGAGAGTAAACAGAGAAGGCCATAATGACCAAAATAACCTTTCTGATGTGTTACTGCTTGCAAATCTGGAAATTTATGGCAAAATGTTATTTAGCTTTTAGTCTGTCTTTTATAGATAAGGTCAGACTTTTTTTCGTGAGACAATTATCATCCTAATAAAAATGCAAAATCTATAAAACATTTCCAAAACTTGTGAAAATCTTCATAATTCCGGTATATTTCTTGCTGCTACGCGTTAAAAAGTACCACCAAATGTGGGCAAGTAACTCTGAAATCTAGAGTTATTAAGAGTAACGTCCAGAGGGGACTGAAGTCTCCCTTTTAGTTGTTGGGAGGGAATCATCACATTTCTGGCAAATGTAGGGAATGACCAGGAAAAGCTCAGGAACCTCTGACCTACCCAGAGGCACTTACATCGAAAACGCCGTGTAGATAAGCTCGCCATTCTCTCTCTAGTTGTTCAGTAGCGACCCAACTATACCTGTAGTGTAGAAGGTGACAAGTATATATCACTGAAACTATTTGGAAAGATATATTAATATTATCTTGAACCGGATGATATTTAGGTTTCACTTCAACAAGGTATTTATAAGTCAAGTACAAAAAGTGATTGGACTTACAATAACGTGATCATGGAGGCAAGAGGAGAACACCCACAGCTGCAGGTTAAGATATGCAAAACCAATCACTAAGAAGTAAGTGCCTGGGATAACTTAAGCTCAAGAGATACGTCCCATCATCTCACACACTCCTTCCACTCCTCCTTGAAATTCCGATCAGGAAGCCATCTTCTCTCCCACATAACTACACGAAAAATTGCTCTCCTGGATGCATTTTTTTTTTTTTTTGAAGGAGGTGGGGAGCGTATACTAATGGGTTTTCGAGACTGTCTAGCTCCTCCTTATATCAGATTACTTTTACCTATGTCGTTTCATATTCTCATGCATTTTATTTAGGTACTCATACTAACAACATATTAAAAAAAAATGATAAGTAAATAATTACTTAAATAAATGCACGGTAGAGAGTATTTACCCTTTAGCAATGAAATATCAACTTGGTATTTCGTTACAGCAAACATAATACGGGTAGAGAAATCCGGGGAAGCCAGAAACCGATGTCGATATCCGTTTTGATCGTGAATTAATAGCCTCGTATTTCCTTCTAATGCCATACAGGATCATTCAGTTCACAGAAACATACCAAAGCCAAACGGTTAAAAAGACAAATGACTGGAAAATCAAAACAACCTGACCAGCCCTTCCCTTTTAATACTTTTCCCTTATATGTTGGTAAGAAATTACTGGAATTAGTCGTTTTTCCAACAGACAAACTCGTCCTAGGCCAATAGTCTTCCTGCTGTCTGTATTTCCTATGTACTCTCATCTCTGGGATCAATTACGCTTGTACCTCAACATTTTCTCAAGTGAGATTTATTCCTGTTACGATACGAACTCCAACAACAGAAGACGAGAAGATTAGTCCACACAACCGAGGTAAGTAAAATGTAAACGGGTCAAAGCGCCATTATAATTGTCAACATGGAAGACTTTAAATGTCACTGGATCTGTTTTATTCTTATTTATCGGCTGCTATTGTGAGTGCTCTTACAGTGAAAAAAGATAAAACAAATAAGGAAGAGACTTTTAAGTTGTAGTATACATAATAAATCACTAAGGAAGAGATATCAAGGAGCCTCTAAACTCACCAGCAAACGGCTCTGTATCAAGCCTTTTACGCTCTCCCTCCCTCCCTCTCTCTCTCTCTCTCTCTCTCTCTCTCTCTCTCTCTCTCTCTCTCTCTCAAACTAATGTGTAAATCAATGTTCACGCTAATTTATTACACCACACACCGCCCCTGTCCCCACCCCTCCATCTCTTTTCTCTCTGGGCCCACCGGTAACCAAGCAGTCCCGCCCCGTCTCTATATCTTGATGTATCTATCTGCGCATCTATGTTATCTGTTTATATCTATATATCTGTAGCTATCTATTTGCTTTCTCATTCTTGTCTTTCTCCGTTTTCGCTTTCCATTATCCTTGGACTGTGTTAGATTGTTCCGTTGTTAAGATATTCTTCAGGATTGTAAGGCATAGTGAGAGTCCTTGTAAGTTAGTATGTCTATTGGGCTATGGTACAGCAGCAGCTAAGGTCGTGCCTACCAGCACGAAACAAGTAAACAATGAACACCAACACTTGGTTTCGAACCATCAGATTTCAAACCACATTAGGGAAGCTTCATATTCTAACATCCTTCCCTTTACATTTTTTAAAATAGGCTGCCTAAACTACATCATTAAGTTCCACAGTGATCACCAACAGTGTTCACATACATGCGTACCATTAGTAGACACCCATCTCTTGAGGACAATTAGATAATTAAAAGATACGTTCACTCTCACAGGGACGTTACACATACTGATATAAAAACCTATAAACATAAAGCAGAAAAAAACATTATACAGCATATGCAAAATATAAGACAATACATAAAATCATTTTTCTTTTACAAACATATGACACTGAGTAAACCTATCACCATAAAACACATAACAAACTATTATTATAAAGAATGTACACATTAGGAGTACGTGTTCTCCATAACATTGTTACCAAACCTGACCGGAGGCCTAACAACGTGGCCATACCTTGTTTTCGTTATTGCTTTAGGATGTGGTTCACCTTCATATTTGTTCTTTATTTCGCCTCCCTTGACCTGCATCAGAATTTACATCCTCAGAGCTACTTTTATCATGGCTTTGCATGTCCTCTCTGTTCTCGTCCTCACTGATCACATTACCCTCATCTACTTCGATATATGAACCACTGAATGAAGGCTCTCTTGTTAGCTTCAAGTGACACCTGTTTCTACGATAAACCACCCCATCATCTGTCTTCACCTCATACGACCGATCCTTTAACCTCCTAACAACCCTTGCTTTCTTCCACTCCTTAACTCCTAACTTAAAGGGTTTCATCCTAACTACATCACCCTCTCGTAACTCTGGTAGTTCATGGGCACTCCTGTCATAGTAATATGCCTGCTTTTGCTGTAACTCCTTCATTCTATCCAGATCCTCAGTCACAGTTACTCGTGGCCTCAACAAACCATCCTTAGTTGGCAACACTGTCTTGGTCCTCCGACACATCATCCTTTGAACTAGACTAGTTTTCCTTCCTTGAGTCAGGGTATTCCTTATATTAAGTAAAGCAAGATATTGATTCTCACCTGTTCTCAAAGTTTTCCTCAACATTTTCTTAACAGATTTCACTGTTGACTCTGCTTTACCATTTGACTTGCTATTATATGGGGTTATGGTGGTATGCTGAATGCCCCACTTCCTAGTGAATCTACTCATCCCTGAGCAGACAAACTGAGCCCCATTATCACTTACAATCTCATCAGGGATACCATAACGTGCACAATGAGCCTTTATTTTCCCAGTTATAGTTCTCGACCTCGTGTCATATACCCTGTCTATCCCCCAAAAGTTGGAATAGTAGCAAACAGTTATAAGATACTGTCTCCCTTCCAGATCAAACAAGTCAATGCCAGTTCTACTCCAAGGCCGCTCTGGACACTCGTAACCATGAAGAGGTTGTCTGGGATTAGAAATCTCATAAGATCTACATGTTTCACACTCTTGTATCATCTCCTTTATGTCAGCATTCATGTTTGGCCAGTACACATACTCCCAGGCCCTGTGTAAACAACCCTCTATACCTGAATGTCCCATATGAATATCATCCTTAATCCTGGCTCTCATACTCATAGGAATAACTATCCTCTCTCCTCTGAAAATTAAGCCATCTGAAACAGTTAACTCATCTCTGAAATTGAAATATGGGGTCACAGCTGGCTGTAGTTTTGACCTATTTTCTGGCCAGCCATTAAGTATCACATCCCTTAAATTCTGTAGTGCCAGATCATTTCCAGTTTCCTGTCTAACTTCCTCAAGTCTGTTTCCTGGCATTGTTACGTGGTCTACTACCTTTACCTGTTCAGTTTCCTTGCCATAATATTTATCCCCAAAAGGCAAATATGCTCTGCTTAGTATATCAGCAAGTACCATTTCCTCACTTCTTAAATATTTCACCACAACATCATATGCCAGTACTCTTACAAGCATTGTCTGCAGTCGCTTTGGTGCTTTATCTAGAGGTTTCTGAACTATTGATTCCAAAGGCTTATGATCCGTATATACAGTAACCTCCCTGCCATAGGTAAATTGGTGCCATTTCTCCAATGCATATACAATAGCGAGCATTTCCTTTTCTATAACTGCATACCGACTTTCTGTGTCTGATAAGGCCCTACTGGCATAGCAAAGAGGTTTTCCATCTTGAAGAAGAACAGCTCCTATTCCTTGACTACTTGCATCAGACTATATAGAGAGTGGCTTATTAGGATCAAAGTAAGCCAAGACCGGTGCCTGCGTTAACAGTATCTTAATTTCCTGGAAAACTTACTCTGGTTCACCTCTGATTGGCCCTGTGTTGTATCTGTGCTCGTCTTTTCAACCTTCAGCACCTTTTCTGACTCCATCTCTTTCATGTGAGCATTTGCCATTTCCATAGCATTACATATGCTAATTGCCGAAGATAAATCCAATTTTCTCTGGGAAATTAGTTTTTCCCTAATTTTCTCATCTCTCACTCCCATAATAAGCCTGCCCATAAGCAGTTTATCATGCATACAGTCACAAAACCCACAGGTCTTCGCCATGTTCCTAAGTACAGCTATATACTGTTCTATATTTTCATCTGGTCCTTGGTCAGGCTTATTAAACTTAAATCTGTGAAAAAATTCTTTTTGTTCATAAACAATTATTTGCTCAAACTTTTAAATCACATCAGCAAGTAGTCCTCTGTTTTCAGGTGGACCAAACTTCATACTGTTGATAATCTTGATAACATCCAGCCCGATACAATTCTCAAACAGGGCCACCTTAAACTTCTCTAGTCTAAGCTCCATATCAGACAGAACCAAGTAGTTCTCAAATACTTGACGCCATAGTTTCGAATCATCAGCCACATGGGAAGACTGCATGTCCAAACTCCTCGGCGGTGCAAGATGATGGGGCGCAGTCTGTACCCCTTCCACTGCAACCGAAGAGGACCTGTCACCATCCCTGGGGAAGCCAGTACCAGCCCCAGACGCAGTACTAGTGGTAGAGCCGCCTGCACTTCCCGTCTCCATAATGTGGTAACAGCAGCAGCACAGGACACACAGAAGAACCACCTCACCACCAACGTTGATGGGCCCCCACCGCTGCCACCATGTTAGATTGTTCCGTTGTCAAGATATTCTTCAGGATTGTAAGGCGTAGTGAGAGACCTTGTAAGTTGGTGTGTCTATTGGGCTATGGTACAGCAGCAGCTAAGGTCGCGCCTGCCAGCACGAAACAAGTAAACAATGAACACCAACACTGGTTTCGAACGATCAGAATTCAAACCACATTATGGAAGCTTCATATTCTAATAGACTGTTCTTTCTTCATTCTCTGTTTTTTTTTTTTCTTTTCTCCTATAACGCTTCTCTCCTCGCCTTCTATATCTCCTTCACTCTCCCATTCTCCCCTCCCTCCCTCTCACCTGTTGTGCCCCGTGCACAGCGATGACTAGTGCTCCTTCACCTGAGCACAGAGAAGATTTGCCAAATGCTCGGGAATGTCAGTCCTAACACACTAAGTCCGACTTGTTCGTTAGTGAGGTAATAACGATGCAGTCTCATCGCCGAGTTACACAAGCGAAGAACCACAAGCTAGAAGAGGCAGGCGGTAGGTAGGAGAGGGGGAGGGGCAGGAGAGTAGAGGTGCAGGAGAGGGGGAGGGGCAGGAGAGGGGGAAGACCAGCGGAGGGCAGAGGAGAAAACGAGCACAGAGGAATACAAGGGAGTACATAGTAAAGCAAACAGCAACAGATCTATTGTTTCTTACTAGATCGTTTCTTATGAGGCAGGTAACTAACATAAATATTCTATGAGGAAAAGACAAGGATAGAAAGGCAGAATAGGAAGAAAGAATGGGGAGCAGGAGGGAGTAGTGCTTTCGATAATTTGCAAGCGCCTTAGGCCTTACACATAAAAAAATTTCATCACAGTCATAGACAAGGCTTGAACCGCAAACAAGAAGTGGGGAGGTCGAGGTGAGGGGCAAAGGAAGGGGTAATTGCTGGGAAATGGGAAGGGGCAGAGAGAGAGGGGAGAAAGAGGTAAATGGCTTACAGATGAGTCAGAAGAGAGAGAATAACGTTCAATGGGGATGAGTCAGAGGAGGGGAAATATATTCAGGCATGTCAACCCTCACACACCAAGAGGGATACCTCACCGGGTCAGAAGAGAGAACCATAAACAAGCACAGAAGTAAGACCAATGACAACGTGTCGATAGGTAGATAGGAAGGTAGGTAGGTAGTCAGGTAGGTAGGTGCCAACAGTGTCAATAATGTGGACATTATAGAGAATCGCTGCCTACAATGTCGGGTATCGTAGATGATCGTAGATTACTGCTGCTGCCAATATAAACTTGTGAGGCGTTGGATGGCGTGGAGAGTGTATATTTTAGGGGCAAGTTTTTTCTCTGTCTCACTGACCCCCCTGTCTATCTTGTATTGTAAGTGAGGTGAGGTAGAGACACTAAGGGGTTAAGGGGTTTTACTGGGACACAGTTACATCGTTCATGTGATGGACAGAGTGACGTGACCAGGATTGTCAGTGACAGTTAATCCTACCCTCCCCAGTCTCCTATTTGTTCTCTACTCCATCTCATTCACTAATGCCTCCTAGTTTCCTTCTGACTCCCTACACCCGATTTCTGGGTATATTACTGCCGGGCTTCCGGCCTAACTGACGTGTGTGTGTGTGTGTGTGTGTGTGTGTGTGTGTGTGTGTGTGTGTGTGTGTGTGTGTGTGTGTGTGTGTGTGTAGCGTCTGGCGCGCTTCCGACACGTGAGCTAATTGTGTGTTGACACATCATTCATTCTTTGACGTCTAGGGCCATGGGATGGTTTGTGATTCTCTTCCTGATGCACCAGACATTACATACTGTGCTAGTGTTACATATTGTGTTATGATTATATAATACCCCTAACTATTACGTATTGTGCTACTAATGCCTATAATGGAAGGAGTGGGTAGGCAAGGGGAAGGGGGAGCATCACCCAGGTAAATGCGTTTGGGGTATTCGGTCAAATGGAATGCAGAGGATATGAGAGAAGGAAGCAGAGAAGGAGGCAGCATCCAGTCAAATGCCCGCCGGAGTTTGAGGCGAAATGGAATATATAAAGAAAATTCTGAAATATTTTAACTCCTCCAATGCTATGGCGTTCTTTTAATTTTATAACAGCTGACGTCAAATTATTTTACTTAACACAGGGGTAGACTTTTGATGGTGACGGGATTCGAAATTATCTTCTGTTAACAATTTCAGTAAGATGACTCGTTCTTTGTCTATGTTCTAGGTACGTACATCAGACGATTATATTCAGCCACGAGGGTTCCTATAAAGCATGGTGCAGTACTAATTAGGTGTGGTTTATCACGAGGCTGGCCTGTCAAACTGCTGATACTTATGACTGGTTTATTGCAATGTTTACCTATTAATTCACTTCCATTTATCACTTCAAGTCGGCCAATTTGTCTTGCAACCTGACCAGATGTTGCTCATCATTTAACTGGCCAGTTAGAAAGCTGGCATCTGTTATTATTCTGATTACAATGCTCATATAATGAATTTAACTAGATTTATTACCGAAAGACTTTCATTTTCTGTTGCAGCTGAATATTCGGTCGATTCTGTGTCTACTCCACCTTAAAGATTTGATACTTTTCGCGTATGGAATATTTTAGGTAACTCTTTCAAACATATTTATGTACATTACGAAAGCAGGATAAACTTGCTCGATCAGTTCTGTTCAGGGGAGATATTTAGAAGTGGGGGGGGGGGGTGAGGTATAACTTTCAGTAATACCTTGAGTAAAAATGTAAAGTCGTCCTTCGGTGACAGAAATATATACATTTTGAAAAAAATATATATATACGTGTTTACAGTTATTACTATAGACGCGGCGCGCTACTGTGAGGTTGTTATTATCATGCCCTGGCAACCTACCATTCAAAAGTGCGTATGACTTCGTGTTTAATACGAAAAGCATGTGATCCATGTATAATATGCTCGTGTATAAAATATTATTCATGCATAATAATATGATTCGTGTATATTATGATACGAAATCGGACGCACTTTTGAATGGTAGATTGCCAGGGTACGATAATGCCAACCTCAGAGTCGTGCGCAGCGACTATAATCAGGTTTTGAGAGATTTAAGAGTACAATAAAACATCTGATCTTTCGTGTATCACGTACAAATTCCATGAGAAACTGGCTGCCGATCCGGACATTTCAACACATTAATCCTTAAGTCCGATGACGTCTTTTGCATTTTATTCTTGCTATCACCAGTCGACTTTATTTAACTTGAGAAGATTATTCAAAGTGAAGGTGTTAGGTGTATTAATTTACCCCCTCACTACCTAGACACATATCAAGATTAGTACTTGGACTGAAGGGGTTAAATCATCATAAATCCTGGCTAGCTAATGCCCCGAGTCGGATACATATACCAGATATACTCGTATGAGTAATAAACTCTGCTCTTTATTGCTCCCTGTCCTCTCGTCACCAAGGTATTTTTTTTATTCGTATCCCCATCAGCCTTTCTTAATAATGCAAAATATCTCTTGCAGCTGACCTTTCCTTCATCGTCATCATCATTACTACCATCACCACATCAGTACCAGTACCACACCACACCACCACCATCATCATCGTCACCATCACTACTACCATCACCACATTAATACCACACCACCACCAGCAGCTCCATCATCATCATCATCATCACCCTACTCCCACCCTCCCCAAACACGTGAAAGTAATACAGACCATGACCTCACTAATAACAATACCCCCTGTGGGTCGGTTTGCTACTTTGATGACAACCTGCCGTCAGGTTCACCGTTTTAATATACTCTCTCTCTCTCTCTCTCTCTCTCTCTCTCTCTCTCTCTCAAATTCATGTTATCGGTGTAGATTCAAAATAACACTCTGGAATTCAGCCAGTCTCTCCCTCCCGCCAAATACATATAAATAATGAAAATACGCGATGAAATAGATACACAAAAACATGGTTTACTGTGTGTGTGTGTGTGTGTGTGTGTGTGTGTGTGTGTGTGTGTGTGTGTGTGTGTGTGTGTGTGTGTGTGTGTGTAAACTTCCTAACTACTACCTTCATTACTGGTCCTTTCGCAGCAAGAAGTCCGTTCAGGGTGTGGCAGAAGTTGGAATTTCCCCGAGTGCGACGTTGCCAATCTGACCACCAATTATCGGAATATCACTCTGTCTCCCTACCTACCCCCATCCCACCTGTTTCTCTCTCTCTCTCTCTCTCTTGTATATATTTATTATTTATTTTCAACTTCTTTTCCACACCACCTATGAGGTAAAAGTCTAGGCGAGAGAGAGAGAGAGAGAGAGAGAGAGAGAGAGAGAGAGAGAGAGAGAGAGAAAAGTAAGATCTACCCGTTATCATCAACAGTTAAACGTATTACTTCACTGGACCACACTAGCCCGTTAGCCAGTGCTCTTTGAAGGATCCCTAGCAGATGTACCTGACCAATTTTATTTTCACACCATAATATTAACTTACATGCATGTACCTAATAACATCATCATCATCATGATCATCAAGTTTTATTCTTCCTCTCTACAGGGACGGAGGGGAACTATAAATTGGAATATAAAAAAATATATATGAAGAACAAGTGTCCGGTAAAATACTGGGACAGTTTGCGTAAATAAGACAGACAATCAGCATGAAATGTTCCCTTATGTGTTGCTTTTACCATGATAACATAAAAATAGCTTCCATAAGTATCGAAAGGTTACGAACATTTTTTTTTTTTAAGTTACATCATCTTCAATATCGACGAACAATATATAACAGTGTAGAAAATTAGTGTCTCATATCCCAAGTTATACTGCTAATGGTATGGTGCATGGTAGCCTCTAAAACCCACGACAAGATGCAACGAAGAAAGAACTATAAAGAAATCATTACAGTTTTCCACTCTCATTAAGCATAAACGTAAGGAAAATTAAGTAACTTTTTAATTAGAAATGAAGTGCACAAATGGACACTTCTCTTTAGCTGGCTTCGATAATGGTGGGAAGTTAAGGTAGCTGGGAAGAAACAAGAGATGGGGAAAGGCAACAGACTGGGATATAAAAGAGGTGAGGACAGGTATCAGAAGAGAGTTGGGAGTAAAGAAAAGAGGGGGAGTAGATGAGGAGGTGGAGAGGAAAAACTAGAGGTGGAAAGTAGGTACAGAGGTGGAGAATAAAGATAGGAAGAGAAGTGAGGTGGGAGAAAAAGAGAGATGGAGAGAGGTAGCAATGGGGTGTAAAAGCATCCACACTTACCTTTGGCTGGAGCCAGTGGTACTGGGGAGTGCAGTTTGCTGGGGAGGATACATCGTAGCGGGGCACTGAGGCATCTGGGGAGCAGAAGGAGATGGGAAGTAAATATAAGTAGGAAGAGGTAACAGAGGATAGGGTTGAGGAAGGAAAAGGGTTAGATGGATTCGGGAGAGGGTGGGAGGAGTGCAGAGGGAGGAGGTGAAGTTAAAATAAAGATGAGAAGATAGATAGATAGGTGGGGGGAGAAACACGGCAAGGAAATGAGAAGGTCAAGGGAGGGGAGAGAGTTGAAGAAAATGGAGAGAGGGATGGGGGAATCGTGAGAGAAGTGGAGGAAGAGGAGAGTAGGTATAAGGGGAGAACAAGGAGGGGCAGGCTGGAGGGGGGAGAACAGGGATAAGGAAGGCTGGAGGGGGGAAACAAGGAGGGGAATGTTGGAGGAGAGGAGAATATGGAGGCAGATGGAGGGAAGTAGAACAAGGTGGGGGAGGCTGGAGGGGGAGGGGGGAGGCTGGAGGGAAAAGAACAAGGAAGGCGGGATGAGGGAGGGGAGAGAGCTGGGGGGGCGGATAAAGGATGGAGGAAGGAAGAGAGGAAGAGGACCGTGTGGGGAAGAGAGAGAAGAGGGAGGAGGAGGAAGGTGGAGGGGGTAGGTTGGAGGGGTTGTAATGTACAACATAAAGGGCGGCGCAGTCCATCCAACAACTTTACATCTACCTGCTTTATCTTAGTCGTACTCCGCTGGGCACACAAATATCCAGGCAGCCATTACATCAACACTGCAATTGCCTTTCACACCTGATTGTCTTCCTTCATTACCTTAATTTACACCGCGATAACATTACCACAATTTTTACACATCCATTACTGACACCGGTGAAATTTGCTGATGCTGCTTTTTTCAGTAATTATAATAAGTCAACCTAATATCTAATTGTTTTCCACACTACTGACATCGACTGAGGTTGTTCATCTTTTTTTTTTTTTCTTTTAATAACTGCAAATTATTTCGTATCACTCAAAGCTTTCCACTTTCACAAACAACTGTGGTCATTAGTTCCATTACAGTGCCTCAAAGCCATGTTGAAATGCTAGTTTTTCCCTAAATATAACAACGATTAACGTAATATCACAATCGTTTTTTACGTTGATGAAGAGTTACGATTGCCATCACCAGTTTCCCAATAAGAACAACACAGAACATCACACAGTTTTCCCCATTAACGGACACCGTTGCGGTCAATAATTACTTTACCCAGTCTAGGAGTCTAGTTCAAACTTAACGAGATTACGGTAAACTATATACCGAATAGTCAGCAACTCAGCAATATCATTAGTCCATTCACTGAGCGTCATTAATTTGAAAATGAAAAAGGAATTAGTAATAGCAGCTCCAAATAAATATCGGTATTTTTTTTTTTTTTTTTGCCCCGTGAGAAATCTTATAGACAACGCCAAACTTAGCCGGCAAGAACACCCCCCACAAGGAAATGAGAGATGACTGGCGAGAGAGGAAGCTGACCGAGTGAAGCAACAAGTAACAGTTTCGTTTAACCTTAACTACAAGCAGGTATCAGTTTTAAAAAAGAGGGCGGGAGGGGGTTCTTACCTTTTTACCACGCAAAAAATATTACAAATAACGCCAGGTTCAGCCGGCTAGCACTGGCCACACGGGAAGAAAGAAGGACTACGGAAGTGCGGGGTGTGAGACTTCGGAGGGGAGCTGACGAGTGAAGCAACCAGTAACACTCCTGTACGCCTTCTCACTGCGCAGATCCGAGGCTTCGAAATAAGGCGGAAGCTACGATAAACTCTCTCACCGTAACGTCTTTAGTGATTTGTTCCAGCTGACGTTAAGTGATTGTATTTAACTCAGGGTGATTACTGGAATCTGGGATTGTTAGTGCTGTCACAATTAATCGTCTCGTGGTCGAATCAAATAGACATGAGGATTTGAATGAATTCTTTCTCCAGACTCCGCCTCTCTCTCTCTCTCTCTCTCTCTGGGGGGCGCGGTAGCACAGTGGTAGCGCGCTGAGCTTGTGATCGGGAGGTCGCAAGTTCGAGCCTCGCCCGGGCTACCGTTGCCGGGAGGGGTAGCGCCCTCCTGTAACCCAGCGGGGCTATATGGCCTTAGTTGCCTAGCTCGGAGAATTCATTTCTCCATTTCTCTCTCTCTCTCTCTCTCTCTCTCTCTCTCTCTCTGGGGGCAAAGTGGTTCAGTGGTAGAGCGCCTGACTCAAGACCGAAGGCTCGAGAGTTCGTGCCCCTCCCGGGTAGCTTCTTTGCTGGCAAAGGTAACGCTCTCCCGTAACCTAGCGGGGCTATGTGATCCATTAAGGCCTAGCTCGGGAAATTCATCTCTCTCTCTCTCTCTCTCTCTCTCTCTCTCTCTCTCTCTCTAATCAGGTAGAAATCCAAGCAGTCTTGGAGAGGCTATCGGTTCTTCGTATCTGGCACCTAATGATCAGCAGAGGAATTTGAAGAGCAGTAATTCTGAGGAGGAAATGTTTAGGTGGCCCAGGTGTTGCTGCCGAGGGGACTGGGGTACAAAATGAACACTAAAAATAAGGATCAGAAGTAGTAATAAAAGCTGAGGACATAATACTGTACACGTGGCGAGGCTACCTGAAAATAGAAATCAGACTAATTACGGTAACAAACGACCATGAACAGGGAAAAATAAATTAATAAATAAATCTGTAAACAAATAAATATGTACATAAATTTAAATAAATGTAAAGAGATAAATATGTAAATAAGTATAAAAGAATAAATAAAATTAAATATGTAAATAATTATTGATAAAACATCATCAAATATATAAATAAAGAAATGAATAAATAAATAAATAAACAAAACTAAGTATGTAAATAAACAATGTAAAATATAAAAAATTAAAATGAAACAAAGAGAAAAAGCTTGGGGATGGGGGCATATCGGACACTACAAATGTAAGGGAAAGGAAAAACAAAGAAACATGAAGAATGAAGAACAGAATTAGGAAGAAAATAAATGAAGTAGGAAGAATGGTAAAAACTAATTACGATGATGCTTCACAGGAATACTTAAATAAAAGCATACAACTAAGAAATATGGCCAGTCAAGAATGAAAAGAAATTAATTTTTAAAAAGCAGGTAAAAAAAAAAAAAACTGGACGAGGCATAATGCAAATACTAAATAAAGATAACACAAAAATAAGCATCACAAAACATGGACAGTGAGACAAACAATGTAGTAACAAAAAGAAACTAGGAAAAAAGAAAAGGTTCTGAGATGGGGAATACCACCAATAAAAACCAAATAAAGGTAAGAAATAGCAAAGGAACATGGGCAGTAAAAAAAAAAAAAAAAATAGAAAATATATATATTAAGCGTGAAAGAGAACAAACTTAACATGGGATGATGCATAACCTTCAAACTATGAAGCTTAAAAAAAAGTATAAATAGAAAAAGGAAAAATAAGATAACATTTGGGGAAAAAAAAAAACTGCTGGAATATAAACCTCACAATTATACACAACGCCAAAGCCAAAGTCAGTTGTTAAATATATCTCTAACTCTCAACTCAGTACAGCCATCTCTTTAAATCAAGACTTATCCACGATCAGTGGATGGGGACAAAATAACCTTGTCACATTTAGTGCTAGTAAAACTAAATATATACAATTTACTAATAGACAGGTATTGCCAGAATCGTATATTACCTTCAATGCTACAAATATTCCCATTTCCAAAAGTATTGACATTCTCGGCGTCTCCCTTAACAAGGCCCTCAGCTGAACCTCTCATTTTAGATCACTTGCCAAAACCGCCTCAAAGAAACTTGGATTATTGTACAGAGTCCGTAACTTCTTCACTGACGAGCAATTAGTTATAATTTATAAGAGTCATGTGCGCTCTCAGCTTGAATACTGCTCACCCTTGTTGAGTGGATGTGGAGAGGTTGCATTAAAACAAGTAGACAAAACTCAGAACAAAGCCGTTAGCATTATTAATAACCCTGCTATTACTAATAAACTACCTCCCCTACAAGTAAGAAGGAATGTTGCCTCCCCTGAGTTATTTTACATATATTTCTATAGCAAATGTTCAGACGAAGTTGCGTCCATGGTGCCACCTCTCCATGCCTTCCCTCGTGCTACATGGGCAGCTGGCAGCGCTCATGACTGGAATGTCACTCAGCCATACTGCAGAACTTCTGCCTATCAGAATTCTTTCATTCCCCGAACTGCATCTCTCTGGAACTCACTTCCCCAGAGTAGTTTCCCTCCAAACTTCAACCTACTGCTGTTCAAGTTTAACTGTTACAGATATTTTGTGAACAGAGGACACCAGTAATCTGATGCATGAATTTTTATTTTTTTTTATTCATTTGTTTTTCCTTCCTCTGTTCTGTTATTTAAAAAAAAAAAACATAAAAAGAAAAATATATGTGGAAAATAACAGCCGGTTAAATATAGCACCAGTCGAGCATGGCAGCACTCCCAAGGTGGATAGAAAACTGATGATAGGGAGAGCTGGAGCTCCCGTTTCATCAGTCCTCGGGACTAGGTCCTGACCATCCCCCTTTGCTGAACTTTTTCAGTGTTTCAGTAACACAGAGAGTAGGCCAGCATGCTATCCAGTACAAGTTTCTCTAACTATCAACACAAAACTACATGCACAGTACACACTACACTTCCTTTTCCAAAATAAAAATAAAAATCATGGCAGCTCAACACGTGGCCGGGGGGGGGGACCATAAATGCCCCCACCTTCCGCCCCTCTCCCGGTGACGACTCAAGATGCCTAGAACCACTCTCTGACTCTCTTTTTCTTCATTTCTGCAACATTCGCGGCCTTTCCTCTAACTTCGCTCTGTTGAGCACCACCTCTCCTTCTCTAAACCTCACCTTCTTTTTCTAACTGAGACTCAGCTGTCTGAGGCAACCGATAGCAGACCCTTTTCTGTATCCTCCTACCTTCTCTAGACTCATTTCAAAGCAAAGGTGGCTGTTGTGTATATATACGCAACGACTTATCTTGCTTTCGTGTTCCTGAACTTGATTCTTCTGAATTCTCTACACTCTGGCTTCGGCTTTCCAGTCTTTCTCTGACTAAATATATCTGCGCTGTTCACTTATCTCCTAATTCTACTGACTATCAAAAATTCTTCGACTATCTTACTTCTACGATGGAACACATTCTATCCATTTCTCCTTTCTCTGAAATCTCCATTCTAGGAGATTTCAATGTTCACCACCACCTTTGGCTCTCCTCTTCTTTCACTGATCCACCTGGTGAACGAGCCTACACCTTTTCTATCCTTAATGACCTAGAGCAGCTTGTAAAGCACTCTACCCGTATCCCTGACCACCTTGGAGAGAGCTCCAACATACTTCACCTCTTCCTTACAACCAATCCTTCTGCTTACACTGTTAATCTTTTCTCTCCGTTGGACTCCTCCGATCACAACCTTATCATTTAACCTGTCCTATCGCTCTGGTACGGCCTGTGGACCCTCCAAAGAAACGTCGTCTATGGCAGTTTGGAGCTGCGGATTGGGAGGCCCTCAGGCAATACTTCATTGATTTTCCGTGGAATGATTATTGCATCCATGGCCGGGAGCCATCTGACTGTGCCTTGTGCATTATGGAGGTTATTCTCCCGGGCATGGAAGCATACATTCCTTTTTTCACACCTTTTGACTAATGCATGAAAGCCTTGGCTTAATCACACTTGTTCTAATGCTGTCCACAACAAGAAGAGGGCCTATAAAATGTACCAGAGCCAACCCACCCCTGAATCGCATCTTTTCAACGTTTCTGCCCGGAATTGTGCTAAGTCTGTTCTTCGCTCTGCTAAAAATAATTTCATCCCTACTAAATGCTCTCAACTCTCCAACTTGAATTCTTCCCACTCCTTCTGGTACCTCGCCAAAAACCTTTCTAACAACTTTACCTCATCATCCTTCCCTCCTCTTTTCTACTCTGATGGCTCCGTAGCCATTTCTTCTACTGATAAAGCAGATTTCTTCGCTCAGACTTTCTCCTCCAATTTCACCTTAGACGATTCCAGTGCTGTTCCTCCATCATTTCCTCCCTCTGACTTCCTCATGCCTGACATTAAAACTTCTTCAGCTGATGTATTTTCTGCCATCACAGGCTTCAATACTAATAAGGCATAAGGGCCTGATGGAGTCCCTTCTGTTGTTCTCAGGAACTGTGCTTCTGTGCTTACACCCTGCTTAGGCAAAGTCTTTGCCTTTGTCTATCAACTTGTACCTTTCCTTCTTGCTGGAAGTTTGCTCTCATTCAGCCAGTCCCAAAGAAGGGTGACCATTCCCAACCTTCTAACTATCGTCCAATTGCTTTAACATCCTGTATCACAAAAGTTTTCAAATCAGTTCTTAATAGAAAAAATTTAAAGCATCTTTCCTATCACAACCTTCTCTCTGATCGTCAGTATGGGTTCCGTCAGGAACGCCCCACTGGCGATCTTCTCACCTACCTTTCAGACTCCTGGTCAACCTCCTTTCGGGACTTTGGCGAAAGCTTTGCCATTGCACTTGACATCTCAAGGGCTTTCGATCGAGTCTGGCATAAACCTTTATTTCCAAACTGAAACTCACGGTTTCTATCCTTCTATCTGTGCTTTCATCCCTAGCTTCCTTTCTGGTCGTTCTATAGCCGCTGTTGTAGACAGCCATCGTTCTTCTCCTAGATCTATCAATAATGGTGTTCCTCAAGGCTCTGTCGTATCACCAACTCTCTTCCTTTTATTCATCAATGACCTTCTGAGCTGTACATCTAACCCTATTCACTCATAAGCTGATGGCTCCACCCTTCATCTTTCCATTCGGTTCCCGCAATGTCCAACTCAGCAGTTACTTCAACAAACAAGGGATGAGTCTATGGCACACCTATTGTCTGACTTGGCTTGTATCTCTGACTGGGGTAAAAATAATCTGGTTGTTTTTAATGCATCAAAGACTCAGTTTTTACACCCATCAACCCGACAAAATCTTCCACAGGTATACCCACTAATGTTTAATAATATTCAGCTTAATCCTGCATCATCCTTGAACATGCTTGGGGTTTCATTTACTTGGGACTTATCTTGGAAAGATCATATTACATCTCTTGTAAAATCTGCTTCCAGGAGATTAGGTGTGCTAAGCTGACTCCGTTCCTTCTTTACCCCTGTACAATTGTTGACTCTATACAGGGGTTTTATCCGCCCCTGTGTGGAGTACAACTCTCATGTGTGGGGCGGCTCTCCACACACAGCTCTTCTCAATAGGGTGGAGTCAAAGGCTTTTCGTCTCATTAACTCTCCTCCTCTTACTGACTCCCTTCAACCTCTGTCTCTTCGTCGCACTGTTGTATCTTTATCTATTTTCTATCTCTATTTCAATGGTCACTGCTCCTCTGAACTGTCTGCGTGCATTCCTCCACCTCTACAACGGGCACGTATCACCCGTCTAGCAGCAAACTCTCACCCCTTTTCTGTCCAACCCTCTAATGCAAGAGTTAACCGTTACTCACAGTCCTTCATTTATGCAACAGGTCATCTCTGGAATTGTCTCCCTCTGTCTGTGTTTCCTGCTTCCTGTGATCTCCAGTTTTTCAAACGCAGTGTGTCCAGGCATCTCGAAATGATCGGATGTTGAATTTGGCTCTCTCTTATATTTTATTTTTCTCTTGGAAGGAACAATACCTACGGGCTCGCGGCCTTTGGTTCCTTCTTCTTCGCATAAAAAAAAAAAAAGAATAGTGCACTAAATCCAATGGCAGGTCGGTTGTTCAATATAATCCGGACATACAGGTTTATAAATAAGAGATGAATTAAGTTAAAAAACCATCCCCTCTCCCTTCCACAGTACTCCTCTTACACCTCTCCGCCCCCTTCCTTCCTCTCCATCCTTCCCTCTCTCACCTCGTCCTCCTCCTCCCCCATGCCCTCTGCCCCATTCTCTTTATCTCCCTTCTCTTCTCCCAGCCCATGGAAACTCTGACAATCTTTAGAAGTACCCCTTTCCCCTTATCTCTCTCCTCTACTCGTCCCCTCCCTCTCTCGCTTCCATTTCCTTGCACTCGTCCTCTGTCCCCTCTCTCTCCCATGTCCCTTTTCCACTCCTCTCTTCCCATCACTCTACCCCTTCTTCCTTTCCTTCACCCCCATCTGTTCTCTCTTCCTTCTTCTTCTCCCCTCCCCCTTCGCTATCCATTCAACACTCGTCACCTTACTCTCCTCATCCCTGCAGCTTTCCCCTCACCCCTCTTCGCTCCTTCGCCCCTGCATATCCCCCTTCCTCCTTTCCCACCCACCCACCCGAAAAACAAACAAAAAAATGCGATGGGGCAATCTATCTCGATTTGTTCTCTCTATCTGCCTGCCTCTCTCTTTATCGTTCTCACCTTATTAAGATCCGTATCTGATTATGGCCGTGGATCTTTAGTTTACCTAATGTCATCCTTCTCCTCGTCTGCATTTTTTTTTTTTTTTTTTTGCTGGTTTTGTCATACCTATTAGACTGGAATGCTCTTCTCTTTTCTGATAGTGTTGATGTTCGGTCGAGTTCTTGCCTCTTTGTAAACGCACACTTCTAATTTGCACTGGAATGTTTGCCTTTGACATCTAATCGCTTACAACACACTGCCGATAAGATCAGCCATTGCCTTCCCTGCAGGTGTCCTATTTGAAGTGATCACTTCTTGTTGCAGCATTAATTACTATAATTACTCTTCATTTCTCTCTAGTGCCTACTTACCTTACACGAACGGTTCCTTCTACAGTACATGAACACTTTTATACAAAGAGAAGGAACCATAGGCCTAAAATCTGCAAAAACTTTCCCCTGCCATACTAAGACAGAATAAAGATAATTTTAGTTCGAGATTTCTGAACACACCTTGAGAGATTGGATATTGCCAAAGGTAAAAGAAAGAATGAGGAAGCTTATCCCAGAGTTGATGTATTATGTAGTCATTGAATCAACTAGCAACGGCCTTAATTTCGCCTGATGATATATATATATATATATATATATATATATATATATATATATATATATATATATATATATATATATATATATACACAGTATATCTCATCTGAAATAAAGCTTTTCTCAGATGGTTTGAATTCTCTAAGAGCTTTTCAACCAATCTCAGAAAAATACTTAATTTTTTACTGAACTTGGAAACACACACACACACACACACACACACACACACACACACACACACACACACACACACACACACACACACACACAGTTGTCAATCTCCCGTCCCTTGAACCCAGCCTCCTCCCATCCCACCCCCTCTCCCCTCCCATCCTTCCCATTGCTTATCTGTCTTCCTGTGGTGCCTGCTGTATCATCGTCTTTTAATTATCCTCGTCTGTATCATGACAACCCCCAACTCTCTCTCACTCACTTTATTGTTATTTATTAGTTCTGTAGTTATCTTTTTCTGTTAATTCTGTCTCCCTGTACCGACTGTTGTACCATCTCCATTAAATCATCCCAGACTATTATGGATATTCCTATCTCTCTCTGTCTCTCTCTGTCTCTCTCTCTCTCTCTCTCTCTCTCTCTCTCTCTCTCTCTCTCTCTCTCTCAAGTCCTGTACTCCCATAACTTCATGTAATTTTCTCATGCTCCCCCCGATACGCCCGCGACATCAGGCTAAGAGCATGACTTTATAGATGATTTGGCCGCAAGCAAAACAGAAGTGTGTGTGTGTGTGTGTGTGTGTGTGTGTGTGTGTGTGTGTGTGTGTGTGTGTGTGTGTAAGAAACCAACAGTCTCAATCACGTACGCACACACCCCTCATCATCACGTCCCACAGTGTGTTATTAACCTTGTATTATCTGCAATGACATGCCCTGCAACCAGAAGTCAGGGGTCGCTTCATGTTACTAAGTGGGGTGGAAGTATTAAGTGGAACAAGTGGGGTGGAACTTTCCCCTGGGTAGTGAGGAAAAAAATATTACTCAGTAGGAAAAAAAAGATTACTCCACTGAAAAAAATTACCCGTATAAGAAAAAATATTACCTGCATAAAAATATTATCCCATAGGAAAGAAAAGATTACCCCATAGGAAAAAATGATTCTCATATGAAAAAAATAGTACCAGCATAAGAAAAAATTATAATCCACAAAGGAATAAAATTACCCGACAGGAAAAAATGATCCGTATAGGGAAAAGATATTACCTGCAGAGGGACAAAATGTTTCCCGCTCAAGAAACTATTACCCTCAGAGGGGAAAAACATTACTCGCATAAGAAAAAATATTGCCTGTATAGGGAAAAAAATACTACTTCCTTACTCCTTGTTTTTTATGTAAGACGACTTGGGCTTGTTAACACGCAAGTCAGAAGTGGAGATATTCTAATTAGAACTGTCCAAGCGTATAGGTAAAGACAAAGGCAAAAATCATTCCGTGTTACTAGTCAACAATTAGGGTATTCTGTTAATTACCGTCAGATACATTACGTCTGGCAGTAAGAAACAACTTACCCATAACGTGGTTTAATGAACCCATGTGTTTTTTCTAGTTCTTGTCCAACCTACAGGTCTGAACTACGGGCGTCAAAAAATGATCGATTCCGGCCTCATCGTGAACAGGCGCTTATAGGATCGAGGGTATGTACTCTAGGATGGGAATATAGCAATCACACCGCATACCACTTGTGTTGCAGTCTCGAACAGTACCTTCTACGGCACTGACAGGGGTGCATGTCAAAATGGAAGTGTTATGTTGGGTATGACTGTGGCTATTCGACTTAGTATGCAGGTGTCCTGGGAGGAAAGGGGATAACTTTAGGAAATGTTATATAAAGGAACTGTGAGGAGAAATTGCTATATCAACACGGGTCCAAATCTCAACCATTATAGAGCTGCAGTTATTGGTGCCCTTATGGGAGAATTGTGAGGGAGATCATTTTGCCCATTAGGTCTTTTTTTTTTTTTTTTTTTGTTTGTGGCTACATAATGATTGAAACTTTGACCCATATTGAAATAACAGTTTTTTACTAAGAATTCCCTCATCTATAATTTCCCAAAGTTATGCATTTTCCTACGAGGACTCCCTGTACATCATCAGTATGACCTGACAATGAGCGAACATACGGTATACAATATAGTCTAATATGATGGGACTTACCACCGAAACAGCTCGGGCGGTGGTCGGGAGAAGAATGAGTTTTCATTGAGCCACGGTGATTCCACTGGCGAACTAACAAGGTTTACTAACGAGATTACCTAACAAATGACGATGATAACGATAATAATAACAGTGGTAGAGATGATACACTACACCCTTTTTACTCTAACGTGGCCTAAAATTGCCATCTGTCCGTCGTGCTTGCTGAGTTGTACCAAGAGAGTAACACTAGAATATAGTGCTTGTCACGAAGAAGTGCTGTGAAAAGGATGTGTAGCCGTAGTACTGTCTTCTTCTACAGCTGGGCTACTTGAAATAAGCTGCAGAAAGTAAAAAAAAAAAAAAAAAAAAAATCAAGGCCATGTTAATGTGAAAGGACTATGGCAAGGTTTATCAAACAATGTTACTAAGTAACTAGGGTACATATAAGGAATAATAACAGGGGTTATCATATTGGCTCCTACACCCCACTAACCAAACCACCATTAACCTACCATTTAGGGGGAGGCGGTGGCTCAATCGGTAGAGAGTTGGTTTGTAGTCCTAACGGACCCGGGTTCAAATCCCGCTGGAGCAGGGAACAGTTTACGGATTTGAATTTCATAAAAACAGACTTTACTGATCTACCAGAAGACCCGTCGACATGTCGTAAAAATACCCCCGCTAATACCAATACACCAGTCCCGTATGAGACAGCCCTAGCATGTATTCAGTATGGACGGTGGGTGTTAGCGCCGAAGTGGTGACATGTGGAGGTGTGCGGTACGTAGGAGGACTACTGGGCCTTGAAAGCAGGTTGTGAAGCCTATGCCCAGAGTCGGTCACATAAAAAAAAAAAAAAATACCACTAACAGTTCACGGTCGTCAGTAGCGTGCCGTAACTGTACTCTCGCCCCGTGTTAATTTAATTCTACGACACTCTCAATCCGGCACGCTACTTGGATGTGTGGGTGTTGGACGGTGAGGAGGGAGACGAGAGAGTGTACAGGGTGGTGGGAGGGGTGGCTGGAGAAGCGGTGTTGGTGAATGGGGGATGTGAATGGTGATGGGAGTGATGGGGGTGGGGGGGGGACACGAAAAATGGTAGGGGGCGGTATGGGTGGAGGGGAGATGTGAACGGTGGTGGGGGGGGGGACACGAAAAATGGTAGGGGGCGGTATGGGTGGAGGGGAGATGTGAACGGTGGTGGGGGACTGTTTATGTGGGTGGGAGATGTAGATGGTGATGGGGAGTGCAATGGGGATGGGGAGAGAGGGCAGAGAGTGTGCCTGAGGGGCAACGCTGGCTATCTGTGTAATTGGATCAGTCTCTTGTGATGATGGGAACATTTTATGTCTGTCAGTCTCGCCTACTTATCTGTCTGATTAACCCCTCATGATAAGGCACTTTTCTCTCTACTCAGCAACGACCCTTCCTCACACCACACACTACTTTCTCAAATAACAAGTGACGATATAAAGGCTAAAATAATTCATGCTGTCAAGAGTTAAATCATACCTCTGACTTGTAAGATTTCTCAGTTAAAAAAATAAAATCATGGGACTCGCCGAAACGAAATAATTACTCGTATATTGACAATACCACCTGCGAGTATTAAAATATTCTTCACCCTTTAAGTGCTATGATTTCTCTCAGCAGAACTAAATCGTCTGGATTTAATCTGAATACAAAATAGCAAGGGGTTTAGTCAAGATGGTTTTAACCCCCTGATGGCTATGATTTCTCTTAGATGGAAATCGTTTGGCACCAGATTATACATAACGAATATCGAAGTGCGTCCACACCAACAAAAAACTCAATAGAAAAAAAAAAGGATACGTTTATGTAAACCTACAGAACATGGTGAATGTTTCTGGCGTATCCGATAAAGCCAGGATTCCGGAGGCTTGAGTGATGAGTGAATGGAAGCGTGGCCCATTGGACTGGGCAAATTTGGGCTGTCTGGACATTGCTACTCCTCACCTTGCCCTTGGGTGGGAAAGGAGTTCCGGATGATAATAATGATGATGATGATAACACAAGTGAATAACAACTTAATGCTGCTTAATCGGCAACCAGAAAATTTTTATCTGTATTTTCGTGAACCCAGTCCTGATCACAGAACATGCACCCCGTTCCCAGAGACCCAACGATCAGGTCTGCAACGCAGCAACAGATGGCGCCACACACCATCGTATATCACCACTCGTGTTGATGGTGATGTGAGATGTGCCACGTTCCCCTCCCCAGTTCCTCCCTCCCTCCTCTCCCCTCCCCTCTACAGGCTTCCCAGTCCCACTTCTCTCCTATGTCTGCCTTACCTCCTCCCCTTCCTCTTTCGATAGCTTCTCATCCTTTCCCTCACCCATCTACTCTTCTCCCCAGGCATTCCGTCCTCCTTCCCTGCCCTTTCCACTCTCCCACCTCCTCTATTACCTCTCCCCCTATCCCCTTCCATTTCCCCTTTCTCATTCACCTATTCCCTCTCCCTTTCCCTCCTCTTCCCCTCCCTTTCTACAACCTGTGTATCGTTACCTCGCAAGCCGCCACATATACACGTGAGATGCCACAACTCCCCTCCCCTCCCCTCCCACTTCTCCCTTCCCTTCCTCTCCCCTCCCCTCCCCTCCCACTTCTCCCTTCCCTTCCTCTCCCCTCCCCTTCCCCTCCCCTCCCCTCCCCTCCCCTCCTTTCCCCTCTCCCTTCCCTCCTCTCCCTCCCCTACTTTATGGCCGTCTTCCTCACTGGCGCCACCTTGATTAACCTCCAAGCCCTATCGCCTCCACTGCCCCCTCCCCCTCCATCACGCCCACTATCGTGTTTCCCCTCCCCTCCTCTCCCCTCCCCTCCTACTCTTCCAGCATTCGCCACACCTTTATCTCTCTCACTTTTACGTCCCCATCCCCCCCCCCCTCCGTTCCTCCTCATCTAATTCCGCCAATCCCTCAGCCTCCATTCCCTCTCTCCAGCCCTTGCTCTCTCTCACTCATTTTTTCCTCCCCATCCCCCCCCTTTTCTCTCTCTCTCTCTCTCTCTCTCTCTCTCTCTCTCTCTCTCTAATCCCACATAAAATCGCCTTTCACACTCACTCAACCCGTCCTTCATCCAATAAGTTCTATCATTGTCACTCCTCCTCCTGATCCTGCCCCTAATGCCACACCAACCCTACCTCATTTCGCCACCTCCCTCAGACACAGCTCCACCGTTTTCACCATTAAATCCCAAGCGGTATTTATCTCACATTTCAAGCAGGAAAAAAGAAGAAAAATGCAAATCCTCTGCAATCTACATCAGCTTATCAATGCAAGACTACCTACTGCCCCGACTACCTAGTCCTCTTTTTCATTGCTAACCCTCTACTCTACTTAAGCACCTTAGCCTTGTTTTTCAAGGCACGCCTATTATTTTCTGCTTTTTCCCCTTCATCTCCAACCCGAAAAATTCTTCCTCATACCCATCTGTGTGTGTGTGTGTGTCTCCTGTCCTTATCTCCCTTTTCTTTCTTACCCTCTCTCCTCTCACGTCCCATCTACTTCTCTCTTCCTTCTACCTTTACCTGCCCCTTCCCACCTCTTACCTCTCTCCTTTCCTCCTTCTCCTTCCATAGTCCTTTACCTTATCCAGTCTCACCTTTTGCCTGGATTATCAAACTCCCTCTCCCTTCCATCAGCCTCTCTTCCGTCCCTTTTTCTTCCCCCTCCCCACCCCTCCCTCTCGATTTCCCTCTCCCCCTCCCCTATCCTGCATCCTGGTGTGAGTATAGATTAGCTCTAACTAAAGATCTTCTCAAGTTGTGTGTGTGCATGTGTCTATGTATGTGTGTGTGTGTGTGTGTGTGTGTGTGTGTGTGTGTGTGTGTGTGTGTGTGTGTGTGTGTGTGTGTGTGTGTGTGTGTGTGTGTGTGTGTGTGTGTGATGCTCAACTATATACACGCTCCATTGCACGCGGGTTCATTTTCCTCCATACGAGTACACACACACACACACACACACACACACACACACACACACACACACACACACACACACACACACACACACACACACAGCTTCTGGCAGTATGCAGAAAAAATGCCTGAGTTGCTATCTGTCCTATCATTGCTTAAACCGAGATAATCATTAACAATTTAGCAGGTAACGCTTTTCTTCAGGTGTATGTAATCGCCTGAGGGTTATTCAGAAAAACGTACTTGAATGGCCACTAACTCCCCTTCTCTCTCTCTCTCTCTCTCTCTCTCTCTCTCTCTCTCTCTCTCTCTCTCTCTCTCGCCAATGCTTGGTATTCCGACAAATCTAAAAGGCACTTATTCTAGGCGGTCCGTCGGGGTTTCTCTTCTGCTTCTGAATAATTATAAAACTTGTCTCATTGGCTGGGTCTGGGGTGTGACTTGGGTGTGGGGCAAAGGGAGAGGCAGGAGGAAGGGCAAGGGGGGCAAATTGAGGCAGATAGAGGGCAAGTGCGAGGTAGAAAGAGCGTGAGGGGCGAGGCAGGAGCAGTGAGGCAGTGGAAGGCAGAGGGGTAAGGCAGGAAGGCAAAGGATGACAGAAGTAAGGTTTGGAGGGTGAGCAAGGAAGGATAATGGGTGAGGAAGGGGAGGACAGGCAGAGAGCGAGGTAAAAGGTGAGGCAGGGCAGGGTGAGGCAGAGGGGTGAGGCAAAGAAGGAGGGGGGGAGGGAGAGCTTGACGGTTTGGTGGGGTGATAAGAGGAAAGGCATTTTGTGTGTGTGTGTGTGTGTGTAAGGGAGAGAGAGAGAGAGAGAGAGAGAGAGAGAGAGAGAGAGAGAGAGATACTGCTGCATAACTCTGGGTATGCATAAAGAGGAGGGCACGTGGCGGGGAAAGGAGGGGGAGAGGAGAGGAGGAAGATGAGGGAAGGAGTGATGGAACGTGGAGGGAGGCGGGGAGGGACGCGGGTGAGGTTGGGAGGAAGGGGAGAAGGTGTGCGGTTCAGGGTACAGAAGAGGCTGGGGAGGCGAAGAGGCGAAAGGGAAAGGGGGAGGCGATGAGGTATGGGGAATATGAAGGAGAAAGTGTGGGGATAAAGGGAAGACAGGGAATGGAAGGAAATAGGAGAGAAGGAGGGGAGAGAGGGTGGGATGAGTGGGAAGGGAGAGAGAGAGAGAGAGAGAGAGAGAGAGAGAGAGGGAGAGAGAGAGAGAGAGAGAGAGAGAGAGAGAGAGAGAGAGAGAGAGAGAGGTTGAAGTGGAGGGAAGGGAAGATATAGTAAGAATTCTAAGGAAGAAGAGAAAGAAAAATTTAAGTAGAAGGACGAAGGACAATAAAAAGAAGAAGGGGAATAAAATATGAAAATGTAAGGGAAGAAGAATTGGGGAGGAAATGAGAAGATGAAGAGGTAGAGCTGAGAGGACCAGAAGATGGGACTGAGAAAGATAAAAGAAAGGAGGAAGGAAGAAGAAGAGAGAAGGAGATTAAGTGAAAAAGAGGATGGAACTGGATTAGAGGAGGGAGGAAAAAGGAGAAGAAAGGATGAGGATAGATTATAAAGAAGAAGAGAAAGTTAAAGGTGAGAGAGGAAGAACAGGAAGAGAAACGGGAGCAGGAAGAAGGAATGAAGGTAAAGGTGAGGGAGGAAGTAGAGGAAGAAACAAGAGGAGAGGAGGAAGACGGGAGGCAAAGGTGAGCGAGAGAGAGGAGGAAGGTGGTCATTTCCTCTACGTGTGAGTCCCCACCCAGTTTGACCTCTTGTCGACCCCTCTCCTCTCCCTCTCCCACTTTCTCCTCTACCTATTCTCTCGTCCTCCTCCTTCTTCTCCCCGCACGTTTCTCCTCTCCCCATCTCTCCCTCACCTTTCCCACCCTCCCTTTCTCCACAACTAACCCTTCCCTTTAACCTTTCCATCCTCTCATTCCCGCATCCCCCCCTCTCTGTCTTCCCTCCCCTTCTTCTCCCTTCTATTCCCTCTCCTCCGTCTGCCACCTCTTCCTTCTACTTCCACCCCTTCCTCCGCTCTTCGCCCTCCTTCTTTTCCTCCCGCCTGCCTTTCTGCCTTCCCTACACGCCTCTCCCTCACTTGTGTATCTTCTGCCATTTACAGGGTCTTTCCTTCCTTTCCCCTGCACACACACACACACACACACACACACACACACACACACACACACACACACACACACACACATACATACTGAGAACCTCCCAAAACAAACTAGACACAATGATATAATAAAGAAGCAGTAGAGACAATATCAGTATAAAATTTAAACTATACCTGTACTAGATAAATCAATCAATCGCTGTCTTCGCCGCCACAGGGACGCAACTATCATCTCCACCTACCTCACCTCACTAACACATCGCAAAGGCATGGTTTACACATCATCTCAAACTAACGCTCTCCTTGCGCACGCGCGCGTGCGTGCGTGCGTGCGTGTGTGTGTGTGTGTGTGTGTGTGTGTGTGTGTGTGTGTGTGTGTGTGTGTGTGTGTGTGTGTGTGTGTGTGTAAGAATTTTTCACACAGGAGCTACTATTCAGGAACGCATAAAATTGCCTTTTTAGTTACACTGCTTGCTTTACTCCACCCACCAGACAGTGCCCCTCTCAGCTTTGGATGCTTCCCAAACTCTTCGTTTCAAGCTTAATTTCCAGCGAGGCACGTTAAGATTTTCGCTTAAGTTACTTATGCAAAGAATGTTGATTAAGAAATTCATAAAAGTTTATTCTGCACAGTAAATTTTTGTATTTTTTGGACGGTATGTAGATGTGAAAAAGGATATAAAAAATACAAGCCAATTATAATAAACAAAAAATATCCCTATTATTTTTTCTTTTTTTTTCTCCTAAGCCTATGAGAATAAGTTTGTTACAGTTCTTAATAAATTAATGAATGCATGAATTAATGAGAGAAACAATGGCTTGTGGTGACTGGATTGCACGCTCCTGACAAGGTTGGGCTGTTCTACCACCTATTCCAGGAGTGTTCTACCAGTCATAAGTGGGACTCTGTAGCGCCAAGAAACTTTCTGTCACTGGTAAAGCGACCAGCCTCCACTCAGTGATACATATACGAGTACACGAGTGACAGGATTTTGAAATATATGGTGTGGAATGCATTTTGCATCGTGCTTTGTTGGAGTGCTGTTATCTTTGAGTGTGTGTGTGTGTGTGTGTAAGTCTATATGTCACTGCAAGAATTCAACAACGTGCCCACATGTGAGAACCCACGCCAGAACATACCACTATACCCTGTTTGATATCCAGCCCCTAGTGGGATCGAACTCAGGGCTAGGTGATTGATGAGCAAAAACGCTACCCACCCGAACACAAGAGGGTCCACTTACGACTGAGTGAGAGTGGCAATAACGGCAACTATGATGGTGATGTGGCACGCGTCTCGTATATAAGCAAGGGACATGTCAGCTGGCGATTTAGTGTTGTTCCATAATCCGGAGGGGGTGCGTGCAAGACGCGCTGCTAGGCCTGAGCCGTAAATCCTGCTTGATGGGGCCAAGGGGTGAGGCAAAATGGTTTATAGGCTGTTTTTGTTTCTTCCGAGTTGTGTGTTCGGGAGAAGGGGGGAGAGGGAGTGTTCTGTGTTTGGTGTGTGTGAGGGGTAGTATATGCGTGTATGTAAGGGGATGGGATGTGAGTGTGGGGCGGAGCTGTGTTTGTGTGTGGAGGAGAGGGATAGTTTATGTGTGTGCGTAGATGGAGGGTAACTGTAGGGGAGGGGGGGATGATGCTTCCGTGAATGTATACAGTACACGCTGGCTTAGATATGAAGGCTGAATTTACTATTTCTTTTTCTTCAAGAGAAGGAATATTACGAGCCCCCTGTACTGTGTCGGTATGTTTGGTTGTGTATACATCACACACTAACAAGGTGGATGTATTAGAGGTGTGAGTAAGATACAGTGGCATATATATATATATATATATATATATATATATATATATATATATATATATATATATATATATATATATATATATATATATATATATATATATATATATATATTGTTACGGAACAGAGAAAGATAATGTACACTTTAAGTGAGAATACTAAAAATCACTACTGTCCCGTAAAGTTCCAGGTTCAAAACAAAAGAGTTAGGTAAAATTACAAGTTAAAGTTTAATGCTCAAACTAACAACAAAACATTCAGGACTCATAAGGATAATGTAATGGCAAAAAACAGGTTAAATATATGGTTAACTGCAATAGCCTCTATTAACACGAAATTAGCATGAGTAAATTTATCTAAGTCAGCCCTGTTAAAATGAGATACCAGATAATACTCAGTGAATGCCAGATATATTATTACAGATGAAAAAATATTATTAATGATGGTTGACAATAAGAACCTTTACATAAATTACAAAAACCTTACTAGGCTTAAGAATTAACCTTATGCTACACAGTACAAGAAAAAATGCAACAACAGTTATACTCAAATTACACACAGCTGCTAGATGGTTGGAGACTTCCTGAGCACTCACAATAATAACAACTGTACAGGGGAGGACAGAGATGTGAGCAAAATGAGGAGTAGATCTAAGTGGCAATGATGCAGAGACTGAGCTCATTATATAGGGGCCAGCAGAGCTTGATACAACTTGTAAGAAGGACGCGCAAATGAAGCCATGGGGACAAAGAGTTGACAATCCCGCTCTGAACAACAGAAAGAACGACTTACTCTACTATAACGGTAGAAGGGGGGGAGTGAGGTAGAACACGCTCGTGATCAAACAGGCAGCACACTGTACGTTAGAATTACACGAAGGATGATGAAATCATAGGCTATGTAACACCTCCCCACAAAGAAAAAGAAATTTACAAAGTTAATTTCTTATTACTCTAAAGCAATCTGTCTAAAGTCTAGATATGCAATCTGCAATAACATTTTCTTTCCTAGTGTTACAAAACATGAGATCTCCCTAGCACGTTCAGTCATAGGTACTTGCCAGTATCCCTTTAACAAATCAAACTTACTCATGTACCTAGCCTTTCCGATCTTGTCTATGCAATCTTCCACGCGAGGGAGAGGGTAAGTGTCTGTTTTGGTTATCTGATTAACACGTCTGTAGTCGATGCAAAGCCACTGTGACCCACCCGGCTTAGGGACCAGAGTGACAGGAGAACTCCACTCGCTCTGACAGGGCTCAATCATCTTGTGGTCCAACAGGTAGCCAAGCTCCTTCTGGATGAGAGGAACTTTCACTGGGTTCACACGGTAAGGAGGCAGTTTAATTGGCTTTGCGTCTCCAACATCGACATCATGCATCAACACAGTGGTTCTTCCTGGAGTAGCACGGAACACTTGCGGGTACTCTTGCAGTAATGCCGAAAACTCCTGCCTTTCCTCGGGAGGTAGATGAGAAAGCTTAGTCTGGAGATCATTCATGATATCAGGATTCTTCCCCAAACTATCACTCAGGCTCATACTGCATGGGAGAGCTTCACTTGCAGACTCGGGTGGAACAGCTACAGTGCAGACTGGATTATTTTCGTCCTGCCTGTGATATAACTTTAGCATGTTGATGTGACAAAGTTGCTTGTTCTTTCTACGATCCGGTGTGGCAATGACATAGTTGACATCACTGAGTTTCTTCTCCACGGAATAAGGACCACTAAACTTGGCTTGAAGAGGTTGCCCATGCACTGGTAGCAGAATCAAAACCTGATCTCCTGGCTGAAAGTGGCGTAACCTGGACTTCTTATCATACCAAGTTTTCATCTTCTCCTGAGCAGCTCCTAAATTCTCTCTCGCCAGCTGTAAAGCAGTGGACAGCCGTTCTTTGAACTTCATCACATACTCCAGCAGTTTGACGTCATCTTCCTCCGACAGCCAGCATTCCTTGAGTAACTTAAGGGGTCCTCTTACTTCATGGCCAAACAGTAGTTCAAAAGGTGAGAAGCCTAGTGATTCATTTGGAGATTCTCTTGCAGCAAACACAACGAATGGAAGACCTTTATCCCAGTCTTTCTGATGTTTCAAACAGTATTTCTTGAGCATCGATTTGAGTGTTTGATGATATCTCTCCAACGCTCCTTGGGTCTGGGGATGGTAAGCTGAAGACGTGATCTGGGTGATGCCCAACTCTGTCAGAGACTGCTTGAAAACGTTTGACATGAAATTACTTCCCCGGTCTGACTGTACCTCCTTGGGCAGACCAAACTTTGTGAAGAAGCCTAGCATTTCCTTAACCACGTTCTTTGCTGAGATATTTCTAAGTGGAATGGCTTCAGGATAACGAGTAGCCATATCAATCAGGGTCAACACATAAGAAAATCCTGAAGAAGTCTTAGGAAGAGGGCCCACAATATCCACCGACACACGGGTGAATGGCGCCTCAAAAGGAGGAATGGGAACTATAGGTGCAACCTTTTCGGTCTGATTACACTTCCCCACAATTTGACAGGTGTGACAAGACTTACAATACCAGGAAACATCCCTGAAGATACCTGGCCAGTAGAAGTGTTTCAAAATGCGTGCCACAGTCTTCCTCACTCCAAGGTGTTCTGCCAAACTGGAATCATGAGCCACTCTAATGATATCCTGCCTACAAACACGAGGGATGACAACTTGATGTACAACCTCCCATTCACAGTCGACTGATGCTGTTGGGGGTCTCCACTTCCTCATATGTACTCCTGACTTTATATAATAACAAGTAGAAGCACCAGCTGACTCTTCCTCACTGCAAGCAGAGTTAGCTAGACCTTTCAACTCAGGGTCAGCAACCTGCAACTCAACCAACTCTCGACGATACAAATTATCAACACTATGGGGTACTGCCTCATCTGGTGAGTGGTCCAAATTAGCAAGAAAAGTGTCAGCTAGGATAACATCATTATCCTCTAAATCACCAGTAACTTTAGACTTAGCCCTAGTGACAGCACATGCAGGGAACACATCAGGGACATCACAATCCTGGGTCGCAGCCACTGGCTTACTAGACAACTGAGGAGCTGGACACACTTGACTTCCACCAATATCATTTCCAAGTAAGAAAGTTACACCTGACATTGGGAGTGTCTCAACCAACCCAACCATAACGGAACCATTAGCAAAACCAGACTCTAAATTCACTCTGCACAGAGGGACAGAGAAGTAATTATTCCCTACACCTTGTAAGATTACAGTTTCATCAGAGGAATTAACATTAGAGCCTAGAACACTGGTCAGCATAAGGGATTGGCAAGCACATGTATCACGATATATTTTAACTGATTTCCTGTCATTACTGTCCAGAGGACTGACAAAACCATCAGACAGGAAATTAGCACATGAACTCTTGAGAGTGTCACCCACGTTACTGCTCAAAAGAGGAGCTCCATCATGAGAATTTAATTTACCCCTCAAAGCAGGTTCAGTTAACTCAGTTAAAGAATTCTGGGTACTCTCAAGGATGGACACTAGACCAATTGACTGAATATTTAAAGACTCCTTTTTGTTCACATCACGCTGTCTCCTGAAACATTTCTCTGTAGTATGAATCAAGCTTACTACAATAAGTACATTTACTTTTCTGAAATCTAGAGGTGAAGCTGGTATTTACTTCCTGAGAAACATCATCTTTATTCTCTTTCCTGTTACCTGTACTCTGAGTAGAGGCAACGTACTTACTCTCAGCTTTCCCTTTTTCTTTAGAATATCTCTTGTGAGTGAGAACATATTCATCAGCTAAAACTGCAGCATCAGACAAATTATCTATTCTTTTCTCATCAAGATATAGGCTTACATCGTTACTAATACACCTTTTGAAGTCCTCCAGCAAAATCATCTGCTTAAATTTGTCAAAATCAGAATCCACATTCTTAGAATTTAACCACTGCTCTAACAGATCTTCTTTGATTTTTGCATACTCAACATGGGATTGCTTATCTTGCTTATAAGTTGTCCTAAATTTTACTCTATAGGCTTCAGGAACAAGCTCATAGGTCTTAAGAATCAAGCTCTTGACTACATCATAATTATCAGATTGATCCTGAGGCAAAGATGCATAAGTTACTTGAGCTTTACCGGTGAGAACAGTTTGAAGGAGTACTGGCCAATACTTTTTGGCCCAATTAAAACCTGTAGCTACCCTCTCAAACAACTGAAAATACTTTGTTAAATCAGATTCATTAAAAGGAGGGACAAGTTTAACATTTTTAGCCACATCAAAATCATCAGAGCTAGATGATCCAGTTCCACCTTGTTTCATGCGATACTCATGGTCTGCCTGAATCCTGGCAAGTTCAATTTGTGCCTGTATCTGTGCCTCCTGAATACGAGCCTGAGACTCCGCCTCCTTAGCCTGAGACTCCGCCTCCTTAGCCTGAGACTCAGCCTCCTTAGCACGTGCTTGAAATTGAGCCTCCTTAACACGAGCCTCCTGCAGGGCTAGCTGTAACTTAGCTAATTCAATCTGCGTTTGCTCATTTGGAGGAGTTACATTAAACAAGCTTTTATTAATCATGCCAACAATTTGATCTTTAGAATGATGAGAGTGAACTGCAATTCCCAATTGTTGAGCAACAAGCTTAAGTTCATTCTTTGTTCTGTTTTCTACATCCAACACTGTTTGCACATTTGACAAAAAATCTTTGGCTTCATCAAGTGTAGTAATAGTAGACATCATGAATAAATCACAGTCACAAAATATCAAGCAATATCCTTATGATAATATCCTGAATATCCTGATATGAGGTCGCCAAATTTATGTTACGGAACAGAGAAAGATAATGTACACTTTAAGTGAGAATACTAAAAATCACTACTGTCCCGTAAAGTTCCAGGTTCAAAACAAAAGAGTTAGGTAAAATTACAAGTTAAAGTTTAATGCTCAAACTAACAACAAAACATTCAGGACTCATAAGGATAATGTAATGGCAAAAAACAGGTTAAATATATGGTTAACTGCAATAGCCTCTATTAACACGAAATTAACATGAGTAAATTTATCTGTCAGCCCTGTTAAAATGAGATACCAGATAATACTCAGTGAATGCCAGATATATTATTACAGATACAAAATATTATTAATGATGGTTGACAATAAGAACCTTTACATAAATTACAAAAACCTTACTAGGCCTAAGAATTAACCTTATGCTATACAGTACAAGAATAAATGCAACAACAGTTATACTCAAATTACACACAGCTGCTAGATGGTTGGAGACTTCCTGAGCACTCACAATAATAATAACTGTACAGGGGAGGACAGAGATGTGAGCAAAATGAGGAGTAGATCTAAGTGGCAATGATGCAGAGACTGAGCTCATTATATAGGGGCCAGCAGAGCTTGATACAACTTGTAAGAAGGACGCGCAAATGAAGCCATGGGGACAAAGAGTTGACAATCCCGCTCTGAACAACAGAAAGAACGACTTACTCTACTATAACGGTAGAAGGGGGGGAGTGAGGTAGAACACGCTCGTGATCAAACAGGCAGCACACTGTACGTTAGAATTACACAAAGGATGATGAAATCATAGGCTATGTAACAATATATATATATATATATATATATATATATATATATATATATATATATATATATATATATATATATATATGTGTGTGTGTGTGTGTGTGTGTGTGTGTGTGTGTGTGTGTGTACATCCGGTACTACTGAACACCTCTTAAACTCTCAAATCTAATGAGACCCCAGACAACCAATAAATCTCTCCACTAATCATATGAAGTCCTGACCAGTTCCCCTCATACCACTACTCACAAAATGAGGTACTGGACAACCCCAACTCCGCCACACCACCTTCACGTCGGAGGGGGTCCCGGAGATCACACCAATATATGACCCATCCCCTGTCCTAACCAACGGCTGTATCTTGGCCGGCTTAGTAGTACTCCTGGCACCTCTTCCTTGACGATTTACTGTACATGGGTATTACACTTCAGTAATCCAATTCTAAGATGCTAATATCATATCAACGATTACTGTATTATCATCTCACAAGAGCAAATTGAACTGTATCACTGAGAAATTGCCTGTCACCGGAAAGGAAGCGAGGCTGGGAAGAACCACCATTTCGTCAACTTAGGAAATTTTGTGACTTCACTCTTAAATTATTTTACTTGTCTAATCTCATTATTCTGCTATGTGTTTTTAATATACCTTTAATATCAACATACTAGATAAAATAAGGCGCCATATGCAGATATAACGTGGCACAGAAGATGTGCTACAGAGGTTCGTTTTCGTAGGAGGAACAGGGAAAGACAAATGCATCAGAATTTTTCCCCTTGTCTGTCTCTTCCTGCATAAAACAAATCATAGTTAAGACACGGCCACTGATCATAAGCTTGCCTGGTAAATCCTGGTCTTTCGTCCGTACTTATAAAGGTTCTCAACCAACTTTCATGATGAACAGGTCTTCATTGCATTTAAACCTTTAGCTCTGATTTTTTTTTTTTTTTTTAATCATAATCTTGCCACCTACAGACAGTTATGTTCAGCTTTATGAAGAATTTTCTATCTGGATGGAATAGACAGAGTCTATTAACTCCCTTCACAGATGGACTCTCTAAAAGTTCAAAAACTTGTGTGAACGTAAAATAACTTGAAAAACGCCATCGGAATCAAAATGTTGAAAATTATAACCAATCCATTTAGTTTCCTCGCATTTTTCAACTTATCATTCACAATGTTCTGCTCTTGATAATTATAAGAGCGACGATTATACATTTTAACGTCTTCATCCAGGTCTTCATTCATATCTTATTCCTGCTACTGTATTTAGTTATGGTAAGGGAGTCCTTTCACAGAGAACGAGAATAGGAACAACCTCCCTCCAACTCCTCTATTAAGAAAGATGCCTACAAACCTGAGTAAAACAGTATGGTGGTAGAAGAGAGAGAGAGAGAGAGAGAGAGAGAGAGAGAGAGAGAGAGAGAGAGAGAGAGAGAGAGAGAGAGAGAGAGAGAGAGAGAGAGAGAGAGAGAGAGATCCTCGCCTTGATGGGGTTAAACACAAATCATATTTAACCCTCTCACGTCGCCTGGTGCTCTTGGGTATTTTTTCACGCTAACACCAGACGATTTGGTTCAAATGAGAATAAAACCCTAGCAGTCAGAGGCCAGAAAACCAAACCACAACGAATACCGTTAACCTTTTCTGTGATACCCGTACACTTGGAATTATAGTTAGGGTAACACCAGACGATTTTTGTTCAGTCAGTTCAGTCGGTTAAGCAATTTCCCTGACAGCTTGTCCTAAGCGACTTATTTGTTTATTACACTTTACTGTCCTTCTCCGTGTCACATTAATAGTTTTAATATCCCCTTACTCTGCACAGATAACGCACAAAAGGGTATTATTTAGCCACATCCAAAAATATATCGCTAAGGAAGATGTGCTAGGGTGTCTCCTTACGCAACGAGCACACGGGCCAAAGACTTAAGCACTTTTATGAATCCCGGGGCCCAGCAGTGGCACTTCAGGATAAGAATAAAAATCTCAGCCGTCACTTATTTTTCCCAGGGTTATCGCCTTTCCATCACCCCTTAGCGAGGACAGCATTAGGCCTTAATTTATACTAACTGCCTTCACTGACCTCGACTTTATGGCCGAGGCTTATGAGGGTAGAGGATCATGGATGCTAGGATGGACGTGGCATTTACATACATATATATAAATTTAAGGATCTCTTGAAGGATTGCTGTGAGAGGGAGAGGAAGGGGGGGGGAGGAAGGGGAAATGAGGGGGATGGTTAGGGGGAGAGGGGAGGGCGAGAGGGAGGGAGCGGTAAAGGAGATAGGGGAGAGGAGCAAAGGCTAAAAAGGAAAGGGG
The DNA here is from genome assembly GCF_032717465.1 of Coenobita brevimanus. NCBI lineage: Eukaryota > Metazoa > Arthropoda > Malacostraca > Decapoda > Coenobitidae > Coenobita > Coenobita brevimanus. The sequence continues at coordinate 47,761,435 of NC_136977.1, read as the reverse complement.
AGAAAGTCGGGTGAGGGAGGCATTGAATGCCAGGATGGACATGACAAATTTAAATTTGGGATCTTTTGAAGGTTTGCTGTGACAGGTAGTGTGGGGGGGGGGAGATAGGAGGGGAGGAGAGGGGAGAGGAGGACAGAGAATGACTTATTACTGATATCATGTTGAATGGGGTGCTGGAATTTAGGGAGATGAATGGCTAAATAGACGGACAGATAAAGACAGATAAATATGTTGGATGGGACACTAGGATTTAGCACCTGGTAGGAGACAGGTAGAAAGATACTGATAAACAAAGATAGCTAGAAAGTGATAGCAGATAGCTAGATAGATAGATAGCCCAGACCTACAAATACTTACTGAGGAGTCGAGAGATACATAGCGCTAGACAGACAAAGATAGCAAGATAAAAAGCATGCAGATAGATGTGCTGGCCGACAGACAGAAGGAGAGATGGATTAACAGACAGACAAGTGTTGAGAAAAGTAGAGGGTGACAGATTTACACACAAAAGACAAGACAGGATGTTATGTATATAAATCTAGAAAGGATGTTATGTATATAGATCTATACAGGATGTAATGTATATTAAGTTACGTATATAGATCTAATGGTTCCTAGACAAGCAAATAGGCAGACGTGGCTATATAGAGGCAGATATCTGGAAGAAAAGATAGATAAATGGATAAACAAATTCTTACTGATAAACAAACGGGCGATAGACATAACGATATATAGAGAGTCATGCATATGAAATTACATAAAGAGACAAATACACTGATAAGACACACAGACAGATGGATGGACAGAGAGACAGACAGACATACAGGAGGGTAGGTAGATAGGTAAGTAGTTATGCCGATACTCTTACTAGGTAATATATATATAAACAGATAAAGACAGACAGGCAGACAAATGGATGGACAGGCAGGCGATACAGACAGGTGAGTAGACAGTCCTGCAATTATAATTACTCATATGCAGACAGCCAAACTAAGATAAACAGGACTTCAGCCAAACATCTCTCCATCTCGTGCACAATATGAGTCTTTATCTTAACTTTAACCCCCTAGACGGCAGGTATCAAATTAGATGCTGTATTCTGGCTACCTCCAAATGATTTTATTCAAGTGAAGGAAACATCTGTCATCTGAAAGGCTAAGTGAAATAAGCTGCAACCCTGAAAAAGTAGGGTATTTTAGCTGGAGAAAACGGTCTGACTAAAAAAAGAAAATGGTTAATTGAAATGGATGCTATTAAAACCATACAGTATAATTAATTCAGGTAATAAACACCCCAGGTATAAAGAATGCATTATGTGATGTTTTGAGAATACCAGCTGTCTCATCCAACAATCAACCAGACGCCCCCGGAGCCATCCAACAGCCACCCATAAGGAGAGAAAAGTAAAACCCTAGACATCGAAAACAAGAAAACCTGTTCTATGAGTGTCGCACGTACGGTAGGTATATGCGTGTGTGTGTGTGTGTGTGTGTGTGTGTGTGTGTGTGTGTGTGTGTGTGTGTGTGTGTGTGTGTGATGTCCCTGGAAGACGCCCCTCCTCATCGGTAATGCGTGACGTTTGAATCTCTCGGTGATGACTCCTGGAAATCTTGCTTTATTGGTCATTGTCTTCAGGGTCACGGCAGGGGTGGCTTAAGATGACCCTGGCACCCCCTGAATGCTTGGAAGGTGACTTGGGGTGACAGGGAGTAGGGGATGGCATGGGAGGTTGAGAGATTAGTGGTGAGATACTGGCGGGTTAAGTATGGGAAATGAAGAGAGAGTTGAACAGAAAGGAGAGGTGGTGGTGAGAAGAGGCAGGTGAAAAGAAGTGAGGGAGGTGAAAGGAGGTGAGGGTGGGGGAAAGAGGCGAAGGTGGAAGGAGGTGAAGGAGGTGAAAGGTGAGGGAAGTGGAAGGAGGTGAGGGAGGTGAAAGGTGAGGGAGGTGGAAGAAGGTGAAGGTGGGTGGAAAGAGGTGGCAGGGGGAGAGGAAAATGTAGAAATACGTTATCGTAGTGAAGAGGTAAATACTGAGAGACAATGCTATTTACGAAATAATAAAAATAATAGTAATAATAATAATAATAATAATAATAATAATAATAAGCACAGTGTAATAATAAACATGCTCTTCACAAACCTACTCTTCGGCTCTCAAGGTGATGCCAGCGCCAGGGACAAGAAGGAACCACTCTGCCTGAAAACATGAAACTGAAATATAAACAACAGAACAAAAACTGGGTATGAGAAGGATGAGAATATCTGGCAGAGACGAAGGAATATTTTTGAACTGTCTTCTACCTATCAAAATTCCCTTATTACCGAACGGCTTCTCTTCGGAATTCGCGCCACCATATTAGTCCCCTCTCCCCAGACTTCGACCCAAAAAGTTCAAATCAAACTGTTAGAGATTATTTTTTCATGAACTGAGCACACTTGTAGCCTGGTATATGGCTTGCTTTCGTATATTCAATTTCTTTTTCCTTCCTTTTTTCATCTGAAAAAAAGAAAAAAAAAATGGCTCCCTTTATATAACGTCTTGAATCCAAGCGATGACCATTTTCGTTTACCTTTTTGACTTCATTTTAAAAAAACACTGGAATCCTCTTTATCGTAAAAACAAAAAGTTAAAAGTACCTTCCCTGATAACTGCTCTCTGGCTCCAAAAACGATGAGTGAGACTAAGCACACCCCAAGACCACTCTGTCGGAAGACGAAATCAGGAAACATTATCACGAATGTAGGGAAAAATGGTCACGAATGCAGGGGAAAAAAGAGGGAGGGAAGGGGAGGGGAGGGAACATTAAGTAAAGAATTGGCAGATCATTGAGCATTTTAAAGCAGTATCTTCACTATCATGATTCAGATCTGCTCTATAATGTGTCACATATGATAGCCTATAACGACGGACCACTCTATCCGAAAGTGTGTCAAGGATTTCAAGGCCCTCGAACAAGAGATGAAGTGATGTTAGTTGAAATGACGAGGTATGCTCACGATTAGCAGGCCAGCCTTAGTGTTTGCGTGAAGGCATAAACACACTCGCCAAATATAGCAGGAGTGTAAACAGCCTGGGTAAACACGCCAGTCATGGATATTTTCGCTTGTTTATCTGGGGCGGGTTTTAGAATAGCCTGGTGTTGCCAATATCGGATATATTAACCCTTCAACGTCGGGTATACAGAGTCGAAGCTTTGTCTGTGTTTTCCCGTAAGATTTCCATTATATAACTTTAAATAAATAATTAATCAAACTCCCATATTAATATATCATTATGATACGTAACTTTAATAAACGCTACAGAATACCTTTATGGATCTTTTTCACTGGGCTTTCTGTTGATAGCTTCTCCTACTTTTGTCCTTTCTATTTCCTTTCCTGATCATGTTATCTACCGCAGTGAAATGAGGGAAAACTGACCTAAGATGACGACAACAATGGTGATAGTGATGGTGTGATGATAGTGATGTAGCGATGATGACGATGACATTGTCGCAACTGATGACGACGATGATGATGTTGACACTGATAATGGCGACAATGATTACGATGACGACAACGGTGAAGATGACGATGTAGAGTTTCGTGCCAGGGAGCAGTAACATTCCCTCCCAGTAACATGAAAGGAGCACAGTTACCATTGCAACAACGGAAGCAAGCCGAACCAACATGCATAAAAGACCATGATCAATTTTCCACATCGCTCAAAAACACTTTCTTCCGTGTTTCGCTATATCTGACGGGTAAAATTAGCACCATCATTTTCTCTCATTTATCTGTAAAAAATCATATTAAAGATTTATATATACACGATGCAGTAGAAAAAAAAGGAACGTGATATATTCTAAATGTTTTTGCGTATTCTCGTCTCTTAAAGTCTTGTGGAGAGAGAGAGAGAGAGAGAGAGAGAGAGAGAGAGAGAGAGAGAGAGAGAGAGAGACGGGGGAGGAGTTAAATCCTTCCATACAAGTGATTCAGGAGTGTAATCCAGGTGTTAGGGAAGTAATGGATAGGATCAGTGGCCAACACGATGATGCAAAGGGAGAGACGGAGGACAGGAGCAGAGGTTAGGAGACGGAGAAGGAGGAGGAGGAGAAAAAGGAGGAGGAGAAAGAGAAGGAGGAGAAAGAGAACGTTGGCTGGAACGTGAAAAGCAGAAGCACCAAGAGAAAGAGGGGCATAGGAGAAAAAAGAAGTAGGAGAGGAGGACGAAGAGAATACTGATATAGTAGTAGGATTGCTGTACGAAGAAGGAAGAGAACGAGGAGGAGGAAGATGAGGAGGAGATGAAGAAAGAAGACGAAGAAGGAAGGCAAAATTAATGAATGGAAATGAAGTAGTTAGCAAGGAAAAATTATCAAAAGCAGGAGTCGAAGGAGGAGAAGAAAGAGAAAGGGAAAAAGAAGTGAGACGGGAGGAGGAGGATAAGCAGAAAACAAAATAAGCATACCAATTGGCTGGTTGGCAGCGAAGAATGAGGAGATAAAGACGAGGAAACAGAGGAGGAGGAGGAGGAATATTAAAAACAACACGTGACTGTGTATGAAAGGGTAATTCATATAGCAAGCTGAAGATTTTCCAGCTAAATTTTTCGCTATATCTGGATGATTTTCTTCATGTCAGGAGAGATGTTTCAAGCTGGAGGAGTTAGATATAGCCTTCATTAGCCTCACCACTATTAGAGGTCTATTAAAATCCCCATAAAATCGTCTACAGGTAACAAGAACAAGGTAAAAGAAGTTCCCACACAGTGAAGGGGTAAAAGCAGGCAGAAGAGGATCAAGAACAGGAGCAAGGGCGGTGGGTGGCTGGCAAGACAAATGGTGACTCTATCAATGGTGATTTATCGGTGCAGTGTGTGTGTGTGTGTGTGTGTGTGTGTGAGAGAGAGAGAGAGAGAGAGAGAGAGAGAGAGAGAGAGAGAGAGAGAGAGAGAGAGAGAGAGAGAGAGAGAGAGAGAGAGAGAGAGAGAGAGAGAGAGAGAGAGAGAGAGAGAGAGAGAGAGAGAGAGAGAGAATCATACATCGTACAGTACACTGACATAAATGATTTTGCCTTTATGCTAGCAGAATAATACAACAGAAGGCTCTCTCACTCCAAGCCCTCTGACTGTAGACTATGCATGAAAACACACACACACACACACACACACACACACACACACACACACACACACACACACACACACACACACACACTCACACACACACACACACACACACATAAGAGAACCATTGATGAGTGAAATGCTTTAATAAAATTTGTTAGGAAAGTTAGAAAGCAGAACTACATCCAAGCCACAAATCGATAAGCAATCACAGCGCATTACGACACGCAGGGAATACGTGGGTAACACTTTTTCTCACCTCCTGTGCGCTAATTTACCAGCGTCAGCAGCTCCTCCTAAGCTACTTAATTTGCATATTACAACTAAATATTTTCTTCGTTGACTTTATTGATTTCGTTGCAACTCTTCCTCAGCGATTTATTCTGCAATTTACATCTTAATATCCCGTTGTGTTGTACCAAAGTAAATTATGTCGATTTCAAAGAGACATCAAAACCATACAAAGGAATATTTCGGCGTAGTATGCAAAATAACTCGCTAAGGAAGAAATGCTACGAAGTTTCCTTTAATATCGACGAAGAATGGATGATTAACACAGTATATATTAACACGTCACATACAGAAAAAAAATAAGGGATTAAGGAGGAGGTGCTACGAAGCGTCTTACGGCCATATTCTTAAAAATAATTCCTTCCCTAAACTTTTCCTTCCCTTTGAAGGAGTTTTCTTTCCCTTCAGTATGCTTAAAGATTTCCTTGAAAGGGAAGGAAAAATGTTCAGGTTGGTAGCCCTGTTAAACTAAAATGACCCATCCTGCTGATATTTGGTATGGTGGAGCGTTAAATTTGTAAACTAATACATCAAAACACGCATATCTCGTGCTGGATAATGAAAGCACAACACATTTGAGACGTGGGAGGTCGCCACCACATCCATACTGTTGGTTTGTATTCAGCCATAAATGCCATTCTGGCCAACACCGCAGCGGTGTTCACTCCTCAAGACAATATTTTGATAATAAATTATATTCGAGGAATATAATTATGCTTAATGTTGTTCTTAGTAAGTGTAAGAATCGCTTGGTAACGTCCGTCTCGTGTACTCGCATGGCGGCGCTCACTTGTTTTCTTCCAGCTGGAAGACATGAGCCGAACCACACGTGTGACCTTGACAGCTGATTTTCCTTTTCCTGGCAAATTAACAACCAAAATGTTTCTTGAAAAGAACCCTCGTGTGACCCTGGCCATAATGTATAAGATTTGTCAGTCTTAGATCATAAAAGACTGGATGAATATCGGAGGTAGTACGTCGTCAGCTCTGCTTATGTCTGGCTAATTATCTCAGCCAACATGGGTAACACTTTTAAACAGATACAAATAGCGCTTAAACATTAGTGTGGCGTTGTAAACTACGTCAATAAAATTATACAGTAACTTCCGTCAACATTTTAATATATATAAGACAATGAACCACAATAGAAAGCACAAAACTTATGAAGGAATTTTTGAAGAGACGGGTCAAGGAATTCCTTCAAGTTCCAATAATTTCTGCCACTCAGAGGAAAAATCTTTCCCTTCGAGCGGCTCAGGAAAGGAAGGAATTTTTTAAGAATACCAATTCAGCTAAAGATTTCCTTCCCATGCCTCTACAAGGGAAGGAAACGTTTAAGAATACGGCCGTTAACTCCTTGGCGACATGCTTACTTAAATTTTGCTTCTTACATGTGATTACTGTATATTCAGATCAGGAATTTACTCTTCTAATGAGGGGTTAATGAGGCTGTATATAACCCCTGCAGTTTGAGTAGTCGCTCTTAACCCCTTCACCTCGATGGCGTCCTTTTCTATATTAGCAACCATCCCACAAAAACTTTATTTACCGATTTTATTCCAGGAGCGAGGGGATTAAGTGAGGATACATCTAACTCCTCTAGTTCGAATAGCCCCCCTGAGCTAAATAAAATCGCCCAGAGATAGCAATAAGGTATAAAATAAGTCCTCGTGTTGAAGGGGTGAGGCTGAATATAACTGTCTGGCTGTTGTTGCTGTTGCTCATCGCTAGTCTGCCTGGAGAAGCAAACCCGTCGATCACAGGTAAATGACTACTTGTGGGGGGGTCGTCCTACAGGTACAGTCCAGGATGTAAACGTGTAGGGAATCGTTGTCCCTTTGTGGTATACAGTGCCATGCCAGGGTCGGGCTAGGGTCCTTCCTCAAAGTGAGGCGCAAGGAAATATAAGGAGGTTTGGCTCTTTGACGGACGCCACAGATGCATCGTTCCACCCAGAGTAAACAGTGCCACCACGTGTAGGCCCCTAGTCAGCGCCATAATCACTTAGAAACAGCAAAATAAATAAATAAATAAACAAATAAGTAAATAAAAAAAAAACAAAGGAATAACTAAATAAAATGAAACAGGATAAAAAGACGTCCTCTGCCTGAAATAGTTAATTGTGAATCACCTGTATTTACCTGGATGGCGGTGGTCCAAACTGCGTGATCGGCATTCAGGAGGGGGTTACTGATCACCCGGCAATTAGGCAGCTTTTACGACCGTCTTACCTGATACCGGCACCAACCTCATGTCAGGCGGTAAAAAAAAAAGAAAAAAAAAAAAAAAAAAAAAAGAGGCGCATAATAATTCGAGTTCTTCTCTTCCTTCTCATCCTTCTTAATTATTTATCTTGGAATTTAGAACATGTAGGCGTGGGAAGATCTCTTGGCGTTTTACTCATCCTTGACTTTTGCCACCCAAGACGACAAAACTCAGCTATGGAGAGACTATGCGAACTGGAGAAGAAATTAAATCTGACATACGCATAATCATTCGTGTTCTCATTGGAACAAGAAATTTTCGTGGCGTTTCTTCTTTAACGTATTTTCTTCCTTTTACTATACATAAGAAACTTGGTAGGAGAAACTATGAAAACAGTGAAATATTGAAAGCTGTGTAATAAGTGTGTGTGTGTGCGTGTGTGTGTGTGTGTGTGTGTGTGTGTGTGTGTGTGTGTGTGTGTGTGTGTGTGTGTGTGTGTGTGTGTGTGTGTGTGTAAAACAGGCTCTCATCACTAATTTATCTTGTTAAGGATTTTCCGAGACAGACACCACTATTAATTAACGACATTTATCACCACACACACACACACACACACACACACACACAAACACACACACACACACACACACACACACACACACACACACACACACACACACACACATTTATCTACAACAGCTTTCAAGATTTCAGTGTTTTCTTATTTTCTCTCCTTTCCAGAACACAAGCGGCTCCTTCGTGATGGCCATTCGTTCAAGCCAATTTGTTTATCTTCGGATCTTGCCACTTTTGTAAATTCATAGTACGCGGAGTGAGTGTGCAGTTTTATTTATATTGGGGAAAGCCAAGTGGAAATCAAGGAGCGTATTTGCAACTGTCTTATCCTCTCATGGTACTGACAACTCCACTATTTTGTTACAGCTAAAGCCAGATGATTTTATTCAGCTGAGATAAATGCATAAACAAAACAAAAAATTACGGGCATTGCAAAGAGAAAATATAAGAAAAGACCCAGAAAAATTAAACAAAACAATTGGGCTCGATGGTGTGTGATATGCACCTGAGTGTGAGTGGATGAAAGGAGTGGATGGAAAGAGTCGAGGAGGAGGAGTGGAATGGGAGAAGATGAGGGAATGGCATGGTTAAGGAGGGAGAGACAAGAATGGGGGATGAAAACTGAGGGTGATGGGTAAAGGAGGATGGAGATGGGTAAGGAGCTGGAGGGAGAGAGGGAGGATGTCATGGCTTGGGGCCTTGGGAAGTTGAAGATGGATGGAGAAGGAGAGGGAGTGGGGACAGCAAGAGGTGATGGAGAGGGAGGAAGAGGGATGTGATGGCTAGAAGGATGGGGAAGAGGGAGAAGGATGGAAGAGAAGGGAAGAGAGTGGGGAGAAGGCGGGGAGTGGGGAGGAAAGGGAGACGGAGAGGAGTGGGGAGAAGAGGGAGAAGGAGAGGGAGAGGGACGGTTATGTGTGTTAGGCAATGGGTTAGGGAAGAGGGATGTAGTGGCCAGGTAACTACAAAGGAGTACAAAGGAAAGTAAACAGCAACAGACCTTATGGTCCTTTCGAGGCTGTTTGTTACAGAGTAAACTGTGACTACGAGATCTAATTCTACATGCTGAAGGATAAGGATAGTAAAGCAAGAAAGCTAGAGATTAATGTATGTGTTTTTACGATGGGAGGAAAAGGGATGAAGGAGTAAGTGTGTGTGGGGGGAGGACGGGGGAGAGGGGGAAGTTACTGAGGTAGTTAAAAACAGTGCCTGAATTATGGGTTATAGAGTGTCAATGTGGGTAGTAAAATGTCTGAGTTTGGGAGTGAACGAAGAAAATTGTGTGCAGGGAGGAGGGTGGCAGACAGGGAGGGGGGAGGTGACGAAGAGGGGGGTGAGATGTAGAAGGGAGAGAGGGAAATGAAAAATTCTTTAAAGGACACGTAACTACCTATCTTATCCTGGCTACAGAGAATCATTTTTTTTTTTTTTTTTCTGCTGAGGGAAATTCGTCCACCTGGATGATTAAAAATCAGAAAATGGGGGTAGAGACTTAGAGGCGAGGGAAGAGAGACGTGGAAGCAGAGGTGCAGGAGAGGCTGGGTTATTCTTAAGACTGGTGTGTGACAAGAAAATGTACACCTGATTTACGCAGCGCCCCTCTGACTGGTGACGGAGCGGTGGGGGATATCAGGTGGTTGGGGTTGGGATGGGGAGTGTCTGGGGGTAGGGTTAGGGTGCGGGAACAGGTATAGCAGGGTAAGTACGGATTTAAACTGGGATTATGTTAGCTTCCATTGCAGCCACTTTTAATGAAGCAAGAGTTACCGCCTTTATGTGGAGCTTCGAAGCGTTGTACAGATGATGCTCCTTCTTAAGGGGATTTGTTGTATCAAGTTTATCTCAGTATATATTAACTTCTGTTCTAATTTATGAACAGAGTACCAGTGCTGACTGTGCAACTAGTTCTAACAGAGGACGATTTGTCGACTTTATGTGGGACTGGAATTCTTGTATAGATGATGTACTGACTAAAGAGATTTGCTGTAAGTATAGAATTTATCTGCAGTTCTGAACTTATGAATGGAGCATCGCTGTTAACTCTCAATGCATCCAGTTCTAATATAGGACAATTTACTTTCATACTTGGGATTCGAATCCTTGTATAGATGATGGGCCAACTAAAGGGATCTGCTGTAAGTATGAGGTTTATCTACAGTTTGGAATTTATGAAGAGTATCGCTTTTAACATTCACTGCATCCAGTTCTAACAAGGAGGATTTGCCAGACTTATGTGGTATTGGAATCGTTACATACATGAGGGGCCAGATAAAGGGATTTGCTCTAAGTATGAAGTTTATCTAGACTTTGGACATAAGAACAGAGCATCAGGATTAACTTTCATTGTATCCACTTGTAATGGAGGAGAGTTTACCGCCTTATGTGGGATTCGATACACAGTTTAAGCAAGGGGGTTCAGATCAATGTATAAGATGACGTCAGAACAATGGTTTTTATGGTAAGTGTTAAGTTTATCTCCACTTTTGAATTTATGAATGAGCCTCCTTGAATGTGGTTAGACAAACTCTTTTATGAGGGAGAAAGTTGGGTGGCAGAGTATATTAATGTTGGGAGATATGGTTGTTCATGTAAATCAGGGAGCTGAGTGTGGTAAGAAAAATGGTACACACATAAAAAGGGTAAGTTATTGATTCTTAAATTTGTATATATGTCTTTACTCACACACAAACACATACACAAACAAATCGCACGCGTTCCCCCAGTAACATTCACGCTCATCTTACTTCATCTATCGAGGCACCTCTGTCTTTCTGTTTAACTGTCCAGTTAATTAAACACACACACACACACACACACACACACACACACACACACACACACACACACACACACACACACAAACACACACACACACACACACACACACACACACACACACACACACACACACACACACACACACACGTTACAACCATTAGTGTGTAATATACAAAACAAACCCCTACGGAAATGTGCTAAGGAGCCTGCATTGTAAGCTTCCTAAAGATCTTGTCCTAATCCACTTAAACTCTTACACACAGCTAAATGAACCTTGATGATTCTTACAGACTGGCAGTGAAATCAATCTAAGCCTTTCGAGAAATCACAACCCACGCCAGCCAAAGCACCGACACCCGCAGGGGGATCAAAATGGATTCTAGCGGCAGACATGGTGCTTCTGTCAGCGGTCGTGTTGGCAGTGAGAAAAAGAGTGTCATTGGGCTGGCTTCCTGTGGTGACACCCAAACAAGAATTAAGTGGCCATGGCAGACCTACGCTGATCCTGCCTTAAGGTATGGGAAGTAGTTGTCAGTAATTCCGTTGTACCACCCTTGGAACTGTCAGCAAGTTGGTTTCTAGGTCTGACACGCTAACGAGGTGGTGCGAGTGTCCCCCAACAGCCGTGAAAGTAGGTGAAAACTGGGCAAGGCACGTGCATCAAAAAGGTGAACTCAAGGCAGGAATAGATTTAAATAGGGCCCAGGGTTTGGCTAGTTGGGTCGTGTCGTGTTTGTAAGGAAGGCGTGTGTGTCAGCGTTATGGTTTTCCTTGCTGACGTGCAAATAACAATTAAGGTGTTATGTCAGATGTCGTGGAAGAAGGGAACTGGCTATCCATATGCAGTTAGGGTCAATAATCCTTTCTAACGACCGAGGCACATAATTATTGGAAAGAGATACCAACCATTCAACACTGCTTGGATTTTTGATAGTGTAGCAATATTTAGTTCGTTTTTTTTTAATTATTATTACAGTTATATATTGTGCAAAAGGACTATCGACAGTAACTATGCCTTGTCATTAAGTTCTTTAGCTCTCCAAACTGTGTCAGAGGATGGTCTCTGTCTATCTGTCTGTCTGTCTGTCTGTCTGTCTGTCTGTCTGTCTGTCTGTCTCTCTCTCTCTCTTTCTCTCTCTCTCTCACACACACACACACACACACACACACACACACACACACACACAGGATATCAAGTGATTGTGACGGAAGCCGCAAAACAGGTAATGATCGGGTAAGACAAGACCTGTATAGATCCTGCGTTAAGGCGTGTACAGTTTCGGTCAGAAGTTACATTGCCTCTCTCGAACTGTGCCGGGATATTGGTTTCCTGGTTTGACTCACAGACAGGAAATCAAGTAAGATGGGTAATTGGGGCATATCCAGCAAGGTATTTTTTTTTTTTTTTTTCATTTCCTCTACTTTAACTTTGCGCATGTCCGTCACTTCCCCCAAACGCATTATTTCTATGGTCAGAAAATTATCTTTGGTCAAGAAACATGCCAGACCTCTCTCAAAAAAGGATAAGTGCTTTCAGAAAAACGTGAGATGCAGAAGGGGTGAAATGTTCGGGACAGCGTAAAGTGCTTCACCATTTCCTTACATTTTAGAGGTTCCAAGCCGATGAAAGGAGTCTCCAAACCGTTTGGCAAGATCTCATTAGGTCTGGATACGGTTTCGCGTCTGTGTAAGTGACCTATCGACCACACCTGAATATTCGCAAGGAGAGAGCCGAAGGAGAGAGCAGGGGTACAAAAGGGACTGATTTTGCGGACGCTATTGCAAGGTAAGGCATGAGCGTCGATGAGGATAAACACAGAGACGGAATGGGCACACGGACAAGGGGAAATAATTTTAGGGACGCTGCTGCTAGATGATGTGGTTGGGAGGGTGGATAACGAATGGGCAGCCAGGAAAAAGGAGTGGTGACTCAGAGATGGAGCGGAAGGAAGAGGCAGGCTGAGATGTGAAGAGGTAGATGAAATTAGCATATACTCAGGGCTGGGATAAATCAGGTAAATATATTAGATACGTTAGAGGAGGGAATGATGGGAGAGGCCTTTTTCTTCCAGTGGATTGCATGGTGATGAAGATGGCTATAACGATGATGACAATACAGTACTGATGATGATGATGATGATGATGACTAGTACTGATGTTGATGAGGGGAATGATGATGATAACTGGTAAAGTACTGATGAGGATAAAGGAATAAGGAAACTGATATCACAAACGTGAGTATTATGTTAATTATCGTTCTACCACAGTACTGATAAAACAGGTAGGCTGACTAGTACACGTGCTGATCATTTGCAATACGACTGATAAGAGGAGGAAGATAAAGATGGGCCGCGTTGAGATAAAGACGACGAAGAGACAGGTGGAAAGAGAAGAAAATTAATATCAGAGACACGACAGAAAGATCATTATCTTTCTAATCTTGATAAAAGAGGTGATCTGACTGGACAGGTGTAAGTCATTAGCAAAGCAACTGACTGGAAACAAATAAAAATAAATCCAACATAAGAGTAAGCACAGGAGTGAAGTAAAATTATATAAAAAACGACAGGTGAGTCAATTTAAAAGTTAGTATTTTCTCAACAATGATTAAGAGGAGGTAAATAATGGAAAATAGAGACCAGGTAAACTTATAAGGAACAAGATTGGTGGGCCAGTATCTCTCAAGCCATGATTAAAGAAATAGGTGCGTTGTCTGGTACATGTGGAGGGCATTAACAAAATATCTAATAAGAGAAGACAAGTAAAGGTAGCAAAACAATTCAGACTAATCCATTGAAAGATTGACAGAGGGACAAGGAATACTGATTTTAGGAGGAAGATGGATTATTACCATCCTAACCTTGATTCAAGATGTGGGTCAGCTGGTACACGTGTCACCTATTAACGAGGCGATTGATAGGAGTCAGTTTAAGTGAAACCCAACGAAAAGGAGGGCATAAGAACAAAGTAAATTGATATCAGCAACACGATAGGTGGGTCATTATCTCCCTAATCTGGTACACTTGTAGGCCATTAGCAAAATGACTGATAAGGTGAGGCAGATAACAATGAGCTGGGTTGAGAGGAAGCCGATGAAAGACTACTCGTACTACAAGTGGTACCAGGCACAATGAACCTGGACCGACAGCACAGTGGGAAAAAATAGTAAATATCTCTATCCTCAACCAGTTTCGAGTTATAGCCCCTTATTATCCGTGACCTTGAGTTTGACCTTTTAAGGTTACTTAAGGTCAGAGGTCATGGTACCAATTAAAACCGGACTTCCTATATGTTGATAATAGTATAGATCTCTAACATCAACCAGTTTCGAGTTTATAGCCCCCTGAATATCCTCGATCTTGAGTTTGACATTTCAAGGTCACGTAAGGTCAACAGTCACAGTACCAATCAAAAGCCCATAAGAGACTTCCTAATACTGATAATAGTAAAAATCTGTCTGCAACCAGTTTCGAGTTATTGATCCCTGAATATCCGTGACCTTGAGTTTGACCATTCTAGGTCACTCAAGGCCACAGGTCTTGGTGCCAAATGGAAGTCCATAAGGGAGTTCCTGTATGGTGATAATAGTAAACATCTCTATCTTCAACCGGTTTCAAGCTACAGCCCTCTGAAAATTCGTGACCTTTCAAGATCACTCGATTACCTCCAAAATTTAATCACTTCCTTTTGGGACCAGTGCCCACATATCCTGTGAAAGCTTCAGGTATTTTCATTCAGGCGTTTTTCCGTAAAGTTGCTAACAAATCAACAAAGAAACAAAGAAATAAACAAACTCCACCAAAAACAATACCTCGCCGGACTCCGTCCCGGCCGAGGTAAAAATGGATATTTAATATCAGCAGCAAGAAAGTTAGGTCAGTAACTCCCGGATCCTGATAAAATATGTGAGTTGACCAGTACTCGTGTAGGACATAAGCAACACGAGAGATAGGAAGAGATAGATAAAAGATAACATTCAGGTAAACTCAGTGAAATGACTGACTAAGGGACAAAGAATACTGATATAGGATCAAGTTAGTTAGGTTCGGTTATTATCGTCCTAACCCTCATAAAAGAGGTGGGTTAGCTAGTACACGCTTAGACCATTAGAAAAAACGACTGATAAGAGGTGAAGAAAGATAGTATCCACATATATCAGCGAGAAAGAGGGACAGGGATAGAGAAAACTGACAGGCTGATGAATATATCCCGAAAGCTGATAAAGAGTTGGGTTGGTGAGCACACATGTAAGCCAAAATGAAGACGACTGATAGGAAGCAGATACAGGGATACTGAGTCAGGATAAGCCTATGAAAAAGTGAGATAAGGATGAGGTAAAATGATATCAGGGACAAGACTGGTGGGTCATTATCTCCCTAATCCTGATAAATGAGTGCAGTGGCTGGTACAGGTATTGACCATTAGGGCAGTAACTGATAAGAGGAAACAAATTCAGGATGTGTCGAGATAAGCCAACGAAAGGAAGGATTGCGGAAAATTATATCAGGAACAAGATAGGTGGGTCAGTAGGAGGTGGGTTGGTTGGAACAAGTGGAGATGATTAGCCAGATAAAGAACATATAAGAATTTCATGGAGAAGCATAAACTCTCAGAAAAAAGAAGAAGTATATTTGATACCAGGGTTCGATTGCTGGGTGCACGTGTAGATCATTAGCAAGACGACTGATAAGGTGCTGTAGATAAGAGAGATAAGCAGGGATACCATCGTGCCTCTTAAGTACCTATATTAACATGCAGACATATGGACAGTGGTCATTGGTAGACACACACATATGTACTAAATGGGGTTGGTTTTGTGTGTGTGTGTGTGTGTGTGTGTGTGTGTGTGTGTGTGTGTGTGTGTAAGTAAAGATGGAGGATTGATTTCTTATTGCGTCTATACAGTACTGTAATTGTTTTTTTGATAATTCTGTTTAGGTGTGGCTGAATAGGGAATGGAGTACTTAAATTTCTCTTCGTCCCTCTAACTGGACGTGGTAACAGCAAATGAGGGTGGGGTGGGAATGGTTGGGTGAATGGGTCTGTGTGTGTATTCCATTATTCTTATCTAATTGTTTTCCTCATTCTCTTTCACTTTCACCCTACCCTCTTTCTCCTTCACTTTGGGCGTGGTGAAACAAAATGTGGGCGGCGGTGGTAATGTGAAGAGGCGGGAGTGAGGGGGAAGGGTGAGGAAGTAAGCGTTGGAAATAGGCCAGTGTATTTGGGGGGTTTACCACCTTCGACAATGGTGCTCTCCACGTGGGTGGGGAGGTTTGCGACGCTGGGTGCTGTAAACCCCTCCGGTAAATATATATATTTTTTTAAATTAGACTAATATGTGGCTAAATACAGTGGGTGGTAGACACTATAGCGCTACGCAATGATTCAGGATGCAGTATTACGCGCGCACACACACACATCACTGCTTCCCGACATATCTATTACACTATGCCACTGAACACCTCCAGCCACTGACCTTATCTCCTCGCTGTACTGGCCTCTCACGTTTTTCCCCCCACTCTCACCGGCTCTTTTCTCTCGCACTTTTCTCTCTCTCTCTTCCCTTCTTCTCCTTTGCATCGCTTTTGTCTTCGACACTTCTACCCTCTGGCACTCCTTTCCTTTCCTATCCTTTCCTTTCTTTTCTTTCTCTTCTCTTTTCTATTCTTTTCACTTCACTTCCTCTTGTCCAGCCCTTTCCTTTCCTTCCCAATCTTCTTTTCATTTCTTTTCTCCTCTCCCCTTTTTTTCTCGTCTCCTCTCTCTCTCTCTCTCACTCTCTCTCTCTCTCTCTCTCTCTCTCTCTCTCTCTCTCTCTCACTCAGACAAGATTTAAATGCATTCAACCCACTCCCTCTACAAGCAAATGCAGAAAAAGTATTTAGATTCTGTTTAAATTCAACTTTATTTTTTCTCCTTTCTAAACTGTACTATTAAACCCAATTTACATGTCCTAACCCACATTCACCTCTTACACAAATTGGTCTAAATTCAACACACGCCCCTCTCTTAGCAAATTCCTAATAATTTTATGTGGCTCAAACTCTTTATTTTTTACTCCTTTCCTCTCAAGTGTGATATTCAAACACCGTTCTAAATCTGCCTACGATTCCTCTCCCAAATCTTCTCTCGCACAAACGTGGTCCAAACTCAACTGGTTCTCCTCTCCTACAAGCTAAGGTCCACATTCATCCCACGTTGCCTTCCCTTCTCTCTCAAGTAAACTCATACGTTGTCTATCACAAGCTCACCAATCTCTCAAACAAGGTGCAGACTCAACCCATGCTTTCTCTTCCAGCATCTCAAGTGTAGTATTCAATATCGGTCTAAATCCAACCCACGTCTCCCTCCTTTCACTATCTAAACTCGATCCATGTTCCCTTTCCTTTCATCTCTATCAACCATCTTCCCAAAGATTAGATCCAACCCCCCCCTCTCTCTCTCTCTCTCTCTCTCTCTCTCCAATTCAGGTCTGTCATCCATCTCGTTCAAACCCAACTCATTAACTCAGGTCAGCTCATGTATCTGAACCCATAAGTTCATCTGACTAAACACAATCCAGTTCAACCCATATCTCTTTTCATCCCAGCACGATCTCTCTCTCTCTCTCTCTCTCTCTCTCTCTCTCCACGGTCCAAACCCAGACCACGTTCCCTTGACACCTCGCCCCGTTGACTGAGGTGCGAGAGAACCATTGCGGGCTACTGTTGAGCCCAGGACCCATATACATATAGGGTCTTCTCACACCTTTCCACTACGCAGATTTACTGACGTCACGCTTGAGACAGGGCACTCCCCCCATTTCTCCCCACCCACCATCTCCCTTGGGACTTCAGAGGGAGGCCTCAAGTCGCGGTGAGGTGCAGCTGTCTGTCATCCTCCATACCCACCCCTCCCACCTTGCTTCCTTTACACAGCTCTGTTCCGCACACACATTTCCTCAATTCAAATGATTGTTTAACCTCTCCCTTCTCATATTTAAAGGTACATGATTTACAAATAAACACAATATACTCTAATAGTGACATTTATTAGGATACATGGATATCATCTTGTTATAAATGATACCGGATGTTTATTGGTACTGCTACAGGTATTGACTATATGTTACTATGCAGGCTTCACTTCCTAACTTCGATATCTTACTCTGCAGCTTTCGTGTCGTTAGCCAAATTTCTGTTTAATACCCGCATCCTGAAAAATACTCGGTATCGAACAAAAAGGCTAATTACTTCAGTAGGAAGAGACACATGCCTATATATTAGTACTGACAATGCCTTGCCAGTTGTCTTTTAAATTACCGTTGGTAAGGCTTAGGTTTTATGTTGGTTTTAAGCCACAGTATGTCAAATGTATATATTCCGCATATATCATGGAGAGAGAGAGAGAGAGAGAGAGAGAGAGAGAGAGAGAGAGAGAGAGTGCGTAGATACCAAATCGTTAATTATAAATAACAAATCTCTTAATTCGAGCTACTAAATATATGTGAATGTATTTCATATACTCTTTGTGGCTTTATGTACATAAAAAGCTATACAGTTTTTACGAATTATTCACTCTTTGAGAACGAAAAGTAGCTGTATAAATCATTTCCAACGACCTGGCACCGTTGTTTTTGCGACCAGGAATGGAGGGAGGGAGGGAAGGAAGGGGGGGAGGATGATAACATACTTCTTGCCAAACGCTTCCAGATGGAATTACTACGTTACGAACCTTCATTAAACAAATACATTCTGCGATATACCGTACTTAATTTTCAACATTACTGCTTTCTTGCTAGGGTACTCAGTAATGGTTACCTACAGTACGTGGGTAGAACAAAATAATGGTGGGTAAATATGAATACTAGCAACTCATACTAGTGCAGAGGCCAGTTGCCTCAATTTATTTTACCTGGGCTGGTAAATGCAATGTTACCACGTGCTTTTTCACATTTCTGCAAGCATTAACCCCGTGAGGGGAGATATACTGTACAGCTTATAAAGAGCAAAGCCCACCATATACAGAGATAAGCACCTACGCAGAGAGAGAGAGAGAGAGAGAGAAAGGGGAAGGGACTTAACATTTAATGAAGCTGATGGCAGATTCAGCGTTGGCAGGGCGTGCTCTTCAAGGCGTATTTGATTTTTTGGAATATGCAGTTTGAGAAGTTCATATTTTAGATTTCTTTTATAAGCACTTTGATCAAAGTGAAGGCTGCAGATGCGAGCAGTATTCGGATTAATTGTGTCTTTCCTCTTGCACAGATGAATCCACTTAAGTTTAATCTCTTCATCTTTGGGGAAAATATGGAAAGTTATATCCCCATCTTTCTTCAGTAAAGAGTTACAGCCAAACAATGCACAATTGGTAGGCATTATTTCACTGGGCACATACAATGGTATAAAGTGCAGGTGACAGAGGTGACCTGTTTGGCGCCGTGACCTCTGAGCAACTGAGTCTACTTCTCACTATATGGCAACCCCTTCTCGGAAGACCTCACCTGGTGTCTTCGCCATGACGTCACGCGCAAACGCGACGCGTTTTGGGGTCGGTATGGTTAGACCCTGTATGTATATGGGTCCTGGTTGAGCCTTCTAATGGGCGCGTGTTAGGCCATTCTTGTCCAGCCTCCCCACCCCCGCCCATCACTGCCAGGTCGCCCCCGCTGCCATAAAGTGGGTGATGGGTGTCGCCACGTACAGAGGCGGGGTAATTAGGGCAGGTGAGATGACGTAAGGGTGGGGGGGCAGGTAAGAGGCAGGAAGAAGGGGTGGAGTAAAGAGAGAGGATAGTGGCAGGGTGAAGAGAGGTAAAGAGGAGAGTGGCAGGGATGATTGTGGCAGGAAAATGAGAGGTGGAGGGAGGTAGGTGAGTGGCTGGAGGGCGAGAATTGTGTTACTATGGTCCTTTCGCAGCAAGAAGTCCGTTCAGGGTGTGGCAGAAGTTGGGATTTCCCCGAGTGCGACGTTGCCAATTTGACCACCAATTATTGGATTATCACTGCCTCCCTACCTACCCCCATCCCACATGTTTCTCTCTCTCTCTCTCTCTCTCTCTCTCTCTCTCTATATATATATATATATATATATATATATTTATATATATGTTCTATATATATATATATATATATATATATATATATATATATATATATATATATATATATTATATATATTTATTATTTATTTTCAACTTTTTTTCCACACCACCTATGAGGTAAAAGGAGGGAATGTGAGGGTGGTATGAGTAAACTTAGGCAGGGAGAAAAAGAGTATGGAAGAGAGGCGAGAAGAGCAGGAAAAAAAAAAAAAAACAGAGGGAGAAAGGATGAAGGGAAGAAGTGGAGGAGGAAGAATAACAAAGGGTTTAAGTAAAATGGGAATGGACTGAGTAAGATTGGGATGGCGAGGGATGCGGTAAGACAGTGTTAAGCCGATCTTCACCTTCTTGGCTTTAAAACTTATACTACGAGTTAACTGGCGACAGGTGGCCTCATAGAGAACACGTCACAGTTGGAGGGACGGCTTTGCTTGGGTTCTACCCCCAGGAGGCGACTATAGGTTTATCGATCACGTAATGTTACCGAGGGAATCTGGCCAATTATCTACGCTTAACTCCATGAATTTGATGACGTATTTTATACTCTTGCCATTTTCACGAGATTTTATTCCCCTTACGAGAGACTTTTCAAACTTAACGGGGTACCTACAGAATCCACGAGCACCTTCACTAACAGGTTCTTTAAAGCTGATTGAGAATCGTCTGGAGATTATCAAGGATAATAATGCAGGTAAGTGAGGGGGTTTAATGTACTGAACTACGGCAGCCTAGACTCGGGCCCCTACGCTCTGAAGGGATAATGCGGGATAGGCTGTCACCATTTTTCATGTTGCAAGAACCTCATACTGCAATGCTTACTCTCCCCCACTGTGCAGCGACATTTTCCAACGCCCTGAATAAGGGGTGAATGGAGGAGGCTTGGGTAAGAGGGACTGGATGAAGATGGATGAGATAGAAAAGGACAAAAAAAAAAAAAAATCTTGGGACAGAATAGGATAGGGAGGAGTGGATGGGAAATAGTGACGAGAAAGAGTGGAGTGTGGTAGCATAATGAAAAATGGAAGAGTTTAGTTAGTTCAGGTTAGGTTAGGTTAGACTGCAAGAGATGGATGCAAAGATGACGTAGGATAGGAGACAGAGAGAATCGGCAGGAATGTAAAATGAATAATGAAATGAGGTAGGATATAGAGTGAATGCTTTACTTAGATAGGAAGGTTAGGTTAGGTAAGATCAAGGGTTAGGTGGATGAGTTAGATGCAAAGATGTAGTGGGATAGAAGTGAGAAGGAACGGAGATGGATGGAATAGTAATGGAAAGAGTGGGACAGAAAAGGAGGGCGTAGAAGAGGCAAGAGAGGTAACAGTGGAATTTATAAGCTGGGGGACAGAAGTCAGATGGCGTGAGGAGGGCAGGGAAAAAGTAGGTGTTAAAAGAGGAGTCAGGATGGGACAAAATAGGATGGAAAAGACATTGCAAGACAGGGGAGTAGTGGAATGTGGAAGCCAATGATGGATGTTAGGTGGGGTGGGGCTGAACAGGGAAAAAAGGGTATTAAAAGGAAGGGACAGGGTGAGGGAGGACTTTAAGGATATCACATGGGGCGAGGTGGAGCGAGGTGAGGAGAGGTACAGCGAGGTGGGGAGGGGCAGGGTGGAGCGAAGCAAGGTGGGGTAAAGTGAGGTGGGGCGGGGTAATGTAAGGTAAGGGGAGGTGGGGCCAGGTGGAGCGAGGTGGGACGAGGGCAGGTCATGTGTGAGTGTGAGAGCTACGGTCGGTTCAGAGAAGTATGTGGCCACCCCACTTTGCCTCGTGTCGCTGGCTGTTTA
The DNA here is from genome assembly GCF_032717465.1 of Coenobita brevimanus. NCBI lineage: Eukaryota > Metazoa > Arthropoda > Malacostraca > Decapoda > Coenobitidae > Coenobita > Coenobita brevimanus. Next base: position 47,739,607 of record NC_136977.1, on the reverse strand, counting down.
AACGCAATCAGGTATCTTTTGATGTTATATCCCCTGACGCTGATTATACCACCGAAGATCACAGCTGGGGAAGAAAGAGAGGACGGGAGGCAAAGAAGAGTCTAACCACCTACCAAGCAACTCGTAATCCCTCTTATGACCTACCGCAAAGTGTATCATTAGGCGATTTTAAGCATATGAAAGCGCAAATAGATATCATGCAATCGACTTACCCCGGGCATATATTAAGCATTCAGTGACGGCCAACCGGGAGCAAAGTTCACCTCGCAACTCCTCAGACCGTATTTATGAAGGATCCCGAACAATTTTTATGATAAACGGGTCTCCATAAAAGTTAACTCAGAGGTCGAGTCGTTATTCGCAATTCAACACCGGTTTTCACTCTCATTTGACTGTGAAATATTCTGTAGTTGTGTGATTGAAAGCAATTGTATATACAAAGGATCTTGGCCACCACAAAAGCTGAGAGTTTATAAATAGGACTTTACGTGTCTGTAGCAAGAAAATTACCCGTGTGAATAGCACCTTTGAAGCATCTCCCTTCCTCCTCTCCGTCGCTCCTCCCTTGCCCCTCCCCCCCTTCCTCCAGCCCCCTTGCCCCCTTTACCCCGAAATCTCTCTTTCTCCTTTCCCTGCAGCCCCCTTCTCTTTGTTTCTCCTCATTTCACCAATGCCTCTCCCCCTTTCCTCCTGCCCCCTTGCCTCCCTTCCTCCTCTCCTTGCAGCCCCCCTTCCCTCTCCCACCGCCCCCTTCCCTATTCCCCTCGTCCCCCTGTTGTCTTCTCCAAACCTACGACTCTAACTTGCGGGGCCCAGCACAGCCGAAGAGCACACTAATTGAATTTACACCACCCAGGCATCATATTGGACTCTCTTGCACATTTGCGGTCGGCCCCGGCTACTAATACAACGCCTCTGATTCTAATGCACGCCTGGGTTAGGTTCGGATCCCTCTGTGATTACGGCAGAGATGTTTATAAGATGATTGGCAGGTCTGTGGGGGGGGGGGAAATTTATCATCTTAAGGTTGAGGACAGTGGTCTTTAAGATACCCCACTCTGTCTTCATGTAGGGAAAAGTATCCGGATGATTATGATGATGATGAGGAGGAGGAGGAGGATGAAAATAAAGAATCAACTGGAAAAAAAAAAAAAATGTTGATATTTGAGGACTATTGAGAATGAACCATCTGCCAGGATTGTTTGTTCATGAATTATCATCCTAGACCTCGGGAACGGGCTTTCAATCAATGTACAGAGTCCGATGCATAACAATGGAACAAAAAAAATGTTGACATAGAAGGCAGTTGGGGATTAGTTCTCTTAGTGCGTCATAAGTGGACTATTAAACCTCGAAAACGGGCTTTCTGTCTTATGTCCAGAGCCGGATACATGAACAAATAAACCTTTCCCTTCCTTGCTACAGCTCACACCTTTCCCCGCCACACCCATCCCCACACCATCCTGCCCTTCATCATTCTCAAGGAGTCAGTGAATACTCTTGCTACCTCCTGACGATTTTTATAAAGCTCTGGAGAGACCTTTTGAACTGCAGGTGTTAGATGCGGTTTTTAGTGACCTCTTCACTTCACACGCGTCCCCTAAGACGAATAAAACAATCTACAAGTGGCAAGAATAAATTAATATATGTAACCTAATATAGGGGTTAAAGAACGATAAACCACTTCATTTCTCTTATTTCACGCCATCATACCACTCAGCATTCTAAAGGACTAATTTAATATCCTTACATTCCGTCAACGGGCTTGCTAACCAATGTCCAGAGTCAGATATAAAAGAATAAAAACTCCACCTTGTTACACTTCTCACCTTTCTCCGGCATGCCCATCCTCACACCACCCCGCCACTCAGCATTCAAAGGACTAAATACCTGTCCTTAACTTCTCTCGACATAGCCCCAACCCCCTCAGTCGACAGCTGGTTTTTGCATTCATGTCTAGAAGCGAGTGGCTGGTCGTGGAGAGAAAGATGGAGAGATGAGTGAGATAGAGCGAGGAGACTGTTATATTTACTCAGTTCATTAGGTGCATCTGTAAACTATTTCCTGAAGCTCCGGTGCCCTGGTGGTTAATGTGCTGTCTCTCGATACGGAAGCCTCGTGTTCAGTGCTCGAAACCCAGCCATGAAGGATATCTGAAGTGAGTGCTGGTAGTTACGTATATTCTATCATGTGGCAGACTATATTTGCACTCTGTTCTACCGATGACTTACACACACACACACACACACACACACACACACACAGTCATAACAGCATCGACGTTCACATCTACCACTCTGACACACCTTCCCATTCAAACTTTATCAACATGAAGAAGGGTTTAAGTCTATTACTTCTCCTGCGGGAATATCCGGAGTCCTGCAATGGATCTGATATGGACTGATACAGATACAAATATTGATGGATGTTTGAGTTTACAGGTGTAGATTCTTCATTACCATCATCATCATCATCATCATCAGCAGCAACAACAACAACAACAACAACAACAACAGCAGCAGCATCTCATCACGATCCATAGTCCCACCTAAAGATTCGAACATGAATATTCAAAGGTGGGCTTACACATATAAATTCGGAGGCGGTGGCTGAATCGGTAGAGAGGCAGCTTGCAGTCCTGATGGACCCAGGTTCGAATCCTGGCTGGGGCAGGGGACAGTTTAAGGATTTGAATTTCATAAAAAGCAGACTTTCCTGTTCTACCAGATGACCCGCCGACATGTCGTAAAAATACCCCCGCTAATACCAGTACACCAGTCCTGTATGAGACAGCCCTAGCATGTATTCAATATGGATGGTGGGTGTTAGCGCCGAAGTGGTGACATGTGGAGGTGTAGGAGGACTACTGAGCCTTGGGATAGGCTACTGCCCCCAAGATATAGGCACTGAAGCCTTTGCCCCGAGTCGGAAACATAAAATATATATATATATATATATATATATATATATATATATATATATATATATATATATACTGTATACGTGTAAACTTACAAATAATCTCTCTCTCTCTCTCTCTCTCTCTCAAACACACACACACACACACACACACACACATATTTCCATATGGTACTCTCTCCAGCACAACAATTAAACAATCTCTCTCTCTCTCTCTCTCTCTTTCAAAACCCTCTCTCCTTACCTCCCTTCCCCCCTCCCTCTGTCGCTTTACTCCCTACCTCTCTCCCTCTCTCCCATATGATGTTCAGGTGAGTAACTGAACATCGCTAACTACACGCCTGTTCACCCCGCCAAGGCCACATGTCGAAAGCGATATATATTCAGCAAGGAATGAACAGAGAACAAAAGGAGAACAGCGGGCAGACAAAACTGACATACAATCCCGTATGTTACTCCCTTACTATGATGTCTGTATTAGTATGTTCTGGCCATGCACGGACGATATTATTTAGCTTAGTGGTAATAAGTTATGGTGAATGGGATAGGAACTTTGTCTAATTCAGTATAAGGACATCTTTTCTTACGCCCCCCTCCTCTCTCTCCCCCCCCTCTCTCTCTCTCTCCCCCCCCCCTCTCTCTCTCTCTCTCCCTTAACGTCACACCATCTAATTCTGCTGTGGGGGGACTCTTGTTAAGTGATAAAATCAGGTTCCGTTAACTTAAGCAATACAATGGCATCTTTCACGCACTTTTCTTACTAGTAAAACGTCATACTATTGCAATCATCTGAGGAAAATAATTTGCTGGTGAAAGGTTAAAATCTACTTTGATCAGTCGCACCCAAAGCAACAGTGATACGTAAAGCTAAATCATTTCTCTGTTCAGAGAAGAAAAATAAATCAACCTTGGCATATACAGACGGGGAGAAATATTGGCCTTATATTTCAACTCTTCTACTTCTCACTTTCCTCTGCTGGCTAAAATATCTAATCCAGGAGTGACTTGGTTAGTTTATCTACCCATAGATGATCCCCATTGTTATTAGGTGTCAGGGAGGAGAGTGCCAGACATACCCTAAATGCAGAAGTACTTCTGACCCCGACTGTACTTCAGTCGATAAAACTGTCTTCAATTACAGAGAGGGAATTCGCAGCTCAACATTTCATATGGTGGTGATTGTTTCGATAACAGAAGCGTGTATATGGAACAGACATGATAAATTAACTGATCCCCCTCTGCAACCTGGTCATTCCATTTCAAGCAACAGAGTGCAATTGTAGTTAAGAGAATGCTGTAGATAGAGGGAGGATCCTGTACCTTTGCAACAGCTTCACCTCTGCTCTTATGAATGCACTTAGGTCTGGTCTATGTCCAAAATCGGATGCGTAAAATAAGATGGCTTCGAACAAATATCTCAAAATTTTAGTTATCTGGGCAAGCACTATTAAGTAAGCCCACAATTAAGAAGAAAAATAGAACATTAAATTAGAGACAATATCTGTAAAAATACACCAATGGGCTCCCCTGGCGGTTCATGCAAGATAACGAAAGCAGTGCTGCAATGTTGCCTCTCTGTATCAAATTGACCCGGCATATTGTGGGAGTGCTCTGACCCAACCCAACCCCAGGGGACGAGTTCATAGAATTTCTTGTACTTAAGTTGCGTATAAGATCTATGTTTTTATCTCAGTTCAGTAAAGCTGCATAAACACACATAACCAAACCAGTGTGATTAACGTGAAAAAAAAGACTAAACAAAATGAAATAGGACCATACCTGACTGCAATGGAGAACTGTTATTAAAAAAATGCTTAAGTTCTGCAATGAATATGGGTCAGAGGGGGGGATAGGGAAGGTTAGGGAACAAGGAACCTTCAACAAAGCCTCCGACGACTGTGCATGCCTCACTAATTCCCCAACTAATTCCCCAACAGAAAACGGGAGGCAGTGCCCGGGAAGGGAGACCAAACAATGCCGCCCCCCAAGCCTCCCTCCCTTCCACTGACTCAGGCCCAACCTGCAGGTATGTACAGTCTCGGAAAAGAAGGTAATTATTAGTTCTTTGTGGTCTTATATTCTGAAGACAACACGAAGAATTCTTAAGTGGTTATGTACACTGTGAGAGGAATGAGTAACGTTATTCTCTGTAGTTTACATTCAGAAACACAAGATAAATATTTCCTCATTACTTTCTGTATGGTTTGCATTCCGAAACAAAACGAAATACAGCAGCTTAATGTACAGTGTCCTATGTTCTTTTCAGTGAACGTGTATTTATTCTCTATTACGCCATTAATTAGAGGAAAGATAAAATGGAGCCTGCTAATGGTTACTCAGAATTGAAAGACATACTGAAATAAATATAGGAAAAACGCTCAGTGCCAGTGTCGTCCATCCTATAGATAACGATATTCTGTTAACTGTACAGCCGAAAAAAAAAAAAGTCTCATTATACAATCCAACGATGAAACTGGATGTGACCGATTTTTTGCTTTGTTTTGGCTTTACTTCTGAGTAATAAAGACGGCTTCTTAACAATATGTATTTTTTTCCTCTAATATCATACGATTTTACTAGGCAAAAGGTAAGAGCCAGTCAGGTAAGGGTTACAAGAGTACAGTCACGTATAAAACAAGTCGTCATTATCATCATCATCATCATTATCATCATCATCATCAAATCACCGCCCTCCCCACAAAAAAAAAAAAAAAAAAAAGTGCTGGGTTAAACGCTTTTCGTCCCGCGATCCAGAATATAAATCGAGGTGAGGGTAAAAATACTATTGCTTTACGGATGGTACACTTCCTCGAGAGTGACCTGCTAATACTACTACTACTACTACACCTAATGGAAATGAGTCTGCCTGGTGTGCATCAAGACGCATCCCTCATCCCATCCCAGTCTCTTGATCATCTAGCTCGTTGGGCAAGGACGAATTCATAACTTAGGTACGTCTCGTCCAGATTGACTATTACGAACTGACTTTCTTTCAACCCCTTCACTTCGATGACGTGTTGTAAATAATAGTCTTTCCATCTCCAGACGAGTTTATTCAGTTTAAGGAAGACAGGTGGAAATGAAGAGGTCAGATATAGCCTTCATTAAACCCTTTAAATAACAGGATTCCTCTAATTCTAATGAGAGAGAGAGAGAGAGAGAGAGAGAGAGAGAGTCATCGCAGCAAAAGGTATGAACTTCACATATTCCACAACTTTCTCCTCTGTCACTTACTCAAGACAGGGAATTAAGCTTCCGTAACTCCACCTGGATTTAGTGCAGGAGAAAGAGGAAGCCAGGTGTATTCATTTTATTCCCATATATTTCATTTAGAGAGACTTTTGGAACTAGAGAGGTAAGCAACATCCTTCATTAGCCTTTTCACTGTCAAAAATCCTTCCGTAGTTGACTAAAATCGACACGTGGTGCCATGATTTAAAAATAAATAAATAAATAAATAAAATAAAAATAAAAAGGAGTCAAGGTAAAGACGTCAAAAACATCGTCTGTTCTGCTACTGTATATTCTTCTCATCTCATACACAAACTGGCAATTAAAGGCTTATGAACCTCCATCGTTTTTTCACTGACGGGGGAGGTAGAGAAAAAACCAAGGTCGTATTTATTAACTATCTCAAGCCTATGATGTATATAAGAGTGCTTGTGCATACGACTGACTTCACTCTTACAGCCACCCTACGCTTCTCATCCAAACTAAAAATATATACTAGAGTGAAGATATAGGAAAAAGGAAAAGTCTTATGATTAGGGTTTTGTACGAAAGAGTGCTTTTATTTACGTCTGCCTTCGCTCATACACCAACCACACACTTTACAACCAAATCAGGATCAACATTAAAGTGGATAAAATACGAAACAAAAAGATCCATGATAATAGTTAGTTGTAATGGAAGTTTATGTATCCTATAAACTGGTTAAGACTTGGAAACATCTATCTTATACGAGTGTATTGGGAGGTTTATTTCTCCTGTAAACTGATAAAAATATGAAGCGTCTACCTTGTAAATGGGTTAAGATCTTTTACATATACCTTCCTCGGCATATGTTTTACTATCGTGCAGCGTAATCGGTATGCAAATTAAAGGTGAAGGCGGCTGCAGGTGGCTCATTATCATGCGAGACAAATTGTATTCAGATTAGGCATTTCCCGGACATTAAGAAATCGGGCAAAAAGCGTATCAGTGGGTGGAGCTGTTACTGGGAGACTTATGTTGCAGTGAGACCCGTCGGTGTGGTCTGGCCTGCAGGGGATGATATCAGACCCTTGCAAAGTGCACGATTAAAGAGAATTTCCATCATGTGTCCGAAAATTTTAAAATGAGGTTTTACACGAACAGTTATAAGGAAAAAAAAGTTGTTTCTGAAGTTTTCCTGAATATAAACTGATCGTCATCATCAACGTCATTTTCATCACCATCATCATCGTCATCTTAATCGACATCATCGTCTTCAATTCTTTCTCTTACCTAAAAATGAGAAAATACACTTATAATATGGATATAGATGATTCGACATGCAGAAGATGAATCAGATTAAAAAGAATTATCGAGATGTCTGTAAAAGGCAGGGAAGAGATTGTGAGATGTCAGTGGTGAGAAGTTTATTTGGATTACAGGAAGCTACGCCGCTAATAAATGCCTCTGTGGTCTAGCCGTGTGTAAGTTCCTGATTAAAGTGAATCCTGCGATCTACCGGTAAGAGGAAATGCAAAGAGATTTTTTTTTTTTTTTTCCCGCTCCAAGAAAATTACACCCGTATTAAGAAAATTTGTGGTGAGAAGAAAGCTCTTTGAAAGCGAAATTCTGCTTCTCTAAAAATAAGTGAAGATAGGGTCTGACGGGGTTTGTGAAAAGAAAAAAAATCCTGACGAGAATACATGTGCCTGATATTAAGCGAAATTCTGTGATTTGTCGGCAAAATGTGAAAAAAGATGCTGCACGGTCTGGCTGGAAAGGGAAGAGATTTTAATACTTTTCCTGCTGACAGAAAAATACACTAATAATAAAAGCATTTGTGGATTCTGTAAGATTCCTTATTCAATCGAAATTTTGCGATCTGTCAGTAAAAGAAGAGAAGGGATTTTATTCAGTTTTTTTAAAAGCTTTCCTCATTACAGAAAGCAGCTCCCGTCATATGTGAATTGATGGTCTAACTAGGAGTGAATCTGACAAGACATATACATCATCAAAAAGAAACCAGGTCATTTCAGGATAAAAAGGAGTGATGATGTCTTTAATGTGTCCCAGGATGAAGTGAATTTACTCCTAAAATGTTGATGACAGTGAAATTCCCAAGCCTATTTGTGAAGCAGTCGTAGTTTCCCTGGTACTAAGAAATCAAATACATATATACTGTAGAATGTTTGATGTTTACAGTGAAGGGAATCGAACTGACCAAAAGATGCTGAGTGACCCTTTCAGGAGAATGGTGTTTTTTATCATTAATAAGGGAGATCTGTTTACCGAAGGTTTTTGCATCAGTCTTCATTCATTCCCAGACTACCATGACGCCAATCTCTCTCTCTCTCTCTCTCTCTCTCTCTCTCTCTCTCTCTCAAACACACTCACACACACACACAACGTAGGAATGATAGGTATGAGAGAGAGAGAGAGAGAGAGAGAGAGAGAGAGAGAGAGAGAGAGAGAGAGAGAGAGAGAGAGAGAGAGAGAGAGAGAGAGAGAGAGAGAGAGAGAGAGATTACAAAAGTTACAGTACACTATTAAAGACACTTATTCACTAATCATAAAAGTCTCAAGTCATTAAAACACGAAGCCAACCTAGATAGCAGAACATTAAAGAAAATAGACGGTAAAAAGATGCAGAAATACAGTATCTGAGAGAAATAATGACAGAAATAAATACAGAAACAAATGAATTTAAAGTAACTAATGATTAGGTAACAAAAGTAATGCTCTCATATTGTAAAAAAAAATATTATTCCTCTCTTTGTTCTTAGATATAAAATAAAGGATTATAACCACATCATCTTTATAGTCAGAATTTAAGTTTATGTAGCCGAGAGCACTTTATTAATTTATGCAGCCAATTTATCATAGCCAGAGAGTAAGGCATAAAACACACATCAGTCATACCTTATTACTTCGATCAGGGCAAAACCACTTTAGAAAACGCATCGTTTATTAAACGAGCAAAGTTTACATACAATTAGGGGAAGGCTTCAACAAACAATTTATCACAAACTTCTATTAACTTTTACATGCTTTACGAGACGCGAAGCAATGCCGACAGCCGACAAACCGTGATCTAATCTGTCCCTTACTATGTTTATGTCTCTTCTTTTTATAACATTTTCCTTGATCCTGTTCTGTTAATTATAAGTACTGTTTAGTGACGTCTTACTTATCAAAAGTTGACCAGACTTATTAGCTGCGTGCCCGGAGGAGTTTTCACAGTTAACAAAGGGATTATCATAAATGGTGAGAAGTTGAACATTACTTGCCATGCTAAACTTTTTTTAATTAACCAGACAGCCTACAGGAAATAACATCTGAAGTGAAGACGGAGAGTTAAAAATTAAGCTTAAAGATGAGTACTAGATTTAAGAAGTTGAAAAGGACAAAGATAAAGTTCTTCACAGAGAAGATAGCAAATATAAAATCAGGGTATCCGAGAAGCAATCTACAGATGGAGTGAGAGGAAGAGACAACCAGAGAAGATGAGGAGAAATTCGCAGATGTGCTGGGACTGGATGGAACAGGTAAGAGCCAATAAGTTTGATTTGGGAAAGACCAGAGACGCAAACAACCTGCAGTGGCTCAAGTTTTATGCTGCAGCTCCCGGTGATGATAATGATGATGATCATGATCATGATGATGATAAATTAACTCTATGACCTGTTAATTTTAAGCAAAGTCTTTGTAGGCAAGTCGATGGCAAAGGTGAAGAAATTATTAACATTCAAAATATAAATCCCTTGGAATATTTTAAGCACCGTATAAGTCCCTATTTTACCTGGATTAAGCAAGAAGTACAGATCCCGTTGTCTTAGCCTATCTTTATTATGACTTGTTAGTTATTAAAAACAATCATTTAGATGTTCATAATGAGTCATCTGCAGAATCCAAATTTGCACTACGGATTCCAAGTGTGGTGGCAATAAATTCTTCTGTACTGAATAATAATGTACTTAATTTCAGTATACTTCATTTCTGCGGATATAACCTAGCATTACATTAGCGATCTTAGCCGCTATGTTAGGAGAATTTTAAGTACCTTGCCATTGCCACACCTGAGTCTTTAGTGTTATAGGACTCTGACTTTATGTTCGGACATTTCATATTCATAATTCTAATTACGACTTTCCACATGCAGCATCTGACTGTTTTTTTACGTTAATTGGCACTTATCACTTGGATGATCTTTAGTTTTCTTGGTTTTTAAATCTTTGTAAATTTAACATTTCACTATCAGTTAATATGAAGTTCCCTTTTTGTGTGTGTGTGTGTTGCCAGCTGATTTTGATATATTTAAATTATAGATGGATATCGTTAACATGAACAGTAAATAGAGAAGATATAAACTTATTTTAATTCGCACGTCAATACCTTTAATAATGAACAGAAGAGGCACCCAAACTGACTCCTGAGGCATCCCACTACCTTAGGTCTTTGGTTCCTTCTTCCTTGAATAAAAAAAAAAAAATGCAAACTTTGCTTCTACGTTTAACTGTACCTTCTATTGCAATGCCACCACAATATGTTGCATTAATCTGGGTATAACTTTATCCTGTCTACTGGGCAATGCAGTAAGAATGATTTTAGTGTCAGAATTTTTTTGTACTGTTAAATCATACATCTATAACGTTAACATGAACAGTGAACAGAGTGAAGTTACTGAGTCGCATATCACTATCATTAATGTAGAGAAGAGAACAGCCTCCACATAACACACTATTTCCCGTCACAAAACCAAGGTATTTAAGTGACGTGTAAGTGTTGAATGTAATTCAATAAGGTCAGACCTTTGGGCACAATTTATTCTGAGAGAGACAGAGAGAGAGAGAGAGAGAGAGAGAGATCAAGCAGAATAAACTCAATTCCTGCACGAGCACCGGTAAAAAAAAAAAAAAAAAAATCCCATCTCTCTCTCTCTCTCTCTCTCTCTCTCTCTCTCTCTCTCTTAAGGCGGTCTCCAATCACGCTAAATTTTAAAGCAAACCATTTTCATCTCCCAAAGTTAAGGAGATACTTATTTATATCTGCTTAATGGCAAGTTGGCCCAATTTACTGCTTATAGCTTTGACGGGTCAGCGTCGGATTAAATGGGGGGAATAATAGGAGCTTAACAGGATAGTCCCAGTGTTGGAATAATGGATGAAGGATAATAGGAGCCTAACAGAAGACACAGGATTAGTAAACACACATGTAGGCGAGAATATGAGGGAGTCTGAATGTTTTCTTAATAGTAATAGAATCTGATGCTTGTTGTAATTGGGAGGAGAGGGTTTGATTCTTTTACTATGGTCCTTCTATTTTATGAAGAGCGTTTGGGCGTTGTCCCTCTTGGGGAGTCCCCGTCCCACAGTGTTGCCATACTTTGTACTGGGCAACTTAATTGGATTAGAATAAAGGCACTAATGACAACTCTCCCTCCCAGCACACCACTCTCCTCTCTCTCTCTCTCTCTCTCTCTCTCTCTCTCTCTCTCTGCATAGAGAAATTACATTTTTTATAGATTTTATTTCTATATAAAGTCTGTACACTTTTATGAATTTTTTGAATTTGAGGAAAAGCCTCCAGACTGACTGTCTGTCTTGTTGCGCTCTTATTCATTCCCTTTCTCCATGACCTTTCCCCCTACTCTCTGTTTCTGTCTGTCTGTCTCTGTCTCTGTCTCTCTCTCTCTTTAACATTATTTTTTATTATGACTGATTTTCTCCTTAAAGTGTGATGTTTATTTGTGGTTTATAACAGCTTTTGAGGGATCAGTTATAGGTCCTCTGTTTGCCTACTCTTCTAAAAAATTATTTACGTTGTAAATAAGTTCTTTTTCTCTACTGTGGAGCACACGAGAGCGAGTAGCAGGAGTAAGAGCATCCACCTCATGTGGCGGCCAGAGGGGAAATGACCTGGATTTACACGGTCACTCTACCCTTACAAGCTTGGCAACGTTGGAAAGCAACGATGCCAAGTGATGTGGTATTTATAGAAAGTAATTATTATTAAAAGAAAAAAAAAGGCATTTATAACACTATATAGCCTTATTAATATATATATATATATATATATATATATATATATATATATATATATATATATATATATATATATATATATATATATATTTATATATATTATTACGGAACAGGGAAAGATAATGTACACTTTAAGTGAGAATACTAATAATCGCTACTGTCCCGTAAAGTTCCAGGTTCAAAACAAAAGAGTTAGGTAAAATTACAAGTTAAAGTTTAATGCTCAAACTAACAACAAAACATTCAGGACTCATCAGGATAATGTAATGGCACAAAAAAACAGGTTAAATATATGGTTAACTGCAATAGCCTCTATTAACACGAAATTAGCAAGAGTAAATTTATCTAAGTCTGCCCTGATAAATGAGAATACACTGGGTAATGCTCAGTTAATGCAAGATAAATTATTACAGATACAAAATATTATAAAACAAGACTGACATAAAACCTTACATAAATTACAAAAACCTTACTAGGCCTAAGAATTAACCCTATGCTACACAGTACAAGGAAAAAATGCAACAACAGTTATACTCAAATGACACACAGCTGCTAGATGGTTGGAGACTTCCTGAGCACTCACAATAATAATAACTGTACAGGGGAGGACAGAGATGTGAGCAAAATGAGGAGTAGATCTAAGTGGCAATTAATGTAGAGACTGAGCTCATTATATAGGGGCCGGCAGTGCTTGATACAACTTGTAAGAAGGACGCGCAAATGAAGCCATGGGGACAAAGAGTTGACAATCCTGCTCTGAACAACAGAAAGAACGACTTACTCTACTATAACGGTAGAAGGGTGGACTGAGGTAGAACACGCTTGTGGTCAAACATGCAGCATGCTGTACGTTAGAATTACACAAAGGATGATGAAATCATAGGCTATGTAACACCTCCCCACAAAGAAAAAGAAATTTACAAAGGAAATTTCTTATTACTTTAAAACAATCTGTCTAAAGTCTAGATAAGCAATCTGCAATAACATTTTCTTTCCCCTTGACATGCTGTATGTCTAATGAATACTCCTGAAGAAGTAGACTCCATCTTGTCAATCTCTGATTTTTATCTTTAAACTTACTAAGGAATTTCAGTGGGTTATGATCGGTATAAATGACTATGGGGTCAAAACCAGAGCACAAATAAAATGAAAAATGCTGTAAACCCAAAATCAAGGCCAAAAGCTCTTTCTCAATAGTTGAGTAGTTCTTTTGAGGTGGAGTGAACTTCTTACTGTAATAAGATACAGGGTGTTCAATACCCTGATCATCCTCTTGCAGCAAAACAGCCCCAGCTCCTGTATCACTTGCATCAACAGATATCTTAAAAGGCTTAGCAAAATTTGGAGTAGCGAGCACTGGCTGACTTAATAGGATAGCTTTAAGTTTGTTGAAAGAGGATTCACAGCTATCGGTCCAGACAAATTTAACTCCCTTTTTCAGTAGGTCTGTAAGTGGTGATACAAGAATTGAAAAGTTAAGAACAAATCTCCTGTAATAACCTACCATTCCCAAAAATCTTTGTAGCTCTTTCCTACTTTTAGGTCTGGGAAGATCACTTATACCCTGAACCTTAGCTCCTGGTGGTGCAACATGTCCATCACCAATTACGTACCCAAGGTACTGAACTTTAGCTTGACCAAACTCACACTTTGATAAATTAGCTACAAGATTAGCATGAACCAAACGCTCAAGAAATTTACTGACATGGCATAGGTGATCTTTCCAGTTGTCACTGAAGATTAATACATCATCAATATAAACAACACACCCTGCCAAACCCTCTGTTACAACATTCATGAGCTTCTGAAATGTGGCTGGTGCATTCTTCATACCATATGGCATTACAGAACATGCAAAAGTCCTTCCTAGTGTTACAAAACATGAGATCTCCCTGGCACGTTCAGTCATAGGTACTTGCCAGTATCCCTTTAACAAATCAAACTTACTTATGTACCTAGCCTTTCCGATCTTGTCTATGCAATCTTCCACACGAGGGAGAGGGTAAGTGTCTGTTTTGGTTATCTGATTAACACGTCTGTAGTCGACGCAAAGCCGCTGTGACCTACCTGGCTTAGGGACTAGAGTGACAGGAGAACTCCACTCGCTCTGACAGGGCTCAATCATCTTGTGGTCCAACAGGTAGCCAAGCTCTTTCTGGATGAGAGGAACTTTCACTGGGTTCACACGGTAAGGAGGCAATTTAATTGGCTTTGTGTCTCCAACATCGACATCATGCATCAACACAGTGGTTCTTTCTGGAGTAGCACGGAACACTTGTGGGTACTCCTGCAGTAATGCCGAAAACTCCTGCCTTTCCTCGGGAGCTAGATGAGAAAGCTTAGTCTGGAGATCATTCATGATATCAGGATTCTTCCCCAAACTATCACTCAGGCTCATGCTGCATGGGAGAGCTTCACTTGCAGACTCGGGCGGAACAGCTACAGTGCAGACTGGGTTATTTTCGTCCCGCCTGTGATATAACTTTAGCATGTTGATGTGACAAAGTTGCTTGTTCTTTCTACGATCTGGTGTGGCGATGACACAGTTGACATCACTGAGTTTCTTCTCCACGAAATAAGGACCACTAAACTTGGCAGAATCAAAACCTGATCTCCTGGCTGAAAGTGGCGTAACCTGGACTTCTTATCATACCAAGTCTTCATCTTCTCCTGAGCAGCTCCTAAATTCTCTCTTGCCAGCTGTAAAGCAGTGGACAGCCATTCTTTGAACTTCATCACATACTCCAGCAGGTTGACGTCATCTTCCTCCGACAGCCAGCATTCCTTGAGTAACTTAAGGGGTCCTCTTACTTCATGGCCAAACAGTAGTTCAAAAGGTGAGAAGCCCAGTGATTCATTTGGAGATTCTCTTGCGGCAAACACAACGAATGGAAGACCTTTATCCCAGTCTTTCTGATGTTCCAAACAGTATTTCTTGAGCATCGATTTGAGTGTTTGATGATATCTCTCCAACGCTCCTTGGGTCTGGGGATGGTAAGCTGAAGACGTGATCTGGGTGATGCCCAACTCTTTCAGAGACTGCTTGAAAACATTTGACATGAAATTACTTCCCCGGTCTGACTGTACCTCCTTGGGCAGACCAAACTTTGTGAAGAACCCTAGCATTTCCTTAACCACGTTCTTTGCTGAGATATTTCTAAGTGGAATGGCTTCAGGATAACGAGTAGCCATATCAATCAGGGTAAACACATAAGAAAATCCTGAAGAAGTCTTAGGAAAAGGGCCCACAATATCCACCAACGCACGGGTGAATGGCGCCTCAAAAGGAGGAATGGGAACTAGAGGTGCAACCTTTTCGATCTGATTACACTTCCCCACAATTTGACAGGTGTGACAAGACTTACAATACCAGGGAACATCCCTGAAGATACCTGGCCAGTAGAAGTGTTTCAAAATGCGCGCCACAGTCTTCCTAACTCCAAGGTGTCCTGCCAAACTGGAATCATGAGCCACTCTAATGATATCCTGCCTACAAACACGAGGGATGACAACTTGATGTACAACCTCCCATTCACAGTCGGCTGATGCTGTTGGGGGTCTCCACTTCCTCATAAGTACTCCTGTCTTTATATAATAACAAGTAGAAGCACCAGCTGACTCTTCCTCACTGCAAGGAGAGTTAGCTAGACCTTTCAACTCAGGGTCAGCAACCTGCAACTCAACCAACTCTCGACGATACAAATTATCAACACTACGGGGTACTGCCTTATCTGGTGAGTGGTCCAAATTAGCAAGAAAAGTGTCAGCTAGGATAACATCATCATCATCATTATCCTCGAAATCACCAGTAACTTTAGACTTACCCCTAGTGACAGCACATGCAGGGAACACATCAGGGACATCACAATCCTGGGTCGCAGCCACTGGCTCACTAGACAACTGAGGAGCTGGACACACTTGACTTCCACCAATATCATTTCAAAGTAAGAAAGTTACACCTGACATTGGGAGTGTCTCAACGAACACAACCATAACGGAACCATTAACAAAACCGGACTCTAAATTCACTCTGCACAGAGGGACAGAGAAGTAATTATTCCCTACGCCTTGTAAGATTACAGTTTCATCAGAGGAATTAACATTAGAGCCTAGAACACTGGTCAGCATAAGGGATTGGCAAGCACCTGTGTAACTTGCTATATACTTTGGTGATAGAAACTCCGTGTACAAACAGCTAGATAAGGAGTTTATTACAAGCTCACAGTAAAACAGTCTGCCCGTGTCGGCTGTCTGCTAAGAACTGATGCAATAACGCCGTCTTCAGGCGTGGGAAAGGGTGCTGACCTAGCAAGATTAGTGGGGGCATGTATGCATTGGGGGGGGACATATATACATCGGGGGTAGACATATTGTGGAGGGGTACACTACTCCCGGGGTAGCTGAGACGGTGTCTCCTGACACCGGGAGTTAAACGGTGTTTGATTATAGGAGTAAGGCAGGACCGGGAGGTTTGTACAAGGGATAAGTATGATACAGGGGCATTAGGGGAGACATGGCCATGTTGAGGGGAGAGAATTAGAAGGATATATACATATAAGATATATAAGGAATAATAGGTACAAATCCAGTAAGGGTCGAAGGGTTATATAAACATAATGGGAAGTACACAATAATAGTTTGATACATGATAAACAAGGAGTAGATATGAGAGTTCTGTTGTTGTTCTTCCTTCATTTTTGTTTTTTGTTTTTTGGTGTACTGTCTGTAGGATACACTGTCACTCAGTAATGCGTGAAATACCATCATTTTCTAGTAGGCAGAGTGCTGTTCACAGTTTGGTTAATTGTCAGATGGCATTGCTAGTCACTGAATGTGAGGGCACTAAGGACGGGGAGTTTCTACGTCGTGTGTAGGGAGTACTATGCCTGTAGCGACTCTGATTTCCTGGAGTCGACGTTCCATTTTTCTGACACAACAAAGCACTGCACAGATGATGAGTAGAAAACCTATGAAAGCGATAATCACAGGGGGAAACACAACTTGTGGATGAACCCATGAATGGCTGAAGGCCAGAGAAAATTGATCCATAATGAAATCACTGTCATTGAGGAAGGTGAGCATGCGCAAGTGAGGGGAGGTGATGGTAATGTTTTTTTTTTTTTTTTTTTTTTTAATAACAGAACGGAGGAAGGAAAAACAAATGGAGAAAAAAAAATAATCCATACACCAGATTACTGGTGTCCTCTGTTCATAAAATATCTGTAACAGTTAGACTTGAAGAGTTGTAGGTTGAAATTTGGAGGAAAACAACTCTGGGGAAGCGAGTTCAGAGAGATGCAGTTCGGGGAATGAAAGAATTCTGATAGGCAGAAGTTCTGCAATATGGTTGAGTGACATTCCAGTCATGAGCGCTACCAGATGCCCGTGTAGCACGAGGGAAGGCATGGAGAGGTGGCACCATGGACGCAACTTCGTCTGAGCATTTGCCAAAAAAATATCTGTAAAATAATGCAAGGGAGGCAACATTCCTTCTTACTTGCAGGGGAGGTAGTTTATATGTGATGGCAGGGTTGTTAATGATTCTAACAGCTTTATTCTGAATTTTGTCTAGTTGCCTTAATGCAACCTCTCCACAACCATTCCACAAGGGTGAGCAATATTCAAGCTGAGAGCGCACATGACTCTTATAAATTATAGCTAACTGCTCATCGGCGAAGAAGTTACGGACTCTGTACAATAATCCAAGTTTCTTTGAGGCGGTTTTAGCAAGTGATCTGACATGAGAGGTCCAGCTGAGGGCACTGTTAAGTGAGACACCAAGAATTTCAATACTTTTGGAGATGGGAATATTAGTAGCACTGAAGGTAATGTACGAGGTCTGGCAATATCTGTCTATTGGTAAACTGTATATATTTAGTTTTACTAGCATTAAAAGAGACAAGGTTGTTTTGTCCCCATTCACTGATTGTAGATAGATCTTCATTTATGGAGATGGCTGTATTGAGTTGAGAGGTAGAGATATTAGACTTTGTAAATGGATGTCTGAGTGTGAATGAACTATGTAGTGTTGAGTCATCTGCATATGAGTGAATGGGATTGTGAGTGACAGATAAGAGATCATTAATATGAACCAGAAATAGGGTTGGCGCCAGAACTGATCCCTGCGGCATGCGTCGGCGTTAAGTGAGTGGAAATTCGAATATACATCATCTACTTTTACTCTTATTTTCCTGTCACTAAGATAAGAAGAAATCAAAGGAACAAAGACGTTAGTCCATAGCAAGGGAGTTTGGACAGCGGGGAACGGTGCCATACTCTGTCGAAAGATTTAGAGATATCAAGAGCTACTGCATGAGTTTCTCCAAAAAGATCTATTGATTGATGGATGGTATGAGTTAAGAGATTGAGTATGTCAATGGTGGATCTTTCGTGGCGAAAACCGTATTTTCTATCATTAATTAAGTTGTTAGTTCAAGATGTTTAACAATATGCTTATTAATTAAAGTTTCAAATACCTTTAAGAGAAGATGTGATAGCTATTGGTCTGTAATTGGAGGGGTCAGACGAACTTCCTTTCTTCGGAACTGGGTGGATATTGGCTTCTTTCCATGAATTTTGGAATAAAGAAGTACGTATGCATAGTCTGAATAATTTAGCTAGGACAGAGGCAAGTTCAGGGGAACACTTTTTCAAAACAATTGGCGGAATTCCATCTGGACCTGGAGCTTTGTTGGTAGGTAAATTGTCTAGGATGGATTTTACAAATCTTGTCTGTATTTTAAGTGGGGCAATTTCGGGAGAATCAAGTTCCAGTACTGAGACATTCTGGCTGGTATCATCTATGGTAGAGTTTCTTGCAAAGGTACTAGCAAAGATATCTGCTTTCCCACGTGGGTCATTTGTAATATTGCCATCTGAAGATTTTAGTGGGGGAATGGAAGATGACTTGTTAAAGTTATTATTGAAAGAATTAAGAGTTGACCAGAATATTCTATTGTCATTAGGGTTGTTAAGTAGTTTTGATGCTTGCTTTTGAAGAAAGTTTGATTTAGATAGATTTAATACAGCTTTTGCATGATTTCTAGCAATTTTAAATTGGGAGAGTGATTCAGGTGTTTTTTTGTTTAAGTAAGAGTTATTTGCTAATGACTTTTGGGCTGTTGCTCTGGCACAATTGCCATCAAACCATTTTGGAGAGTTTGATCTTTTAGTGATTTGTTGACTTGGTATGAATAAATCCATACCAGCTAGTATTAAGTCACAAATGTGGGACTGGGTAGAATTGGGATCACTAGAGAAGAAAGACTGCCATGGAACATCAGCAAGATAATTTCTAAATCCATCCCAGTCTGCCCTGTCAAAGTGCCATCGGGTCACCCTGACAGGTTCGGAATGGGGAGGTGTAGGAGGGTTAACTAATGAGGCTTTCATGAGATTGTGGTCAGAGGATCCAAGTGGTGACAGTACCTCTATCCTGTATTGATCTGGATTATTTGTCAAGAATAAATCCAAGAGATGGGCATTATGGTCAGGGTTATCAGGTATTCTGGTTGGTTGCTTTACCAACTGGGTGAGATTAAACGATTCCGCAAATAGCTCGCATTCTAGACCAGCGTCGTCAGTCCGGGCAGAATGCAATAGCCATTCAACATTGTGTATGTTAAAATCACCCAAAATGGTAATTTCATTGCCAAGGGCAAGGTCAAGGTTACTCAACTGAGTGGATATGGAATCAAATACACTGGGTTCCGAAGAAGCATTGGGGGAACGATAAACTACACAGATATATTTGGTAATGTTTTGGCAATTTAATTTATATAATGAGTAATCAAAACTGGATGAAGTGAAGTTTAAAATAGTATCAACTGCATATTGGGATTTGATATAACAACAGGTGCCGCCCTTGTTTCGAAAGTTTGTAAGGAGATGGTAACCGGGAAAACAAAATGGAGATATATCGGTAGAGGGTGAGATTTGTGGTTCTGTGAGGAAAAAGGGCCAAAGGGGATATGGACTGAAGGAAAAAAATGAACTGAGTTTAAATTCGTGGTAAGGCCGCGGATGTTGGTAAAGAATAAGGCCACACCGTCACCTCTTCGCCGACGAGTTTTTCCGGAAATAGCAACAGTCGCTGCTGGCACAGTCGCTTGATAGCGACCGGGAGGACCCTGTGCCTCCAGCCCTACCCTGCCGGTGGTGGCAATCCGAGATACCACCTCATTTGATTGTGAGATTGCAGCGGCCATTACTAAAGATGTGAATAGAAGGTGTGATATGTTATGCGCATGTAGTGTGGTGTAGACAGTTGAAGGTAGAGGTATCATGAGAGCATGCTGGCCTACTCTCTGTGTAAATGAATTCACTGAAAATGTTCAGAAAAGGGAGATGGTCAGGATCAAGTCCTGAGGGCTGGTGAAACGGGAGCTCCAGCTCTCCCTATCACCAGCTTGCCATCAACCTCGGGAGTACTGCCCTGTTCGACTGGTGCTACAGTCTACTCCTCACAATGTTGGCAGATGGTAGGGTTGAAGTCATGTTGATTGGTTGAAAGATGTCATAGGAGTGATTACGAACAGCTTGGTGATAGCGAGTGGCGTAAGTGATGACTTACTCTGATTTGACGGTACAATAGTCAGGTGCTTTGTAGAGACCACTAGCGGGGACGAAGCGAACGGAAGAACCAGGACACATGATTGTGACAGAGATGGGAACAGCAAAGAAGAAATACTGGACATGGTTGAGGTAAGCATGGTTGACCGGGAGGTCAGGAGCTGGGACAAAAGAACAGGCCGAGTAGATGGAATGGTTGCGAACTAAAGCAGACTCACAGGGTGTAGCACTGCTAGGGAAGATAGCGAAAAGGTGGGCAGCACAGAGACGAGAGGTCGGAGTAAGGGAGGAACATTGCTGGAGGTCTGTGGAAGAAAGGAAGGCAACGGAAAGATGATCATGGGAGAGGAGGAAATATTCTGAAGGAACAGATACCTGTAGCTAGGAGCTGTTGAGGCGGAAAGGGAAGGGAATGATGTGGAAAAGGTTAAAGGTTATGGCAGAACGGAGAGGAATATGGACGACGACGTATGTGGTGAGAAGAGTGGCTTTGAGAACAGGATAATAATATTCAAGGGAGGAGTAAGGGAGGACTGGGGAGAGACCGCAGGTGGAGTGAGCCCATTCCAGGACAGAACGGAGAGCTGAGACAGGTACTAAGTCGGCAGTGACACGTCCATTGATAGCATCGACCAGGATACGAACCAAGGTAGAGACTTGAGACAAGAGAGAGTCAACGGCCAGTTGGAGATTATCCATGTTGAGTTTGAGGTAGAAGAACTGAGAGATAACGTTGAGATCTGAAAGGTGGCGTTGTAAGATATTGGTGAAATTGTTTAGAGTGGACGTGACTTCATTGAGTTGGGTTGCGAGCTTCTGTAACATAGTGTGTTGGATTTTAATGACTCGGCGTTGTGATTCTAGGGCTGAAGCTAAATGAGTGAGATCAGATTTGAAGCCAGAAATGTCACGGGCTGTAGCAACGCCAAACAAGCCACTCAGAATCTCACCGCCGAAGTCGAAGAGACCTCGTTTCACACGAGAACGACCCACGGGTGTCTGAAGGGAAAATGTGTCATTGAGCTCAGTGAATCTGTGACTTATGTATTGCAATTGCCAGGAGAGTGGGAGGAAAAGGTTATAGAGATACTCATTCGGGTTGTGTGTCCCCATGAGGGCCGTGAGATGGTTACTGATTCTGTGGAGCTGGTGCGCATAGGCAGGTAGGGCAATGGCTACGTCGGCCAGGGGCGCAAGATTGTAGCGCAAGGAGACCTCGCCTCCTGAGCCGATCAAGGCCCCGGGACGTACTCCACCATCGTCCTGACCTGACCCAGACCCCAGGAGGGTCAGCACTGCCAGCAGGGAGATCGCTAACATCGTACCCTAGAAAATCAGGGTAGAGTTAATGGGGGAGGTCGTGAAGAGGTTGATGGGCAGAGCGCAGTTTGGACCGATATTGATTGATTGATGAATGAGCAGGTGGAGATGGAGAGGAAGGAGACTGAGGGATAGGTGGAGACAAAGTAGACTGAGGGATGGGAGGAGGGGAAGAGGGGGCAGGAGGTTGTGGAAGTGACTCTTCCAACACGAGGCCAAGGGGTGCTCGCTTTAAGTCATCGACGTGGACCCATCTGGTGTCCCTAGTGGACAGGTCCTGGAGGTGAAATTTGTTGCCTTGTTGAGTGAGGACGCGGTAGGGCCCTGTAAATTTGTCATCCAACTTAGAGGAACGCGTATGGGAATGAGCAAAGACAAGATCACCTACACTGATAGTGATAGGAGAGGCGAACTTATGTTGGCGCTGCAGCATGTCCTCCTGAGAGGAAGCCAAAGTGGATTGGACATACTGGTGGATTGTCTGGAAGTTGGCCAATTTTAGTTTAACATAATAATCCATGTTGTAGATGGGTTCTGGCTTTGAGGATAAGAGAGAGTATGGGAGGTCCTTGTCAAAACCAAAGAGGACGAAGAAGGGAGATTCAGCAATGGATGCATTGATGGAACTATTGATGGAGGATGCCACTTGGGGAATCCAGTCATCCCAGGATGAACTATGGGAGCCTAGATGTCTGAGGCACTCTAAGATTTTTCGGTTGTGGGAGACGTGAGCACTGGTGAGAAAAATGGTACACTCGAAAAGCACAGCCAAGGTATAGAGGCACGGAGGAGGGGCGAGGCTGGCAGATGCGAGTCGTCGTGTATCTTGTTGTATCGCTAAAAATCCAAGGAGGCGGTCAGAATGTGATGGTTCGAAACACCGCTGCTACCAAATGTAACTTGCTATACTTTGGTGATAGAAACTCCGTGTACAAACAGCTAGATAAGGAGTTTATTACAAGCTCACAGTAAAACAGTCTGCCAGTGTCGGCTGTCTGCTAAGAACTGATGCAATAACGCCGTCTTCAGGCGTGGGAAAGGGTGCTGACCTAGCAAGATTAGTGGGGGCATGTATGCATTGGGGGGGGGGGACATATATACATCGGGGGTAGACATATTGTGGAGGGGATACACCTGTATCACGATATATTTTAACTGATTTCCTGTCACTACTGTCCAGAGGACTGACAAAACCATCAGACAGGAAATTAGCACATGAACTCTTGAGAGTGTCACCCACGTTACTGCTCAAAAGAGGAGCTCCATCATGAGAATTTAAGTTACCCCTCAAAGCAGGTTCAGTTAACTCAGTTAAAGAATTCTGGGAACTCTCAAGGGTGGACACTAGACCAATTGACTGAATATTTAAAGACTCCTTTTTGTTCACATCACGCTGTCTCCTGAAACATTTCTCTGTAGTATGACCAAGCTTACTACAATAAGTACATTTACTTTTCTGAAATCTATAGGTGAAGCTGGTATTTACTTCCTGAGAAACATCATCTTTATTCTCTTTCCTGTTACCTGTACTCTGAGTAGAGGCAATGTACTTACTCTCAGCTTTCCCTTTTCCTCTAGAATATCTCTAGTGAGTGAGAACATATTCATCAGCTAAAACTGCAGCATCAGACAAATTATCTATTCTTTTCTCATCAAGATATAGGCTTACATCTTTATAAATACACCTCTTGAAGTCCTCCAGCAAAATCATCTGCTTAAATTTACCAAAATCAGAATCCACCTTCTTAGAATTTAACCACTGCTCTAACAGATCTTCTTTGATTTTTGCATACTCAACATGGGATTGCTTATCTTGCTTGTAAGTTGTCCTAAATTTTATTCTATAGGCTTCAGGAACAAGCTCATAGGCCTTAAGAATCAAGCTCTTAACTACATCATAATTATCAGATTGATCCTGAGGCAAAGATGCGTAAGTTACTTGAGCTTTACCGGTGAGAACAGTTTGAAGGGAGTTGCTGGCCAATACTTTTTTGGCCAATTAAAACCTGTAGCTACCCTCTCAAACAACTGAAAATACTTTGTTAAATCAGATTCATTAAAAGGAGGGACAAATTTAACATTTTTAGCCACATCAAAATCATCAGAGCTAGATGATCCAGTTCCACCTTGTTTCATGCGATACTCATGGTCTGCCTGAATCCTAGCAAGTTCAATTTGTGCCTGAGCCTGTATCTGTGCCTCCTGAATCCGAGCCTGAGATTCAGCCTCCTTAGCATTTGCTTGAAATTCAGCCTCCTGAATACGAGCCTGAGACTCCGCCTCCTTAGCCTGAGACTCCGCCTCCTTAGCCTGAGACTCAGCCTCCTTAGCACGTGCTTGAAATTGAGCCTCCTTAACACGAGCCTCCTGCAGGGCTAGCTGTAACTTAGCTAATTCAATCTGCGTTTGCTCATTTGGAGGAGTTACATTAAACAAACTTTTATTAATCATGCCAACAATTTGATCTTTAGAATGATGAGAGTGAACTGCAATTCCCAATTGTTGAGCAACAAGCTTAAGTTCATTCTTTGTTCTGTTTTCTACATCACACACTGTTTGCACATTTGACAAAAAATCTTTGGCTTCATCAAATGTAGTAATAATAGACATCATGAATAAGTAACAGTCACAAAATATCAAGCAATATCCTTATGATAATATCCTGAATATCCTGATAAGAGGTCGCCAAATTTATGTTACGGAACAGAGAAAGATAATGTACACTTTAAGTGAGAATACTAATAATCGCTACTGTCCCGTAAAGTTCCAGGTTCAAAACAAAAGAGTTAGGTAAAATTACAAGTTAAAGTTTAATGCTCAAACTAACAACAAAACATTCAGGACTCATAAGGATAATGTAATGGCCCAAAAAAACAGGTTAAATATATGGTTAACTGCAATAGCCTCTATTAACACGAAATTAGCAAGTGTAAATTTATCTAAGTCTGCCCTGATAAATGAGAATACACTGGGTAATGCTCAGTTAATGCAAGATAAATTATTACAGATACAAAATATTATCAAAAATGACTGACAAAATCTTACATAAATTACAAAAACTTTACTAGGCCTAAGAATTAACCCTATGCTACACAGTACAAGGAAAAAATGCAACAACAGTTATACTCAAATGACACACAGCTGCTAGATGGTTGGAGACTTCCTGAGCACTCACAACAATAATAACTGTACAGGGGAGGACAGAGATGTGATCAAAATGAGGAGTAGATCTAAGTGGCAATTAATGTAGAGACTGAGCTCATTATATAGGGGCCGGCAGGGCTTGATACAACTTGTAAGAAGGACGCGCAAATGAAGCCATGGGGACAAAGAGTTGACAATCCTGCTCTGAACAACAGAAAGAACGACTTACTCTACTATAACGGTAGAAGGGTGGACTGAGGTAGAACACGCTCGTGATCAAACATGCAGCATGCTGTACGTTAGAATTACACAAAGGATGATGAAATCATAGGCTATGTAACAATATATATATATATATATATATATATATATATATATATATATATATATATTGTACATAAACTTTATTTAGAAGTAGTATATAGCTGACATGAGACAGAGAGGTGAACACGTTTGGCAGAGAAGCGGCCTAGGAAATTCCCAAGAGGGACAACGCCCAAACGCTCTTCATAAAATAAACGGACCATAGCTGGAGAGGATCTGAGTAACAGGATTAAATGGGGGGATTAATAAGATCTTAATAGGAGAAACACCATTAGCAAATACAGGTAAGGAAGAGAGAGCTTGTATGAGAGAAAGAGAATTAAGTGTTTCTTTCCTAGCTAGAAAGACTTGGTCTCTCTCTCTCTCTCTCTCTCTCTCTCTCTCTCTCTCTCCATCACAAACAGGGAATCAAGGCCTGAAAAGAATTCCCAGAAGGTGTGGTGTCGGTGCGTGGCGAGAGGATAAGGCAGGTAAGGAACTATGGGAGGGCTACGGGACTCTAAAAGGGATTCACGATAAGCTGGATTCTAAGGGAGGGTCTATTAAAAGGTCAATATTAATCGTCTGGTCACAGCAACAATAAAAGACGCCGCGGAACTGAAACGGATAACGAAGATTTCTTAACCCTTGACCTCTTCAGCCCCTTGGCACAGTTTGTATATTATTCTTGGTTAGACGTATCGGAGTTTGTGTGTCTGAAGAAAAGTGGATAATCGTAGTATGAAGATTATATAAAAGATGTCCTCGATGTGAAAGGGTTAAGTGACTCCAGTGACCTCCATCCATAAAATAAAATACAATCTTCTCTAGTCCTAAGCCGAATAAAATACTTTGTTGGTCGCCAGAATGAAATGCAGTGTGTCCTCGTGGTGCAGTGGCGAAGTGCATCTACGTGGGGGACTGCCGAGGCCACGTTAATGTTAAGGGTTTTTGTTGTCCGCTGTCGGTTTGGACTTGTTGGGGTGCATCTATTTATTTATTTATGTATTTATTTACTTACCTACATACCTAGCCACCCTCTCATATCTACCTGCTTTCCTATACGACTGTCTGCCTTTCTTCTTTCTTTCCATCCTTCTTTCCCGCTTTTCTTCCTTCGTGCCTTCCTACATATATGAATGCCTGTCTGCCTTCCTGCGTGCTTTCCTTCCTGTGTGTCTTGTTTCCTTCCTGTCTGTCTATCTGCCTGGCCTCCTCACTATTTTATTTCCTCCCTACCTGCCTGTCTGCCTTCTCTCCTTCGTGTTTCCATATGTTCTTGTTTCCCTGCTTGCATACCTACCCGCTAATTTTCCTTCCTTCCTTCCTTCCTGCCTGCCTGCCTGCCTGCCTGACCGCCTATTCAAATGTATCAGTTAATTTATCTGTGTCCATATGCCTGTCGCTCTTCCTGCCTGGTTACTTGCTTATCTGCTTCCCTCATTACCTTCCTGTTTTCCTCCTATTTTCCTTTCATTCTTGTCTACTTGCCTACCTGTATTTCTTCCTGTATTACTCGCTACCTGTCTGCTAGCCTGTCTTTCTGTGTTAATTCTTTCCTTCCTCCTTGCCTTTCTCCATTCTTCCCTTCATACCTGCCTGCCTGCCTACACACGTGGGTTCCTAGATGCGTGTGGTGGAGGAATTCATTATGCACAGGACACACTGCCACCTCACACGCCTGCCTGTCCCTGGTGATGTCCCGGCGTCTGGGGTGACAATAGTCTATCTATCTATTGCCAGACGCCATAATCCCGTAAGGGGTGGCCATTTGACTCTGAGTTATTTGTTTTACAGGGAGGGGCGCTAACCCTCCACCAACCCACTTGACACGTAGGGAGCACGTATGGTTTGGTTATATGGTTACCACCCAGCGTTGTAAATAATAGTGCTCATTATAACTATTGCTTTGCTATCTGAGCCAGGGTCTTCTGAAGTGGTGGGCCTTGATCAGCTTACAAGGCAGGGTCGAAAAAAGAATATATTTTTTATCGTTGTGGATTTTTTTTTTTTATTAAATGGATTTATATATCTAAAAAACTATTTTTTACTGTTTTTATGAACATCAGATATTCTCCATCGACAGATACAGCAAAAATAAACTTCTTGAATTTTTGGTATGGTAGACCTTACTCTGTGAAAGCTGTACTGTGCAATACTGGAGGTATCAACTCGTCTATATTATCATTCAATTAACCTTTGCTTCATTTGACTTAAATGGCATTAATCATATCACAGCCAAGGACAATTATACGAAAAATTTCCTGATCACTGATTATTTGAAAAAGAAAATCAGATTTCTATTGATATATGTTTTGGAATGTGTGGAGAATTATCTGGGTAGTATGAAGAGAGGTCAGGGAGGAAGAGGGTAATTTGAGGATAGCTCCACCGAAAGCAATTTTGGATGGAAGAAAGTAGCACGTATACCCAAGGGACGTCATTTTCATTTTGTTCTTGCTAACTTTAGATGATTATATTCAGCTTAGACAGGACTTTTCTGAATGGGAGGAAATGTAGCCTCCATAAGTACATCCACAAAGAGGTCCTTCCTAGAGTGAATGGATCTGTAAGTAAATAAGCTTGGCCAGTAAAGGAGAATGACACCCGTAGATCTGAGCGTACAGAGATTAGGATGGCTAGAATCTTGAGGAATGTGTAGTACTTCCTTGACTGACAGAGTTTCAAGTGAAAGTAATGTGGAGGAGTAAATTAAGACGTCGGCTAGAAACAGAACGCAATAGTCATGTGATGCGCAGGAGTAGACTCAGGTGTTCTGGAAATGTGGTGAGAATGCAGGATGAAAACTGAATGATGAGATTAAGAAGTTTGAATATGGGGAGTGGAAAATCAAGAGGTAGACTTCAGAGGGCCTGGAATGAGGTCCTACAAAACCCACTCAGATTTTGGGGAATGGGCAGAGATGCACCATGAGAAGCCACTATCACGTGAATATGATCGATGGACAAAGTTCGGCGGATGGAGAAAATTTTTGCTGTCAATTACGTGGTAGTGGTTGCTGATACGCTGTAACAGAGCTGGTAAAGAAGATATATAGCCTATATGATGCAACTTTAAAACAAAATCTTACCACTCAAACGTAGGATTATATATGTTACTTTATCAGACGCAACACTGAGTTGTAAAAAAAAAAAAAAAAAACTAACCAATAGGCCTATAAAAAATACTATAAAAATACGGACAGCCAACGAAACGAAGATACTGTATAGCATAAATAGCTGTACAATACCGCTGTAGATTTGCAGTGAACAAGCACAAAGACTCTCAATGGAAAAAAACTACCGGAAATGTCGGGTATTTAATGAAAAAGTATTATTCATATAAATATTCCCTCCAAGTCGTTTTACATCACGTAGTTTAAACTAATTCATGACCTGCACAGGAATATCGAGGTAAACTAAGACTAAGAATAATTCCCTCACTTCACGGTCCTTGAAAAGAAAGTTCGGGTTATTTAGCCCCTAAAGGACGGGTGTCCGCATATGCTGTCCAAGGGTACTAGGGCCGAAAGACGTGTGTCCGCATATGCGGTCACACCCCACCCACACACCCCAAACCCTCCCCACCCCTCTACCACCACACCCACACACCACCCGCCACCCATCCCCACCCTCACCACCCCACCCCTCCCCCCCGTCCTCCCCCACCACCCCCACCAACCCACCCCCAAACCCCCACTGCCCCAACTCCCCCTACCGTCCCCCTATACCCCCCACCACCCCCTACCACCCCTAACCCCCACCCTCCCACCACTCCTACCCTCCTCACCCCCACCCCCATCCCCCACGCCACCCACAACCCCCAATCCCCCAACCACTCATCCACCACCCCCCACTCCCCCTACCATCCCCACACCACCCACCACCACCCACCACCATTCCCTCACCACCCACCACCCCGTATCCCCCACCCCCTACCGCCCACCCCTTACCCCCACCACCCCCAACCCCCTACTCTCCTCCACCCCCACACCCCAAACCCCCCACAGCCACCCCCACCCTTCTCCCCCACCCCCCTCCCCAAACCCCACTTACCACCCCCACCCCTAATCCCCCCACCCTTACCGTACCCCCCACCCCCACCCCTCTCCTCCCCCAAGTACCCAGTCACCATCCCCGCACCACCCCACAACCCCCACACTCCCACACCTCCCCCCCCCCACAAATCCCCCACCGTATTGCACCAGCCGATTATGCCCATCCTCAGCGTCTGTCAAAACATTCAGATGCCCGTCTATTAAGGGTCAGGATCCACCCAGGCACATTAGGGAAAAAATATGCGTGATGAAAATTTAGAACTCCCAAGACGATGGGATCCCACTTAATGTTAAAAATAATCGTATGGATAGGTTAACGACTATTGCAATAAGAGAACATAAGAACATAAGAAGAGAGGATAACTGCAGTAGGCCGGTTGGCCCATACTAGGCAGCTCCTAGAAGAGTAACTGAACTACTAGAATGAGATAAGGATAGCAGAGAAGAAGACTCTCCCCCGCCCTCCAAACCCTCCAGCTGAAGCCGGCAGGAAAAAGTCAGAAAGAACACCACGCAGTATAGAAAAACTGGCGTGGACATTTTACAGGAAAGTGTGAAAGAATAGAGACTATCATAGTGTAACCTGAAAAGGAAAAATTATGAATTAGATTGGTTATAATATTTTCTTTTTTCTATATCCACCCTTTATTAGTCATATGCTTATCTAGCCTATGCTTGAAACTCTCAATGGAAGAGGCAGCAACTACTTTACTAGGTAGCTTATTCCATTCGTCTACTACTCTATTACCAAACCAATTTCTACCGATTTCCTTACTGAAACGGAATTTTTCTAGTTTGAAACCATTATTTCTAGTTCTATCCTGTATGCTCACTTTAAGTACCTTGCTAATATCTCCCTTATTTATACCCTTCATCCACTTAAACTCCTCAGTTAAGTCTCCCTTTACTCTACGCCTCTCTAGCGAATGCAGACTTAGTCTTTTCAGTCTGTCTTCATATGACAGGTTCCGGACGTCATGTATAATTTTTGTCATTCTTTTCTGTACATTTTCTAACGAATCAATATCCATTCTATAGTAAGGACACCAAAATTGTTCTGCGTAGTCTAAATGTGGCCTTACTAATGCTAGATAAAGTTTCAGTATTACTTTAGATGATCTATTGCTCACGCTTCTCGAAATAAATCCTAGGACCCTATTTGCTTTATTTCTCGCATTAATACACTGTTGCCTTGGTTTAAGGTCGTTACTAATCATAACTCCTAGATCTGTCTCGCATTCCGATTTGCTAATTTCTTTGTTATCTAAGCTGTATTTAGTATCTCCAATGGTCTTGCCTTACTTTAAGTACTTTACATTTTTCAACGTTAAATTCCATTTGCCAAGTTTTAGATCATTTGGACAATGTATCGAGGTCTTTTTGTAAGTTATGGCAATCGTCAGTCGAGTTAATGATACGCCCTATTTTTGTATCGTCGGCAAATTTGCTGATGCTGCTATTGACTCCTAAGTCTAGATCATTTATATATATATTAAATAATAAGGGACCGAGTACTGAACCCTGTGGTACACCACTAGTTACTAATCCCCATTCCGACATTAGTTCCATTTATTAATACTCTCTGCTTTCGTCCTTTCAGCCAGGATTCTATCCATTTTAAGATATCGCCGTCTATATCGTGTGCTCGAACCTTTCTAACTAACCTTTCGTGTGGGACCCTATCAAAAGCTTTACTAAAGTCCAGATAAATAACTTCGTAAGCTTTATCGCTATCTACTGCCTCATAGACCTCCGAGTAGAATGACAACAAATTTGTGAGGCAGGATCGTCCTTGCCTGAATCCGTGCTGACCTTCGTTTATAAGATTAAATCTTTCTAAGTGTTCTCTAATCTTATTTGCCAAAATTGCCTCTAACATTTTTCCTACTATTGACGTTAGACTTATCGGACGATAATTCGACGCAGCTGATTTATCACCTTTTTTGAAGATGGGCACTACGTTTGCGGTTTTCCATGCCTCTGGAACTTCTCCTGAACTTAAAGAGTCATTAAATAATGTTAAAAGTGGCTGACATAATTCTTCTTTGATTTCTTTTATAATTTTTCCATATATATCGTCCGGACCTGGTGATTTTTGAGGTTTTAACTTATTAATTTCTTTCAATACGTCCCCCTTACTAATGGTTATTTTACTAAGAATAGTTTCCGTATCATCATCACAAATATTTGCTGCTTGAGGGACCAGGTCTAGATTTTCCATGGTAAATACTGATATGAAATAATTATTTAGGATGGAGCACATTTCTTTATCTTCACTGGTAATGTCACCTGATTCTGTTCTCAGTGGTCCTATCCTATCTTTATTTTTCGTACGGTACATTAGATAAAAACCCTTGAGGTTTTCTTTTGATTCACTTGCAACCTTAATTTCATAACTTCTCTTTGCTTTTCTTATCTCCCTCTTTACTTCTCTATTTAAAATCGTGTATCGGTTACGTAAGTGTTCCTCTCCACGTTTTATTTTTCTATATATTCCTTTCCTTTGGCCTAAGAGAGATTTTAATCTGTTTTTTAACCATCTTGGTTTTGAATTATTCGTTCTAAACGGTTTTGAAGGGATATATCTATCTTGGCCTCCGTGTATTATATTTATTAACTCGTTATATTTCTCACTGGTCGAACGTCTGTTTGGTACTGGAGCTGAGTTAATTCTCGTCACCTGGACTACATTCCCATCTACCACCTCCCCCCTCACAGACACCTGACGGACATTCCCACGTGTTTCCTGCCCCACACCTATGACCTGGGGTTCCCCACTGACCTGGCATTCCCTCAAATAGCTAATCTCCTTGTGGAATAACGTTCGAAAATAAGCTCTTATGCCATCGAAATCTCCTAGACGAAAATTAGGAACGGTGGAGGTATTTTCAGTGGAACAGACATCCCAAATAAATTTGAACTTAATTTCTTCATGATCGCAATTACCAAGTCGTCCACCAACCTCTGTATCACTAATGATATTTTCTTTATTAGCTAAAACCAAATCTGGTATATTATTACCTCTGGTGGGCTCCCTGATATACTGATAAAGAAAATTATCTTGTACTACCTCTAGAAGTTCCTCTGACTCTGCATCCCCTGTCTGATTTCTCCAGTCTATCCTTGGTAGATTAAGGTCCCCTACAATTATTACTAAGCTGGACTGTGATGCTTTCCTAATTTCCTCCCAAAGGTATTTACTATCAGCTCTACTTAATTTAGGAGATCTGTAAATTGCTCCTAAGACTAATTTCTCCCTATTGTTACTAATTTCGACCTAGACACTTTCTGTGTCCCTATTTTCTTTAATGTCTGCTTTATTGTAACAGTTTAATGAATCCTTTATATAAATAGCTACCCCTCCCCCCTTTCTTCCCTGACGGTTTGACACAAAAATATTATAGCCTTTTATCTGATATTCTGCTAAAAATTCTCGAGTGTCTGTATTCATCCAAGTTTCACTAATAACGGCAATGTCTATTTTCTCTGTACAAATTAAAGCCCTCAGTTCATCCATTTTATTACGTAAACTCCGGCTGTTTGTGTAGTACACTTTCAGATTATTACTAGTAGTTATGCCTTTACCTTGGCATTTACTGTTATTTATTTTATTACTAACTGGGAAACTCTTTACTTTAATAATAAACATTTTTTTGTACTATCGCTTATCGCCCTTCTATCATCGCTTGTTCTATCATCTATCATCGCCTGCTCAATTTGAGGTGCCTGAGTGGATGTATCTACACTAATGGTTGAACTTTTGTTCTTAATTTTGCAAGTCTAAGTGCTTCCCCAAAAGGGTTTCCGTTACAGAAGTTGAAAGTTCAGGCCCCTGTTCCTCGCCCCAGCAGCCAATCTGCCAGTCATCCCTCTGTGGCCGCCGCAATTCATCATTCAGACAGACTTTCCACCTCAACCCCGGGTACTGCACCGTCAGCGTCTCGCACCGCACCGCCAGGCCAAAGTCATCATCATTCATCGCCCCGCACGCCACCACCGCTAACGCCTCTCTACCGCCTGTCTCCGTAGATGTGAAAGGAGGTTAGAGGGTACACAAACGGCGCCCAAGTCACACACTTTCACTCTTAATGTACTGATATGGCACTGTGGATGGATGGGGCAGACCCTGAAAAAAGCTATGTAAGGCGTTCAAAATTCTTATGAGGAATCTCTTCACTATGAGGAGTCGCACCCCAAAGACGAAGTTGAATTACATTAGTATTAGCCAGAATGGTACAAAAAAGACGTCACCGTATTGAAGGGTTTCACCATTTTCCCCCGAGATGGTCTGTTGAATAAAACTGCTGCTACCTAGCCATGAACTGTAAGGAATTAATGAAGTTTACATCTATCCTGAACCCCTCCCGTCCTCCCGTCTCTGTGTTCAAGCAATCACCAACAGTGTCCCCCCAGCCTAGCCCACCCCAGGTAAAAGCATAAGCAGTCACCTTTTGCTCCCGGTCCCCTCCTTCACGGGCGGTCACTACATGGCACGAATTGATTACTAGGCATCTGTGGCGGTCAAGCAGAGGTCCACGCACGTCACTCACTACCACCGCCGTCACTGCACACACACATACACACACACACACACACACACACACACACACACACACACACACACACACACACACACACAGGAATGTTAAGTGACTAGAATCTGGAATGCACTCGGCCAGATCTTAAAATATAATACCATTCGATATACCAAAACGCACCAATTATTCGTCACGGTGCATTTGCCACAGTGACAGTGAAAACGGACTTTTTTTTTGCCATTACTAAGGGGAGTCAAGCAGCAATACACAGAATATAGCGATTTATTTGTTCTGCTTGTGAGGCGGAAGTAGGATCTTGAAGGTTTGAATGATGTGTGAATAACTGTGAGGAATATTGTTGTGTTGATATTCATACTATTTTCCTCTCTCTGCTTCTCTATGTTGCCTCACCACATTAAAGTCATGATAGAGTGAGAGACTGACTAGGAGTGTATGAGAGTGGGAAGGTTTGAGAGGGACATTAAGAACCATGTCGAGTGATATGGTGTAAGGGTATGTGAAGGAGGAGGATGTGTCGTGGGAAATGGGGTTGTTAAAGAATATAATGGGGACTGAAAAGCTCGGAAATTCTTCTGTCGAGGGCATCCCTGATGGTGATTGTGATGATGATGATGATGATGATGATGTCACAATTGGATGGATGAAGTACGTTTGACCATGACATAACAAGGGTTTTGCCAGTACTTCCCTTCCCCCAATTATTATTTTTTTCTCGGCTGCCAGTGCAATGGCTCTATCTTACATGCGTTATGAGAGCGACTTAATCACGTGAAACAAAAATGCACACGGTTTCTCTTGTGTGGTTGTGCCGGGAACTTCGATCGCTTGCATGTTGAGTGTATGGAAGCGTGACGTATTATCGTTGGCCATTCTGATGACAGTGTTCATAATTTTGCGTGTTACATGTTGTTTCCTGCTTCTGGATCCTACCCATCCCATACCCACCCTGTGTCCGAGAAAAACTATACATACATTTAATATAAGTGATGCTGTATGCCAGTTTAGGTTTTTTTTTTTTTTTTTTGGTATTCCTCATCTGGGGTTCACAGTGCAGGTTTTGGGAGTGGAGAGGGGCGCCTTCACGGGGGACACCGACAGAACTAGGCGGCTCTGCTGTCTAATTACATAAACGTCCCTCAACTCCTTCCCTATTCCCCGAAAGGGGGATGGGGGACTGCAGAAAAGGGCCAACTTCAGCCTCCATTCCACCGGATTCATGTCCAGATAAACTTAGTGCAACAACAACAACAACAACAACAACAAAAGAGGGGTTCGTTATGAGGCTTAGTGGTTCATTCTCGTGGTTCACACTGGGGTTCTTGCGGGAGGTTCACTTGCACACCTTGATTTCATTACCTGCTGAAATGTTTTCCATTGTGTCCGAGTGCTCCTCTCTCTTTCTCCTTTATTTTTTATTTTTTCTCACACTCTCTCTCTCACCAAACATCCTTTTTCTACCCATCGCTCTCTCTCATTCTCCCTTTCCGAGCAACACACAATCGATCTCTGTCCGCTCCCCCACCATCCCCATCCCCTCCCCAGCTCCCCTCCCTCACCCTCTCCTCAACCACCACCTTCACCCCATCCTAAGCCCACACCTCTCTACCTAATCAGGTCCGCTACCCCGTCGATTAAAGGTCATTACGCCGCTATTAAGGCCTATTTATCAAGCATCTGACTGAACTGACCTCCCCTTCTCCTCCTACCAACCACCCTACTTACTCGACCCTCCAATCAACAACCTTGATCAGCCTCCTTTTCGCATTGATATCTCACCCTCTACTTCACTGTTTATTTCTCTGTGTCTATTTGCGATGCCGGGGTAACTGCTGTAATTGAGTTAGTTTATGTGTTTACATGTATGTGAGCAAAAAATTTCATGAACACCTGAACCGATTTAGATCAGGTTTGTCAAGCGCAATCGGCATCAAAAACTCTGTCACTTCTCCTGCTTCCATGTACTTTAAAAATAGGTATCGTGAATCCCCAGCGACCGACACTGATGGCTTCCTTTGGCCTCAGAGTAGTGTCCTATGTGTCATTTGCTGCCGAAACACCACACTGATTTTCAAGGTCCATGGAGAGAGAGAGGCAGGAGAAGGGACATGATTTCTGACGCCGACTGTGCCTGTCACAGTATGAGTCCGAGAAGAAATTATTCGACTTTGGTGCAGATGGATGAGAGTTTAAGTTTACTGATTAAGATATATTCATATGTTTAGCCACAGGTGAACACTTTAGATTAAATCTCTCTCTCTCTCTCTCTCTCTCTCTCTCTCTCTCTCTCTCTCTCTCTCTCTCCACGCTATAAGCTTCATTGTCACATCCCTCTCTCTTCCTCCATCTTTCTCTCTCCCTTCTTGTCACCTGTTTGCTTTCTTTTGTACTCTTTTTGTCCTTACGTACTCTCTCACCTCATTCCTCCTCTCTTTCTTTCCCAATCATCATCCCTCCATCAATCTCACCCACTCTTCACTCTTCTCCCTCCCACTTTCCCTCCCCGTCACACCCTGCCTCTCCCCCTTCCTCCTCTCTCTCCCAGTCATCATTCCTCTATCAGTCACACTCACTCTCCACCTCTCTCCCTCCCACTTTCTCTCCCCGTCACCTGTCACTCATTTTTCATCATTTATTAACTCAATTATGCCCCGCGGTCCACCTTGTTTATCCAAAATAAATACTCGTACCTCAGACACGTTGGACGCTGGACAAATCAAGCATGGTACACAAGTATAATCTGATCAACCTGGCAGCCAAATCAGCGCCCAGAATGGCTATCAATTCCACCTAAAACATGAGTAGACTATATTTAAAGAACTATTTAATTTTTCTCTGAGTAAGAGATTGTGTCCCCCCCTGTGGCGGGGGGGACACAATCTGACCGCACTATGGGGTGGTACTACTACTCATACTGCCACCGTATTCCCTGCGTGTCGTAAAAGGCGACTAAAAGGGGCGGGGTGAGGGGACTAGGGACCCCCTCCTCTGTTTTTTAGTTCCTAAAAAGAGACAGGCCAGAGAAAGGGATGGGGGATGGAGTTATCCCCGTACCCTGAAGATTGGGTCTATGAATGTGCGTGGATGTAGTACGATTGAGGCTAAAAGGGAGGAGATTGGGAGAATGTTTGTGAGAAGAAAGTTGGATGTGTTAGCTTTGAGTGAAACGAAGATGAAAGGGAAGGGAGTCTATGTTTGGAAGTGTGAATGGAAGATTGTCTGGTGTTGATAGAGGAAAGGCAAGAGAAGGTGTGGCCTTGTTAGTGAGTCCGGAAGTACAGCAGTGTGTGACTGAATGGAAGGAGGTGTCATCGAGACTGATGTGGGTGAAAGCGAAATTTGAACGTGAGTTGTGGGTGTTTGTGAGCGCATATGGGCCTGGTAGTGAAAGGGATGAAGAAGAGGGGGAGTCTTTCTGGAATGATGTTGATGAGTGTCTGCAGAGTTTTGGAGCGAATGTGAATGTGGTAATGATGGGAGATCTGAATGCTAGAGTGGGAAATGTAGCAGTTGAAGGTGTAGTTGGTATGCATGGTGTGCCTGGAAGAAATGAAAATGGGGAGCGAATGTTAGCGATGTGTGTTGAGCGAGAGATGGTGATTGGAAATACGCTGTTTGAGAAGAAAGATACTTATAAGTATACATGGGTGAGACAGGAGGGTGGAAGGGTTGTTGATTGAGCTTTGATGGACTATGTGGTTGTGTCTAGGAATGTAATAGGAAGATTGTTGGATGTGAGAGTTCTGAGAGGGGAGGGTGGAGGTATGTCTGACCACTACCTGGTGGAGGGAAAGTTAAGAGTAGGTAAGAGATGGGTGAGAGCTAGGAGGGTTAGGTGTGGCAGGGAGGTTTTGAAAGTGAGTGAGTTGGATAAAAGAGAGAAAAAGATAGAGTATCAGGAGAAATTGAAAGATGAGTGGAACGCAGTGAAAGATCGGGAAAATGGCAGTGTGGAGGAGGAATGGCAGTTATTTAAGAGTGCCGTGGTGGGGCATGCAGAAGAGGTGTGTGGTGTGAGACGTGTGAGTGGTGGTGTAAGAAAAGGAAGTGAATGGTGGTGCGAGGAAGTAAGTATGGCTGTGGCTGAGAAGAGACGTGCATATGAAGTGTGGCTGCAGAGGAAGGATGAGATGTCATATGAGAGGTATAAGGAAAAGAGGAATAGGGCGAGAAGGGCTGTGCATGATGCTAAAGTGGCAGCAGATGAGAGGTGGGGTAGGCGGCTGACAGAGAATTTTCAACAGAAAAAGAAAATGTTTTGGAAGGAGGTGAAAAGGGTGCGAAAGGGAGAGTCTGGGAAGGAAGAACGAGTAAAAGCAGAGGATGGAAGGACGTTAATTGAGATGGATGCAGTAAGGAAGAGATGGGCAGAGTATTTTGAAAGATTGTTAAATGTAGAGGAGGAGAGGGTGGCTGAGATTGTGGCGGATGGAAGGGTGCAAGGAATAAATGTGTTGGGAGAGTTGAATGATTCTTTGATCACGAAGGAGGAAGTGGAGAAGGCAGTAAAGGAGATGAAATCAGGGAAAGCTGCAGGTATGGATGGGTGTGCTGTGGAATGCCTGAAGGGTGGTGGAGTGACTATTGTTGACTGGTTAGTAAGATTGTTGAATGTGTACTTTGTGAAAGGTATGGTGCCAGTTGACTGGGCAAGTGCTTGTGTGGCCCCGTTGTATAAAGGCAAGGGTGATTAGTATGAATGTACCAGCTTTAGGGGTATAAGTCTGTTGAGTGTTGTAGGTAAGGTGTATGGTAGAGTGTTAATTATGAGAGTTAGAGAGGGTACAGACGGAGTGATTGGTGATGAGCAGTGTGGCTTTAGGAGAGGGAGGGGATGCGTGGATCAGGTGTTTGCGGTGAGACAAGTGTGTGAAAAGTATTTAGCGAAAGGCAAGGATGTGTTTTGGGCATTTATGGATTTAGAGAAAGCGTATGATAGAATTGATAGGGAGGCTTTGTGGACTGTTTTAAGATTGTATGGACTTGATGGTAGGTTACTAAAAGGGGTGAGAAGTTTTTATGTAAATAGTAGAGCGTGCGTAAGAGTGGGAAATGCTGTGAGTGATTGGTTTCCTGTGAGAGTGGGGCTGCGACAGGGATGTGTGATGTCGCCTTGGTTGTTTAATATTTACATGGATGGTGTTGTAAGGGAGGTGAATGCAAGAGTTTTAGGTGGAGGTCTGAGTCTGGTGAATGATGATGGTGGAGAGTGGAATCTGAAGCAGCTGCTGTTTGCAGATGATACTGCACTGGTGGCTGATTCAGAGGAGAGATTGAGACAGTTGGTAGAGGAGTTTGGAAGGGTGTGTGAAAGGAGGAAATTGAAAGTAAATGAGAATAAGAGTAAAGTGATGAAGTGTACGAGGTTGGTAGATGGTAGGGGGATGAATATAGTTTTGAATGGCGAGTTGCTTGAGGAGGTAGAGTGTTTTAATATCTAGGGTCACATGTTGCTGTGGATGGAAGAATAGATGCAGAAGTGAAGTTTAGAATAAATGAAGTAGGAAAGGTGCTGGGAGGAATGAAAAAAGTGTTTAGATGTCGTTCGCTTAGAATGGATGTAAAGAGAAGGCTGTATGAGGGTGTTGTGGTACCGACTGCATTATATGGGGCTGAAACATGGCATATGGGTGAAACAGAGAGGAAAAGATTGAATGTAATGGAGATGAGGTGTCTGAGGAGTATGTGTGGAGTGACGCGTATGGATCGAGTGCGGATTGATGAAGTGCAAAGGAGAACTGGAGTTGTTCGGGAGATGGCTGGTAGAGTTGAGCAGAGGGTGTTTCGATGGTTTGGGCATACGGAGAGAATGGATAATGAGCGATTGGTGAAAAAGATAACTAGATCTGATGTGAGATGTGTAAGGCTGAGAGGAAGACCACGAATAGGATGGATGGACAGTGTGAAGAGAACGCTGGATGCGAGAGGGATGTCTGTTGAGCAAGGAAGAGTGGCTGTGCGTGACAGAAATAAATGGAGAGAAATTGTGAATGAATAAGTGATGACGCAGCCCTGAGGGGATATTTTCCCGCATTTGGTCTGATCAGCTATTTCAGGTCAGGTGCGGGTAAGGGGATGAGTCTGTTATGATGTGGCAGGGGTAAACCAGCTCTGCTGTCGGGCCCTGATGCGGATGTCACTGATTGCATTATGCAGTTGACCCTTGTGCGGTGTGGTGCGGTGAGGATCTGTCCGTTCTCCTCTTTGGGGCTAAGATGCGAATGAATGTGTTTGAATGGATGAGTAAATGGGGAGTGTGTCGTCCTGTCTCGGCTACCTCCCTTTCCTTGGGGGAAGCAGCCTAGGTATATAGATAGAGAGAAGAATGTATGTTGGATTCTAGGTGGCTGATCACAGTACCAAGTGACAAGACACAAACACATTCAAAACAGGTCAAAGACTATTTTTTCATCAACGCATTATAGCCCTCATATCCGACTACTCACACCATACATTGATTCACTAAAAACAGATCATACATGCATTCACTCCAGCTTGCTCAAACATTCATTACACATCCACTGATTCGTAAGAGGTCACACATCCATTCACCCAACTCACCATTCGACCCTAATCAAGACGCTGTTACTGGGATACAACTGGGCTGCTTGGACGTGGTTTTGCAGGGGTGGTTTCCTAATAATCAGCATGAGTATCGGTGAAGGGATGGCTGCTGGCTGGGTATTGGTTGGGTACAGGGCAAGAGAGGAGATACGAGAGAGAAGGGAAGAATAGTTTAATCTTAAAATTCTCGCTTCCTCGACTTTTGATTCTCTCTCTCTCTCTCTCTCTCTCTCTCTCTCTCTCTCTCAGCTGGGGATCAGTGGGCATTATGCAACTCCTCGATCACAGCCGAGATAATGTGAGAGAACATTTTAATTCTGAGACTGATTCTCTCTCTCTCTCTCTCTCTCTCTCTCTCCCTCTCTCTTATATATATACTGTATATATACATATATATATATATATATATATATATATATATATATATATATATATATATATATATATATATATATATATACAGAGAGAGAGAGAGAGAGAGAGAGAGAGAGAGACGAATAAAACCGACCGACATAAGCAAGAAAAAAAAATCATACTTAAGAGGTTAATGGAGACATTATAACCTATTCATATCTTTTTAGGGGGGGGGGGCACTGCAGGGTCGGATGTTCTCGTCGGAAGAAGAGCCTGATGGTTGCCAGAATCAACATTTTTTCCATGCTGGCGAAGTACGAACGGCGAAGGTGTGTCTGTAACGAATGTTAGTTGTTTCACTCGAAATTCTGTAATGTTCGCGTTTATATGTATCAGCTTTGGGCTCGAACTCAAGACTTGGTTCACACGAAGCTCGCGAGACAAACACGCTACCCCTGGGGCAAAGTTACACCAGTGCTTTCATAACTGAAATAAAAATCGTGTGGCAACTGGAACAACATATAATAGTTTCGCTATCAAGATGAACAGATGAATTCGGTGCACTTCTTTTTTTTTTTTTTTTTTTTTTTTTGAGGATACGTGTTCAGGCTGATATTGTATACGGTGATGGCCTGAAGTTAACTGATGCACAGAAATTTTATATTAATGGAGAATGTTAGTGTGGCATGGGAGCTCGTGGTGGTGGTGGTTGTGATGGAATCGACGGGGTGTAAGAGGGATTAGGAAAGAAGAGGCAAGGGTGAAATGGGGTGAATATAGAAAAGAGTGGTGGAAATTGCAGGTATTGTCTAAGTGGCCATTATACATAGTGCTATTTACCTGAAAGGCAGTGTGAGGGTAAGTGCGAGTGTGATGTTCTTGTGATTTAGTTCCTCTTGTTCTCGGTCTGGGGTCACTGAAGGAAGAGTTTGGCCTGGATTGCCTCTGTGGTGATATCAGTCTCCACAGGCGATCAAGTTCCAGTACTTGGTCAGGATGCTGGAGATGACACTCATGACTGAAGACAGGTGAGGCTGAGGGAACAATGTTGGTCTCCTGGTATCTTTACAATCTGGTGCATCACAACACATAAGCTGACTGCAGCAGCCAGGTGGGCTGAAATCACTCAGAGAGTTTAAGTGATCCGATGGATCATTATATTCTGACTGATTGCTGCAACTCGATGACCAGGATGCGGGGGTGGTGTTATATAGAAGGTGTGCAGAGTGCTAGTTTTATCCCTGCGCTCCCGCCATCAGGAGGGTCATATCGTTCCACTACATACTCACGGAAGATCTGACGTTCGGCCAGATCAGGAAGATTGTAGGTAAATAAATTTTCTTCAGAGTGCCTCGCACAACAAGGCTAAATGTTGTTGCTATCAGTTTTAGATCCATCACTGGTGGAAGGTGAGAATGAGCTGCACGAAGTTCAGTAATGGAGTCATCATCGTGGAAACGTGAAATGGGTGATGGACGTAAGGTCTAGGCAGAAATCTCTCTCTCCGTGCGAATTACAGAGCATGGGTGAGTGATGGTGACAAATGATGGTGTTTTGAGGCATGACCTGCCGAAATCCAGCAGCGGCAAACGTACAACTTACGTTCGTCTTGTTTTGATTTTCTCTTTATATCTTCTGTCCGCATGTAGTTTTTGACCCAAAACAATTTCTTGTCAGCAGTAAACAAATTTTATTATCTCACGAGATAACTTCCGCTGTGGAGAGTATAAAGCATACTCATTTTACCCCATCAATATGATGTCTTTCAAATTAGTTCTAACCACTGCAAGACGCTATCAATGATCGTAAGAGGTACATATTGTAACAGTTGGATTAAGTTAAAAACTGCAAAAAGAAAAAAGAGAAAATAATTTATTCTCACAGTCGAAGAATGGAAAAATCAGCCTACTTGTAGGCGTGTCTGGCTGGACCAATAGACGTCTGCAGTTAATGAGAGTGATGTTACTGTGTGTTGTGTGTGAGGCTACAGGTGCGGGGCCAATAAAGCCATCCACCTGCACGGCTTGTTGTCCACCTCCATAACCTGGATGGGTTTATGTTGGCCACACCGCTCTCTCCCGCCCACAAACATGGATGTTGAGATAACCAGGTGTCGCATTCATAAGGTTTCTCGGGCCTTAGTTGCGTAGAAGATTGTCTGATCGTACAGTTTTCTTCATAATCATAAACTTTCTTGAGTCTAAGTTGTGTTAAAGATTGCTTGATTACACTTAGATTTTCACTCATATAGCTACCAAACTCGTGAAACTATAGTGAAAATTAAAATGAAAAATACGACATACCAATTCACTGCTACAAGCACACAAAGAATGGGGGCATAAGAGAAGGGAAACAAGGAAGGCAACAGAAGGCAAAGGACAGAGGAAGAGAAACAAAGAAGGGCAGGGACAGCAAGAAGGATACAATAAGGAGACAGAAGAGAGACAACCAAAGGGAGGTAAGCAGAAGGAGGACCTCAAAGAAGCTGAAGAAGAAGAAGGGAGAAGGAATTATTATTATTTTCATTACTACTACTACTACTACTACTACTACTACTACCACCACCACCACCACTACTACTACTACTACTACTACTTACTACTACAACTACTAGAATTCTCAAATATTTACTAGGGGGTCAGTGGTCTACGTGGGTGGAGGG
This sequence comes from Coenobita brevimanus, assembly GCF_032717465.1. NCBI lineage: Eukaryota > Metazoa > Arthropoda > Malacostraca > Decapoda > Coenobitidae > Coenobita > Coenobita brevimanus. The sequence continues at coordinate 47,695,924 of NC_136977.1, read as the reverse complement.
ACAAGGGTGAGGGGGAAGGATAGGGGGCTTCAAGGGGGGGAAGGATGGGGGGGCTGGTAAATTTCATATACAATGTTGCTAGGCTTATGATCTGATTGACCGAGTTGTTCTGTTACAGTTCTGCACACACACACACACACACACACACACACACACACACACACACACACACAAAACCCGATTACAGCAGTCTCTTCACTTAAGTGTTGAACTTAGAGAATTAAAAGAAAATTGATGTTCGCCCTATGAATTTCTACTTAACACTTCATAAAAGGCCTTCACGTGTTAGATAGATAGATAGATGGATTGACGTGTTAGACGAGAGAAAGGACAACATACCACTAAGCAGAGAACATATCCTAAATTTCCAAAGCATCACAAGAGAAAAGCAAGTGAGTCGTAATTAACACGAGAACAATGGGTGTGAGTTGGGGGATGGGCAGTGTAATGGCAAGGGACAGCGTGACGTGGAGGCGATTTGTCTGTGACCACCCCTTACGGGATTAAGGCGTCTGGCTATTGATAAATAGACAGACAATGGTGAGATAACAGCTACTAGTACTTGAAAATCTGCGGGAATGATATGAAGCACCAGAACAACTAGAACATGAACAAGAGTAAAAACATGAACAAAACAACAAAAACCTGGATAATAAAGAATGAAGGAAAAAAAGACAGCTGGATAAAAAAAAAAGACCAAAGACCATTATTATACTAACTGACCGCATAATCAGTAGTGTAAAACAAGAAAAAAAAAAAACAGGAAAAAAACAAAGAATTATTATTATTCAAACTGATGGCTTATTGCAAAAAAGTACTGGAGAAAAGTGAGTCAGAGGAAAACAAGAAGACTACTGGCATTCAAGCTGACGAGATATTTTGAAAAAAGGAAAAGATAAGGGAAACTATTATTATTCTTTTTCTTTTCTTCTCATTATTATTATTATTATTATTATTATTATTATCATTATTATTATTATTATTTACACTGACAACTTTATAGCGAAAAACAGACTGAGAGCAAGAAAGACTATAATTACTCAAACCGACTAACCCCCCATGAGGAACGTAAGATCAGTCCTGTCACTAGATTTTACGAATTTTTTTTAAGGCATTCACAGAGGATCTTAACCAATTTTAACCACAAACAAATACCCCAAAAGTTAAACACCATCATGAATCCTTTCTTTTGGTCCTACCTTTAACGTTTTCACTCACTCTCGTTCGATTTTCATGTGTTTGGTGGCCTTTCAAGGTTGCGCGAAAGTATTAAAAAGCAACCTCTGTACGCAAGTAGAAAGCAAGAAAATTTTTAAATATAGTCCCTGGATCCGGCGGTATCTGTACAATAATAAAGTGAGAGATGGATACTGCTAACCACACCTGAGACCCAATTTAATGCCAAGTAAACTCCACATTTGAAGAGGGAAACGTCTAATAGCTTGAGGGAACGAACTAGAAACTACTCTTTCTACTCAAACTTGGTCTAAAATTGCCATCACTCCATCTTCAATGCTGAGATGTAACAATAAACTAAGACTAGAAAGTGATGCTGTTCACGAAGAAATACTGTACAAAGAATATAGAGCCGAAGTATTGTCTTTTACGGTCACTGAGCTACGTGAAATTAGTTACCAAAGGATGAAAATCTGGGTCAAGTTAAGGTGAAATGAGTATTGTGTATCTGTTGAGGGAGTGATGCGAGGAAAGGCAGGTAGGATGGGGTGAGGGAGTGTGGACGAATACACAGGTAAAGGAGACAGGAGAGGCGAGAGAGAGATGATTCGGGAAACTGGAGAGAGAAGGGTTGGAAAGAAGTGTTAGAGAGAAAGATTGGGGAAAAAGGTTGGAGAGGAGGGTCAAAGAGAAAGGCTGGAGAGAAAAGTTGGAAAGAAGGGATGGAGAGAAGAGCTGGAAAGAAAAAATGGAGAAAGGAGTGAAGGGGCGGAAAGAGGTCTGGCCAAAGGGAGAGGTGAAAAAGAGAGATGTGGATAAGAGTGTGGTAGGTCTCCATATTATAATTGCAAACATAATAGATAGATAGATAAATAGATAGAGAGACAGACAGAAGCAGGAAGTCAAATGATGAGAAGGTGTTGTGTCTGCGAGAATCGAGCAGCGCTAAACATGCTTACACGGAGGAAAGCTGACGACAGCGGCCAGTAAGGAGATGATGCAGTTAGCTGTCAGCAGTCCTCTCGTGAGAAAGATCTGGTAACCATGAGGAACATACGTGACACACCCCTGCTACACCAGATTTTAGAAAAGAGAGTTGAGAAGGAGACAAGCGACCCTAGAGAGAGGTCGAGACGGAGATTAGCCTTAGAACAGAAAGAGAGAGAGATAGCGAGACAGGGAGGTAGCTACCCGGGACTTATACTCTTATACCTGTTTAATATTTCCAAGACAAATAAAAATAGTCCCATACTATTCTTTACCTCTCCCGTCACTACATGACATCTGGTGGGGAAACTACTACAAGATATAAAAGCCGCTCGACCACAAGTCTAAAATATACTTCTCTACAAGTAACTACAAAGTCTTTATGACATTTGGTGGCAGCGGTGGGATACGAACCCACGCCTCCGAAGAGATGGTATAAAGAGAACAGATGACAAGGAGACGCGTGAAGAGCATGGGTGAACAGGAAAGAGACGATGAGGAGCAAGGAAGAAGAGGAGAGAGGTGACGCAGAGAAAGAATGGAAAGAAGTAGTAAGCGAAAGATGTGAGGAGGAGGAGGAGGAGGAGGAGAGAAGAGGAGGTGTGAGTTAGATCCGCAGGGCGCCGTACCATAAAGCTAGGGGGCCACACAAAGCAACAGGGGTTATGGAGGGCCAACTGCATCATTCTCACTGCCGGCACTGCAGCTGGAGCATTACCTGCATCGTAAGACAGCAGGTAGACGAGAGTGACGCGTGCTTACTCTCCTCTCAGTCTCGTTTTTTATGATCTGGGAGATTTGGTTTAACTATTTACTACGCCCATGCCGACCGACCTACGATGCCTATGTAAGCCACATTAGACGGTTCATTTAAACAGGGTGTACTCGTTCTACCCTAATCTGGTTACTCTTCTCCGTCTAGCCCATTAAAATTTACTACTACTACTACTACCACTACTACTACTACTACTACTACTACTACTCCTTCTACTACTACTACTACTACTATTACTACTACAATAACTACAACTACAACTACCACCATTTCTACTACTACTACTACTATTACTACTCTTATTATATTATTATTATTATTATTATTATTATTATTATATTATTATAATTTACTTTTATCCCTTTGATTATCAACCACAAACCCTCCACTGTCACCCCAACCCCAGCAAATTCCCACCCCATCCCCCTTCATCTCCAACCCCCCACCGCCCATCCTTATAACCCCCCACCAAGAAAATTGGACCTTGTTCCTTGCCTCGATACTGGATTTCTCTTTCGTTTTTCTTTTTCGTTTCTTTCTTTCTTTCTTTCTTCTTTTTTGTTTTTTTTTTGCTGCCGTCATCCATTATGATAGGATGTAATTAAATCTGGTTCATGAATCTATTACGTGGGATTTCAATCAAGACGTGGCGCCTGTGCCTTGTTTGTAGTGAGGGAGATGGTTAATAGATGGCGTTGATTTATTGACGTTGTGTGTGTGTGTGTGTGTGTGTGTGTGTGTGTGTGTGTGTGTGTGTGTGTGTGTGTGTGTGTGTGTAAGTCACCAGTGTGTTTCATTCACCTTGCAAGTCACCCTCTTCTCTACCAGACACACTTTCATTTTACCCACAATAATCAACGTGAAAGTAAAACGAGAAATTACCTTACCTAAGAAACTGAACTCTTTCGGTACACTGACATTCTATATTATTTACAGTATGTACTTCCTGGACGATTTTTATACGAATCCCGGAAAGAAAGTATCAGGAAAAAAAGTAACAGTAAAAAACGTAAGGGAAAGAGCTAATGTAACCTAACCTAACCTAATCTAACCTAACCTAACCTGACCTAATCTAACCTAACCTAACCTAACCTGACCTAATCTAACCTGACCTAACCTAGGAAAAGTTGTTACTTTTTTACTGTTACTTTTTTTCCTGATACTTTCTTTCCGATTCCCTTTTTATACAGCTTAATGAAATAGTCTCGTGATAAAAGAATGAGAAACAACATCTACTAACTTTTCCAGTGTATTATTTTCTTGCAACAAACAATTTTATTCACATTTTGCAAGATAGTGAAGGGGTTAAAGGAGATTAATTTTCGCTTCTGTGCAAATGTTAAAATTGCCTCACAAGGAACGAGTTTACCTGAAATAACAATAACATTAGTAAGAATATGAATACTTATCCTTCAGTCTTGTCCCCTCTCCCATCCTCTCCATCATCCTCTCTCGTCTACCCCCCTCCCCCTCTCTCTCTCACCTTCCCTGTTTCTCCCTTCCCCTCCTTCTTCCACCCTTATTTCCCCTCCTCTCCCTCTCCCTCCCTCCCTCCCTCACCTCAGCTTTCCCTGTCCACTCCTTTCCGACATTCCAGTTTTCCACTCCCCCTGTCCTCCCCTCTTCCCCCCTTCATCCCCCTCCCATTCCTCTCGTGGACGCAGCAGAAGTAGTGTCACGATTCTCACTCCACTTCACTTGACCTCTTCCACTTTCTTACACCTCTCCTTCCCGTTTCTTTTCCCCTCCCTCCCTCTCCTGTCTCCTCTCTTCTTTCCTCCTTCCTATCACCTCTCTTTTTCCTCCTCCCCAGCCCTGTCACACGGCCTTCAGTCCATTATATTCGGCCCTCTGTTTTGGACCTCCCTACCCCTTTCTCCTCCCCCCCCTTCCTCATACTTTTCTCTCCTCTGTTCTCTCTCCCTCTCTCACCACTTCCATTTTCCTTCTCATCGTAGGCTCAAGAAAAAAGCCTCTCTGTCTGTCTGTCTGTCTGTCTGTCTGTCTGTCTCTCTCTCTCTCTCTCTCTCTCTCTCTCCCTCTCTTTCTCTCTTTCTCTAGTCCTTCCCCAACAGAGATAATTACGAGTTCTTACCTCTTCATTCTTCACCTCACCCAGCTATCTTCTCCCTTTCCCAGCTTCTCTCCGTCTCTCTTTCCCTGCCTCTCCTCTTCACCACCAAATACGCTCTTTCTCTTCTCCCTCTCTCCTCTCTTTCTCTCCATTCCTCCTCTAATCTCCTCTCCTTCTATTCCTACCTCCTGTTCCCTCCACATCCCTATTCCTCTCTTTTTCCTCTCACTGTGTTTCCAGCAAAATATTTTAAGCCCCTTCCCTCCACACCCCATTTTTTTTCTTTCAATCCTTCATCCCTGCTTCATCTCTCCCTTACCCTTTTTTCCCTCCCCCTCCCCCCTCCTCCCTCCCCTCCTCTCTCTCCCTCATCCAGGACTCGGCAGAAGCAGTCAGCCTCCCCCCCCCTCTCTCTCTCTCTCTCTCTCTCTCTCTCTCTCTCTCTCTCGTCCATCCTGGTAGCGCCTCCTTTGTCCTGGGAACAAAAGACGCGGTAAATTACAAACGTGACACTGATTTTGAAAGCATAACATTTTTGACAAGAAGGAAAAATTTTACGCTCGGTTAATGCATTGTTTATATCATTATGTTTAACTGCTTTTGTGATGGCGATTTTACGGCCGACTGATACACTGTTCTTACTACTGACGAGAGAGTAATATGGTTGGGATGAGCTTGATGATAATGATGATGAATCTGATAATGGTGGTTCATTTCTCTTTGCAGTAGTTTCACGGAGGGTTAATATATCCATTAATTTGTGAGTAATCGGTTTAGGATGATGGTGATGGTGATTCATTTCGAGGGCAGGTTTACACTTTGATAATATTATTGCTCTTAATGAAACCTGCCTCGCGGTGTGAAGAGGGATGCCTTGATGCAACATTTTTTTTTTTTTTTCGTTCCACCTATTGCGAGGTTTTTATTCCACGTTACACTAAGCCTTCAAATACATATTTTTATCGTGTCACACTGCTCCTTGGGTAAATGTCAAAACGTTTTCATGGGGCCAGTTCTGACCTAGTCTCAGTTAAGCAGTTGTTATCCTCGTGAATCGACCCATTTGCCCCAGAAATCGAAGCCGGAATAGGCCAGCCACCACCACCACTCGTTAGCCACAGCATTACCACCACAGGTGTCATGAGGCTGGGGCATCCTTCAGCCTTTCACCTCATCCGTCATTCAGGAAGAACAGCAGTTTTATTTGACTCCGGGTTCCCCTAGGCCATGGCATTACAACTTCATTATGTGTGTTCATTTTCTTGCTTTTCCGGTGAGATAATTTTTGCCATTTTATTCTTGCTACCGCCAGACCATTTTACTCGCCTGGGAAAGACCTATCTGACTGAAGTGACTGGGAGATGACTATTCCATTTTGATATATATATATATATATATATATATATATATATATATATATATATATATATATATATATATATATATATATATATATATATATATATATATATATATATATATATATATTGCTTTTATGCGCATCATATGATGACGATAACGATGACAACGTCGACGAAGCGACGGTTTATACCTGACAAACTGAGTTATAAGCTGGGTTAATGGATTGCTGTTATTATTACGCTGCATCATTTTACGGCGTTCAGGTTCACGCCTCGTCGCAGTCTAACACCTCCTGGAAAACAAAGACGGGGTGGGGGGTGAAGAGGGTAGGACGGGGGTCATGAGGCGGAGAGGTGAGTCGAGAGAGGGAAGGGAGGGAGGGGACATAGACAGGGGGAGGGGGGTTATGAGGAGAGAAGAAGGGATGTTGCTCATGAGAAGGAGTGTCGGATTGGAGGGAAAGAGGTCATGAGGAGAGAAGGGAGGGGTCATGAGAGAGGGAGGAAAGGAGGGGAGGGTTGTCATGCAGAGAGAGAGAGAGAGAGAGAGAGGCTGTGGGTGACACCATGACTATGCACACTTACCTCATACACCGTCTGGCCTTAACTCTATAGACATGGCAGAAAAATAGGCAGAATTTAAATGAGAAGTAAAAATGGATAATAAAATACGTTACACAGCGAAAATCTTGCTCTGGCCGGACCAAAATACCGCGCTTGTGTTTACTCCAGTGGTATTTGAGAGTACATAAAAAAAAAAAAAAGTCCTCCCTTTACTAATTCCATCTTCCGTGTACTTCTTTCCTATCTAATTAACACCTGAAGCTTTTAATTAATTTCAAAAGGACCCAAGACCATTAAGCCTCAAGGGAGCGCGGTGTCTATTTTAATCTATCTAAAACCGGACGATTTTATTCAATACTAGAAAATTGCCCGATTTCTGGGGGATAAGACAATGATCTTGCTTTACTCCCCAAATCTCAAGGGGTAACTTGTCTATTCAGTCTTGCAACAGCTACCCGTAGGCGATTTTAGGCTACCCGGCTCTGTGAAACATCCCGTGGTCCGAGTGAAAAAAAAAAAAAAAAAAAAATCTAACTAAAGGAGATTATCTAAGGAAAATCGTCTGACGGTGGCAAAATAATAACAATAATGATAAAAATAATAATACACAAGAGCTTCAGTCTCTCTCTTAGGTAACGAGTCAACATGTTTCACACTCTAGTCAGCCTCTTGTTGTTGGGTCATCACTAATTTCTCGGGTTTGTGGCAAGAAAAAGGTGGTGTGTTCATAATTCTGACATGATACCACGTCATGAAGTAATCCTGCATCATTAGCCAGGAGTTATGGGCGTTCTAACAGGGGAAAAAATGCCCTAACTACACCATTGGAGGGGATGGATGGGTGGAAGAGGATGGGTGGGTGAGTGAGGTTGATGGGTGAGGATAGATGGATGGGTGGATGAGTGTGGTTGGTGGATGGGTGGCAAGGGATGGGTGGTTGTGACTGATGGGTGGACAGAAGGGAATGAGTGGATGAGAGAAACTGTGTGGGTGTGGGTGATGGGGCTTTGAGAGGTCCTGGCTAATGAGTGGATGGCAGGGGATGGGAGGATAGCAGGGGATGGGTGAATAGTAGGGGATGGGTGGATAGTAGGGGATGGGTAGATGGGTGTGGTTACTGGACGAGGCTGAGCTACTAAACACACCTCACCCCCTGACGTCAGCAAGATCCGTGTCTAGTTTTCCCCGTTCCTCCCACCCAAAAAAAGAAACCCAACAGCTGTGGCGTCCGTGTTTTTACAGTCGTATTTCAGTGATGTCAAAGAATATAAAGATGAAAATCAAGAAGAACAAAAAGCTACGAGTCTTTGTTACTACCATGTAGCTTTTCTCAAGAGGCTTAATTACTGTGCAACTTCAAAAAGGGGGACGCTGACATTCGAACTTTCAAAATTAATTCAAGATGTCAGTGGAAGTTAAATTAAATATCTTGAGTAAAAATCGTCGCCATTATTATAATAAATGAATAATAAATAAATGAATAAACAGAGAACTAAATAATGAAGAAGTTTAAAGTTATATGTACGATGCTGAGGAAAACAAAAATAAAAATCGAGAATAAACAACAAAAAAGAATAACTTTGATATCTAATGCTTCAGTTTATTTCTTATGAGGTCAAAGTGCATAAAACTTGAGAGCTCTTATTCCAGATGTTCCAACATAACTTGCAAAATGCCACAGAAGGTACATGAAAGTATAAGTCATAAGAGACAAAAAATGACATCCAAGGTTTGAATATCGCTTTAATTAAGCCAAAGTACATAAATTAAACGAAAAATTATATCGATTTTCCCTTGTTATGGACAAAGTTCTGAACATACGTTGTTCAATTTTCCCTTGTTATGGAAAAAGTTCTGAACATACGTTGTTTCACTTTATTTTTAGTGACACCATACCAAATAAACCTGACTGAATAATATGAGTAGAGCAAAAAATAAATCCACAAACTCTGACACTGGTGGTTTTAAAATTATCCCCCAAATTAAAAATCAAGTAAGTCAAAGTCTAAGTGATGATTAACTCCTTAAGCCCCGGGACGTCACTCACTGTATTATTTTATTTTCTCTACTGCCAAACGATTTCATGAAACTTAAGGCAGCTTCTAGTACTGAAGGGATTCATGTAGGAAGTGTAAGATTAATCTAACCCCTTCAGTTTCCCGAGCCTAAATAAAATCGCCTGGAGGTAGCAAAAAATTACACTTAAAACAATACAACATTATCGTGAACTGTTGAAAGAAACTGAGAACTTTAAGATCTGGGAATTTCATTATTTTGCCCGCAACCTTAATATATACAAACTGATGAAAAAATTATGTCTGAAACAACTTGCATGAAATTTGCCTTCACTGTATAATCTATAATGAATGAGATTATAATATTTTCCCTGAGAAGGCAGAGTAACCAAAAGAGAGCAGAACGAAAAACCAAAGTGCTACAGTAATGAGTTTCAGTTTATAATGATGAACGAAGCAAAAGAGAGAACAAACCAGTGAACTCTGACATCTGTGGTTTCACTCTCCTTTCCCACGATACCTCAATGTGTAAAGCAATCTGCAGTAAACATGAAGACTCATAGTATTCGTTGTTTTAAATGAAATAGGAGAACTTTGACGTCTGTGATATTATTAGTTTCCTACGATAATGCCGTCATCATCGTGGTTGTCGTTATCATCGTCATCATCATCTTAATTATCGTCATCTCCATTCTCTTAATACTCATCCTCATCACTGCCATTATCCTCTTAATCCTCCTCCTCCTTCTCCTTCTCCTTCTCCTCTTCATCATCATCATCATCCTCATCCCAACCCGACTTCTCGCCTGAAAGCTGGATTGGGGTGACATGCAGGAACACAGGAATAGGTAGTATAAATGAGAGCCAACTATCAAAGTGCATGCCCAGCGAGAAAGTCACACAGTCATTTACACATCATTCAATCTTTCACCGTCCTGACCCCATCTCATAAGCAAAATCATGAGTACATATGTTTTTTTTTTACTTTCTTAACAAGTACACGTCACACACACCTGATTCACTGCGTCGACTGCCAATTTTAAAAAGAAGCGTGAAATCCTTGTCATGCGCCTCTCCGTACCTCATTCACTCACTCATTGCCAAAATATGCTGAATCAAATGAAAATTATGAAGAAGAAAAGCGAATCCGAAACAAAAATAAATAAGTGAAAAATGGCATCTATGACATATGTAGCATTAAAATTTTTCCTCCAGACGCCGAAGTGACGTCAAAACAAAAAAATGCGAACAAGGTAGGACTCTCCATTGTCGCAATAATATAGGAAGTCACTTAACCCTTTCATTCCGGTGACGTGTTTTATTGCTTGACTCTCCCTGCCTCCAGACGATTTTATTCAAAGTTTGGAAAAAGTTCTTGTAGTGAAGGGATAATCGAAGGCTATTTTTAGTTAAAAATATGAGTGTGGAGAGAGAGAGACAAAAACGGAAAACAGGTAATTGAATTGAAGGGGTTAATAAATATGAACGGTTTTAAGAATTCCCCCCCCCCCCACGCACTAACTAAATTAAAGGTGACATGGTGGGAAAAAAATAGACCAGGCATTGTCCCAAATTAACCCGAACACCTGACACCCATGGCCTGAACATTTTCCTCCCCCATAATGGCACAGCAAGTAAATTAAAATGAACACAAATGAACATCATGAGTGAAGGAACAGCAGGAAAAATGATACCAGAACCAGTGGGAAGTGGCGTGGTATTTTCTGGTAATGAGGATGGTGGTGATGACTGGGCGTGGTGATGAGGGCCTAGATGGAACGATGGTTGATGGCTGTATTACTGGGAACGGTGGTGATGGCAGTGGTGGTGAGTGAGGATTGTGGCGATAATAGTTATGGTGAGTGAGGAGTGTGGTGGTGATGGGGAGGGTAATGGTGATGATGGAAATGTAAGTTGTAGAAAATACTGATGACTGTGGTGATAATGACGATAGTGATGTTGGCAGTGGTGATCATGATGGCAGGAAATGATAATGATGATGATGATAATGGAAAAAAATAACCTCATAATAGCCTATATCTTTCCTTTAGCCTCTCAGTATATCGTATCCTCGCTCTTTTCATATATGTAAAAAAGGTACATTTCCAGCGTATCTTTCCCACTTCATTCCAATACGTAAACATGATTTTCAAAAACACTTATAGGCTCATTACACCCTCTTTAAATTTTTCATATTCATTTCAACCTTCTTCCCATTTCTTGTTCATTCTTAGTCCGTCTAAGCTCCTTCCTCACATCTTTTCTAATACTTTTTTTTTTTCCAGTCCATTTATGATCTTTCATCCATTCTCCAACTCATTTTAATTACTTCTGATACTTTTAAAAAAACATCTGACAACCCTTCTCGTCAATTATCCACATCTATGTTATATACTTTTACATATACATCTTTCCCAGGACCCCTCACACTTTTTACAGCATCAAATACCCTTCACCACATTTCCACACCAGTTTTTCACAACCCTCTTTAACTTCGTTTTTACTATTTCACAATTCCCTCTTCATTTCACCCCCTCCACCCTCCCTTTCTCTCTCTCTCTCTCTCTCTCTCTCTCTCTCTCTCTCTCTCTCTTCATAATCTCTCACATTTTATGATGTTCGACACCTTATCCACCTAATTTCCAAACTCCTTTCCACCTTTTACCATATTTTTTTTCTCTCATTTCTTTATCGCCTTTTTCGTTTCCTATTTCACAATGCCCTCATCATTTCACCCTCATCTTTCCACAGTCTCTTCGTCCTTAGAGTTTTCTTCTTTAATTTTTTTTTTTACTCTTCCATTTTCACAAGTCACTTGTTTCTCCCATATTTTTCTCGTATTATTCCTTGACCCCTCCATCCCCCTACCCATATTTCTTCCCCCACCCTCTCTCTCTCTCTCTCTTTCCCACCCTCTCTTGCCCCTTTCCTCGTGTGACAGAGAGGAGGAGGAAAAGAGAGGGAAGGGGAGGGAGGAAATGGAGAAAGATGAAGAGGAGAGGGAACGACAAGAAATGACGGAATGAGAGGTGTGGGTTTAAGAGGAAATGGAAGGAGGGAAGGGAAGTGAGAAGGAAGAATTGTAAGGAAAGGAGATGGAGGGAGTGCCAGAAGGGGGAGTGAGAGATGAAGTAAGAGGGGAAGAAGAAAGCAGTGGACAGAAGGGAAGGCATGGGAGAAAAGAAGGAGGGGATTGGAAGGAAATGCAGCGAAGGCAGGAGGGAAGACAAGGAACGAGGTAAGGAGAGAGGTGAAGGGGGGTGGAGATATGAGGAGGGAAGAGGCAAGAGAGACGGGAAGGGAAATGATAAGGGATGAAGGAAAAGAAAGGATTAAAAAAGCGTGAAAGAGAGAAGGAGGGGGAAAAGATGAGGGAAGATGGAGAAGGATGGGGAGAAGGTTGGTTGAGAGGAAGTAAGGGTAAGTGAGAGAAAAGAGGGTGGGAAAGGAGGGGAAGATGGGGAAGGAGAGAGATGAAGGAAAAGATGACGATGGGAGATAGGGTAGAAGGGGAAGGAGAAAGAAAAATCGTGGATGGGTGGGGGTGGGGAAGCAAGGAAACCGTGGGAAGAGGAAGGGGGAAGGAGGAAACATGGATGAGGGAGGGGAAAGGCATGCGTGTGAAATGGAGAGGCATCCGTGAAAGAGAGAAAGAGGAGAGAAGGGGAAGGGAAGCGAGGTGAGAGAAGGAGGTGAAATGACGGAAGAGGGGGGGGGGAGGGTAGCGTGGGAGACAACTGGCCTGGTCTGTCATCCACCTTGTTTGAGAGCTGAGATAACACCTCTTCTTCGACTTTCCCCTCTCTCTCTTTCCTTGACTCTCTTTCCTCCTCCTCCTCCTCCTCCTCCTCCTTCTTCTTTACTCTTCCTCAATTCACCCTCCTCTATTCATTCTTCCTCTCTCTCCTCTTCATTTTTTTTCATCCTCCCTCCTCTTGACTCTTCCTTTTTTTCCTCTTCTCGATTCTTCCTTCCTTTCTCTTCCTCTTCTTGACCATTCCTGTCCTCCTCTTCCTATTCTTCACTCTCCTTCACTTCCTCTTTATCTTCTTCCCTCTTCCTTTTTTCCTCTTATACTTCGGTCTGTCTGTCTGTCTGTCTGTCTGTCTCTCTCTCTCTCTCTCTCTCTCTCTCTCTCTCTCTCTCTCTCTCTCTCTCTCTCTCTCTCTCTCTCTCTCTCACCTGTATAGATAGATAGACCGACAGATAGGTTGACAGAGACTGAGAGACAGACAAACAGACAGAAATACAGTTAAAATGAGTTACACAGACAGACATAAGACAGACAGACAGGCAGAAATACATAAATAGACAAACAGACAGACAGAAAGACACAGACTCTCCCATTCCTCCTCCTCTCTTCTTTCCTCCCTTCTCACTTTCCATCCCTGTAATGGGAAAAACGAAGCTGGGAGACAGTAATGACGGGAGATAATGAGCATGATAAGGGCGTCGGTGAGAAAGATCTTGAAAGGAATGGAGAGGAAAGTAAGAAAGGAAAGGAGAAGAAAGTAGGAAAGGAAAGAAGGAGAAAGTAAGAAGAGAAAGAAGAAAGAAAAGAAAGAAAATGAAAGAAAGGAAAGGAGAAGAAAGGAAGATGGGAAAGGAGAAGAAAGTAAAAAAGAAGAAAGTATGACAGGAAAGGAGAAGAAATTATGAAAGGAAAAGAGAAGAATGTATGAAAGGAAAGGAAAGAAGAAAGAAAAGAAATTAGAATTACAGTTATTATTAACATTATTATTATCATCGTTAACAATCATCATCATCACCGTCAGTATCGTTACTTTTATCATTGCCATAGTTTTTATAATAATCATCATCATCGTTACCATATTCGTTAATTATCATCGTCATGTTTATTGTTAATGTTATCGTCTTTGTCGTTATCATTCTTATGATCATAGCTATCATCATCAATATCTATTTTCATCATCATCACCAAAACAACCATCATCGACAAGAATCACAGCCACAACCATCATCATCATCATCGACAAGCATCATAGCCATCATCATCATGATCATCATCAATCACTGCCATCACTACTAAAAACAACAGATGGGGGGATTAGAACTCTTTCATTTCTTTCAAGACAAGAACATGAGGGAAAGAGAAGTCACACACACACACACACACACACACACACACACACACACACACACACACACACACACACACACACACACACACGCACGCACGCACGCACGCACACACACACACACACACACACACACACACACACACACACACACACACACACACACACACACACACACTGTCATGACAAAGCGTGTGAAAAAGAGAAAAGAAAGAGAGATAAGGAATAATTTGGAAATAAGGAAGATGATCTCAAAAGATGAAAAGAAAATTATTAACAAGGGAAGCAAGAAAAAAAAGGGAAGGTCAGAATTAGGCAAGGCAAAAAAAGAAAAGAAAAGGAAAGAAAAAATGAACTCCGACATGTGCTGACTCACTGGTGTCTCACCTTAGCCCTTCATCACTTCCTTACGATGACGTATATTTTATGATACCGCTAGACGACAGAGAGAGAGAGAGAGAGAGAGAGAGAGAGAGAGAGAGAAACCCCATGTCTATCTAGGGAGCTAAAAGTAATGTCTATTAAACAATTTCCAATTTAAAATGTTTTGTATATTTTATTCTTGCTTCCACTAGTTAACTTTATTAACCTGGACAATCTCCTCGTACTTAAGTGTTAGAAGTAATGACAGTTTGGTCCTTTAAGATGACGTTTCCTAAATTACATTCTTGCTGCCGTCTGATAAATTTCTCGAGCTTGGGTGAGAATTCGTGTATTGAAAGGATTACAGATCAGAGGTGTTGTCCTGTATCCCCTTTCCTCCCTCTACAATTACTTCTTCCCCTCTTCAGCACCTCCTCCCTTATCTCCATCTCCCCATTCCCATCACATCCTCCCCACCCTCTCCCCCCACTCCTTTCATATCTTCAAACTACTCTCTACTGTCATGGATTCGTATCCCCATCCATCCCTTACCTTCTCACACACTCATCCGACGCTCTTCTCTCATCTCTCACATTACCACCCCACCTTATCCCTCATATTTCCTGCCCTCATAAACCCCGATCATCCGTCTCACATCCTCGCAGCACACACTTCTTTCACACCTCTCAAATCTCCATCCCTAATCCCTTCATCTCACAAAGTCCTACCTTCCCCTTCCCTGCTTTCATTTCTCTCACTTTCTTACACCCTCCAGAGTAGCCCCCTTGATTCAGATAGCCCCGTAGCCCTCATGTCAGGCCCAGTCACGCTTCAAGTACAGCTACGAGCCTATTCACACAAACACTCAACCCGACTTAGTTACTACCTGCACCACTATAAATCTGTCCCGGCACCTGGAATTCGGGGTCTCGCTTCGCTGGTTTCGTGGTTCGGAGGAGTGGTTTGTTACTGTGCTGATCCCCTTCTAAGTAATGCTCTTTTTTTCCCATATTTTATAGATGTAAACGTTCTTATTTACGCTGAACGTTCTTCTGGCTTATAAGATGTTTTACCACATATTTTCATCAATCAGTTTAGTGTTATTAGCGACAGTCTGGTATATTATTTGGCATATTATCCTGGCAAATGTCAGACTATTTCACTTATAATGCTTAACGCCAGAGTAGTTTATACAGCTTCTCTCTCTCTCTCTCTCTCTCTCTCTCTCTCTCTCTCACACACACACACACACACACACACACACACACACACACACACACACACACACACACACACACACACACACATTCCAACAATAAGGGAAGGTGTAGGAGATTTTTTAAATTTCAATTCTGCTTTGCAATGTGTATTATTTACCGCATTACATTTCTTCGCTACACTTTATAAATTACTGTTATTATAAAACCAACGCTGCCTCTGAAATTATTCTGTTTTATGCTTTAAAACATTACAGTTTCAATTTTGTTTTCAACTCTTGTTTTACTCACAGGCTACAGTTACCTCAGTCGGATGGATGAAACAGGTTCCTTTACTCTCTCTCTCTCTCTCTCTCTCTCTCTCTCTCTTAACACGGCTTTTCTCTAGCTGTCTCTTGCCCTACCAATCCATCAACCAAGACCACATTTTTTTCTCTCTCTCTTCAATGGCACTCACTCTTACTGCAATCCTGTCTCACCAAGTCCCATCGCCGGCACATCTCAGATTGGAAGAAATTTAGAATGAGGAATTTTTTGGTCTGTTCAAAGGCACTCGCTCATTCTGTACCCGCATCATACTGTCATTCTACTAAGTTTCATTCGAAGTCTGTCTGACCTGAGACATGACTTTGCAAGATTTAACCTCAATATAAAGGTACTCTCTTACATGTCCCCGTCTCACTATCACTTCACAAAGTCGCATCGCAAGGCTGTCTGAACTGGAAAGAGGTTTTACCAGAAGCACTCACTCTCAAGAAATTTAAGTCAGATTCAAGACAGCTTCGAGGGTAAGCCAATAACAGCGAAGACATCTGTGGGTCAAAATATAGAGTAAGAATAGTGCCGACCTCATATATTAATTTTTTTTCAACATCGCATCATTGGACGTGCCCTCTTTAGCATCCCATCACCCCAATTTACAGCGGGCATTATCGGTTCATGTGTAATTGTCTGGGTATTTATTATCCTGCCAATCTCCAAACAGATGGCAAAAAAATGGAGCAGATATTGACGTTAATGCTGATGGAGGTGACGGGCATGGTTATAATTTAGGCTAATTATTTAAAGGAGAGGAGAATGAGGGAACTGTGACGGGCAGAAGGGGAAAGATGGGGTGAGGAGAGGGAACTAGAGAGAGGGAAATGGTGGTGGAGAAAGGGAGGGAAGAGAGGGAGAGCTGGTGGTGGAGAAAGAGAGGAGAATTAGGGAGAAAAAGGAAGCGGAGAGATGGGGACCGAGGAGGGGGGAGGGAGATGGAGAGAGGAAAGGATGAGGGAGAAAAGGGGGAGGGGGAAGAGGGGGGAGAATACAGAAGAGAAATGAGTAATGGGGGAGAAGGAGGTGAAGAGAGATGATGGGAAAGTGACTGAATAAGGAGGGAGTGACTGGAAGGAGAGAAGGGCCAGAGACTGAGAAGAAAAGAAAGGTAGGGAGGTAGCAGGAAGGAGAAAAAGGTAAGGGACCATAGAACGTTCTATTGAAGGAGAGAGAGAGAGAGAGAGAGAGAGAGAGAGAGAGAGAGAGAGAGAGAGAGAGAGAGAGAGAGAGAGAGAGAGAGAGAGAGAGAGAGAGAGAGAGAGAAACTGTGATAAAGAGAGAGTAGCCCCCATAATTATAACTTCTGCAAGTCACACCTATTGCCACAGCTACTAACCCGCCCCTCACCCAGCCAGACCACCTCATATCTCCCATATCCACACCTGCTCTGGGATCCGCAAACTAACTTACGGTAATTTCACCCTCGTAAGTAAGATTTGATCTAGCAGGAAGAGTAAACAGACATGGGAAGTTCCTGGACTCTCATTTCCTCCCTGTCCTTCTTTTAAATTCATCTTAGTAACGATAGAAAATTGCTGGAAAGGTAGTCTGTCGCCAAGTTCATGTAAGACCTGAAAAATTTCCTCTTGTAACTTAAGATTTGGTTTTGTAGGAAGAATAAGCGACATGGGACGGTCTTGTACTCTCTTTCTCTTCTCCTTCCAGCCAAACACACTCTTAGTTACAAAGGACTACAAAGGAAAACAAACATCAACAGCCCTATTTGCCCCGTTGATGTTGGTTGTGACAGGGTAGGTTACAACTCATTAACTACTGTACGGGCAAAGGACAAGGATAGTAAAGCACGGAAATGTTACCAGGTCTATGTGGCTAACTGGACAGCAAGAACAGAATACAGAACGCCTCGAGCTGAAGGTGTTAAAACTAATGATATATAATTTTACGTAGAGTGTTAACAATAAAAAAGGAGTTTGATAAGCTATAATTCTTGTACAGTAATCAAATGTGTATGCTATAATTTAAAATCTGTATCGAGGAATCTACGTCTGAAATTTTCCGTATGCTCTCAAAACCAGGTCCCATATTTATAAACCCTCCTAAGCTTCAGTTGTGTCTAAGATTCTTTGTATATAGATATCTGTCCTCACTCATACAGTTACCAAAAGATCGTAGTCAAATCAGAGTGAATATTTTAGAGAGAGAGAGAGAGAGAAACAAAACGATCTGTAATGAGAGTTCTACCCCTTCAGTTCGGTGACGTGTTTTATTTGTCTATTTAACTGTTTATTTATTTATTTGACGGTTAAGCTAAAAATGTCTCACCTTAGCTGAATCAAATCATCTGAAGGTGGCAAGATCATGAAAACGAGGTCATCGAACTGAAGGGGTAAGCTGTTATGGCGACTCGTTTATCCTGCAAAGAAATGCGAACCCAGATCTCATTTACCTCGGAGTTAATTATTAGTACCGTCCCTTCAGTGAACAGGCCAATCCAGTAATCACGTAATCAGCAGCGTGTAATTGGTACCTTTGAACATCCTGGGGTATTAACTCTGTCGCTGGAAAAATATAAATAGGAAAAGATGACACTGTACTAGTTTAAGGATGAGTATTGGTGATATTCTTAATTATTTCTTTTCCTTGCAGATGCCTGGGGAAAAAATCATTACCGAAATTTGAATTCTTAAAATATTCTTTCCCTCCTTGGGCCCAAACTCTTTCCTTCGAACATCAGAAATTACTGGAACTTGAAGGAATTATCTGGACCATCTTATCTGCTCTCCTTAGCCCCTCTCCCTCTTCCCTCCCCACACTTCTCTTGGTAAATCACAAGATACAAAGCCATTTACGGATGCATCACTCTGGTTTTCCCTCTCATACATTAAGGTTTGTCTTGTGAAATATACTGACGTTTATGGCTATATCGATCTGATTTTCCTTGTCATACATTACAGTTAGTCTTGTGTATTGCTGCTGTTGGTGATGTTACAGTAGTAGTGAGAGTGGTGATGGTGGTGATGGTGGTGGTGGTGGTGGTTTCTTTTTTGCTGGGTGGTGGCGATGGTTATGGTGATGATAATTTTAGTGGTGATGGAGGTGGTGGTAATGGATTTGGGGACTGGAGGGGGTAATGATGTTTCTGGTGATAGTGGTGAAAGAGGTGGTGTTGCTGGTGATCATGATGGTAGGTGGTGGTGGTGGAAGTGATGCTGATGATCATGATGGCAGGTGGTGGTGGTGGAAGTGATGTGATGTTTGGCGGTGGTGATGGTGACAGCGGTGGGTAATATTGAATTGGCGTCCTTGTACTGAAAGGGTTAACAAGACCGAGAGAGCCAGGATTTAGATGTAAGGAAAAGCAGAAGAAAAGAACAGCAGACAAGAGCTGGTAATTTTCCTCTAGTCATCGCTGTAGCTGGTTTCCACAACAAATTAACCTGTTCCGTCAGGTGATTCGTTGGCTCTTGTTGACGACACACAAAGAGAGGCATGCAAGCTCATACATACATACATACACACACATTCTCTCTCCTTATCTACCTAGCTATCTACATACATACATCTCTCTCTCTCTCTCTCTCTCTCTCTCTCTCTCTCTCTCTCTCACACACACACACACACACACACACACACACACACACACACACACACACACACACACACACACACATCTCTGCCCCGTGTATGCAGACAATTAAGCCTTCATTAGCATTTTTCGGGCTAAAATATACAGAATAAAATTGCTTGGTTCAGTCTTCTAATTTCCAGCCATCATTTTTCGTCAGGTAATTGGGACGTCGGAAGCTCAAACTCCGGGAAAATTAGCCTCTCTCTCTCTCTCTCTCTCTCTCTCTCTCTCTCTCTCTCTCTCTCTCTCTCTCTCTCTCAACTCCTCATATACCTTTTATTTATTTAATTATTTATTTATTTATTTCGTGTTGCCACCAGAAACACTTTCTTCAGCGGACCGAAATACTAGCTACTACAGGGATAACTTCTCTCTTGAATGGCCATATAAGCAGCTGGTCCTTCATATACACAGCTGATCCACTCTGGCTCTATTTTGTCAGTCTGTCTTTCCCTCTGTCCAGGTTTTCGTTATGTCGCCAAGGATCTCAGTCGTAAGGATCTTAATCATCTCTTTCTTCTGTTCAATTTTCTTTGGAAGAGACAAATTTCCAGGTTCCCAAGCGCTGGTTCTTTCTATCTGCATAAAAAAAAATCGATGTGAACATAACTAAGCCTCTTAAAAAATAATTACACCAGTTAATTTTATTCATTTTAGAGAATTCATAGTAATTCGCCATCCAACCATCCATCCATCATCTCATCCAGTACAGACTCATCAGGATTGTAAGTGTCTGAGGCTAGGTTATCAAATATTTAACGTGAGAGTGACCAGTCGCCTATCCCTGAGCAACAACAAACCCAAACCCCGGAGTAAAACCTTTCTGTTGCATCCAGTCAGAGTAGCCCCACTGAACCACCAGACGTTCATCAAGAGGTAAAGGCACAAAAACTTTTCCATTAACTTCCTGTCAGCCTTGCACACACTTGCGTAGTTGATTCAGGCTGCTCCAGACTGGTTGTGTTTAGCACCTGGTTGTCAAAGGGTTAAGTGGTGTTTGGGGGACGAGGTGCAAGTTTTGTTTGGCGTATTCATGGTGTGTGTGTGTGTGTGTGTGTGTGTGTGTGTGTGTGTGTGTGTGTGTGTGTGTGTGTGTGTGTGTGTGTGTGTGTGTGTGTGTGTGTGTGTGTGTGTGTGTGTGCGTGCGTGCGCGCCCGCGCTTATCCTTTATCTTCTCTCCTTCATACTTTCCTTCTTCCTCTTCCTCATCCAATCCAACCCTCCTCCCACCCTCACCCTAACCCCACACCCTACCACACCCCCTCCCTACCGCATCCCACAGTCAATCTTCCCGAATCCCAGAAGCATCCTTGACAAGACAAAAAGAAAATTTGCCTAAGAACACACCTCACTAAGAAATAACGACAATAAATAAGACGATAATGGCCTCACATATATCCCACGCTACATGATAACGGTATAAAGCAGCAAGATAATACCCCTCACATATTTCTTCCGATACTCTGGGCTCTCGATACCCGCGGAATAAAAACCCTAATTGAAGTCTCAGGCGTTATAATGTTAGATTCTTGTGTGCTATTTACATAACATTAGTTGTAATTTGCGGACGCCGTAATGACTAGAGAGTATACTATGATATTCTTAGATACATAGAGGCTCAGGGCAGGAATATAAACAAAACACACACACACACACACACACACACACACACACACACACACACACACACACACACACACATCAGAGGGCAATCATTATTAAGAAAGTGCGTTGTATTATATCGCTTTTCTTACAATCTCCCAAACCCTCCTAACCTCACCCTCCTGGCCGTGTTGTGTGGGCTTAATACTGTCTATATTCCTTCCAGCTCTTCATACTCCCCCTTCCTCAACCCCAATCTCATCTATCCCCCGCCACATTTCTATTTTGCGCTGCCGAATATATATCATCCTCTACCCAAACCCCAACCTCCTGCTCCCCATTTCTTTTATAAAGTGTAGGCTTTTATGCTGCCCCGCGCTTAGCCTCCTCCCCTACTTTCAAACCCCTTCCCCTCCCCCTCCACCTGCAATGATCGATCCTCCACCGGATTAACATAACTGCCCTAGCACCAAACTCCACCCTCCCCCCTTCCCCCATTTCTTTAGCTCATGGGAGCTGCTAGGATTTCACCCAACTTGAAAAAAAAAAAGCTGATGTTATCGTACATATTGTAAATATAATAGGATACTTAAAGAGTTATTTGATATCGTTTTTAAACCCCCTGACTGCCACAATGTCTTCCAGGCGTAGCAGGTAAAAGGTAAACTTATTTCATCACGGACGTCGCGCTACCTGACACGAAAACATCAGAACACAAGTCTTCGATGACACTTACACTCGGGAAGGATGAAGGTGATTGCCCTTTTTCAATTGCAACGAATGAATAATGCAAGGGATATAGAAGGGTACGTAACACTGCAAAAGATTCATGACAGTTTTAAACGAGAGATGACTGCGCTCCCACATCTGCAACAAATAATACTGCAAGGGATTTTGTACCAATAAACACCACAACAATGATTTCCTGATCACACACACACACACACACACACACACACACACACACACACACACAAAACTCCCTCAAACACAGAAAAACCTCCACACTAACGCCTTACATTATAAATATCTGGGTTGTGTCTTGTGTCACCCTCGTTGTCATTTTCAACATTGATCATAAAATAACTGCAACGCGTGGACGTAAGCAAATGTGCGATTCAGCAACAGTGTCACTAATGGACAGCCTTGTATAATCTGCACTTACTCAAGACCTAATGAGGCGGCGTTAAAAGCTGAGATTATACTCGTCTGGGCGTTTTATTTGTCTCTTTCTATTGTTGGAGTTTTAGCTTTTCTCTCTTTAAATGTTGTATTACTTGCCTTTGTTACGAGTGTCCTAAAAATTTATCTATCCATTTATCTATCTATCTATCCATCTACCTACCTAATCTATGTATCTATCTATATACCGGTATTATTGCCTTCATTACGAGTGTCCTAACAATGTATCTCCCTATCCATCTATCCATATAAATGAGAGAGAGAGAGAGAGAGAGAGAGAGAGAGAGAGAGAGAGAGAGCGATGCTAGGAGAGTGGGACATCCATAAAAAAAGAAAAAGGGGAAAAACTTGCCGAAAAAAATAATGTTAAAAAATGGCTATGCTACTAATAATGATGGTGATGGTGGTGATGGTGCGAGGGGTAGATTAGGGAGACAAGAGTGGTGATGGTGATGCAAGGCGTGGAAGAGGGAGTGAGTACTGGTATGAACTCCAGATATCCAGCCAGCCTGCTGCTACTAGTATGTTCCAATTATTCAGCAAACGGGTTATGAAAATCGCCCTGGATAATTAATTTCTTGCGTGATTGATGGCGGTGGGGGAGGGAAGGGAGGGGGAGGGGGAGGGAGAGGGGAGAGACAGAGGAGGGGAGGGGTGAGGGATGGAAACAGAGGAGGGAGAGAGGAGAGACAGAGGAGGGGAAGGGAGTGGGGAGGTGTGCAGGGGTTGTGAGATGGAAAGAGACAAAGAGTGGAAAGGGGAATGGGGTGGAGGGGATGGGGGAAATTCGGAAGAGACGGAGTGATGGGGGAGGTGAAGAGAGGGACGGTACGTGTTGGGGGGGGGGTGATGTGGGAAGGGACGAAGAGGTGTGGGGAGAGAAGAAGGATTTGGGTGTAGAAGAGAGAATGGTTGTGTAGAGAGAGAGAGAGAGAGAGAGTAGGTTAAGGTCACTCTCTCTCTCTCTCTCTCTCTCTCTCTCTCATCTACGTGTCCAAAATACTTGTTTAATCTACCACAAGGGTCTTTTTTATCTCTCTGGCTGGAGGTTTTATCGACTTATCACCCGGTTCCAGGTATCACCGATTTTCCTTTTCCATCTCTCTATCTATCGACGGAACATCCACTCTTTATCTATCGTCCGGATCCAGCCTCTACCCTATCACCAGGATTTCTTTTATTTATCTATTAAACTGTCTGGTAGTATGTCTTCTTATCAGCTGTCTCTCTCTTTATCTCCCTATCTGTCTGTTTCTGTCTTTTTTTTCTCTCTCTACCTGTCTCTGTCTGTGCCTATCATGCTATCTGTCCATTTCTCTCACCATATACAGTTCCTGTCTATATATCTATCTATCCATCTGTGTCTATTTATCGATCTGTCAAATCTAATGTTCTATTATCTATCTATCATTCTTGTTTTCCTTTAATTTATTGGTTGGACATTCCATCACTCAGTATGTAAGTCGGATTCCTCGTGAGGAGGAGGAGGAGGAGGAAGAAGAGAAGTAATATATATAAAAATATAGTAGCAGTAGTAGTAGTAGTAGTAGTAGCAACAGTAGTAGTAGGAGAAGTAGTAATAATAGTAGTAGTAGTAGTAGTAGTAATTATTTTCTCCACTCTCATTACCTTTCTCAACTATTTCGTCGATGAAAGTACGCAGATGTCAGCATGTTAACTAGGCTATTTTCTCAGACTTAGAGGTATCCCAGGTGCACATATATTAAAGCCCATCTTGATTTAAAGTGTACTTTCTCGAATGCATTTGTCTTCTTCATTCTAGTAACACAGGACGAGTTTGTTCAATGAGAGATGCCATGATTCTATGATCTTCACTTATGAGCTCGACCTGTGACCTTTATCTGCACTGAAACTAATAAATAAATAAATATGAATAAAAACGTAACCCTGCTTTACTCTTAATTCACCGAAATCTTAATTAATTGCGACAGTAACCAAGAGTAAATTAACCGTCAAACTCAAAATATCTGACAGTCATTTTTGGTACACTAGCGAGCACTGGATGTAGTAAACCTGAATGCCTAGTTATAAAGCGTATTTTGGAGAGACGTAGCGAAGCCAAACACAATTTTTACTCCCTGCTTGGTGCTGGAGAGGGACGCCTTCATGTTGTGGCACCGATATAACCAGGTGGCTCAACTGACTGGCTATACAAACATCCTTCAACTACTTCCCCATCCCCCAAATGAAGGATGGTGGACTGAAGAAGGGCAGTTTAAGTCTGTAGTTCACTGGGCTCACATTTCCAGCTACTGCACTGCTACTTTCATCCTGGATTTTTATAGTTCCTGTCTGACTTTGGGAAAATGATTGCACGTCCACCACCGAAACTTTAATAATACGTCCATCCATCTTACCAAAAACAGAAATGACGAAGATTACCTCGATACTCAAAAACATCAATGGCCTCTGATATTCACTCCTGCCCCACTAAGCCCACAATTACCGCATATTATCCAGTTTCGTTGTAATTTCGGCATTTAATTCCGATATCTCCTTGTGTTTGTTTCCGAGGGTAATTTTCTTAGGCGTAGGGCTATAAGAGATGGTGGAGAGGGAGGAAGAAGCCTTAGTATCAACGCCTATCTTCTTGGAGAAGAACAGGGAGGCTTTAGGAAGGGAAGAGGTTGTGTAGATCAGATATTCATTCTTAGATCTTTAGTGGAAAAGTTTCTAGAGAAGGGAAAGAAGTTGTATGCGGCTTTCATGGATTTGGAGAAAGCATATAACAGGGTGGATAGACAAGGACTGTGGAAAGTGTTAAGAATATATGGAGTAGATGGGAGGTTGCTGAATGCTGTGAAGAGTATGTACGATGGTGCGAAGGCTGCAGTGCGCGTGGATGGTGAACTAAGTGATTTTTTCTCTTTGAAAGTTGAGTTGAAACAGGGATGTGTCATGTCTCCATGGTTGTTCAATCTGTACATGGATGGGGTAATAAAACAGATACAAGGTAGGGTAGTGGATGTTGGAGTGGCCCTGGTGAGAGAGGATAGTGTTTGGAAACTCCCTGTACTGTTGTTTGCAGATGATACTGTGTTGTTGAGTGAAGACGAAGGGGATCTGCAAGGCTTGGTGGATGAGTTTGGGAGAGTGTGTAAGAAACGGAATCTAAAGGTGAAGGTAGGGAAGAGTAAAGTGATGGTCTTTGAGAGAGGTGAAGTCAGTGAATGTACAGCGGGGTTGGATGGTGAGGAATTGGAAAATGTGAGTACGTTTAAGTACTTGGGTAGTGTGATGAGTAAGGATGGAGGTTTGGAGGGTGAAGTGCTTGAAAGGGTACAGCAGGGAAGAAAGGTTGCTGGTTCTTTGAAAGCAGTGATAAGAAACAGGGAAGTGAGCATGGAATTGAAAAGGTTACTACATGACGTATGGAAGTGAAGCTTGGACGTTGTTGGAAGGACACAAGTCAAGAGTGAGAGCAGTGGAAATGAGTTATTTAAGAGGAGCCTGTGGAGTCACATGGAGAGACAGGCTGACGAATGAGGATATAAAGGAGGGTTGTGGTGTGGATGTGGATGTGATAGGAAGCGTTATGAAGAACACACTGAGGTGGTTTGGCCATGTGGAGAGATTGGAGGGTGAAAGACTGACGAAGAGAGTGTATGTGAGTGAGGTGGAGGGAGGAAGAGGGAGGGGGAGGCCGAGGATGAGATGGAGGGATGGGGTGGAGAGGTATATGAGAGAGGGGGGTGTGAGTTGGGAGCAGGGCAGTGAAATGGCGGGGGACAGGGCGACTTGGAGGCGATTTGTTTGTGGCCACCCCAAACGGGATTGAGGCGTCTGGCAATAGGTAGATAGATAGACAATCCTCGCCTAAAATACAAGTCAATCATCTAATTTCCATATAGGTCCCTAAATGTGCAGCTTGGTGAAAAGGGATATAGGTGAAACAATATACCGGAGAGTTTGTACTGGCAATCGAGCATTTTTTTTTTTTTTTTTTTTTAAGTTAAGGGCTGGGTGTGCTAACTGGTAATGGGGGATGGGGAAGGGGGAGGGGTGGAGAGGAAGGGGTGGAGGAGGAAGGGGGAGAACGCAGGGGGATGAGAAAAGAGAAAGGGAGGAAGCGGTGAAATGAGGAAAAGGGTGGGGGAGGGGGAGGAGGCAGGGGGATGAGGTAAGGGAGCGGGAACGAGGCAGGGGGATGAGGAAAGGGAAGGGGGAGGGTGGAGAGGGCAG
>NC_136977.1:47651899-47664399 GCF_032717465.1 Coenobita brevimanus | reverse complement strand
GTCCTGTTCAGGTGGGAGAGGAAGGTAAGCTCCTTTAATACATGAGACAGCCTGTTCACATTCAAGGAAGTAACATTGAATGAAGGTAAAAAGGGTCGTAACTGGGATGAGAAGTTCACTGTCAAAGCTAGATGATGCTTGCTAGGCAGAACTGCTATCTCTTTACTGTGTAACTCACAAAAATCAGGTGCAACATAGTACCGTACCCCTTTACTGTAAGGAAGATTCTGTGAGGCACAAATCACAGTTACATCCTCTGTCTCAGGAAAGTAAAAGTACTGTTTCGCATGAATATGAGCATGGAAAACTGACTTCAACTGAATGGGTTGGAAGGTGCAACGTTGCAGAGCAGAGGAAGTATTTGTGTCCAACAAGGCCCTCTTACACTCCTCTACCTTTAATGGTACGAAGACAAAATGGAAAGCAGGACATACATGAAGATCAAGAAATGAGGCCTTACACTTCTCAAATTCATCCACAGTCGTTTCTGCTACATATTTCTTGTCATCTGAGACAACTAGCACCTCTGGACCCTCTTCAGTAACAACAAGTGTACTATTAGCAGTAGCAAAAGGGAAGGAAATGAACCGCCATGCCTGGTATGTTACAGCATTCCTCATAGGTACCAATATCAGGATGCCTTCATGGGTCAACTGGGCCTCTAACAATGGGTAATAATATTCCAGTTGACTCAGATCAAAGAGTGGCATAAGTCCATGCTTCCACATTGCTATATCAAGTGCATTTGGTAATATATTAGTAGGCAGCAATAAAGCATTAACCCTGTTCAAACTTGCATCGATTAAGCCGTCCACCATATTGGCTGCATGCTTCTCCAAAGCAGTGGTTGACTCGTCGAGAGCATGTAAGTACTCAGCGAATAACACCAAGTTAGCTAGGGTTGGTAGGTTAATTTAGATGTTGTTCACAAGCTCTACTAGATGGTTGGTAGTCCTAATTATCTCGTTAGCTTTGTTAGTGAACTCATCTAACTGTTTATACACATGCATGATTAATCTATTATTGGCTTTAGCGGCCAGTGTCAAGTCATGCATCTGTCTACCCAATTGCACTACATCCTTATCTAATGCCGTACCAAAGAGTTGTTGAGACAGGATTCCTAGAAAATCCACAAGTCCTCTCTTAGTACGTGCATGGACATGCTTGGAAAGATCAGAGTGTACGTTAGGTAAAGCAACATGCAAGTTAGTGAGCCTGTCGGCGAGCCTGTCTATATGCTTAGTCTGAAGCTCAACAATTCCATGCAAGGTTCGTTCCAAAGCTTCAGTGTCAGAGTTCGTCAATCGTGGGTTTCGATTAAACATCTTTCCCACTTCCAATAGTTGCTGTCTGAGATTCGACAAGCCCTTGGAGACCTCCTTGACAATATCTGGCGTTTGGAGATAGCCTTCCATTGGATAGTAGACGCATACTGCATCTTCCACTACCACGACTTCTCCAAATGGGCTCTTCAGTGCTCCTGGCATTAACGCAGTCGTGTCCATGTCCGATGTCGTTCCATAGGTCCACCCCAAGCAACGCACGAGAAGTATGAGCCACAGCCACATTTTTTTTTTCTGCAAGAGTAGATACTCCCTTAATCACTCTTGTTGTGGGATCGTAGCTTGCTGCGATACTCTTGGTTAGGGACAGGTACGGATGACGACATAGACTGCGACGAAGACAGAGGGCACAACACATCAGACGATAGGCCTAGCTCTTGACTTACTAGTTTGATCCTATCAGCATGTACTGCCTCCTGAGTTCCATTAGCTTCATCCTTTATTCTATAAGTATTTCCACGTGCTCGTTCCACAACGGTATATGGTCCACGGAACTTAGGTCTGAGCTTGGAAATTCTCTCAGGGTTGTGGATCATGACCTTCTGGCCTGCCTGTAACGTCTTTTCTTGACTACCTTTGTGTTGTTTCGCCATCATCTCCGCTCTTGAGGCTTTTAATCTTTTCCGTACTTCACTGTGTATACGTTGGAATTTCAACAACTGTACCTTTGCGTAGTCTTCTTCGTTGTATACTGGAGTAGGAGGTCCAGCCAACAAATCGTAGGGTAACACTTTATTCTTCTCCATAAAGGATATAATAAGGAGACTTCCCAGTTGATGAATTTTCTGAGGAGTTGATGGTCGCCGCTACATGTGGTAACCAGACTTCCCAGTTATCCTCCTGATTTGAGGTTATTACTGGTCTCAGACTTCCAGTATCTTCCTGTTTGTTCTCTCCACCAGGCCATTGCTCTTAGGACTGTAAGGCATTACAAAAACTTGCTTTACTCCATACATACGACAGATTTCTTGTAACACCTGGTTACGAAATTCACTGCCATTATCGCTGAGCAATACCTTAGGTGTAGAGTATGGACAAATCACTGAAGTCACAAAAGCGTGCACCACCTCCTCTGAAGTTTTCGTCTGTAAAGGTGCTAAAACAGTGAATTGTGAGAAATGGTCCACTGCCACCAGTACATAACTTGAACCTTGACGACTTCTCAGCAACGCTAAAGAGATCAATGGAGACTGTATCCCAGGGTTTTTCCGGTAGAGGATACTCAAAGATGGGGAGTCGGAAGTCCCGTCGTTCCTCGTATTTCCGCACATTTGACACATTGACTGACGTGGGCTTCTATGTCCTTCCTCATGGTCGGCCAATAGTATTTCTTTCTCGCCTCACGTATGCATCTATCGCGACCGGGATGACCCGCTTGAGGTACGTCATGAACTAACTGTAGCACGGCTTGCTGTAAGGTAGCAGGAACAACCAACTGATATGCTGTGTCCTTCCCTGGGGGTTGCTTATACAAAAGACCCTGTTGAAGATGGAAGTGAGTCATTGACTGGGAGTTTCAGGTAGACAAGTCTCGTCGCCAGACTCCATGGCATAGATGACTTAGACCACATCGCATCATTACGTTGTTCCGCTTTTACCATGTCTGAGGAATACTCAGCAAGAGCAACATCCTCAGCTATGGTAGCAGCAATGTTTCTACTCAACGCGTCGGCTACAACATTTTGACGGCCTGGTAAATATCTGACCTCTGGATCAAACTCCATTACCTTGCCAAACCAACGCGCTAACCTTACCGTGCAAGTTTTCCTATAAACAAGTCACGTATGGGTGCATGGTCAGTTAAAAACAATTATCCGGTAGCCAAAGATAATATCCCGGAAATGTCCTAACGCCCACACGACTGCTAATGTCTCCAAATGTGTCGTCGAATAGTTCTTCTCTGGGGGTCTTAGTGCCCTACTAGCATATGCTATGGTATGTGTCTTTCCTTGCTCATCCTTCTGCTGTAACACCGCTCCTAGATCCAGACCTGAGGTGTCCATGCACAGATAGAAAGGTTGAGTATAATCAGGAAACGCTAATACGGGTGTTTCTGACATGGCTTGTTTGAGCTCGTTGAAGCTTTTCTCTTCCGAGGGTCCCCATTTCCATGCAGCGTCCTTCTTAAGTAGCGTTGTTAAAGGTGATGCTATGATGGCATACCTGTGGACAAAACTCCTATAAAAAGCCAGTGAGGCCTAGAAACGATCTTATCTGATCCTTGTTCTGTGGTGTAGGAAAATTTATTAGGTCATCTAGATACGCTAAGACGTCTTACCCTAACATCTTGCCAAACAATTGGTTTATCATCCGCTGAAATGTTAAAGGAGCATTACTCAAGTCCAAAAGGCATCCGGAGAAATTCAAAAGTGCCCACGGTGAGTGCTAAAAGCAGTAATGGGACGCGACTCTTCGGTCAGCTCCACCTGCCAATACCCTGACGCTAGATCCAGACAAGTAAACACAGTATGCACGATCCGGTACTGTTTGTTCACTTGCCGAAAATCCACAACAGGTCTCACACCACCGTCCTTCTTAGGCACTAGAAAGTGGTGCATTCCACTGCTTCCCTTTAGCTGTGCGGTAGACGGTATGCAGGCACATAAACTGGATTTGTACCAATGCACAAACCAATATGATGCTTCACCCTATCCGTCCTACCCAGCGCTTCTCCTGGAAGTGCTACTACGTCGGAAAATTCTCTAAGGAGGGCTAGGAGTCGTGTTTTATGGTCTACATTATCCGTGACCTTCACGTATTGCTCCAGCTGTTTTTCCTTAGCCAGACGTACGGGTTCCGACTGAGTCGTTGCTTGAGATGTAACTACAGGAGAGATCACCGGCACGTCGTCGACTTCCTTTATGGGGGCACCATAGCACATCAAGTCACCTACAACCATCTCTGAGCTTAACTGCGCCACCACTCATATTTGCGATGAAGAGGGGCGTCTTCTGGTCTTGGCCAACGCTAGTCAGAGTCGATTCCAGCGACAATGCCTTATGTTTTACAGTCTCAGTTAAGCATGCTACATCAGTTCCCACCGACACGTCAGGTACTCGGACAGGAATTTTACAGACAGTTCGACTGGGTAAGTGGTGATTACCACTCACTATAGCCCTGACTTTCTTCCAGTCCATACCCTCCGCTTCGTGTGCATCCGGGGACTCCTTGACGCTTCACTTGTCGGGGTCACAACTGGTTGGACGGTTCCTGATTGGATGCCAGTTCCAGTTCGTGTCGCTGAGGGATTAAGGCCTACATGTCTTTGAGGGTGTATTACTATATCATACTCCTCCATAAAGCCTAAGCCCATCAGCTGGCAGAGGAAAATCCTCAACCACATAAAACGTAGCACGTAACACAGGAGATCGTTTATCTGCCCTCAATGTCAACGGCACCTGGCTTACAATCTTCATTCTACTCCCTGTCACACCTGTCAACATTACATCAGGTGGTGATAATGTCCAGTTTGTTAGAGGCATTTCACTTTTAAGTCTTTCTAGTGCTTTACTAGAAATAGTGTTTGTACATGACCCTGTATCTACGATCAGGGACACTTGACCTTTCCCTATGATCCAAGGAATAGATAATAAGTCCACCTTAGTAATAGCTGCCACACACGCATCGGTGGATTGTACTATTTTAATTACTTTTGCGCGCGGCCCTGAGCTTCCCCCGAACTAGCTGGGTTCCCTAGTTTCTTCCTCTTTTCAATGACAAAGGGGCAACAGTCCGTTTCATGAGGACAATGCCCATGTATGACATACCATTTTTTCACCTCTGGCTTAACAGCCTTGGTCCTTTGCTGCGGAGAACTAGTAGCTGTATCTCTCCAGCCCGAAGTTTGCAAGGCTTTGCTAGCTTCTGCATAGCATATGACTGCCTTCGCCAAAGCCTGACTTTCAGTACAGTTAGGATGCTGCTGTACTATATCAGTAGCCAGATTAGGTACAGGTATCTGCCACAAAGGAGGAGGGTTAGTCTGACCTTGCACGCCCATATTGTTAGTCATGCCCCAGGTATTTGGATAAGGGCCCTGGGTTTGCATGCCAATATTAGTATTCATGCCCCATTGATTAGGATTCTGGGTTTGCATGCTAATACCATCTGTGTTTATACCCCATACATTTGAATAAGGAACAGAAAATAAATTCTGTCCAAAACCTTGTGGTGTACTAAAAACATCTGAAGTATACACAGGTATGTGAGTGGTTGTAGTACTATCACTAATGACTGGATTTTGCATATCCTGAGTGACCAAAGGTACTGTTGTAGTCTCAACTTCCACAGTCTCCTCACAAAGGATTACCCTCACTAGCAAGACTAGTGGCCATTTCGGATTTAACTCATTGCTCTGGGACTGTTGAATAAGTATGACCAGAACGCAAATGCAAAACGTTCAAATCCTCATCCTGTCCTTCAGAAATATCCTCATCACCTTGATCCTCAATATGTCCTTCACTCATTTAATATGTCTGAGCACTTTTATTTGATGTATCAACCCACTCATAAAATTCTGAGTCTAGTGGGGTTAATCTCTATTTCCTTAATTCTACGTCCCCCACTTCACTGTATCCATCTAACCTTGTCAGTAATATTCCCCTCCCAGTTACAGGAAGATAAACTGACATAAAAAAGGATAGTTATGGTAAGTGACAGAGAGCGGGACACATAAAATACACAGAAAGTATATTTATTTCAAAAGGGAATTCTGAGAAACTTTTATTTCCACTCATCAACTAACTAACGTGTCTTGATTCAAGTGTGTGTGTGTGTGTGTGGATTATGCATGGACACTACTCTAGATATGAAAGTCCAGGATGATGTTCCACATTCCATGTTCCACACTCCACCAGACTCCTCCAACCATACACAGCAGCCCGCTGCGCTGTGGGAGTTAGCAAGCGAGTGGTTCGCCCTGCATCACACCAGGCCCGCTGCTTTCGGTCTCCCTCGGCTCGCTTCGGCCGTCCGCGCCTCTAGTTGCTAGAAGTCGCTAGTTGACCCACTCCTCACCGCACTGGCTTGAACTCCCCTTATCTCGCCTCTCTCACACGAGAGCGAGATTCTTGCCAGTTTGCGTTTGAAGATGGAGATATCTCGCACACCACAGGGCGAGATAACTGCCAGTTTGTGCTTAAGATAGGAATCTCGCACTGGCAGAATAATGGGAGGAATTAATATTCACCACTCCAGTTTATCTGCTCCACTTAACTCACTGGTAATTAGTCCCCTTACAACAGTAAAGTAAGATTTTCTGTTTCACCTTCAGGAACGAGCGATTGCAAGGGTTACTGGTTCACAGCATAAATCCCTTTAGCACGTATCGTATCCCAGCACTGAGCACCAATTTAATGTATCGGTGCACGGCTAGCACTAAATATCGTGCCACCGCTAGCACCAATAAAATGTATCGTCGCACTGCTGGCCAACAATTTAATGTAGCCGTGGAGTAGCAGTTGACTACATATTAAGTGTTCTGCTGTTTAGTATAACTAGACCACCGTGTTGGATCGACGACACTATCTGTAGTACACGTCAGCTACTCGCCGTCACTGCCCGACACTTCCCACCAAAGGTCCTCTGCCACGAGAAGGTGGAAGCTGGTCTGTTATTAAGTGGTAGCATAAGGTGACAGAAATGAGCAGATTAAATCTCTCTTTATTGGGTACAGAATAATATAACTGCGACCTGAGAGATATGTAAGAGCGACACAACCTCCCTTTAAAACTGTAAAACGGCCTCTGACGCTGTACGCTCACCGAGCCGACTAGGGCGCGGTGCTGAGGTCAGCTAAAAAGTGAGGTGCCGAGCATCTACATATACTCTGGGCTTATGCAAAAAGTAGAGATAAATAACAACTCTACTAGCACATTATACACCTCTATAAAATGGCATTAAGTACATTCACATATGCCAACATAATAAATGGTTCCCCAGGACTTTACACTTACGCACTATTCAGATATCTTTTCACTTCTCCTAACCTTCATTTTATAATTGAAACAGGGTGGCACTTATGGTCTGCCATCCACCTTTCCTATACCACAGCTAACGCGAAATGATATTTGGTTGTTCATCATTCACACTTCATTACACACTGTTAATTATGACTAAACAGCTTTTAAAATTATCATGTAAACTGTGTGATACTACAACTTCATATGGAAAAAGATGTTGACACCAGAACACACTCACTTACGTACCCCCCACCCACTCACGTACACCCCACCCACTTAAAATGCACAGCCAAGAACAACAGCCAGACATCATACGTGCGCACCTTCATTAGATAATTATGCGCTTGGTTGTAACTGAATATAAACGGATTGACATCGACCGACGGCAGGAGGGGAAGAGAGAGAGAGAGAGAGAGAGAGAGAGAGAGAGAGAGAGAGAGAGAGAGAGAGGTAATGCATTGTCTGTGGGATCAGTGACTGAAGGAGAAAGACGAGGCATTCAAAAAGGAAAGGGTTTTGCAATTCTGATGAGAGAGAGAGAGAGAGAGAGAGAGAGAGAGAGAGAGAGAGTGTGTGTGTGTGTGTGTGTGTGTGTGTGTGTGTGTTTGGAGGTGAAGATGAGGTATGTGGAAAACCAGGTGGAAATGAAATTAAAGGAGAAAAAAAGCCATTCAGAGTCAAGCACTCCGAGGTGGTTTTGCAATTCTGATATGGGAGGGAGGGAGGGAGGAAGGGCAGGTGGGAATGGAAAGGACAGGGGGGAAAGGGATGGTCAAGAGGGAGGGGGAGAGTGAGTAAGAAAGAGGGAGGGGACTGAGGGAGAGGGAGGGGCAGGGCAGGGCAGGGTAGGATTAAAGGCTATACTGATTAATGACCCTAACCTTGAAGAGAGAACCTGTATTTTTTACAGAGAGTCCCTGGTTCGATTCCCGGCATATTGGTAATTTCTCTGATGACCCTAACCTTCTTTATCACAGTAATAGGATTCAGTTTCCTGCCTGAAAAGTCATTTTACTGATGGCTAGCGTTCGAGAGGCTATTCCTAATCCAAATGAAATCATCCTGTGGTAACCAGAATCCGTTCCTTTTTTCGTCGTCATATCCTGCACTGCTCTATCAAGAAAGCTGAAAACTAGGACTAGGGTATTCAGGCTAGACATTTTAGGTGAGGGTAACCTGTTACTCGCCCCCAAGTGGCAATATGTGAAGCAATAAACCTCAACGACCCCTCGGTCTCGACACAGTAAGAATCACAACCGGTTGGAGGGAATAAACACTAGACCACAGACATCCATTTATCGCTTATGTGGAGATCAGCCAGCGCATCCAATGGTTTTCTGGTTTCACTTTAACTGTAGAGTACTCGCCTAACACTGCATGGGGTGCATGGATGGTGTGTAACATCGAAATACAGACAAATAGAACCCGCCTGCAACGACATTTCCCAAAAATACTAGGGTTTGTACTGAACAGTCATCATCATCATCATCATTATGAAAACACTACGTATTGTACCTCCAAATCATGGGATAAACGCACACTATACGCAGACAAAAGATGATTTCCAGGCATAAGTTTTACTTATTTATACTCTTATTAATTTAAAGATCCTTAAGAGGAATTTTATCAACGACTGCAGGAAAAAGGGAGAGTTTTAAGAGAACGTGTAAATTTCAATTAAGGTTTAGGAGAGTTTTAGGATTTTTATAGAGGTGAAGGAAGATTTTTAAAAGAACGAATGACTGCCAAATTTAGGTTCAGGAGAGTTAATTTTTTTTTTTTTTTTTTTATGTTTTCAGTGGTGGTGGTGTAAGAGCGGCAACATGAAGAAGACATCCCAGGACTGAACACTGGCTGGCTTTATCCCTCCTGCTCGGGTTCTCGTAAAGATAAGCGACTTGTGGCTGACAGCGACAGGAGGGTCGTGGTGGTGAGGTGAGGGGTGGAGGAGGGGAAGTGTGGTGAGAATGGGTGGAGAGAGTGGGAATGTGAAGGTGGGGGGAGTGGAGAAAAGAGTGTTGGTTTTGTGGTGTGGTGGTGGTGATGATGGGATTGGTGGTGATGGAGTGGTGGTGGTGATGGGTGTGGTGGTGATATGAAGGTGTGTGAAATAAGCCGGGTGGTAGTGAAAGTGTCTGAAATGTGGTGCTCTGGTAGTGACGATGATATGTTTTGTGGTGATGTGGGTTGGAGAAGAGGGAGAGAGTCGAGTGGTGATGAAATGGGAATGATGATGGTGCTGACAAGGCGTGTAGTGAGGCGTAATGGGTGGTGTCCACAATGTGTCAAGTGAGGATGAGGTGTTTGAAGAATGTGCCATGCTGGATAGTGATGAGACTTGGAGGAGTGTAGGAGAAGCGCGTTGAGCTGATGATGTGGTGATGATGTTGGTAGTACTGTGGTGATCCGTTGTTCGCTGAGTGGTGAGGGTGTCTGCATTTTAATTGGTGATAAAGTTATGAATTTGGATATCCGTGAAGTTTGGTGCGTGATGATGGTGTTTGGCTGATGTCCTGCTTTGTTCATCCGTTCAGTACAGCGATGCAATTTATATCTCCACACAATTAGTTAATGGTGATATTGCTACTGAAAATGGTGCTCTGACGGTGCTATGATGGTGCTAAGACAGTCACCATGCGTCGGTTTGCTAGTTGTTAAAATGAAGGTGATATCTTGGAGACTGTGTGTTCATAATGGGGGTTTTAATAAGAGGTGGGACGTTTGGAAGTACTTAACATGGAAAAATGTACTTGTTCATGGGAGGAGGCAGAGGAGGAGGAAAAGGAGGAAGAAGAGGAGGAGGAAATGGGGAAGGAAGAGGAGGAGGAAATGGCGGAGGAGGCAGAGGAGGAGGCGGAGGGGGAGGAGGAGGAGGAGGAAGAGGAGGAGGAGGAGGAGGAGGAGGAGGAGGAGGATACTGCTAATGAAGATAGCCAGAGTAGCAACTGGAGAAGCAGAGATTGAGTTAAGTGACAAAAATACGACAGGGGAAGAGATAATGGGGAGTGGGTGGAGTGAAAGAATGGGTGGATGGAGTGGGTGGAGTGAAAGAATGGGTGGATGGAGTGGGTGGAGTGAAAGAATGTGTGAGGAAGGTGTGTGGAGTGAAAGAGTGGGTGGGGGAGTGCGTGAAGTAAAAGAGTGGAGGAAGAGAGGGGAGAGGGTGACGTGAAAGAGAATGTGAGAAGGGCGAAAGGAGAAGAGGAGAGAGGGAGGAAGGGAGGTGGAGGGATGTGAGAGAAGGGAAAAGGGGGAGGGGAGTGAGGAAGGGCCAGAAAGTGGATGGAAATGATGAGAGGGGGAGGGGAAGAGGGGAAGAAAGGCAGGGGGGCCAGAGGGTGAGAGAAGAGGAGAAAAATGAGAGTGGGAGGTGAGAGGGAATGAGGGTGAAGAGAGAAAGAGGCCAGTGGGGGTACTTGCCAGGGAAGAAGAGAGAGAGGGAACGGATGGGGGAGGGGGGGGGAGTGATTTATGAGCTTTTGTGGTGGACTGTGCAAGATTAAAGTTTTCGAGAGAGAGAGAGAGAGAGAGAGAGAGAGAGTGGCGACCTTACATCTACCCTAGAATGAGTGACCGTATAAGACTAAGGAGAGTAACAATATGTTTGTGTGTGTGTGTGTGTGTGTGTGTGTGTGTGTGTGTGTGTGTGTGTGTGTGTGTGTGTGTGTGTGTGTGTGTGTGTGCAAAATTGCTTTAAGTTCCATATATCACTCTGCTTCTATAGAGGGATGTGTGTACAAAAAGGTCTCAGTGCCTATGTAACGTCCAGACGATTACTAAGATGAGGAGAGATCTAAAAAGGAAGGTTTAGGCAGCTTCCTTTTACCTCCTTGAAAAAGATTATGATTTGTTACATTTTGTTCTTGTTATCATCAAACGACTTTATTCGGTTTAATATTCAGCCATCGTAGTGAAATTTATTATTATTATTATTATTATTATTATTATTATTATTAATATTATTATTTTTATTAACTCATATACAGAGGAACTGACAACTAGTCATTTATACTTACGTTTCATCATCATCATCATCATCATCATCATCATCATCATCATCATCATCATCATCATCATTATCATCCCACCTTTAGAGGGGAGTGAAGGAGGATGTAGAAACAAGGAAGAGAAATAATAAAACCTGGAGACCTAGAAACAGCAACAACAAATCTCACACTGCCTTTAACATCTGCTCCCAGTCACCTATCAATGTCCCCCCATCAACCCCTCTACCCCCTACCTGCCCCCAATTTCAACACAACAACCACCCCAGACAGCGCCCCATCCACATCACTAGCATCATCATAACATTCACCCTTACCATCACCACCATTCACCACCGTCACTTGATACAACTTCATTATCACTACATCCATCACTATACCACCACATTACTTGCCCTATCACCATAGCGACTGCCTCATTCGTCATTACTGTCATCATAACTTCCATCACCATCGTACACCATCACCATTACTATATTTGATATCACCCGTAGTCTCAAGACGCTACGTACAACGTTGGGTGGTAACTATACAATCAAATAACGGGGTGATGTGGAGCCAAATATCGTGCTACTGTTAAGTAGGTGAAAAGACGCAAATGTGCCGTCCATCCAACAACTAAACCTCCACACTCAGAACCTGCAGGAGCTGATTGCATGCCTTCGACTGATGTGGACTGTTCGGCCAGACAGACCAGGGTTACTCTGCTATTACCATACTACTACTAATACTACTACTACTACTTACTACTACTACTACTACCATATGCATCATTCAAACAATATCCATTACCATCATCACTCATAATCACCATCACATCAAGCCACATTACCCATAATCACCAAACCACCTCATCCACAACACACACCATACTCACTACCTCCCCTATCACCATTAACAACACCACCACAGCCACATCCATCACTATCACCACTACCATTAACCACATCCATCACTATCAGCATTACCATTAACCACATCCATCACTATTAACACTACCAGTCCACCACATCCATCACTATTACCACTACCATTCACAACACCCATCAATATTACCGCTACCATTAATCAAAGCCAGCACTCTAACCATTACAATTCACCACACACATCACTATCAGAATTACCATTAACCACATATCCATCATCATTACCACTACCATTCATCACATCCATCACTATCACCATTACCATTC